>NC_132893.1:14196304-14841393 GCF_030463535.1 Salminus brasiliensis | reverse complement strand
TCTTGACTAGGGATTTATGTAATTCACCTGGCTCTCTAAACAACTGTCTCTGTCCTTCATCCAAGACTACATGCACAGCTGCAAACTGATCCTCATAGTACAAGATACTGATATTGTTTCAGCTGCAATCTTTTGTACCACTATATGTTCATACATATTGTCAACACCATCTGGAGACAAATAAAACAATGTAAAAATGGAGGATTTTCCCATTCAACCTCTGACAGAGCTCCATGTGACGCATCAGGTTCTCTGCTCTTTCAGATCCCAAGAATATTCTACTGGGCCTATTAGACGTGGAAACACAATATCCTAGAATTTTCCAATTTAAAACAAATCTGATTCCCAGTTCAGACAACTGTGAGACTGAAATTATCTTAAGGCAATGCACATCTTCGTCCTTCGAGTCCAGATGGCTGCAAAAAGTCAACGGCCTTAAACAAATGTGAAAATTAAAATATAAAAAGGGATCTGGGTTAAAGTAACTAGAAGGTCTAAGAATACGGCGTCTCGTCTCCTCCAGTTTATTCTAAATTCGTAAGGCAAGCGGTCCAATTAATTTACTTACAGTCACCTCGGGTACAGAGTCTCGGAGTCAGTAGAGCGCCTAAATTGACTCAGAATCACTCATTGGGATGACGGCGGCCGCCTCTGTCGGTTTCTGATCCTGTCTCTGAAAACTCTGGACCCAGAGAAATATTGGGATCTCGGTGGAATCTCCAGAACTGTGGTAGTTGGATTTGCTTCTCTGCGCTTAAAGAATCAACTCGATCAGTCAGTCTTAGGAATGTAGAGAAACACTTTAATCCTGCAGTAAACGTAACGCCGGTGGAAGACTTCAGAACTGTGTCCTTGCAGTACAGTCAGTTACACTGAAATCTTGTTCAAAAGGTGCTGGCTAAGACTGCTTAGATTACTTAAAGAGAAAACCCCTCCTACCTAAAATTGGGTGCAGTGGTGAATTTAATACTACTTGGCAACCTGTCGACTTAAATAGACAATATGGACTCTGATTGGATTAATTGGCTGGTTAGCTCCCAGTCTGAAATCTATTTCACTACTTAAAATTCTGCAGTCATTTACATTTACTCTCTTACCCTTTGCGTTTCTTTGGACACTTGTATGTGCTTTTATAACTTCATATGCAGAAATTTACCTGTATTTTTACAGTTACAGTCATAAATGCAAAAGCTTCCAGGGGGCCCTGTGTGAACCGACCCTCACCAATGTAAGAAACAGACCTACGCCCTTGATTTAGTTTCACAGAGATCTGGTGAACTAAGGTGGTTAGCAATCATAACTTCATTGAAAAGGACTGCTTTAGGGGCTAGAGATCATTACAATTAAAAACCATGACAGTCTCAACACTGCAGAATTTGTCTGAAATACTATGAGTGACACTGATATAACTTTTTAATACAAGCAGAAAAGTGACAGAATAAATGGGTTGAATCAAGTAAACCATGTAAATCACTCACCTGCCAACTATGCAGTTCACTAACCTGACAGTGTGACTGGGAAGGGCCAGTCAGTCCTGGCCTGTCACCTTCTTGATGTTCCCGGAGAGAACGATGGACCCCAGGTGGCTCAGGTGAAGCTCATCTCTGTGTAAGAGGACCAGACGCAGGAAAGCTCTGCCAGTTGTCTACGAAGTCAGCGCAGACGGACCTGTCAGCCAGCAGTGGAGCAAGAAGAGGCTCACTCACTCGTCGTCAAGTGGGCAGGGGGCTGAAGACGATGATCCTTTTTCCGAACAGTGTCCAGAAGCGTACAGCAGTGCTTCTTCAGGGCCACGCTGCAACAGGCAGAGAATAGTGGAGAACGATGGAGCCAAAGCCACCTGGTGACGCCCAGGACACGGGCAGCTGGAAAACAGGAGATTGTGGCATTACTCTTTAGGGTCGAGACTTTTCAGTGTTTTACAGAAGAATCTCCAACAGTGAGAACACCGCCCTGAGGAGTAGTCCTCTGTGCCGGAACAGGTGAAGAGCTGAGGTTCTCGAACCAGTTAGCAGAGGCGAAAAATGGTTGTGGTGGTGGAAGAGTCCTCGGCTTTTCCCAGCCACACTGATACTTTTAGGCCCTCTCAGGTGCGGGACAGGAGACGACAACTCTGTCTGCTGCGCCGGTAGTGCTGTAATTAAGACGGCGGTGTTGGAGGAGTCGCGGGCAGCCTCCAGCCTCGGCTTCCGTCAGTGGAGTTTGGACAGCCTCTACAACAGCAGCTGGATCTGCCATAATAGCTTGACGACCTCGTGGAGAGTTCGTTCCTCTGAACAAAAACATGAACGACGGTCAGTGAGAGAGGACTGTACAGCAACACAGGGAGAAGAGAGCACAAGGATCACAACACCACAAAGTTAATAAAAAGAAGACACAGCCACAAAAGTGGTACCAAGTTTCCCATTAAAGAGTACAATAGGCTTTATAACCTGAATGTGGTCAATGATCACAGCGGTGATGGTTACAGTGTGTGTTACAATATTCAAACACAGCATGAAATCCTTGATCACTGTAATTATGATGTTTCACATTATGCAGTAGAGAGCATGAAGATCAAGGGCAAGATTGATAAACTGAACTGTGAAGTCTGCAAGGAAATCTGCTCAGAGTAGAAACAGAACCTGATGCACGAGCAAAAGCAGTATTTGAACTAGTACATACTGACCTAGCTGCTCCTATAGATCCAGTGTGCAAAAGAGGGTTGTAGAGACACTCTGGCGTTTACTGAGGATTACTCAGGTGCAGTCTGTGTACTTCCTAAAAATGAAGGGTGAAACTGTAAAAGCTACGGAGTGATGCTGGACTGTATGGAACAGTAAATGTATTTGTTCAGAAAATGGCACAGAGTTCACAGCAAGGGGTTTTCAGTCATTGGTCAGTGAGAAGAGCATAAGGCGTGAGACCTCAGCACCTTGATCACAACATCTAAAAACAGCAGACAGAAATTGGAGAAACCTATTTGATATGGAACGGTGAACACTAGTAGAGATCCAATTACCTAAAGAATTCTGGACATCTGCTGTAATGACCACTGCAGTTATTTGCAACAAGGACTTAAATAGCCACTAGGCTTAAAATGAAACTCCATACAACAAGGATGTTAAAGCCAATTTTCTGACGTTACAATTAAACTATGCAACAGACAGTCTCGATACTGCAGGGTTTGAGATACTATTAGAGACATGGATTTATTACATTTTAATACAAGCAGAGAAATAAATAATAAATGGTTATGAAATCAAGCAAATCATGTAAAATCACTTACCTGCCAACTATCCAGTTCACTGACGGACGCCTCGGGAGAAGCTTATCTCTGTGAAAGAGGAACAGACGCAGCCGAAAGGGCTCAAGTTGCTAGATCCAGCATGCTTGATGTGAAAAAACGACAGCTGGTTTTGACTACATGTACAAAGTTGACTTTCACATCAATGAAATTAATCAAAGAAGAAAGACCTGGAATCTCTCAGTGACAACCAAATCCTGACAGTCTCAGAAAAAATTAACTGAGCAGAGAAACACTAAATCTTAGTAGGCCAGCAGTGGTATTACCTCTGAAATCTCAGTACAATGAAATTGGGGCAATAGATCTGCAGGAACTCGAACTAGGCGTGTGGTATCTTCATTTCATTGACCAGTTCTCACGGTTTAGTGCAGACTGCATTCTGACCACAAAGAAGTCCTCTGAAATAGTGAAACACTGTTCATAATCAGTCTGCATGCTCCACCTCAGAAACTGTTCAATGACAACAGAGGAGAATTCAACAATGATGAAGTGACAGAAAAGGAGGAAAACTTCAACATAGAAGTAAAGACAACAGCTGCATACAGTCCATGGAGCAATGCACTTTTGGAACGGCACAACCAAACACGCACTGAGATTATGGTGAAAGTAAAGACGCAACAGCTGTGACTGGGATACTGCACTGGACTGAGGCCTTATGGAAAAGAGCAGCAGGCAAAAGGTCCATGGCTACAGTCCACATCAGTTGGTCTTAGCACAGACGGCAGGTTAGGATTCTGTCCAAACTGACAAGCCTCCTGCTTTAGAGGAAGCAGGAGAGAAGCAGCATCAAAGAACTCCTACAAACACAGGAGGTTGAACATGTGCTGCAGCACAGTGCAGAACAGCAGCTTAGGGACTGTTTTTCCAAAAAGGGGCATCAGCTTCAGTTGCTTCAGTGCAGGACAAAGGAAACTATATTAAAAATGCATCTTGAAAGGACATAATACTGCTGTTCTGTGCTATGTCAGAGTTCTTTCTGTATACACTGTTTTTAAATAGCTAAAAGGAGTCTGTTCTATCAGAATACTAGGGTTTTAAGTATTGAAGGAGTTTGTTAAGTCTATGATAGACATGCATGGTTTCATTTATATTTTCTCATATTGGTTGTGCTATATTTACATTTACGGCATTTAGCTAATGCTCTAATTCAGAGCGACTTACACAAGAGCTTCACTGTTTACTCAAGAATAACCTCAGCTAGTTTGAATAGACTAAACATTCAAAGATACCTCTAAGCTTAGACACTGCTAAACACAAGCCAATAATGAGACCATAGTACTCTACTCTTCACCCAAATACCATCGGAAGAGGTGGGTCTTCAGTCTGCGTTTGGACAGTTTGCGTCAGACAGCAAGCACCTCTACCGTTCGGACACCCCAGGAAAGTTGGTTCCACTACTTCGGTGCCAGGAAATGCCGCACTTACTAGTTGGTAGGTGGGAGGGGGACTGAAGATGATCCCGGCATCTGTCTTTTTCCTAAGTGTGAGGCAGGGCTCCTTTAGGACTTCGCTGCGTTGGGCGGAGAATAGTGCCAAGGGAAGCCACCTGATGTCGTCCAGGACACCGGCTTGGTTGTGGAGGAGCCCTTTGTTTTCCCGGCTACACAGACACACCCAGGCCCTCTGCAGGAGTGAAGTGGAATTTAGATGACCACATTAGAGGAGTTGCCACAGGCAGCCTCGTCTTCCATCTGTGGAGTTTGGACTGCCTCTAACAGCAGCTGGATCTGAGGGTCAAGCTTGATAACTTCCTTGCAGAGTTTGCTCCTCCATGGTCGCACCGTTTCTTGTGAGTAAACAGAGAAAAGAGAGAGTACAGTAACACAGGGAGCAGAGAGCACAAGGATCAAAACAACTGTCTCAGATAAAGAAGACAGCGCTAATATTAAAGACTATAAAGTAGGAATGATGGCTTGCTGCTCTGTGTTGAATCACGTGTTAAGCTTTCAAAGCAGGACCTCATCGAAACAGCAGCTCGGGGTCTCACTGAAAACGAAGCATTGTTGCCTCACTGAAATACAATCACAGGTCAAGGCACGTCAGCTCCCTGGTCACGCTGAATAATGTACTCAAGTAAAATAGAAATGTACAAAATGTGTAAAAATTAGCCGACTTTCATTTCAAAAGACAATAAAACATGAAGTAGGTTTGGTCAGGTATTGTTTCCAAACCCACAAAAGAAAAATTGTTCACAAACCCTCTTTGTATTCAAGGGTTTTTAATTGGAGATGACGTGAAACTATCTTGAATTAAACATCAACAAAAATGTCTATTTCTGGTTATTTTTGTGTTCAACAAATGTTCAGTCTATATACATGTGCAGTACTGCTTACGAGGAGAACAAAGCAGTTACACACTCAGATGAAAAACATGCAATTAAATGTAGATCAAATTACGTTCAATGAAAAGAAACACAGGCAGACATCACTGTATGGAGCTCCCGTTTCCGTTTGGACGAAGCTTATGAACACAAGTGAATCAGGCAATAGTGGTGTAGTATTTGTAAAACAGGTGGCACAGTAGAGCTGTGAAGCTGTGGAGGGGAAGGTGCTTGCTAAGGGTTGCAGTTAGTTAAGGGGAGTAGATTATAATCATTACTACTGTCAGCAAGAATAACAGTTTATGACTGCAGGAGAGTTTGTTTACAGTACTGAAAATTAATCCAGGGCAGTTTTAGTTATTATAGATTAGAAAGGAGAAATATGATTCGGCTTTAATAACGATTTTTTCTGCATGACACCATTCGAGTTGAAGAAATTCTAATTTAGTGTGACCCTACTAGCCTTGGGACGATAAACGATATTAAATATCGATAATTTAAACAAGTGATGATGTTCAGTGCAATATCATCCCATGTGTGTGTTTTTTTGACTTTATTTAACCGTTGACTTTGTGCAAGTATTCTACGGTAAACTAAACATTTAGTCCTATGTAACAAATAAGGCAGCATCTAAGTATTGATGACTCATCATTAATATAAAATTAACTACAGCTACAAATTACCTTTGTAAAACGCGACTTAAAAAGATTAGAATGTAGAGATGTGGTTAAAGAATGCTGGGTACATGCAAATGAACACCTCCGCCTCATGTGGCCTTCTCCCGGGTAGACGGTGAAAATGGATGAGCCTATACAGAAGAAGGGTGTCACTGCGGCAGTTTGGCAATATTTTAGTTTATAACCAGACGAACACGGAGAACCGTTAGATGTTAACAGTGTTACATGCCGTCTTTGTAGAAAACAGATCACCACAGAGGGTGGAAATGCTACTAATCTGCAAATCTCAGGATACATCATGCAGCTCAGTATGCTAAACTGGGTCCAACGCATAGAGAAGGCAGTTTGTTGAATTAGACAATCACAAATGCTTTCGCAAAATACACAAACTTGACAGCGCAAAATGGCGAGAGCACAATTCGAGTGGAACCCGTTATATCGTGAAGGGACTGCCTCCAGTGTAGTAAAAAAAAAAAAAAGAAAAAAGAAAAAAAAAATCATTCAGAGAAACACTACAAACCTTGAACTCTCCATACGAGCTACTAAGCCTTAAGTACTTCAGTAAGACTGCGGTGCGGAAACGTAGAATAACGTTCAAGCGGAGTTTTACTCAGACAGCTGACATGTGGAGAAGCACTAATATGACTCTGTACAGGTCACTGACTGTACACTTCATTTCACCTGAGAGCCACACTGCAGCCAATACAGCTGAGGGTCTTCACTCTGAACTCCAGGACTGGAAACTGAATGAGGAAGAATTTACCTACATTACAACAGACAACGCTGCAAATATAACATCAGCCGTGAGTAGGTGACATGGTTGTACGTCACCATGTTAACTGATCATCTACATCAAAGGCTGGTTCCTGTTTATATGCTGCCAATTCAGCAGTAGCTGGTTCTTCAGTAATAGAGATTCCTGATTGCTTTCGTTTTGGACAAATAGTTGCCTGATGTTTTATTTTTTAGGAGATTGTGTCAAAACCTCTGCGGAATAGAGGGACAGGCCTGATTCCGGAACATGGATGAATGGACTCCTCCAGACTGGATGGCAGGGCATCTCAGTACATGTAAATGAGAGAGAGAGAGAGAAAGGGGTTAGGATGACTGTTGGAACTGAGTAGTGTGACAGGCCTGATACCAAGACGCAGGAACTGAACCAAAAAAGGGCAACTCCAGACAGGCCGCTCAGGACATGAGGAGAGAGAGACAAAAAGAGTAGCCTTGTCTGCAGTGTCTTCTAATTGGAAAAATATCGGATATAAGACAGTTTTGTTGTATTTAGACCCCACAGCCTCTATTAACTCAAACTTACTATATTTATAAAACTATTCCCCAATACGATTTTCTCCAGTAGTGCAAAAAGAAAAAACTCCTCAACCCTGCTGAACACTTTCTCAGCATCTAAGGAGTCTTTTCTTTTGGTAAGATTTATAATATTACGAAGGTGGTGAACGTTATTAGATCCATATCTGGATTTAATGAATCCCGTCTGATCAGGTTTAATGATGTATGGAAGAAATGTTGCCAGTCGGTGAGACAGTGCTTTAGTTAGAAATGTGTAATCTACATTAAGTAGACTAATGGGTCGATAGGAAGCACATTCTAGGGAGAGAAATGTTATCCAAGTAATTTGATCTATCTAAATGCAAACTGCTACAGTCTGAAGTGTAAAGCCATTTTTAAAAAGAAAGGATCATTAATTTTGCGAGGGTGGTAGGAAATCTCACCAGAAGGAGTTTTAATAGCTTTTATAGATCGTTCAGTCTGTTGTAATTAAGCTGGTGAGCTAATAAACGACTGGGTTTATTTCCAAACTCATAGTATTGCTGTTTAGAAAAATGTAACAACCCTGAATACACTCCTCATATTTCTAAGTTAAGTTTTAATTTAGCATTTACTAGCAGGGACCAGTTTGTATCAGACTGTGTGTTTGTGTTCTAGTAGCAGCTTCTCAGCTTCCAAATTTTTCTTTGGTTTCGGCTTGGTTTTAGTTTTTTTTCCTGGAGAAACGCATAAGAGCTTAAATGATTTCGCAAAGTAAAGGTAAAGGTGCACATATTTGTCACTGTACAGTGTACACTGTAATGAAATGTGTCCTCCGCATTTAACCCATCTGTGGTAGTGAACACACACATACACACACACACACACGTGTAGTAGGGGCAGTGGGTACACACACCCAGAGCGGTGGGCAGCCAACTCCAGCGCCTGGGGAGCAGAAAGGGGAAAGGGCCTTGCTCAAGGGCCCAACAGTGGCAGCTTGCCAAGCCCGGGAATAGAAACCACAACCCTGGTCTCCAAACCCTGTAACCGCTGAGCCACCACTGCCCCGTGGTGTCTTTGTCTTTGAGGACATCCCATTTAACTGCACTGGTAACTGGAGAGTTGCAGTTGTCTGTTATTCTCTTTAACATGGAAGCAAAAACTTCTTTATTTAGTAAATGTGTTAAATCTCCACTGAGGAGTTTTTAATGCTGTTAAATTTAGTGTGACCTCCAAATACACTGGACTGTGGTCAGATAAAAGCAATTTGACAGCATATGTATACAGTTAGCAAGAATAAGAAAGTAATCCAGTCTTGAATAGGAGCCATGGGGAGGAGAGTAAAATGTAGAATCCATAGTCATGGGATGTAGTTCTCTCCAGATATGTAGAAGGCCTGACTGCATACTCATGTCGAAGAACTTTACAATTAACCATATGGAGTGAAGATTTGTCCAGACCAGCTTCTAAGACGCAATTAAAATCACCACCCAGGAACCCAAGATCCGTGCAAAATTCATTAAACCTTTAAAATGTAATTAATTTTTTTAATCATAAGGTGCATATGTATTTAGTCCTATAATGCCAAACACCAAATTTGATTACTGTTTTTCATGCATTATACATAACATCAAGCAACATACATTTTTTTCCCCAAGTAAACTAATTAAATGTTTAAATTACAATTAACATTTAGAGCAAAAAATTAGATATGCAATTTGCTGTATCATGATTAATGATTAGTTGGGTGTTGCGATGGTACGATTGCTAGTAACTTCCTTTTGCTTACTGATTTTCACTAAAAACTGACCAAAGAAAATACACACAATAATCTGTGTGTATGTGTTTGTAGATGGCAAAAAATACAGTGTTGAAGATGCTCTGAAAAGGATTATGGATGGGAATTAATGGACATGGAGCAGCTAGGGGAAGATGATGAGGAGGAGGAGGACGAGGAATGTACTCCTACTGCAAAGATTAGGGAAAACCCAGATAGTGATGAAGGCCCAGAAGAGGACAACACCAAAGCAGTCGGCAAGGGGCAAAGTGAAAAGGAAGGAGCATCTGTGGAAAAGAAAACAGTTTGAACCTCCATCTGCTTAGTTTGTGGAATGCGTTGAGGAAGACTGAAGTGAGGCTTGACTGGACACCATATAAGTTTCAAAGACTGTGTGACTGAGGAAATGCTACAGGAAACTGCAGAAGAAAAACTTGCACAGAGTGCAGAAAAACGGAAAGTCGGTGAACACAAACGCCCAAGAAATCAAGCAAATTCTGGGTATGTGCATGCACATGGGGTTAGTACAGATGCCCAATGTACATACACACAAGTTTGTGATGTCACAGGGTTGATTCCTGAATTTGCTGACGCTGATTCACTTTCAGGACAACCTCAATGTGTCTGAGGATGCAAAAAAAGAAAGTGTGGAAACTCAGGCCATGGTTAGAGAAACTACGCCAACGCTTTCTTTGCATACCTCCTGGAAAATGTCACGCAGTTGATGAAATCATGGTGCCTCATCTATCTCCACCTCTGTCGACCTTCTCTGCCCTTTCTCCCCTAGGTCAGCAAATTCTTCTCCACCTTCCCCGTGGCTGTCAGATGTTCTCCGCAACAACCGTAGAGAGCTAAGACTGGCTGAAAGGAAGTGGCGGAAGTCACAACACGACTCCGATGAGTGCCTGAAGGAAAACATCACAAGTGTTGGGCAAAGTGGCTATCTAAGACTTCGATGTGTGTCAAGGGGGAGAAAATCCTGACGTTGGTGCTACAGGAGATGTCCTAAAAATGACCTCAACTCATCCAGCAGGAAAAAGAATAAATAAATAATAATAATCAATTTTGCTGACAATTTCTTTTCAGCAGTTCCATTGGTGGAGCACTTGAAGCCAGGAACATCATTGTAAAATGGAATGACAAAGCTGTAAACCTGCTCTCTTCTTTTGTTGGCGTTGAGCCACTGGGCAATGTGAAGCATTGGGATCGGAAAACCAAAATCTACATAATGGTTCCAAGACCAGCCATTGTTGACATATACAACAGGTTCACGGGAGGCGTTGACCTTCTTGATATGCTATCTGCACTGTACAAGTTCAGCATCAGATCCCGAAGATCTACATTTGGTGGCACACCGTTACAGTGGCAGTAATCAATGTATGGATCCGCTACAGAAGAGACCTGGAGAAACTGCAGCCCAGACAGAAACCCCTGCCCCTGACAGAGGGTCTCTAAATTCTATAGGAGAAATATCCTGATCTAAATAAGATGCTTCATCAATGGAAAATTGTGGCAAATCTAAGAAATGGAAAAAGGGGGCACTATAAGGTTTCCTTTGGGACATCTGATTTATATAATTCAGAATAGAAGCTGTAAAAAGCATCATTGATTTGTGCATGTTCTGCAAGTAGTTCTCCATCATGAGACCTTATTGCTGCAATATTTGAGAATTTCTCATTTTAGGGTTTGACAAAATGACTATTAAGCTCATTCTTAAATAAAACTATTTGTATTGCAATATCACCAGAAAGAGACTGTTGATTGCTCTTGAATTTAAACTAAAAGCACAAGAAAGGTCCCGATACTTGTGTCTTTTCTGTCGCCAAGAAGCAAATGCAATAGAATTATTCCTAAAGAAACCATTCACTGCTACCAAACAACCTCCAATTGTTCACTGAACCCTGATTAAACAATTCAGTTAATTCACTCCTAAATTAAAGCTGAAATATTTGTGCCTCGCAGATAAAGTTTACTGCTTGGTGCTCGGATTAAGATGCTGCCAGCAGTCGAGTAAAGACAATGCAGTAATAGATAGCTTAAGCTCAGAGCTAGCGGCCAGCTGACTGAGAAATATCACCCCCTGATCTGTTTAATTTAAAATGATTAATGACTATTCTTATCTGCTCCCACCACAAACCAAGGATGGATCTAACAAATCTAGTGGAGTTTCAGTTAAACATCATAATCTCCCAATTCCTCTGTACTAAGATAAGAACTTCTTTAGTTGTAGTATTTGCATTTGCGTAAGAAGCAACTCTATAAAATTTATGCATTTGGGAATATCAATCTCTTAAATGGGATTATTAATCAGACCAAACTAGCACGTTTAAGAGGTCCATTTAGACAATTAAAATGTTCCAGCTCAAGACTCAAAACCATAAAGGTTAAAAATAAATTCAAGTATAACAAGACCCTTAACTGGTACTGGTAGCTAAACTTTGAGCTGCTTCTTGATAAAACTGTTAGGGTCGTCTTTCCCCGCGCCCTAAAGAATAAATTATTATAAAATTCAGTAAATCATGTAAATTAATTACCTGCCCTCTATCCAGTTGCCTACTCTGGGGTCCTGTCTTTTTCCGAGTGGTGTCCAGAAGTGTGTAGCAGTGCACCTTCAGGGCCTCACTGCATCGGGCAGAGAAAAGTAAAGAATGATGGTACCAAAGCCACATGGCAATGTCCAGGACTCCTGGAGAGAGGGGGAAAAAAAAAGATTGAGCCATTTCTCTGGTCCAGATACTTTTGAGGGATTTACAGTACAACCTCCAAGAATGAATACACCGCCCTGAGGAGCTGTCCTCGGTGAGGGAGTAGGTGTGGTTGAAGAACTGATAACCTCGCACCAGTTAGTTGAGGTGAAAACTGGCTGTGGTGGTGGAGGAGCCCTCTGCTTTTCCAGGCCACGTCGACGGCCCCAGGTCCTCTCCGGTGCGGGAGTGGAGACAACCACCCTCTGTGTTCACCACGCAGGTACTGCTGGATTTAAGATGGCCAGCGTTGGAGGAGTTACGAGCAGCCTCCAGTCTCGTCTTCCGTTGGTGGAGTTTAGACTGCCTCTACAACAGCAGCAGTAAAGCTCGACCTCTTTGCAGAGCACCTGGAGATCTTGCTCCTCCACGGTTCCTACAGAGTAAACACAGACAGAAACGCAAACAATGGTCAGTGAAAGTACTGTAAAGTAACACAGGAAGCAGAGAGCACAAGCATCACAACAGCTGTCTCAGATGAAGATAAAAAGCAAAAAGACAAAAAGCTTTTTCCTTTAGTGAGTACTTGTATCAGACAATATTAAGTCTAGACCTGACAACAAAGAGCTGTTTATGATAGAGGAGATGAAAGGAAGGAGGTTTGGAGCGATTGTTTGGAAAAGAGGGGATGGAACAGGGTCTAGTGGACAGGTGGTAGGATTACTGGAGGTGAGAAGATGTAGGAGGTCATCTGTGGAAAGAGGAGAGAAGCAGGTCAGAGAAGAGGGAGGAGGAGGGCAGTGCCTAGAAAGGGGGGTAGAGGCAGGGGGAAAGATCGGCGGATCTTGTCAACCTTTTCTTCAAAGAAGGAGACAAAATCTTCTGCAGACAGGGTAGTGGGAGGTGGGGGAGTAGGAGGGTTGAGGAGAGAGGAGAAGATGGTGAAGAGTTTGTGTGGGTCAGATGCAGATGATTCCAATTTCCCCCTGTAGTAGGATGCTTTAGCGGCAGCAACTTCTGTTCTAAACCTGGAGAGAAGAGACTGATAGGAGTGGAGGTCGGAGTCGTGTTGTGACTTCCGCCACTTCCTTTCAGCCAGTCTTAGCTCTCTACGGTTGTTGCGGAGAACATCTGACAGCCACGGGGAAGGTGGAGAAGAATTTGCTGACCTAGGGGAGAAAGGGCAGAGAAGGTCGACAGAGGTGGAGATAGATGAGAGGAGAGTGTCTGTAGCAGTTTCAAGTGGGAGAGAGGAGAAAGATTCAAGATGAGGAAGAGTGGTCAGGACAGTTGAGGCAAGAGCTGAAGGGGAAACAGAGCGAAGAGTGCGGTGAAGAGTGGAAGAGCTTGCAGAAGTGGTGGTTGAAGGAGCAGAGAGGGAGAGTGAGAAGGAGAGAAAGTGGTGATCAGAGAAGTCCAAAGGAGTCACAGCCACATCCAGAGCAGGGACAGGTCTGCTGAAGATCAGGTCCAGAGTGTTCCCTGCTCTGTGTTGGTGCAGACTGGTTGAACGCGAGATCAAAGGAGGATAGGATGGGGAGAAGGCATGAAGACTGGAGTTTCTCTGATGGAAGGTTGAAGTCGCTGAGTAGAATAAGTGGGGCGTCAACAGGGAGTCCACTCAAGAGAACATCCAGTTCATCAACGAAACTGCCCAAAGGACCAGGAGGATGATAGAGAACAATGATTTGAAGTCTAGTGGGAGAAGAGACAGTAACAGCATGGTATTCAAAAGAGGAAATGTCAAGATTAGACAAAGAGAGCGGGGTGAAGCGCCACAGAGAGAAGTAAACCGGTGCCGCCGCCCCTGCCAGTCTTTCGTGGAGAGTGGGAAAAGGCAAAGGCAGACGACAAGGCAGCTGGAGTTGCAGAGTTGTCCGGGGTGATCCACGTCTCAGTCAGTGCCAGGAAGTTTAGAGACCGAGCAGAAGTAAAAGCTGAAATGAAATCTGCCTTCTGCACTGCAGACTGGCAATTCCACAGTCCTCCAGTTACCATCACATTGGTATTAGAACAAGGTGGGTAAATGAGGTTACCGGAATTGCAGCGTCTGCATCGGTATCTGCACCTCCGGCTGCTGTCAGAGGTGTGGACAGGAATTGCAAAGCACATCTTCAAGTACAACAGAATAGAGTTAGGTAAAAATGTTTTGCAGCTGATATTCTAGTGAGGAGTCATAACGTCTAACAAACCACACCTAATTTATCAAGACTGGAGGCACTTGGCTCCTCCTCTGCAATTCACACTTCTAGCTGGCCTGAAACTACACCTGAATCAGCACCTCAATCAACTAGTAAGCACCAAGCTTCTATGTTAACCTTAAGACAAGAGTGTTAGCAGAATCTACTTAGAAGTATATTTAAAAACCAGCCTACCTTACAAGCTAAAGATGACCCCAAGTAAAAAAGCAAGCAACACTTCACCACTTCACTGAGATTCGGAGGGATTTGGATAACATCCACTTACCTGTTTTTTCATTAAAAATAGGAAATGTTAATAAAACAAAGAAAATAAAAATATGTACAATTCAATATGAATACCTTTTGTTTGTGTGTGTGTGTGAATGTCTTTGTGGTTCACAGGTTGTAGTTTGAGGTGTGAATGTGCAAAAGGTCCAGTCTGTGGAAAGGTAAGTATTTCCTCCTACCGCGCTACAGATGAAAACATTAAATAAAAAAGAATGCTTCTCAGGTCAGTGATGTCCTCAGGGTGTGTGAACTGCTTTACACACGGTCCCAGTTCAGAGAGGCTCGCCATCCAGCGTAGAAAGGTCCCATTTGAACACTAGCAAAAAAACCTGTCTATGGTTTTTATGGTAGCTTCATTTTAACAGTAAAAGATGGAATATCAAAAAGAAAATCTAGAAAAGGAAATATTTAAATAAAAAATAATTTGCCATGACTAATGACCAAAAACCATGACTAATGTTGGCTCCCACAGACCACTGACACATCCTAATCTCAGAACTGCTTTACACACGGTCCCAGTTCAGAGAGGCTCGCCATCCAGCGTAGAAAGGTCCCATTTGAACACTGGCAAAAAAAAACCTGACCTATAAAAGGTCATAAATCTCAGTTAATTTCAAGTTTTAACTGACTGTGAACATCAACTTAACCACAGAAATATACATTTAACAGCACTTATACACAGTATTTACAGTTTCTTTAACAATTAAATGAGCTTATTTACAGTATATGAAGCTTCTATGAAGAAGCAGAGTGGACTGCATGGTTTGGCTTTTAAGGGGTTAACCTCTCGGCAGCGCGAGGCTAAAACTACGCGCCTTTTTTCCAGCCTCACGCGGCCCAGCCTGTGGCTACACACGCTGAAGAAATCTCAAATAAGAATAAAAATAAACGTTTTAATGTCCAACGGATATCATTTTTAAGCATACTCAGTTATCACCACCATAAATCATTTAATACAGTTACACAGAGCTGTCTAAGCACGGGCATGCCCAGCACTGAACCCCACAGAAAATACACGGCTAGCTTAGCATAGCCGGCTAAAGCTAACTCACCGATGTGAAAATCCAGTAAATCCCAGCTAATAACGCTCCTCTTTCACCAGCGGAGTGTTTTTCGGGTCCGACGACCCAGCGCTTTAAGTAACTGAAGGCTTAGCTAGATATTACGATGGCTTTTATCACATAAATCCAACCTTTCTAACTTTCTGACACTTTCTCCTCCAGGGAACACCACTGCTCATGGCGGCTGCTTGACCAGCAGGAAGATCTCGGTCAAGGTCAGCCGAATTTCCTGCGCATGTAAATCTAACTAATCACCTTATTGGCTGGTAGGTGTAACATAATGCTTAAATATGTAAAATAATCTAAAAAAATAAATAAATAATAATAATTATTTCTGGACTTAATAAAGTTTTTTTTTTTTTTTTAAAGTGTCTGTTTATTTACATTATTTTCTCAACTTAGCTTGGATCTAGTTTAGGTATTTATTATAAATAGGTTATCTGCTATTTATTTATTTTTTAATTAAGAATTAATTATTATTAGCTCAAATCTGCTTAATACTATTTAATACTATTTACTTTTACTAAAAAAATGTACTTTAATCAGGCTTTTATAACCTGGGTTACAAAAGGCATCCGGATTAAAGTAACTCGAAGGTCTAAGAATATGGCAGCTCGTAATTCATAAGGCAAGCTGTATAATTAATTTACTTACAGTCACCTCGGGTACAGAGTCTCAGAGTCAGTAGAGCGCCTGAATGGACTCAGAATCACTCATTGGGATGACGGCGGCCGCCTCTGTCTGTTTCTGATCCTGTCTCTGAAAACTCTGGACCCAGAGGAATATTGGGATCTTGGTGGAACCTCCAGAACTGTGGTAGTGGGATTTGCTTCTCTGCACTTAAAGAATCAACTCGATCAGTCAGTCTTAGGAATGTAGAGAAACCCTTTAATCCTGAAGTAAACAACCGGTGATGAGGCTGGTGTGAAGTTGATAGACTCCATTGTTTCACAGTATCAAAAGCCACCATCTGTCTGTTCCTGAAAACAACGTATACATAGAATATTGAAATATCTGAAAAGATCCCCCCACAATATTGCAGCGTCGACGTACCAGACAAGAACACCAGATTCACCATTTGACTTTTTTTGTGACATAGATGGAATTTGGCTTCCCCCTGTAACTCACTCTCACACACACACACACACAATGAGCAGCCAGGGCCTTGCTCAAGAGTGGCAGTTTGCAGAGCCCAGGTATCGAACCCACAACGCTGTCATCAGTAGCCCGGAGCTCTAATCGCTGAGCTGCCACTGCCCCCTACAGCTGCTTATCGTTACCAGATTTTCATCAGGGCTGTTCCTTTTTGTTCCACATGTTGCTCTTCTCAGAACTACCCATACCAGAATCTTTGTCTGGCTGTTCACTAAACCAGACTGTGAAACAGCAGTTTGCAGTTTGGAGAAGCCTTTTCACCAAATTAATTATCTATATACAGCTTGATGATGAAAATAAACATTCAGTCTACAACAGCAATATTCGTGGTGACTCCTCAAGGGCTTTATCTGTTCAAAAGGGGCTGGCTAAGACTGCTTAGATTACTTAGAGAAAGAGAAAACCCTCCTACCTAAAATTGGGTGCAGTGGTGAATTTAATACTACTTGGCAACCTGTCTTGACTTAAATAGACAATATGGTGTGCAGAATTTTAAATAGTGAAATAGATTTCAGACTGGGTGCTAAGCAGCCAATTAATCCTCAGTCATTTACATTTACTCTCTTACCCTTTGCGTTTCTTTGGACACTTGTATGTGCTTTTATAACTTCATATTCAGAAATTACCTGTATTTTTACAGTTAGAGTTTTAATAAATGTAAAAAGACTCTGCTTCCAGGGGATCCTGTGCGAACCGATTTTATGACCCCCACCAATGTAATAAACAGACCTGCGCCCTTGATTTAGTTTCACAGAGATCTAATGAACTAAGATGGTTCACTTCAGACGGGTCTGGACATGTACTGGCTTAAGCAGGTTGGAGGTTTGGAGTCTGACTGTTAGACACTGTGGACAGGTGTCTTTTATACAGATAACGAGGTCAAACAGGTGCCATTAATACAGGTAACGAGTGGAGGACAGAAGAGCTTCTTAAAGAAGTTACAGGTCTGAGAGCCAGAAATTTTGCTTGTTTGTGGGTGACCAAATACTTATTTTCCACCATAACTTGAAAAACAATTCTTAAAAAAATCCTACAATGTAATTTCCTGAATCTTTCTCATTTTGTCTCTCATAGTTGAAGTGTACCTATGATAAATTACTGACCTCGCTCATCTTTCTAAGTTGAAGAACTTGCACAATCAGTGGCTGACTAAATACTTTTTTGACCTACTGTATATTTAACAGCACAAATTCAATGCAGAAATGCTTGCACTCGGAAAGATGTTCAGATTTTCCAACGTTACAATTAAAAACCATGAGGGGGACAGAATCTCAATACTGCAGAATGTGTCTATGATACTATGAGTAACACTGATATTACTTTTTAATACAAGTGAAAAGAATAAATAAGTCAGTCCTGGCCAGGCGGCTCAGGTGAAGCTCATCTGTGTTAGAGGATCGGACCCAGCTGAAAGCTCAGCGCAGACTGATCTGTCCCACAGCCAGCAGTGGAGTGTGAAGAGCTGGGGAAACTGCTCACTCACTCGTCATTAAGTGTTCAGGGGGTAGGGGACGATGATCCTGGTGTCTGGCTTTTTCCAAAAAGTGTCCAGAAGTGTACGGCAGTGCTTCTTCAGGGCCACGCTGCATCAGTCAGAAAATAGTGGAGAACAATGGTGCCAAATCCACCTGGTGACGCCCAGGATACGGGCACCTAGAAAACAGGCGACCATGACATTACTCTTTAGGGTCGATACTTTTTAGTGTTTTACAAAAGAATCTCCAACAGTGAGAACACCACCCTAAGGAGCTGTCCTCAGCGCCAGAGCAGGTGAAAAGCGGAGGAACTCGAACCGTTTAGCAGAGCTGAATAATGGCTGTGGAGGAGCCCTCTGCTTTTCCCAGCCACATTGGCACTTCCAGGCCTTCTCAGGTGCGGGAGGGGAGACTACGACCTTATGTGTCTGCAGCGCCGGTAGAGCTGGAATTAAGACGGCGGTGTTGGAGGAGTTACAGGCAGCCTCCAGCATTGTCTTCCGTCGGTGGAGTTAGGACTGCCTCTACAACTGCAGCTGGATCTGCTGTACAAGCTTGACGACCTCTTGGAGAGCTAGTCAGTGAGACAGAGTACTGAACTGTAACACCGGGAGCAGAGAGCACAAAGATTACAACTGACTCAGATAAAGGAAACAAAGCCACAAAACAGTACCAAGTTTATCATTAAAGAGTACAACAGGCTTCATTACCTGAATGTGGTCAATGATCACAGTGGTGATGGTTGCAGTGTTACAATATTCAAACACAGCATGAAATCCTTGTTCACTGTAATTATGATGTTTCACATTATGCAGTAGAGGGCATGAAGATCAAGGGTAAGATTGATAAACTGAACTGTGAAGTCTGCAGACAAGAGAACTCTGCTCAGAGTAGAAACAGAACCTGATGCACGAGCAAAAGCAGTACTTGAACTAGTACATACTGACCTAGCTGCTCCTATAGATCCAGTGTGCAAAAGAGGGTTGTAGATACACTCTGGCGTTTACTGAGGATTACTCAGGTGCAGTCTGTGTACTTCCTGAAAATGAAGGGTGAAACTGTAAAAGAGGAGAGTATTTGGAGCAGCATGCTACTTTTACAAACATGACAGATAGAAGCTAGAGTCAAAATGTGAAAGGGAGTCTTTGTAGGTACGACAAGAACAGTCCACCATACCTTGTCTACTATCCAGACACAGGGAAAGTGCTTAAACACAGGCTTGTGAAATTTCATACAAAGTGTGTTAAAGAACAGCAAACCCAGACTGACCAGTCAATGGCAGCTGATGATCTCAAGGTGAGAGGTGTGTACTCCTCATTCCAACAGCCAACAGTGTTGATCAGACTCCAGAAGAGGTTCAAGAGTCTTAAACTGATGCTCAAGATGGTGCTCAAACAGAGGGAGAAAGACATGGTACACACCTTTCCAAAGAGAGATAGGAAAGCACCTTAGTACTTAGCTGACTGGGTGTCAGATATTGAAGATCAGATATTGACCTATACTGACTACTGTTACAGGGTCTGTAATGTACCACAGAGCTTTAAAGAGATTCAACAAAACCACAGTTCTGAGCTGACGTCATGAAAGAGGAGAGGACTTCTCACTGAAAAGGACATTTACTCTGGCCGCTCTCCCAGAAGCTGAACATGCAATGAGAGGATCTAGGATTAAAACAGTGAAGATGGATCTGAAAGGTACAAAGTCTGATACGCTGCTAAGTGTTACAGTCAAGCAATGGGAGTGGATTACAAGGAGACCTTTTCTCCAACTGCAGATGTTACACCAATACACACTTTGATGCAGATGACCGCACAGTCCGACCTTAAACTCCACCAGATGGACATTACAACAGCCTACTTGCATGCTCTGATTGGGAGATGTACATGAAGCAAACAGAGGAATTTAAAGGAAAGTCAAATACAGGTAAAAAGCTCGTCTGTAAACTAACTAAATCATTTTGTACTTCTAACAGTCTGGAAGAACCTGAACATGTTGAGGATTATCTAGATGAAAATGGCTTTACACAGAACCCAGCTGACCATTGAGTCTACAACAAACGCACTGAAATCAGGAGAATAATACTAATGATCTGGGTTAATGATAATTAACCTACACTTAGGATGGCAGCAGCAACACAATGCCTGAATAGTGTTTTTGCAGTGGAAGAATTTGTATCAGCTCTAATAAGGTTGTTAAAGACAGTCTCAATACTGCAGGGTTTGTCTGAGATACTATGAGGGACACTGAAAAAATAAGTTTTAATATAAGCAGAGAATAAATGGTTATTAAAATATAAAAAAAAAAGTACTTGCCAATTATTCAGTTCACTAACGTCAGGAGCTCACTGCATTGGGAGGAGAAGAGTAGAGAAGAACAACTTAGAACTGAATTTAATCTTCAAGCTCATTTTTTTCAGGTATTCGCAGCTACGTAGTTTTGTGTCCACAAACTTCTTCGTCATTATTAGATACAGTTCTGAATGTCAACCCACAGAGAAAAAAATGTCATTGGCATCATATCTGTTACTGAACTCCTTTCATATTAAACCCTTACAAGTATTAAAGCAGCAGTAGGTGGAGGATCCATCTGTCCATCAATATATTTACTGAATGGTGGTAAAATATTGTAGATAACACTCCTCATGTATATGTTTAAAACACATTATAATTCTAGTTAAAATAGTGCATTCCTTACTCTGGACTAAGACAAGGCTGTCAGAATTGGTTTAAAACATGAATCTAAGTGATGGATGTCAAACAGAAACAACAACACAGGCACACGTTTTGGTTTTGTCTAAACATTACGGTCTTTTGGAATTATATCAGGAGTCTTCAAACAGCCAACCCAGCAACAGCAATATTTGGAGTGACTCCTCAAGGGCTTTATCTGGGGAAATCTTGTTCAAAAGGTGCTGGCTAAGACTACTTAGATTACTTAAAGAGAAAGAGAAAACCCTCCTACCAAAAAATTGGGTGCAGTGGTGAATTTAATACTACTTGGCAACCTGTCTTGACTTAAATAGACAATATGGACTGCAGAATTTTAAATAGTGAAATAGATTTCAGACTGGGTGCTAAGCAGCCAATTAATCCTCAGTCATTTACATTTACTCTCTTACCCTTTGTGTTCTTTGGTCACTTGTATGTGCTTTTATAACTTCATATTCAGAAATGACCTGTATTTTTACAGTTAGAGTTTTAAGTTCATCATAAATGTAAAAAGACTTCGCTTCCAGGGGTCTCTGTGTGAACTGATTTTATGACCCCCACCAATGTAATAAACAGACCTACGCCCTTGATTTAGTTACACAGAGATCTAGTGAACTAAGGTGGTTCACTTCAGATGGGCCTGGACATGTACTGGCTTAAGCAGGGGGACACACAAGATTGGAGTCTGACTGTTTGACCTCGTTAAATGTATAAAAACACCTGTCCACAGCCCCAAACAGGTGCCATTAATACAGGTAACGAGTGGAGGAAAGTAGAGCTTCTTAAGAAAGGTACAGGTCTGATAGGTTACATGTTAATACTGTTGGAGTCACAGGCAGCCTCAAGCCTCATGTTCCATCGGTGGAGTTTCGACTGCCTCTACAACAGCAGCTGGATCTGCCGGTCAGGAGATATTACTCCTCCGCGGTCACCATGTTCCTCCAGAGTAAACACAGAGACAGAAACGCAAACTTAAAAAGACTATAAAGTAGGGATGGCCGCTTGGCCAAATTGATACCATTCGAGTCACTATCGACGTTCACAGCTATGAGTAACCAGGTTCATACTGCATGTGTGGTCGTGTGGTCATTATAACATGGTGCTAACTTTGCCTTGCTAATTTGTTTGACTGTGATTGGAGCAACATTTTCAAGGCAAGAATGGAGTACAGTCTGCAGATCATCTGTTACATGCTCTAGATCTTTAGGGGGAAATGAGATGGAGATTTAGCTTCAGAACCTGAGGCTTGGGTTGTGCATAGAACTGAATCATAAATCGTGGTGACTCAGCTACGACAATTTATGCATGAGTAACTGCAATAGCTAAACCTTGGAGTCGTCAATGCATTCAGAACAAAACAGCGACAGCCTCTGAACTCTCACCAAGGACGTGACAAACACAGCCAAAAATACGGTACCAAGTTCCCCATTAAAGAGTACAATCCTTGTTCACAGTAACTATGATGTTTCACATTATGCAGTAGAGAGCATGAAGATCAAGGGTAAGATTTGCCTCTTTAATTGAACTGTGAAGTCTGCAGACAAGAGAAATCTGCTCAGAGTAGAAACAGAACCTGATGCTCGAGCAAAAGCAGTACTTGAACTAGTACATACTGACCTAGCTGCTCCTATAGATCCAGTGTGCAAAAGCTTTGTAGGTACAATCTGGCGTTTACTGAGGATTACTCAGGTGCAGTCTGTGTACTTCCTGAAAATGAAGGGTGAAACTGTAAAAGCTATGGAGTGATGCTTGACTGATTCTTCTCCATATTGAACAGTAAAATATCTTTATTTCCATTATTTTAGATAATGGTACAGAGTTCACAGCAGGGGATTGTCAGTCAATGCTCAGTAAGTATGGCATAAGGCATTAGTCATCGACACCTTAATTACAACATCAAAATGATCCAACAGAGAGAAGTTGGAGAACCCTATTTGATATGGAAATGTGAATGCTAGTATAGAACAATTAAGAATTCTGGACATGTGTGGTAATGACCAATGCAGTCATTTGAAAAAGGGCCTAAATAGTTGTTTGAAAAGCCATAGAACGACGATGACATGTTAACTAGGAGAAAGCCTAACGTTAGAGGAGAGTATTTGGAGCAGCATGCTACTTTTACAAACATGACAGATAGAAGCTAGAGTCAAAATGTTAAAGGGAGTCTTTGTAGGAATGACAATAACAGTCCAGCATACCTAGTCTACTATCCAGACACAGGGAAAGTGCTTAAACACAGGCTTGTGAAATTTCATACAAAGTGTGTTAAAGAACAGCAAACCCAAACGGACCAGTCAATGGCAGCTGATGATCCCAAGGTGAGAGGTGTGTACCCCCCATTCCAACAGCCAAAAGTGTTGATCAGACTCCAGAAGAGGTTCAAGAGTCTTAAACTGATGCTCAAGATGGTGCTCAAACAGAAGGAGACATGGTACACACCTTTCCAAAGAGAGATAGGAAAGCACCTTAGTACTTAGCTGACTGGGTGTCAGATATTGAAGATCAGATATTGACATATACTGACTACTGTTACAGGGTCTGTAATGTACCACAGAGCTTTAAAGAGATTCAACAAAAACCACAGTTTTGGGTTGACGCCATGAAAGAGGAGAGGACTTCTCACTGAAAAGGACATTTACTCTGACCGCTCTCCCAGAAGCTGGACATGCAGTGAGAGGATCTAAAAGGTACAAAGTCTGATATGCTGCTAAGTGTTACAGTCAAGCAATGGGAGTGGATTACAAGGAGACCTTTTCTCCAACTGCAGACGTTACAGCAACACACACTTCGATGCAGATTACCACACAGTACGACCTTCAGCTCCACCAGATGGACGTTACAACAGCCTACTTGCAAAAAAGTGACTACTTTGTGAGTGTTGGCTACAGTAGCTATAAATAAAGGCTCAATACAACATGACATTGCGGTCAGAAGTTTATCATAAATACAATAAAGAAACAGTAAAGAAATGTTTGTCTCTCTCAGTGTAATAAGTATAAGAACACTCTTCCTCAGTGTCACATCCAAATACAAGGCAAATGGGATGCAATACAACAGGATGTCCAGGTGTAAAAATGAATATCTGTAAGGAATTTCAGTTCAGGCCTTTTCCAAGTACAACTGTACAATGGATCAAATTCTGGTAAAGCATTCTGAGTTCTGATGCAACTCACAGGTTAGCTTTTCCATATGTAACCATTTGGCAATCGTCTTCAACCACATCCTTCAAGGTTCAAGGTTCAAGGTGAGCCGTTCCTCCAATTCGTTAAGTTGAAATCTAAACTTGCCACTTTTCTGACAGGACTGGGTAAAGTGTCTGATTTGAAAAAAAATGATAAAGCTCAGTATTAGGAGTCCAGAAAGTGCTTTGAGTTGTTCAAATAAGTTTAAAATTCCTGCTGTGAATAAACTAGACAAATTCTCTATGCCCCTTAATGTCCAATTGCTAAGCCCAATGACCCCAAGCTGAGGGGGTAGATCTGGATTTAAGGTGAGTGGTGACCATAAAGAGATACAATTAGGGAATTGTTATATATTTTCTAGCATCTCTCCAATAAATCAACGTATCGTACACTACAAAGTTATCAGAGAGAGACGGTATTTTGGCAAAATTATAAATGGTAGGGAAGGTAGCTGACTCCTCACCAGCCCATACACAGTAGAGACTTGTGACTGACAGGTTACCTACCTGGTGATCCTGGTGGAAATGAGGGAGCTGGTGAGTGGGTCTTCTAGGAGCCAGCAGGATCCACGGTTAATCTAGAAGGAGGAAACACACAACCAATAACCCTAGGATATACATATAATTCCAGCTAGCATAATTTACCAGTATACATCAATAATGCCATAAACATGTAAATAATTGTATATAAGATGTATAAATAATGTCCATGTTATCTGTTGTATTGTCATTGTTTGTGATGACCACCCCCTTAGTAGACACTTGGTCCACTCCAGGCTGAGGAGGGAGGAGCAGAATAGGCTGAAGCAGAAGTAGACGTCTGTGAGGCTTTGCAGTCCTCAGATAAAGGCTGCTGAGGCCTTGTTGTACAAAGTGTGTGTAATCTAGCTCTTTTGTGTTGTGTGTACTTATTTAATGTTGAATTTGTGCAAAAATATCACTTGAACTTACCTGGAAGTGTTTGGCTGGTCAACTCTCCTTCACATCCACTTAAAGCCACGCCATCACCACCACATGAGCATTTCTATACTGACCCACAATCAGTCTAATCTATTTAAAACCAACTACACATCTGTTCTGCCTGTGTTGCCCAGAAATATAAACTCAAATTTGGTCAGGATTCACCCCCTAGATTTATAGGGTTTAGAAGGGTGGATAATTTTAATCTGGGCTTTTTATTATCCCAAATAAATCTGCTTATTAATTGATTTAACTTAAAATATTGAAATAAATAAATAAAACAATCTAGGTAAAATGTTCATCTTGATTAACTAATTCTGCCAAAACAAATGTGTGGTTTAGGTCAGGGGTAATTGTTATCCCAAGGTCTCTAAAGCCAGTATTTGTCAACTGGAATGGTAGATTTAGTTTAATATAATTCGGGACATTCAGCTGAATAGCTGTAGACCTAAATTGATTTTATAGCCAGACAGCACACTATAATTAGTGCTGAAGTTTCTGATTTCAGGAACAGACGTCACTGGATTCTTTAAACATAGAAGTATATTGTCTGCAAATAATGAGATACGATGGTCCGCTTCTCCCACTAAAACTCCTGATATAATGAACCTAGATGTAAATGTATTCAGCAAGGAGTTCTATTACTAGGGCAAAATGCAATGCTGAAAGAGAGTAGCCTTCTCTGCAGTGTTAATGGAGGCTGTGGGGTCTAAATACAACAATTTGACTATATTTATAAAATTATTCTCCAATACGATTTTCTCCAGTAGTGCAAAAAAGAAAACTCCACTCAACCCTGCTGAACACTTTCTCAGCATCTAAAGAAACAATGAAAGTAGGCTCTTTTCTTTTGGCAAGGAGATGTAGATTATTGCGAAGGCGGCGAACGTTGGATCCATATCTGGATTTAATGAATCCATGGGCATTAATCATAGGTATAAAAATGGGGCATAAATCAGACCAAAACATTTTGTAAAATTGGACTGGACACCCATTAGGGCCAGGTGTTTTTTCCTGAGGGCATGGTCCTGATAGTATCCCAGATCCCCTCTGGTGTAAAGAGGGCACAGTAACAACTAAGAAATATGATGCATGTTAAATCTTCACTGAAGTGTTTTTAATGCTGTTAAATGTAGCGTGACATCCAAAACACACTGGACTGTGTTCGGAAAACCAATTTGAAAGACCTTCAACATATGTATACAGTTAGCATATAGAAGCTAGAGTCAAAATGTGAAAGGGAGTCTTTGTAGGTACGACAAGAACAGTCCATCATACCTAGTCTACTATCCTGATACAGGAAAAGTCCTTAAACACAGGCTTGTGAAATTTCATACAAAGTGCGTTAAAGAACACCAAACCCAGACTGACCAGTCAACGGCAGCTGATGATCTCAAGGTGAGAGATGCGTACCCATCATTCCAACAGCCGACAGGGTTGATCAGACTCCAGAAGAGGTTCAAGAGTCTTAAACTGATGCTCAAGATGGTGCTCAAACAGAGGGAGACAGACATAGTACACACTTTTCAAAGAGAGATAGGAAAGCACCTCAGCACTTAGATTGAAGATTAGACACTGACCAGAACTGACCACTGCTACAGGGTCTGTAATGTACCACATAGCTTTAAAGAGGCAGAGAGTTCAACAAAACCACAGTTTTGGGTTGACGCCATGAAAGAGGAGAGGACTTCTCTCACTGAAAATGACATTTACTCTGACCGCTCTCCCAGAAGCTGAACATGCAGTGAGAGGATCTAGGATCAAAACAGTGTAGATGGATCTGAAACATACAAAGTCTGATATGCTGCTAAGTGTAACAGTCAAACAATGGGAGTGGATTACAAGGAGACCTTTTCTCCCACTGCAGATGTTACACCAATACACACTTTGATGCAGATGACCGCACAGTCCGACCTTAAACTCCACCAGATGGACATTACAACAGCCTACTTGCATGCTCTGATTGGGAGATGTACATGAAGCAAACAGAGGAATTTGAAGGAAAGTTAAATACAGGTGAAAAGCTCGTCTGTAAACTAACTAAATCATTTTGTACTTCTAACAGTCTGGAAGAACCTGAACATGTTGAGGATTATCTAGATGAAAATGGCTTCACACAGAACCCAGCTGACCATTGAGTCTACAACAAACGCACTGAAATCAGGAGAATAATACTGATGATCTGGGTTAATGATAATTAACCTACACTTAGGATGGCAGCAGCAACACAATGCCTGAATAGTGTTTTTGCAGTGGAAGAATTTGTATCAGCTCTAATAAGGTTGTTAAAGACAGTCTCAATACTGCAGGGTTTGTCTGAGATACTATGAGGGACACTGAAAAAATAAGTTTTAATATAAGCAGAGAAATGACAGAATAAATGGTTATTAAAATATAAAAAAAAAGTACTTGCCAATTATTCAGTTCACTAACGTCAGGAGCTCACTGCATTGGGAGGAGAAGAGTAGAGAAGAACAACTTAGAACTGAATTTAATCTTTAAGCTCATTTTTTCAGGTATTCGCAGCTACGTAGTTTTGTGTCCACAAACTTCTTCGTCATTGTTAGATATGATTCTGAAGGTCAACCCACAGATAAAAAAACATTTAATTAGCACCATATCTGTTACTGAACTCCTTTCATATGAAACCCTTACAAGTATTAAAGCAGCAGTAGGTGGAGGATTCGTCTGTCCATCAATATATTTACTGAATGGTGGTAAAATATTGTAGATAACATTCCTCATCTATATGTTTAAAACACATTATAATTCCATTTAAAATAGTGCATTCCTTACTCTGGACTAAGACAAGGCTGGCAGAATTGGTTTAACACAGCATGAAGAGCTAGAAAAATGACTAGTAAGTAAGCAATCAGGGGGTAAAAGTATTTTTCAGAACCGTGTGCAGAAGCGTGCGGTAGTGCTCCTTCAGGACCTCATCGGGAGGAGAATAGTAAAGTATGATGGTGTCTGAAGAGTCATGCTGCCACAACGCCAAGGGAAGCTACTTGCCGATGCCCAGCACGTTTTTCAGCATTTTACTGAAGAATCTCCAACAGTGAGAACACCACCCTGAGGAGTTGTTCTCTGAGGCCGAAAATCTGAGGACCTCGGATTGGATAGGAGGGGTGAAAACTGGTCGTCGTAGTGTAGGAGTCCATTTTTACCAGCCACGCTGACACCCCCAGGCTTTCAGATTTTTCAGGAGTGATGACGACCCTCTATGTCCGCTGCACCGGTGGTGCTGGAATTAAAACTGTAATTGAAGGAGTCCCATGCAGCCTCCAGCCTCGTCTTCCATCTGGTGAGTTTGGACTGCCTCTACAACAGCAGCTGGATCTGCCGGTCAAGCTTGATGCCGTCTGGAGAGCTCATTCCGCCGTGGTCACCATGTTCAGGAGTAAACACACAAACGCAAACGGTGGTCAGTGAGACAGAGCACTGGAAGGTTATCAATGAAAACACTAGCTGTCAAGCATTTAGCTTCAAAATCTGAGGTTTGGGTTGTGCATAGAACTGAACTGAATTGTGGTGATTCCACCATGACCACTTCTGCCTGAGTAACTGCAACAGCTAAACCACGGGGAGTCGATGCAGTCAGAATGAAACTGCGACAGCCTCTGATTTCTCACCAAGGACGTGACGAACACAGAAACCAAAACTGTTCGTCAGTTGTCTAGGCCTGTTTAATGAGTTTACTTTTTAAAACAATTCTGTTGAAGCCTGGTTCAAAATCAATGGCAGATTTTCATTTGTTCTTTCATAGAATTTTTATTTATTATTACTTTTGTCAGATTCAAGTTATTTCTGTGACCATTGTGGGTTTTTCTTTCATTAACCAAAGGGTACCAACAATTTTATCCACATGTGTAATACTGCTGTTCTGTACTATGTTTTCTGTACACACTTTTTTTAAAGAGCTAAAAGGAGTCTGTTCTATCAGAAAACTAGGGTTTTAAGTAGTGAGGGAGTTTGTTAAGTCTATGATATAGGCATGCATTATTTCATATATATTCATTTATTTATTTCCTCATATTACAGGGACATACAGGGATATACAGTAACAGGGAGCAGAGAGCACAAGGGTCACAACAACTGGCTCAGATAAAGAAGACAGAGCTGATATTAAAGACTATAAAGTAGGGATGATCGCTTGCCGCTCTGTGTTGAATCACGTGTCAAGCTTACAAAGCAGGACCTCCTCGTAACAGCAGCTCAGTCTCTCGCTCAAAACGAAGCATTGTTGCCTCACTGAAACACAATCACAGGTCAAGGCACGTCAGTTCCCCAGCCGTGCTGCTGTATAATGAACTAAAATAAAATAGAAATATAGAAAGTGTGAGAATTTGGTCGACTTTCATTTCAAAAGACAACAAAACGTGTATATAGTTTTTGCTTTGAAGGTCAGGCGTTGTTTCCAAAAGAAAAAAATCCTTGACAACCCTCCTCCGTATTCAAGGGTTTTTAAACTGGAAATGACGTGAAATTATCTTGAATAAAACTTTAACAAAAATGTCCATTTCTGTTTATTTCTGTGTTCAACAGATGTACATTCTACATGCATATGCAGTGTGGTTTATGAGGAGAACAAATCAGTTACATACTCAGATGAAAAACATGCAGGTAAATGTAGATAAAATTAGTCAATGAAATAAAGAAACACAGGCAGACATCACTGTATGGAGCTCCCGCTTCAGTTTGGACGAAGCTTATGAACACAAGTGAATCAGGCAATAGTGGTGTAGTATTTGTAAAACAGGTGGCGCAGCAGAGCTGTGAAGCTGTGGAGGGTTGCAGTTAGTTAAGGGGAGTAGATTATAATCATTACTACTAATGTCAGCAAAAATAACAGTTTATGACTGCATGAGAGTTTGTTTACAGTACTGAAAATTAATCCAGGGCAGTTTTAGTTATTATATATGAGAAAGCAGAAATATGATGATTCAGATTTTAAAGATTTTTTTGTATTCTGGAGGGACCATTCGAATCGAAGAAATTCTAATTTTGCGTGTTGCTACAAGCCTTGGGACGATAAACCAGATTAAATATTGCAATAATTTAAACAAGTGACAATGTTAAGTGCAATACTGTCCCTGTGCATTTTTTTTTTTTTTGGACATTGGCTTTAGTTTATCTTAGTATAGAATGCTTGCACAAAGGCAATGGTTAAATAAACATTCAGTCCTAACTACAGCTACAAATTAACTTTTTAAAACGCAACTTAAAAAGATTAGAACATAGAGATGTCAAAGAAAGCTGGGTATATGCAAATGAACACCACCACCTTATGTGGCCTTCTCCCAGGTAGACTGAAAATTGATGAGCTTGTACAGAAGAAATGTGTCACTGCACCAGTTTGGCAGTATTTTGGTTTATAACCAGAACACGGAGAACCGTTAGATGTTAACAGTGTTACATGCCGTCTATGTTGGAAACGGATCACCACAAAGGGTGGAAATACTTCTAATTTGCAAGCACATCTCAGGAAACATCATCGAGCTCAGTGTGCTAAACTGGGTCCGACCCATAGAGAACCCACAATCACAAATGCTTTCGCCTAATGTACAAAGTACAACGTGACAGCACAAAATGACGAGAGCACTACATGTGGAACTAGTTATAACGCGAAGGGACCGCCTCCATTCAACAGTCTAAAAACGTCATCATTCAGAGAAATGCTAGAAACCTCGAGCTCGCAATACAAGCTACTAAGCCGTAAGTACTTCAGCAAGCCAGTGCTACATGAGATGTATAGAAATGTTCAAGCTAAAGTTGAGTGTTTGATCAAGAGAGAGTTCATCATACAACAAGAGCCACACTGCATCTAATAAAGCTGAGGGTCTTTACTCTGTACTCAAGGACTGGAATCTGAATGAGGAAAAATTGACCTACATGACCACAGACAACGCTGCAAATATAACGTCAGTCATGAGAGACAAACTTGGATGGAAATGGTTAAATTGCATCAGACATAACCTACATCTGAGTGTGAAGAATTATAATCAAAAGGAAAAGACCAGGCATGGAACGAGCTCTGGGTGTATGCTACTCGATCGTGTGTATTAGACCCTTTTTGTGCTAAAACAGGATTGTTCCAGTTGCAGACTTTTGTCAGGAGAAAATTAGGTCACCAAATCGTTGCTTTTGCAACACTCCTTCTGAAAAGCGACATATTGAGCCAATCAGAAACAAACAAAGCTAACGACAGATATCAAAACACAGGATCCTGACAGAAATGGAGTCGAAATATGATCAGCCAAAAGATTGATGCGCATCACAACGCTCCTGGACCCCCAATTTTGTAGTGAACGCTTAGCAGAAGATTATTTGCGGCAAACAAAGCCTGAATTACCAACCAAAATGAAGTGATCAGAAGTGAGCTGGAACAGGGCCAGACTTGGATTCAAGCATGCTGACTGAGGTCTTAAGGTAAATGTCTGAGCATACATTTCAAAATCTAGAAATACAAGACCACCATCTGGTATCTAGTGAGACAATAGCCTACTGTGTCTTGGAAGTGTTTACTGAGTGAATAATGTGCAGGAGAAGATGAAACATTATCAGCTGCTAAACGAGACTTTATGAAACCAGTTGGATCACAGTGGATCATTTCAGGCACAAGTATTTTTAAGCATCTGGCCAAAACCCTAGCAAATCATTTTATGTCAGCATTTATAAGCAATACTGGGTAACAAATTTTGCAAGAAGTTGGGTTCCATTTAAGTAATAATGAGATTAAAGCTGTATTAACATCCTTATGAAATGTACCTTTATCTAGAGAGTAATTCATCATTTCTAACAATAAAGTTCACAATTCTGCCCAGAAGAATAAATAAAATTCATCAGGGACGCGGTCCAATCCAGGCGACTTTCCTTTTTTCATCTGACAGAGGGTCTCTTTCAAATCTGGAGAAATCTCCTGATCTAAATAAGATGCCTCGTCAGTGGACAATTGTGGCAAACCTAAGGAATGGTAAAAGGGGGCAATATCAAAAGTTTCCTTTGGGACATCTGATTTATATCATTCTGAATAGAACCTGTAAAAAGCCTCATTGCTTTGTGCATGTTCTGTAAGTAGTTCTCCATCATTTACTGCTGCAAAATTTTGAGTTTTAGCACCAAGAGATGACTGGACCTGCTTCCATTAAAATAGTAATTTTGTCTAACCCTTATAATAAGGAATTCTGCTCTTTCTCTCAGTTTTAGTTAAGAGTGTGTTGACTCTTTGCCTTGTGTTGCCCTTCTTGAGCTTCAAATTTAAATTCAAGGGCAGATACTTGCATATTTTCTGTCGCCAAGAAACAAATGCAATAGAATTATTCCTAAAGAAACCATTCACTGCTCCTAACAAACCTTTGATCGTCCACTGAACCCTGATTAAACAGAAGAAATTCGGTTAATTCACTCGTAAATTCAGAGCCGAAAGATTTGTGCTTGCAGATAAAGTATGTTGCTTAGTGCTCGGATTAAGATGCTGCAAGCAGTCGAGTAAAGACAATGTGGTAATACATAGCTAAAGCTCGGAGCTAGCGGCCAGCTGACTGAGAAATATCACCCCCTGATCTGTTTAATTAATAAATGATTAATGACTATTCATATCTGCTCCCACCAGTAACTGAAAGTCCACTAGATTTGTTAGATAATCTAACAGAAAATAACTGGTATCTCTTAGAGTTGGAGAGTAAACTGAAATAAAGGCAATATTTCCATTTCTTACTTTTGTTGTAATGTGTTTTATTCTCCTTTCTTCATCTCTTCCTTGGTTTCAAATAATAATCTCCCAATTCCTCTGTACTAAGATAAGAACTCCTTTAGTTGGATATAACTATAGTCCATTCCTGTTACTAGCCCAGAATAAACAGAATGAGTAAGGTCCATAACTCCCCCATTCCAAATCACCTTAGAAACGCTAGATAGAGGAGTAAAGCTTGAAGAGGGACACAGATATTACTTGTTTTTTACTAAAACAAGCAGAGAAGCGACAGAATAAATGGTTCAAAAATCGATTCAATCATGTAAATTAATTACCTGCCACGTGGAGGTGGAGAATGAGGATGCCGAAGCCACCTGCCCATGTCCAGGACTCCTGGAGAAAAAAAAAAAAAAAAGATTGAGGCGTTACTCTTTGGTCCCGATACTTTTAAGGGTTTTACAGAAGAACCTCAAACAATGAAGACAGCGCCCTGAGGAGTTGTCCCCGGTGAGGGAGCAGGTGAAGTCGAAGAACTGATAACCTCACACCAATTAGTTGAGGTGAAAACCAGCTGTGGTGGTGGACGAGCCCTCTTTTTCCAGGCCACGCAGACACCCCCAGGCCCTCTATGGTGCAGGAGAGGAGACGACAACCCTCTGTGTCCACCACGCCAGTAGTACTGGATTTAAGACTGCGACATTGGAGGCGGCATGGGTAGCCTCCAGCCTTGTCTTCCATCTGTGGAGTTTGGACTGCCTCTACAACAGCAGCAGTCAAGCTTGATGACCTCCTTGCAGAGAGTCTGGATATATGGAGATATGGCTCCTCCGCAGTCACCAAGTTTTGGTAGTAAACACAGACAGAAACTTAAATGACGGTCAGTGAGACAGAGTACTGTACAGTAACACAGGGAGCAGAGAGCACAAGCATCACAACAACTGTCTCAGATGAAGACAGAGCTGGCTCTGTGTCGAATCACGTCTCGAGCTTCTAAAGCAGAACCGCATTGAAACATAAAATAGTATGTGTAGGATAGGATTACTGCGTTTAAAGGTCACTGCTTTTAGCCATTCAACATGATCACAGGTAGATCAGTGAACTTCCATTCTAAATCCAGGGGAAATGCAATATTAATCAATATAAACATCCCTTTTGTTATGACAGACAGATGCAGATCCATATGAGCTTATATTCTTTCTTCTCTCCTGTACATAAGAAGATTTTTTTTTAAGACAAAAAGCTTTTTCCTTTAGTGAGTGGTGGTGGATTAGACAGTGAGTATTAGACAATATTAATATCTGATCATCAGACTGCTGCAAAACAATTCCATCATTTGATGATGAAGATATGTCAGGTGTCAAGTCTGAAATATCCACATCGGACACATCCTCATTATTCTTACACTTCTGTTCTGCTTTTGTAGAAAACATCTGAAGCACTACTGCATTTCCTGACATAGCTGTTTCTAGCCACCTGATCTGCGAATGAATTCCCAGCAGATATTGCACCCCAATAGTGGCTGGATTAGGTACGATTGGACCAGCAGGATATACTAAGCATTTACCGCTCTCAGAGGACTATTCACCAGTGAATATTCACATGGAACAATGGCTTTGCTTTCCAAAAGGGAATTCATCATTTTGGATAACCCTTCTTCTGCTTCCTTGGAATAATGACTTCCCAGTCTCGTCATTCTCACTTGGCAGCTCAGATCTTGACCATGTAACAGAAGAATCATCAATTATTTGTACCCTATTTGTATTTATACTGGTTAAAAAAAAATCTTTGCTTTTCCTCAGTCCGGCAGTACATTAACTGAGCTTGTAACAAGGTCTCCTGAAGCTGCTGCTCTCTATTCACAAAGTTCCTCTCTGCATGTTTCTCATGAGCCACCAAATCAAATGTTGTTTTGCTTGAATGTCTGTTGAGTGGACAACGTGGACCAGTTTGTTTTATGAATCTCTGTGTCCGTGTCCCCCAGCAAACTTCCACTCTTCCACACTTACTTGACTGTCAGACACTCAGACACTCAGACACACACACACACACACACACCATTTTGAATGAATTAATAAATTTGGACCCCTGGAAAATTTAAACAACCCTGAGAATCAAAATATTCCAAGACAATACCTTATAATCTTCCAATTTCAAAAAATCTGGATCCCGGTTCAGACAACTGTGAGACTCATTATCTTAAGACAATGCTTTGGACATCTTCGTCCTTTGAGTCCAGATCTCTGCAAAAAGTCAATGGCCTAAAACAAATTTGAAAATTCAAATATCAAATGGGTTAAAGTAACTCGAAGGTCTAAGAACATGGCATCCCGCCTCCTCCTGTTTATTCTATTGCTTACAGTCACCTCGGGTACAGAGTCTCGGAGTCAGTAAAGCGCCTAAAATGACTCATGATAGAATCACTCATTGGGATGACGGCGGCCGCCTCTGTTGGTTTCTGATCCTGTCTCTGAAAACTCTGGACCCAGAGGAATATTGGGATCTCTGTGGAACCTCCAAAACTGTGGTAGTGGGATTTACTTCTCCGTGCTTAAAGAATCAACTCGATCAGTCAGTCTTAGGAATGTAGAGAAACCCTTTAACCCTGCAGTAAACGTAACGCCGGTGGCTTTTTTTTTTTACCCTACAAATACACTATAGATGTGCACTGTGTGACATTCACACTTCAGGAGTAAATGTCTTAAAGGATCTGTTTATTGATAAAAAGGTTTGAATCTTTTCAACTTAGAAATGAATTTAAACTTACTCAAGCTCATTTTTTCAGGTATTTGCAGCTACGTAGTTTTAAAGTCCACAAACTTCCTCATCATTATTAGATACAGTTCTGAATGTCAACCCACAGATAAATATAATTGGCACCATCTGTTATTGAACACTCCTCATCTATATTTTTAAAACACATTATAATTCACAATGTCTGCTTTAGGGGCTAGAGATTATATATTCTAATAAGATTTATAAAGCAGCCAGCAGTGGATCGACAAGAGCTGGGGAAACTGCTCGCTCACTCATCAGTAAGTGGGCAGGGGGTCGAAGATGATGATCCTGGTGTCTGGCTTTTTCAGAACAGTGTTTAGAAGCGGACGGCAGAGCTTCTTCAGGGCCACGCTGCATAAGGCAGAGAATAGTGGAGTGCATCTACAACTGCAGCTGGATCTGCCATACAAGCTTGACGACCTCCGGGAGAGTTTGTTTCTCTGTGGTCGCCTCAGAGTAAATACACAGACAGAAACTCAGTAACACAGAGCAGAGAGCACAAGGATCACAACACCTGGATAAGATAAGAAGACAAACCTAATAAAAAGAAGACATGGCCACAAAAATGGGACCAACTTTGTCATTAAAGAGTACAATAGGCTTTATTACCTGAATGTGGTCAATGATCACAGTGCTGATGGTTGCAGTGTGTTACAATATTCAAACAGAATGAAATCCTTGTTCACTGGAATTATGATGATTCACATTATGCAGTAGAGAGCATGAAGATCAAGGGTAAGATTGATAAACTGAACTGTGAAGTCTGCAGACAAGACAAATCTGCTCAGAGTAGAAACAGAACCTGATGCACGAGCAAAAGCAGTACTTGAACTAGTACATACTGACCTAGCTGCTCCTAGAAATTGTTGTATTGAAGGAGACTGGATTGAAAATCAGGCTGAAGCATGGAGCACTGGGCATTAGAAATATGACAGCGTTATGGGTGAATGATGAATAAGTGAGGAAGAATTGAGGACAGGCTGAGGAATAAAGACTCTGAAATAAACAGAATACATGCACAATATTAAATAAAAGTTCAGAAAGGTTCCAGGTCTATATCGTAGTGCTACTAAATGACTTCATTCAGAGAGAGATGTGTATACGCTCAACAGGCAGGAGAAACAAAGCTGATAATTACCACTCAAAGCTTCTAGCAAGACACCAGCTTTAACATGCCTCTGACCGTTTCCACTGGTTAAACTATGGGGTTTTAGCGCCCCCACAAGGACGAAAAGAGGAACAGCAACAGCATCTGAGCAGCAGTTCAATAAACACCAGGACGTTGACTAAGAACACAAATTTAGCACAAATCCACAGAATTACACCATCCATACTAACCTAAAACATTCAGTAGCGCAAAACATGAAGAAATAACAGAAACCATGAAGATTCAGTAATACATATGCAAACACTGAAGCTACATTGCTAAGGAGAAAGCTAGCATAGCAACAGAACTAAGCCATTCCCAAACTAAATGAACAGCAGCTTACTTTGTGTCTCAGACTCTAAATTAAAGGCACCCACAGTCACACAGCTTGAGCAGTTTCTAAAGCTCAGTCTTCCAGAGGAGCTACAGAGCTCGGTCACACCGGCTCGTTCACCCTGCACACTGCTGCAAGACCACGCTGCTGCTTTACAGCGGAGGCTCCTGATTGGCTGAGACTCCGCATTATATACTGACCAATGCGGCTGAAGCTTGGTGAATATTAAATGAGGTCACTGATTTAAGGAGCTTTTGGACAGATCCAGGGTTGGAGATCCACTCAGACATTTACTGAGGATTACTCAGATGCAGTCTGTGAACCTCCTGAAAACTAAGGGTGAAACAGTTAAAGCTACTGAGCGATGTTTGGCCGATTCTTCTCCATATGGATCAGTAAAATGTATTTGTTCACATAATGGTTCAGAGTTCACAGCAACACATTTACAGTTATTGCTCTGTAAGCAGGGGATAAGGCGTGAGACCTCAGCAGCTATATATACAGTGGAGGAAATAAGTATTTGATCATCACTGATTTTGAAAGTTTGTACAGTCTGTTGTACAGTCAATTAAACAGTCTATGATTTTTATGGTAGCTTTATTTTAACAGTGAGAGATGGAACATCAAAAAGAAAATCTAGAAAAGGAATAATATTTAAATAAAAATAATTGAGGGAACTAAGTCTTTGATCCCCTAAAAAACATGACTAATGTTGGCTCTCACAGACCACTGACACACCCTAATCTCAGTGAAGTCGTTACCTGCATGAGAGACACCTGTCCCAAATTGTCACCTGTGTAAAAGGCCAACTGCCAAAAGACTCAGTGACACTCCAACATCTTCACCATGGGCAAGACTAAAGAGCTGTCTAAAGATGTCAGGGACAAAACTGTTGACCCACACAAGGCTGGAATGGGTTACAAAGCCATAAGTAAGAAGTTGGGTGAGAAGGTGACAACTGTTGGTGCAATTATTTGGAAGTGGAAGAAGTACAACATTACTGTCAGTTGACCTAGGCCTGGAATTCCATGCAAGGTATCACCTCGTGGCGTCTCACTGATCATGAGAAAGATTAAAAATCACCAAGAACTACATGGGAGGAGCTGGTTAATGATCTCAAGGCAGCTGGGACCACAGTCTCCAAAAAAAAACATTGGTAATACCCTGAGATGTAATGGTTTAAAATCCTGCAGTGCACGCAAGGTTCCTCTGCTTATGAAGGCTCATGTCCAGTCCTGCCTAAACTTCACCAATGAACATAATGACTCAGAGAGAGACTGGGAGAAGGTGCTGTGGTCAGATGAGACCAAAATTGAGCTTTTTGGCCTCAACTCAACTCGACATGTTTGGAAGAAGAAAAATACAGAATATGACCCTAAGACCCTAAGAAAGGTATTCAAAGAAATTAAAGTTAATTTTTATTTCTTATTTCATGTAATTTTCTCAGTTCTTTTGATATTCTATGTGTCACTGTTAAAATAAAGCTGGCATAAAATTATGAGACGTTTCATTTTTTTTTTTAAATTAAAACTTTTAAAGTAAGTGGGGGGTCAAATACTTATTTTCTCCACTGTACACACACACACACACACAAATTTCTGAAGCATGAGGAAAACGCATAGCCATCCTAGACTTAATATATTAAAGGTTACATTAAAACGCATGTGATCTATAAATGGATAAAAAGACTAAATGGCTACGCTCTGACTGGACTTTTAGATGCACAAATGACATGTAACCTACACACCTCAAGGACAAGAAATCTGACATTTTGTGGATTATACATGTTGACCGAAAGCGATTTGAGAACCAGCTACATGTGTATTAAAGCTCCCACAGTACCATGAAAAGCCTTAGGTATCTACCTTACCAGCTATCTACACTAAACGATTAAGAAACGGTTAGCAATGTGACTGAAATACTCCCACACTTTAGACGCATGCAGGCAATTTTTTGTAGATGCAGCTTTGGATAAATCCCGGGCTCAGTAGGCGCAGCCATCTTTGCGACTCATCAATGCATGTAATGCAAATCAACGTAATCTCGTAATTTAATGCCCATTACATCAGCGCGTCGCCTCAGCCCCACTCCTCAGCATCAGCCAGTGAGGACATCATAAAGGAGGAAGGGTTGTTCATGGGTGCATTCTCAATCACCACATGAGGAGCTGTCAAAACTGTAAGCCAGTTGCCCCATCTGGAGGCCGTTACTAAAAACATACAGACATTGTTCAGCAGTGCAGACACAGAATGAGGACATTTGACTGTGACTCTTTGTTCTAGTGTCTGCGGCTCACATGCCAACAGTGCCAGATAAGTGGCCTGTACTGCTCTTAAACATGTACCCACACAGGCTACAGAATCTAACTTAGCTGAATGATAAGCTACTGGACGCTGCATACCACCATGTTCCTGATTCAGACAGGATGTCATAAAACCAGTGCCTTCATGCCCAAAGACAGGCTTGCTTGGATCACAAAGACCAAGAGCTGGTGCAGATATGAAGGCTGATTTCAAATTTGCAAAAGCAGTGGTTGTGTCTTCTGTGTGCATAAGAGGGGCATGTTGTCCAGGGATACCTTAAAGCAGATTGTATAGTGGTTGTGAAAGAGCAGCATAAGAATTCATTCAAGGTCTACAGTAGTTACAGAGGCCTAAGAAAGCTCACAATTTGTGCACTGCGGTTGGTAATGACACTGCATTAATTGCTGATCGTCTAGCAGGTAAAATTCCTCTGTAACCCTGGGTAACCCCCTGTCCTAAATATTGCACACCAGACCACCACAACTAAGCTTTGTCATGACTGGCATAGTGTCCCTTGCTACCCAAAAATCTCATTCTCACTGCTCAACAAAACATGATGATTCAGATGACTGCAAAATGTATCCAGCCTGTTTTGAAAACCGTGGCACCCGTGTCCATTGATACTGCACATTCCCCACAGTGAATGCAAGCCATGGCTGGCTTTGTGATGCTAATGGAACTAACCAAACAACATTGGCCATATCAATGACAGAAGAAACCCTGTGTGCTATGGGAATGCCATCAAAAATGGTGGATGGGTCAGTAACTAATTGAGGTAGCTTGTCTATATGCTGATACTCTGTAGTCCACAGTTAGCCGCCAAGTTCCGTTAGCTTTACGAACTGGCTACACAGGACTGTTTGAGATACTGTTTTGACCAAGATACCTCTATTCTTAAGCTGCTCTGTGATAGGCTTGATACCCTGCAAAGCTTCCTTGTTAATAGGATATTGTTTAGCACAAAGAGGTTGATGGCCTGTGAAAACAACTGGATCCATATCTAGAAGACCACAATCATCCTTGACAGACCAAATAGGGTGATGAGCCAAATCAGACAGTTTCAAAGAGGCAATGTTCCAAACACAAGAATCAGTATTAATAGACAAAGAAATGTTTTTAAACCTTTCCTACCCAAAATTGGTAAATTAGTTTAAAGCTGGGGCAGACGGAGACATTAAAAACCTCTGTACATTCTTGCACTGCCTTGATAAGCATGGACCATTGTTCAGGTGAAATACCCTGGAAAGATTTCCCCATTGTGTCCTCCTGTAGAAACCTGTCACTGATAATTACTGCTTTAGAGGCTAGAGATTGTATATTTAACAGCCCAAATTCAAAGAGAGAACTGCTTTTACTGAATTGTTTTTAAAAGCAAATTTTCTGGGTGTTACAATTACAAACCATGTGGGAGACAGACACAGAGAAATGACAATAAATTACTATAAAATCGAGTAAATCACGTAAAACACTTACCTGCCCACTATGCATTTCACTAACCTGACTGGGAGGGTAAAGGACCAGCCACTCCCGAAAGCTCTCCCTACGAATTCAGCGCTGATACACCTGTCCCGCAGCCAGCAGTGGATCGTGAAAAGGTGGGTAAACAGCTTGCTCACTCGTTGGTAGGTGGGCAAGGAGGGCAAGGAAGACAATGATCATGGTGATCCTGCTCTTTTTTCAAATGACGTCCAGAAACAGAATAGTGGAGAAAGATAGTGCCGAAGCCATACAGGACACGGGTGCCTGAAAAAAAGGAGATAGTGGTGTTACTCGTTGAGAACTCGTTTTAAAGCAGAATTTCCAACAATGAGAACATCGCCCTAAGGTGTTGTCCTCAGTGACAGAGCAGGTGAAAGAGAAGGCAAAGAGCTAAGGACCTCAAACCAGCAGAGGTGAAAACCAACTGTGGTGGAGATACCCTTGGCTTTTTTCTGGCCACACTGACGCTCCATCTTCCGTCTGTGCAGTTTGGACGGCCTCTACAACAGCAGCTGGTTCAAGCTTGATGACCTCCCCGCAGAGCTCGTCCTTCTCTGGTCGCCATGTTCCTCCAGGGTAAACACAGAAAAAGAAACAACGGTCAGTGGACAGATCACTGTACTGTAACACAGGGAGCAGAAAGCAATAGGATCACAACAACTGGCTCAGATAGAAGAAAATCTAATATTAAACACTATAAAATAGGGGCAGAGAAATTCAAATTCTGCGTCACCATTGCCGTTCACAGCTACGAGTAACTGGGTTCATAATGCATGTGTGGGCATTATACCACAGTGCTAGCTTTTTCTAGCCAATTTGTTGGATTCTGATTGCAACATTTTCAAGGCTAGAACAGAGCACAGTCTGCAGATTCTGTTACATGCTCTAGATCTTTAGGGTGAAATGGGAAGAAGATGGAGAAATCTGGAAAGTTATTAACGAAAACAGTAGCTGTCAAGTATTTCGCTTTAGAATGAGTTTTGGGTTGTGCATAGAACTGAACCATAAAAATTGTGGTTATGCCCCCACGATCACTTCCACGTAAATTTTATCCATAAAAACTGTACCAACTTCCCCATTAAAGAGTACAATAGGCTTTATTACCTGAATGTGGTCAATGATCACAGTGGTGATGGTTGCAGGGTGTTACAATATTCAAACAGCATGAAATCCTTGTTCACTGTAACTATGATTCACATTATGCAGTAGAGGGCATGAAAATCAAGGGTAAGATACATTGAAGTTTACTGAGGATTACTCAGGTGCAGTCTGTGTACTTCCTGAAAATGAAGAGTGACACTGTAAAAGCCACTGAGCGAATCTTGGCAGACTCCTCTCCATATGGAACAGTAAAATGTCTTTTCAGATAATGGTACAGAGTTCACAGCAAGGGATTGTCAGTCATTGCTCAGTAAAAAGGGCATAAGGTGTGAAACCAACACCTTCAATCACATCAAAATGATGCAACAGAGAGAAATTGGAGAACCCTATTTGATATGGAAATGTGCATGCTAGTATAGAGCAATTTTCCTTAAGAATTCTGGACATATGCTGCAATGACCAATACAGTCATTTGCATTTGAAAGCCTAACCTTTCAAAAGATTGTCTTTGGATAGTTGACTAGATATGATGGACTCTGTCGTACCCTACAGACACAGGGAAAGTCCTTAAACACAGGCTTGTGAAATTTCTTATGTGTGTTACAGAACACCAAACCGAGACTGACCAGACAATGGCAGTGGAGGATTTCCATGGGAAAAGCCAACAGCTGTGTTCAGACTCCAAAAGAGGTTTTAGAATCTCAAACTGATGCTCAAGATGGTGCGCAAATAGAGGGAGACATCGCACGTTATCCATAAGGGAGAAAGGAAAGCACCTCAGTACTTAGCTGACAGTTTCAGATATTGAAGATCAGACACTGATCAGTAATACAGGGTATGTAACGTACCACAGAGCTTTAAAGAGGCAAGGTGTTCAACATCACAGATATCTCATTGAAAATTACACATTTACTCTGACCCCCCCCCTCCCAGAAGCTGAACATGCAGTGGTGTTACACCACCACAACTGCAGATGTTACACCAATACACACTTTGATGCAGATGACCGCACAGTACTACCTTCACCTCCACCAGATGGACGTTACAACACGCTCTGATTGTGAAATGTATGTGAAGCAATCAGAGGGATTTGAAAGAAAAGTCAAATACAGGTGAAAAGCTTGTCAGTTTAGATTAAAATGGCTTTACACAGAACCCAGCTGTGCACTGGTCTACAAACACACTGAAATCAGGAGGATAATACTGATGATCTGGGTTGAGGATTATTTACTAGTTTTCCTTCACTTCGAGTGGCACAACACAACACAATCCCGGAACATTGCAGAATTTTCAATGATGAATGTTTGCTTATTTAGATGTTCCATCATGAAGTACAGTAAGCCAGCTGTGATGCTGTGAACCGATTATGCCCCCCACCAACATAATATGCCATTGATTCGGTTTCACAGAGACCTAGTTAAATAAGGTGGCTTAGCAGTCATAACTTAATTGACAATGACTGCTTTAGGTTTTGATTGGGTTTTACAATATTTACAAAAAACAAAAACCATCCTGAGCCCGGGGAAACAATGTGAGCTGTGCACATATAGACAATAGAGAAAGTTTGTGTCTCTCAGTGTAATAAGTATAATAACACTTCCTTAGTGTCAAATCCAAATACAAGGAAAACGGGATGTAATACAACAGGATGTCCAGGTGTAAAAATGAATATCTGTAAGGAAGTTGTGGTGTATTTATTGGCCATGCAGATGTTCATAGGCCTGAAGGAATGGTATGGAGTTGAGGAATGATATGGTGAGGCCCATGGGGTAGATGTGGAAAGGAAAGGGGGCCCCGTTTCCTGACCAAATGTGAAAACTGTACATGAACCGAACGAACATAAGATGTTGTTTAGATTGGACATCTCTTTGGGTGTACGTGACATAGATTTAAACATGGTCCAGATGTGTCTGTGGACCACGTATGTAATGGTGGGGGCTAATGAGTGTTCCTTATGGATGAAATGCAAACATTCTGCATATGGGAACAATCCAACAGAATATGACGTGTAGTAGGGTATAAAAACTCAAGGCATTCCTATGTCGGGGAGAGAGAGATCGAGGGGCACTCAGAATTGGCAGACTCTCTCCACACTGTACTTTTAATTGGAATAAAATATTTCATTGTTACAACTAAAAGACGGTGGTTATGAGTCTCCTTTTTTAAAAAAAAGACCTCCTCTGGAGAAAGACGAAGCGAGACAACAAAGTTCAGTCCAGGCCTTTTCCAAGTACAGGGGACCAAATTCTGCTAAAGCGTTCTGAGTTCTGATGCAACTCACAGGTTAGCTTTTCCATTTAGAACCATTTGGCAATCTGCTTCAACCACATCCTTCTGGAAGGAATATCTGATTTTGAGCAGAATAACAGAATACACTTTTTAACTAGATAAAATAGAATATGTAAAAGACTGATGGAGTCATCTTCCAGTGAGGGGTCTACAGCGTTTCAGAGTTACACTGCTGGAGACAAACTGTATGCCAGTTTTTTTTTTTGTACGGGAAAATTAATTTCCTTCCAGTAGTTCTGCAACTTCACACACAACCAGAAAACATGTAAAACTGTGACCACTTCAGAAAAGCATTTAAAACACATGTTTGAAGTATTAGGAAATCTACTGTGACAGGTGTAAAGAAAAGGTCCAATTACAAATATCCGAGACCCCAGACCTCAAATGTCAATCCTAGATCCCTCTCCCAAGTTAGTTTCAACATGGGTCCATGTTGGATAAAGTAATGTAAAGGGGTGAGATTCTACTTTGAGCTGTTTGAGGTGAGCTGTTCCTCCAATTCGTTGAATTGAAATCTAAACTTGCCACTTTTCTGACAGGACTGGGTAAAGTGTCCGATTTGAAGAAAATGATAAAGCTCAGTATTAGGGAGTCCAGAAAGTGCTTTGAGTTGTTCAAATAAGTTTAAAACTCCTGCTGTGACTAAACAAGAAAAATCCTCTATGCCCCTTAATGTCCAATTACTAAGCCCAATGTCAAGCCCAAGCTGAAGGGATAGATCTGGATTTAAAGAGTGTGGTGACCATAAAGAGATACAATTAGGGACTTCAATATATTTTCTAGAGTCTCTCCAAGAAAGCAACATATTGTACACCACAACGTTATCAGAGAGAAACCCACACACAACCAATAACCCCAGGATATACATATAATTACAGCTAGCATCATTTATAACGTCCATGTTATCTGTTGTATTGTCATCGTTTGTGATAACCACCCCCTTAGTAGACACCTGGTCCACTCCAGGACGATGAGGGAGGAGCGTACGGCTTAAAAGGGCTGTGTGGGAGGCAATAAGGGGGTTCAGCTTGTACAGAATAGGCTGAAGCAGAAGTAGATGCCTGTGAAGCTTTGCAGCCCTCAGATGAAGGCCACTGTACAAAGTGTGTAATCTAGCGCTTTGGTGTTTTGTTTTTGTCAGAAGAGGAGGATCTTCCATTTGCGTTTGAAGACAGCGAACGACTTGCCAGAACAGAAAAAAGCCTGGACGCTTGTCTTTTGTGGATTTTGAGGGATGGCGGGTCAAGCAGAGTCGTGCTTGAAGCTTGAAGGGCTCTTGGTGCGGATCATTCTTTGACTACTGCCATCAAGTACGGAGGGGCTGGTCCGTTCTTGGCCTTGTAGGCCAGCATCAGGGTTATGAATCTGATGCGGGCAGCAACAGGAAGCCAGTGAAGAGAACGCAGCAGAGGAGTGACGTGGCTGAAACATTGAAGGTGACCCATGCTGTTGCATTCTGGATAAGTTGACAAAAGACTGAACAAGCACCCGGGTGTCCTCTCTAGAAGGGTCGAATTCTCTTGATGTTGTACAGGAGAAATCTGCATGACAGAGTTACAGTTGCAACATGGCTTGAGAAAGATAACTGCTCATCCAGGACTACACCAAGGCGTCAAGCTTCTGTAGATGGAGTGGCCGGTGAGTTCTCAAAGGAGATGGCAAGATCGTTTTGAAGTCCAGCAGTTCCCGGGATGTACAGCAGCTCTGTCTTGCTGGGGTTGAGTTTGAGGTAGCGAGCTGCCATCCAAGAAAAGACATCAGCGAGACATGCTTAGATGCGGGTAGAAACCTGTGTCAGACGGTGGGAAAGAAAGGATGAGTTGAGAGTCATCGGTGTAACAGTGGTAAGAGAATCTATGAGATTTACCAAGAGAGCTAGTGTAGAGTGAGAAAAGAGGACCAAGAACCCAGCCTTGTGGAACGCCAGGAGCGAGGTGTGGAAAAACAAGAAGCGGACGTGTCCTAACTAATGAGCACCAAGCTTCTATGTTACCCAAAGACAAGAGTTTTTGCAGAATCTAGTTAAAGGTATATTTAAAAAACAGCCTACCTTACAAGCTAAAGATGAAATCCAAGTAAAAAAAAAAAAGGGTGTGAGGAGAAATCATTAAAAAGGTAAATAAGCGCTGAGCACAGATCATCATGGTCCAGTTGTGCAGTTAGATTGGTAGAAATCTGATGCCAATAAATAAATAAATATATAAATAATAAACCCAAATCCAAATCCAATCCAAAATGTATGTAGAAAGGTGCTAAGGTCACCTAAGGAAGACAAATCCAAAGCTGCATATGGCTCATGCCATATTAGAGTTTGTTTCCCTAACAACTGTTAATGCCAAATTAATATATGGTGTGAAATTATGGGTCCAAAATATAGTTTACAGTATCTAGTGGAAACATCACAAAATAAGACCTTGTAATTTATATGGGGCTACAAGAGCGGCATAAATTATGAGCACTTTGACTCAGGCATGTTGATCGAGGTTTTAAGGTAAATGTCTGAGCATACATTTTAAAATCTAGAAACACAAGACCACCATCTTACTTACATCTCTGTAAAGTGGATAATTTAATTCTAGGTCATTTACCACTCCAAATATACATGGGTAATACCTTAGAGTGTATCCCAATTTTTTTTAGGAAGGGCAAAGGTATCATAACAGAACTAAATAAATAAGATGCCTTGTCAGTGGACAATTGTGGCAAATCTAAGGAAAGGAAAAAGGGGGCAATATCTAAGGTTTCCTTTGGGACATCTGATTTATATAATTCTGAATAGAACCTGTAAAAAGCTTCATTGCTTTTTACATGTTCTGTAAGTAGTTCTCCATCATGAGACCTTATTGCTGCAATATTTGAAAATTTCTCATTACTGAGTTTTAGCACCAAGAGGTGACTGGGCCTGCTTCCATTAAAATAGACATTATAATAAGGTACATTAATTATAATACAACCCTTATAATAAGGAATTCTGAATAGAATAATATTGAGCTCATTTTTAAATAAAACTTTTTTTGTATTGCAATATTACCAGAAAGTGTTGATTGCACTTGAATTTCAACTTGAAGCACAAGAAAGGTCCAGATTTTTGTGTCTTTTCTGTCACCAAGATACAAAAGCAATATAATTATTCCTAAAGAAACCATTCACTGTTCCCAACAAACCTTTGATCGTCCACTGAACCCTGATTAAACAGAAGAAATTTGGTTAATTCACTCGTAAATTCAGAGCCAAAAGATTTGTGCTTGCAGATAAAGTATGTTGCTTAGTGCTCGGATTAAGATGTTGCAAGCAGTCGAGTAAAGACAATGTGGTAATACATAGCTTAAGCTTGGAGATAGCGGCCAGCTGACTGAGAAATATCACCCCCTGACCTGTTTAGTTAATAAATGATTATATATCTGCTCCCACCACTAACCGAAATAATCATATCTGCTCCTACCACTAACTGAAGGTCCAATATATTTGTTAGATCATCTAACAGAAAAGAACTGGTATCTCTTAGAGCGTAAACTGAAATAAAGGCAATACTTCCATTTCTTACTTTTGTAGTAATGTATGTTATTCTCCTTTCTTCACCCCTTCCTTGGTTTCAAATAGTAATCTCCCAAATCTTCTGTACATAGATAAGAACTCCTTTAGTTGTTATTTGCAGTTGCATAAGAAGCAACTCTATAAAATTTATTGCATTTGGGAATATCAAAATCTCTTAAATGGGGCTCTTTAATCAGACCAAGGTCAATTCATTTTATGAACGTTTAAACCATTAAAATATTTCAGCTCAAGACATTCAAAACCATATAGATTTAAAAATAAACTCAAGTATAACAAGACTTTTAATTTCCAAACTCCAAAAGAACTGAACACAGCTTAAACATCAAATTATAAGTGAACTGAACCTCGCACCAGTTAGTTGAGGTGAAAACCAGCTGTGGTGGTGGAGCAGCCCTCTGCCATTTGATGACCTCCTTGCAGAGCGCCTGGATAGATCACTCCTCCATGTTTGCCAAGTTTTTCGAGAGTAAACACAGACAGAAACGTAAACGATTGTTATTGAGTCCTGCACAGTAACACAGGGAGCAGAGAGATTCTTCTTTTTTCTTTTGTGGTCTTCATCTTTGTCTTTTCTTTGGCTTTTTTGTCTTGTTTATCCTCTTTGTGTTTATAGTTTTCTTCTTTTATCTTTGTCGTTGTTGTCTTTTTCTTTTTTTTTCTTTTTTTAGGTTTTGACTTTGTCTCTATTGTCTTTCCTTTTTTCCTCTTTTCTTTTTTCTTCTTCTTTTCCTTTGTTTTTCTTTTTTCTTTACTTTTCTTTGTCTTTGTATTTGATTTCTTTGTCTTTATTCTTTGTCTTTATTCTTTGTCTTGATTTTCTTTGTATTTCTCTTCTTCGTCTTTGTCTTGTTTGTCTTTTTTTCTTTGTATTTTCTTAGCCTTCTTCTTTTCCTTCTTTTCCAGTTTTTTTTCCTTTTCTTTTCTTGGTCTTTGTCTTCTTATTCTTCATCCTCATTGTCTTTTCTTCTTTGTCATTTTGTCTTCTTTATCCTTTTCTTCTTTGTATTTTCTATTTGTCATTTTATTAGTTTTCTTTTATGTTTTTCTTTGTCATTCTTCTTTGTCTTTTCTTTTTTTGTTTTCTTTGTATTTCACTTCTTTGTCTTTGTCTTTTTTTCTTTGTATTTTTGTTGTCTTCTTTTGTTGTTTTTTTCTTTCTTGGGGGTTTTGACTTTGTCTCTATTGTCCTTTCCTCTTTTCTTTGTATTTCATTTCTTTGTCTTTTTATTCTTGCTTTTTTCTTGGTCTTCTTATTTGTCTTTATCATCTTTTTCTTGTCTTCTTTGTCTTTTTCTTTTTTCTTCTTTGTTTTTTATCTTTGTCTTTTTTTCTTTGTGTTTTCTTAGTCTTCATATATATATATTTTTCTTTTATTCTTTTCTTGGTATTGGTCTTTTATGTCTTCTTTATCCTCTTTGTGTTTATAGTTGTCTTCATTTATCTTTGTCGTCTTGGTCTTTTTTGTCTTTGTCTTTGTCTTTCTCTTTCTACTTTCTTTCTTTTTCTCTCTTGTTTTCATTTCCCTAGATTTTCATCATCTTCTTTGTCTTCATTAATCTTTTTCTTCTTTTTCTGCTTTGTCTTTTTGTTTCCTTTATCATTTTCTTCTTTGTATTTTCTATTTGTCATTTTATTTGTCTTATTTTATCTTTTGTCTTTATCTTTATCTTCTTTGTATTTCACGTCTTTGTCTTGTTTGTCTTTTTCTTCTTTGTATTTTTGTTGTCTTCTTTTGTTTTTTTTTTCTTTTTTGAGGTTTTGACGTCTCTATTGTCTTTCCTTTTTTTCCTCTTTTCTTTTTTCTTCTTCTTTTCCTTTGTCTTTGTCTTCTTTTTTGTCTTCATCATCTTTTTCTTGTCTTCTTTGTCTTTTTCTTTTTTATCTTTGTCTTTATCTTGTTTTTATTTGTCTTTTTTGTTCTCTTCTTTTTGTTCTGTCTTTCTTTTTTCCTCTTTGTTTTTTATCTTTGTCTTTTTTTCTTTGTGTTTTCTTAGTCTTTATATATATATTTTTTTCTTTTATTCTTTTCTTGGTATTTGTCTTTTTTGTCTTCTTTATCCTCTTTGTGTTTATAGTTGTTTTCATTCTTTCATTTCAGTCTTTTTTTTCTATTTGTCATTTTATTTGTCTTATTTTATCTTTTGTCTTTATCTTTTTCTTTCTTTTTCTTTCTTTTCTTTGTATTTCACGTCTTTGTCTCTATTGTCTTTTTCTTCTTTGTATTTTTGTTGTCTTCTTTTGTTTTTTTTCTTTTTTGAGGTTTTGACTTTGTCTCTATTGTCTTTCCTTTTTTTCCTCTTTTCTTTTTTCTTCTTCTTTTCCTTTGTCTTTGTCTTCTTTTTTGTCTTCATCATCTTTTTCTTGTCTTCTTTGTCTTTATCTTGTTTTTATTTGTTTTTTTGTTCTCTTCTTTTTGTTCTGTCTTTCTTTTTTCTTCTTTGTTTGTTATCTTTGTCTTTTTTTCTTTGTGTTTTCCTTTTGTTTTTCTTCTATTCTTTTCTTGGTATTTGTCTTTTTTGTCTTCTTTATCCTCTTTGTGTTTATAGTTGTCTTCTTTTATCTTTGTCGTCTTGGTCTTTTTTGTTTTTGTCTTTATCCTTCTTCTTTCTTTCTTTCTTTCTTTCTTTTTCTCTTTTGTTTTCATTTCTTTAGATTTTTTGTCATCTTTGTCTTTTCTTTGCCTCCTTTAATTTTTTTCTTCTTAGACAACTGGATTAGGGTGAACTTATGTTAATGTCTGCTCTCTGTTCTGATTATCAATTACATTCTTAGACTCTTTCAGTGACAGACAGGCCTGATTCTGGATCCTAACAGAGTACGTTAGATTACCTAATAAAACATCTAGAAGAAGAAATGAGAGGAGAGATGAGTGAGGGAGAGTTCAACTCCACTAAAAAAAAAAAAACAGGTTTGGACTCACAGAGCTGATGCCTCTGTTGGGTTTTGCTGCTACGTTCTTCAGTGTTCTCCCACTCTAACATACTGGTTCCAACAGCGACTGGAAGTTCCTCTGAACGGAGAACTATTTAAGGTCCTGTAGGAGGTCAGCAGGAGGACACCTACTGACCCTGACCTGCTGGAGAGAATGGCACACTGCATTGGGCCTCGCTGTGACGTCACAGATGATGTCATAAAGTAGGGTTCCGACCCAGGTCCACCGACGCAGCTGCACTTGGATCAGTGCCAGGAGCTCACTGCTGACTGGACTTTCCCTTACCAGCAGCTCTGCCTCTAAACCAGTACAGACCTCCCAGTAAGACCAGTGCAGGCTGGGGTCCGCTGGTTTAGTGGAGCAGAAGAGCTGAGAGAATTATTTATTTATTTGTCTATTTAGTCTGAAAGGAATCGTAAAAGCTGAGAGAGAAAGAGAGTGTGTGTGTGTCATTCTGCACTGTGATGCTTTACTGTGTGGGTTTAATAGCACCCCCTACAGGAGCCTGAACTCACCTCTCTAAAAAATAAAAGCTTAAAATCTCACAGAAACCTTTGTGGTTCTTTTAGAAACAAACCTGGTTACAGAGTGAAGACCAGAGTGAGGAGTAAGAGAAGATCAAACCCATCAGATCTTTATTATAGAGAATCTGCTGTTTAGGACGTTCAGATTCAGCAGTGATTCAGAGAGCTGGACAGGTCAGACAGGGTCACTGCAGTGAAATTGTGCTTCACTGTAGAGAAACCTACCCATTCTGATTTCTTTGCAGTGATCTTGAATGGAACCAGATGTCGGTCGCCATGACTACAACTCCGATATAGCCATTTTATTTCCTATCCAAACCCACCAGTGAAGCTACACGTGTCTTCTGAGTCACGGTGAGCAGAAAACACTAAAGGTTTCAAGCCAAATTAAAACATCTTAGAGAAAACAAGGACTGACTACACATTTATACTCAAAGGACTGGATACAATAAAATGTCCTTCTCTAAACACAGGCCTCCTTTGGCATGGGACTGTACAAATGACACAGGCAGAAATAATCAGGGTCAACACAGTAGAAACAGAATTGTGGCCAAAATACACGGGAAAGAAACAGACTTATTTACCACTCAGATAATAAGGCCTTGAATGCACAGGATAATACAGCAGCCACCAAGCACAAGCATTGCAATCCATATGATGAGACTAGAGAGAATGACCAAAAACCTTTTCCAGTTACAAAACATGGAATCCAACCATCCCATTAAGACTGCTGTACTCAACCCTAATTTCAGTCCTGAAGCACTTTGGCTGTAAAAGCTACATAGGACACCCACATGTCATTCCTTAAAGTAGCATTGGTAAGTGTCTTAAACATGAGAACAGCTCAGCCCGTTTGGATGCAACACCCAGAAAATTACAAGAGACATTGGTAGGATTGACAAAACAGTGCATTTTCCTGGTGTGTGAAAATGTGGCCTGAGAACAATTTGTTTGATTGCTACAATTATTGTGGTTCCTATCAGAGTCCTGGGTTCCTGAAAGGATGCCAAGGGTGCACAATGTTCTGGGCCATATTCCGCAGAAAGTGTTCAAAATAGTCCAGAGTTAATTTCTGTTCTGGGCACATCCCCAACCTAAAAGTCCATTTCTGTTCCAACTGAAAAAGCGTCCTGGATCAGATCTGATCAGATGGTGGGAAGCAAGCAACACAATCAGTCCAATGCCGTTGTTCAAATGATGCTGTGTCAAGACTTATCCTGTCACAGTCTTTGCCCTTCAGAGTCATCGCAGGCAGCAAAGGCAGCACTACGCTCACACCTTATACTGTCGTCAACGTAGGATGGAGTCAGGATGATTGTTTACCAGCCGTTGCCATTGACTCTTCAGATGGTCACATCTTCTGATCACACACATCTTAAAATACAAACAATAACAATAACAAGTGCCACTCAGGTCATTTGAAGAGAACTACACAGAATACATTGATCAAGTACATAAGGAGTACATACAGTCAAGGCGGAGTCTGCACACTCCTTTCACCTTCTTCACATTTCATTTTGTTTACACACTTATTCTACAATAGACAGTTCTACACAACTCTACACAATGACAAAGTCAAAGCAGGTTTTTACACATTTGTGGTAATTTATCATAAAATAAAGTAAAATCTCATATGTTCAAAAGTAGAAGAGGAAGAAGCCCTGAGAGGAACCAAGACTCAAAAGGGGAACCAGTCCTCCCCTGGTCAACACCAGATAGCACAACAAATGACAGAACAAGAATAAAAATCAACAAAAGAAACAATAGTGAATTTTAAGAGCTGCTGCAAAGGTGACATCAAGCCAAAAATGAGAGTGAGCAATGTGAAAGTGCATGCAGGTAAATAGTCATATGCACAGCTATGCAGTGAAGAGAGAATGACTCAATATGAGAACCCAGAGCAGGACAGCATATCAGTGGGCAGCGAGAAAGAGGGGGAAGGAAAAACATTAGGATTAGGAGGAGCGCAGCAAAACAGGGGGATTTACTAAGGAAAGGAGGAGCGCCAAAGACTGCGTAGGAAGCAATAGGAGGTCAGGTTGTGCAGATTAAGCTGAAGTCATGGCAGAAATCTGTAAAGCTTCGCAGCCCTCAGATAAAGGCCGCTGAGGCCTCATAATGTAAAGAGTGCGACTTAGTTAGTTTGGGTTTCATTTTGTATAAACTTTCCCTTTACTATTTTCATTGAATTCTATCAGTTTAGTATCACTGGAACTGAAAGTATTTGGCTGTGTCATATTGAAGCCACACTACCACATCACAGAGACAGCCAAGCAGCTACAGACCTGTAGGCAGGTAAAACAGAATGAATTGCTGATGGACAGCCAGACAGCCAGATTTGCACACGACCACTTGGACAGACAAACAGCTAGCCAGAACTGTTGTAGATGGATAGTCACAGTTTACATGTAGACAGACAGCCAGCCAGAGTAGCACACGGATGAACAGAAAACCTGAGTTGCACATGGGCATACAGACAGTCACACAGCTGCAGACAAATATTCAAACTATTGAGACAAGGTAGCTCATCCCCAGTTTAAACAAGTATCTAGACTGGACTGGAAGATGATGTTAAATGAATTATTGGAAACTGGTTACATGTACTTTCTGCTGCAGTGAGTGTGAGAGGGGCAAAAGGAAGGCAAAGGGAGCCAGAATACCTTATCCTTGTTGGGCGGATCCACCTTCTCTTTGTGTGAATTAATAAATGACTTGATGCACAAGACATGACCCGAAACATTCAGTACAACTTCATACTCGCAGCCCTTGGCAACTGGTCACACTTAAACAAAAATCATCTTTGAGAACTAAAATCAGACTGTTTCACATAGAGAATTGTCAGACAGAGTGCAGGTGTATGGTCAAAGTCAGTCAGACAGCCACAAAGTTTTAGATGGAGAAACAGATACAGGGCTACAGTGTATAGGGCTACAGTGTACAGACTAGGGTTAGGTTTCCAGACACCATTGCAGATGGACATGGATAAACAACAAAAAAAAGCCAGCCAGCATTGCAGCCAGAGTCTTAACAGAATGAACTGCAACAGATGGATAGACAGCCAGACAGTAGCAGAGTGACAAACACATAGTTGCACAAGGACAACCAGCCTTCCAGAAAGCCACACAGTTGTATACAGACATTCAGCCAGCCAGAGTTGCAGATGGACATGCAGACAGCCATAAACAGTTGTACAGTGACCCAGCCAGCCACGAAGTTGTAGACTGACATCTAGTCAGCCAGAGTTAAAGATAGACAGAAAGTTTGCCAAGTATATAGACAGCCACAGATGGATGGACAGCCAGATTTGTACACTAACAAAAAGACAGCCACCCAGACAAACAACCAGCCAGCGTTGCCCACAGAGAGACAGCCATCCAGTCAGCCACAGAGTTGTAGACAGCCAGTCAGCCCCACTGTACATGTATAGACAGCCAGCCAAAAAGTTGCACATGGACGGTTGGACAGACATCAATCTAGAATTGCACACGGATGGACAGCCACCCACCCAGCAAGAGAGTTGCACACGGGCATGAAGACAGCCAACCACAGTTGCAGACAGATAGTCAGGCTGTGATGAGTCAAGGTAGCTTTAAAGAAGTTTAAGTAAGACTCTAGTGTGGAAGATATGTTCAAATGTATTATTGTAAACAGGTTACATGTAGTTCTACTCCTGCTGCAGCGAGTGTTAGGGGGCAAAATGGACGCAAAGGGAGCTGGGATACCTTGTCTTTGTTGGATGGATCCACCTTCAGCCAGGGAGGCGGTCCTGAGAACCTGTAAGACAAAAAAGAAAGTCAATACATGTATGGAAACTGAATGATCACTTACCTGTTATGTCTTGAGGAATGTGTATGGTAATAGCGCTGTGGGTGTTTGCATGTTTAAACATAATTGACGTCATCCCTCTAAGGACGTACTGGTTTATTCTGGGGCTGGGCTTAAAACCTAAATTCTCAGCAGGTGTATTTAGTGGCGGTTGACTCTCTAATGCAGGTCAGACTCTACCCGTGCAACTGTGTCTGAATTGTCACACACAGTTGCAGATGGTCTTGGATGGGCAGCCAGACAGACAGCCAGCCAGAGTTGCGAATGGAGACCACCAACCAGAGTCGCCTATGAATAGACAGTCAGTCACACACAGTTGTCAGCCAGTGTAAATGAGTATCTAGGGTGGAGGACACCTTAAATGTATTATTGTAAACAGGTTACCTGTACTTACCTTTTAATCCTGCTGTGGTGAGTGTCAAGGGGGCTAAATGGAGGCAAAGGGAGCCGGGCCGGGACCACTTGTTGGCCGGATCCACCTTCGGTGAAGGAGGTGCTACTGGAGTCCTGAGAACCTGTAAGACAAAAAAGAAAGTCAGAGTGGTCACTTACAGACGTAACCGACAGAAGTGTCTGACAGTGAAGTGGATCTAAAACACACAGTTGCTGTATCTTGACTTTAGTAAAATTATGAAGACTTTCATAACTTGCAGCTGTAGTTACACTCAATAATATACATTTGTATTGCTAATTAAGCTGGTTTAAAGCCCTATTTGGACCGGATTAGTTTTACCTGGCAAACATCGATTGCCTCGATTTTGTGTGTTCCTGTAGTGACCACAAATGATAGCTAAAACCTTCAATTTCTTTTTTTCAGTTTGTTTCACAATAGGTGTTTGTAGACTCAGGGTTAACTTGAGGTTTCTTACGCTCCTTGACCAACAAATAAATAAATAAATAAATAAATAAATAAACCCAGCTGGATATGTTGGATTATTGCAAAACATGACATGCAGTAAGGACGTATTAACATGCAAATATGTAAATGATGGACAGAGTGGCTGTTTGGCAGGCTTTTTTGTCGACAAGTGTATAGAACATGCTTGGCTAACTGGGTGTAATAGCTTCTGCCACTTTATGTTCGGTTATGCTATATAATATATTGTATAATTTTACCTAGTGGAATTAAGAGCTAGTGTACAGTAGGGGTGTGCAATCTTGACAAAAACGCAGATCAATATTTTCTTGGATTCTGCAGACAATGATAATTAGACAATACTTTGCATCTTTGAAAATGTGTTTAGAAAAAGCTAGAACAATGCAATAAAGTAAACAAAAACTGCATGTGTTACTGACATTACAAACTTTTACAAAATCTTTTTTTTTACATTAAATTGATTTTACATGAATGTAATATATATTTTACACTGAAAATGACAATAACATGAAATAAATGTAAATGTTTTAAGTTTTATTATTTTACTTTGTGTATGTTTTAAACATCTAAATTCAAGATTAATTTCACCTAAACTGTAAATTACGTGACTACCAGAAAGTGTGACCCCTGTATACTTCTATAAGAAACAGAATGTCAACACTATTTCTATAAGAAACAGTGCAGTCACATAATCTGATAATGCTGTAGAAGTTACGGTCAGTTGGTGTAACCAGTATCTGGTCTAAAATACTAATATTGTATTTATTCTCTGTCTGTACTGTGTTGTCTGTCCGCACTTGTGTTTTGTATGCACTGTCTATGTTGCACCATGGTCCTGGAGGAACGCTGTTTCGTTTCACTGTGTACTCTGTAGTTGAAATGACAATAAAACTCACTTGACTTGATTTGTAGTCTTGCAGGAGCCTGGATGAGAACAGAGGCAGATGGACCAAGTCAGCCATACCTCCTTGCTTTAGGATCCTCCCAGCAGGCCATCAGCAACTTCAAGGACAAGAAGCCAATACCAAGCCAGGGAAGGACCTCATTGGCAGTATTCGATTAACGTTCATTTTGTAGTCAGTCTAAGCTATGAAGAATCACTCAGCAGCATGTACAAATTTCTCCAGACAACAGTGTACAGTATTGATGTCGGCACCACAAGAGAGAACGGAGTTCTTTGAATATTGTTGAATAATGTTACATTTGCAGATCACTGCATGATACACCTGGCACCTTGATTCGGCATATTAAGTTGTTGCATGGTTCAGATGCAGGAAAGAAATTTGGTCTGATGTGCTCATGATAGTTGTTCTCAGCAGTTCCAAAGTTTTGCAGTCTTTAGAAAACACCTGAAAATTGTTCATGTGAGATATACGTTTGAAGTCATATCTACCAGTAGTCTACCAGTAGTAATCTACCAGTAGTGTCTCAGTGAAACTAAAATCTAGGGGTTTCAAGCACTTGTATAGAACAGGTGTTGCTCTTTTGATATGGAATACACTGTTATTTGAACACATCAGATATTTCTGATTAAGATGGGAGATTTTTTGATATCACAGGGAAAATAGAAGGATTAGTAGAAACACTATTAAATATATATACAGTGCCCTCCATAATTATTGGCACCCCTGGTTAAGATGTGTTCTTTAGCTTCTAATAAATTGAGTTTTTTTCTAAATAATATAGGACCACGATGGAAAAAAGAGTAAAATCCAACCTTTTACTCAAGTGAATTTATTCAGTAGGAAAAAAATCCTACATTAAGAAATAATTGTTTAACATCAAATCATGTGTGCCACAATTATTGGCACCCCTGATGTTAATACTTTGTACAACCCCCTTTTGCCAACAAAACAGCACCTAATCTTCTCTTATAATGTTATACAAGATGGGAGAATACAGATGGAGGGATCTTTGACCATTCCTCTTTGCACAATCTCTCTAAATCATCCAGCGACCTGGGTCCTCTCCTCTGCACTCTCCTCTTCAGCTCACCCCACAGGTTTTCAATGGGGTTGAGGTCTGGGGACTGAGATGGAACCATTTCTGTGTAGATTTGGCCATATGTTTTGGGTCATTATCTTGCTGAAAGACCCAGTGACGACCCATCTTCAGCTTTTGGGCAGAAGCCACCAGATGTTGTTTTAAAATGTCCTGGTATTTCAAACCATTCATGATGCCATGCACCCTAACAAGGTTCCCAGTGCCTTTGGAAGAGAAACAGGCCCACAGCATCACTGATCCTCCCCCATATTTCACAGTGGGCATGAGGTGCTTTTCTGCATACTCAGCTCTTGTGTTACGCCAGACCCACTTAGAGCATTTGTTGCCAAAAAGCTCTATCTTAGTTTCATCTGACCAAAGCACACGGTCCCAGTTGAAGTTCCAGTACTGCTTAGCAAACTCCAAACGTTTGCGTTTATGATTGTGAGTGAGAAAAGGTTTTTTCCGTGCATGCCTCCCAAACAGCTTGTTGGCATGCAGATAGCGCCTGATGGTTGTTTTGGAGACTTTGTGACCCCAAGAAGCTACCATTTGTTGTAATTCTGTAAAAGTGAGCTTTGGAGACCTTTTTATTTCTCTTATCATCCTCCTCACTGTGCGTGGTGGCAAAATAAACTTGCGTCCTCGTCCAGGCTTGTTTACCACTGTTCCAGTTGTTTTAAACTTCTTAATAATTCCTCTGACAGTAGATATGGACAGGTGTAGGTGAGTGGCTATTTTCCTGTAGCCATTGCCTGACTTGTGGAGGTCAACACACATCTGCCTTACTTGAATGGTATGTTCCTTTGTCTTTCCCATGTTGAAGAGAAATGGCCTCTGTGTCACGTCATATTTATACCCCAGGGAAACAGGAAGTTGTGAATTACTAATGAAATGTTCCTACATACTCTGATCAACTTCGTAAACTACTGTAGAATTGACAGAAATACTTTAATTACATTTATTTCCAAAGAAATGTTAGGGGTGCCAATAATTATGGAACAGGTGATTTTATGAAGAATAATTATTTCTTAGTCAGGGATTTTTTTTCCCCCTTAAAATTCACTTGAGTTAAAGGTTGGATTTTGCTCTTTTTTCCATCGAGGTCCTAGATTATTTAGAAAAAAAACTCAATTTATTAGAAGCTAAAGAACACATCTTAACCAGGGGTGCCAATAATTATGGAGGGCACTGTATATGCCCCTCCGGGAAGTGAACTGAATTTCTATAAAAGATGGTTTGGTATGATGACTAGCTCACAGGGTACACTGATTTGTGGTGGGGGCTGGAATGTTTGTTTAAACCAAAGTTGATTCTTCTAGAGTGACTGCACAACAAAGTCCAGTAAATAAATAAATAAATAAATAGGATGATGAAAGAATTGGAATCAACAGATATCTGGAGGGAAATGTACCCGTCCGGTAAGGACTATACACATGACTCTTCTCCACATTCAACCTGCTCAACAATAGACTTTTCTTATTTTTAGCAGAGCTCGAGATAAGGTGGGGGCAGTGATAATGGTAGAATAGATCTTTCCGATCATGCCCCAATCTTGAATCATGAAATGAATTGAGATATATAGTTTAAAAACACAGGAGGCAGTTTTATACCTTAAACAAAGACATTACAAGGTAGGAGGAAGATAGCTAAACTCACAAGAAACAGGGAAACATCAAGCGGATAATATTATTGATAAAAGTAGGAATCCAAAAGGCTAGAATCTAAAACGCAGAAAATTCAAGAAAGTTTTGAAATATTTTATAAGAATAATGAGGAGTTGTACGTAGCCATTTTTAGATCAAAACCAGAAAAATCTTCAGGACTGGACGGATATACCTCTCTAAGTATTTGATCCCCTAAAAACCATGACTAATGTTGGCTCCCACAGACCACTGACACATCCTAATCTCAGTGAAGTCATTGCCTGCATGAGAGACACCGGTCCCAAATTGTCACCTGTGTAAAAGGCCAACTGCCAAGAGACTCAGTGACACTCTAACATCTCCATCATGGGCAAGACTAAAGAGCTGTCTAAAGATGTCAGGGACAAAACTGTTGACCTACACAAGGCTGGAATGGGCTACAAAGCCATAAGTAAGAAGCTGGATGAGAAGGTGACAACTGTTTGTGCAATTATTTGGAAGTGGAAGAAGTACAACATTACGGTCAATCGACCTAGACCTGGATCTCCATGCAAGATATCACCTCGTGGAGTCTCATTGATCATGAGAAAGGTTAAAAATCAGCAAAGAACTACACGGGAGGAGCTGGCTAATGATCTCAAGGCAGCTGGGACCACAGTCTCCAAAAAAAACATTGGTAATACACTGAGTAATGGTTTAAAATCCTGCAGTGCACGCAAGGTTCCTCTGCTCAAGAAGGCTCATGTCCAGGCCCGCCTAAAGTTCGCCAATGAACATATTAATGACTCCGAGAGAGACTGGGAGAAGGTGCTGTGGTCAGATGAGACCAAAATTTAGCTATTTGGCCTCAACTCAACGTGTTTGGAGGAAGAAAAATATAGAACATAACCCTAAGAACACCATCCCCACCGTCAAGCATGGTAGTAGAAGTATTATGTTTTGGGGGTGTTTTTCTTTTAAGGGCACAGGCCAACTTCACCGCATTGAAGATGAACGGGGCCATGTATCGTAAAATCCTGGGTAACAACCTCCTTGCCTCTGCCAGGGCACTGAAAATGGGTCGTGGATGGGTCTTCCAGCACGACAACGACCCGAAACATACAGCCAAGGAAACAAAGGAGTGGCTCCATAAGAAGCATATAAAGGTCATGGAATGGTCTAGCCAGTCTCTTGACTTCAATCCCATAGAAAATCTATGGAGAGAGCTGAAGATTCATGTTTCCAAATGCACGCCTAAAAACCTTAAGGATTTGGAGATGATCTGCAGAGAGGAGTGGGCCAAAATTACTCCTGAAGTGTGTGCAAACTGCTGTGCTTGCCAACAAGGGTTTTTGCCCCCCAAGTACTAAATTATGTTTTACCAGGGGGTCAAATACTTATTTCCTTCAATGAAAATCAAGTTAATTTTTATTTCTCATTTCATGTAATTTTCTCAGTTCTTTTGATATTCGATGTGTCACTTTTAAAATAAAGCTGGCATAAAATTGAGACATTTCATTTTTTTTTTTTATTAAAACTTTTAAAGTCAGTGAGGGGGGGTCAAATACTTATTTCCTCCACTGTGTATGTTGTCAATAAATGTCAGCATTTGCATCCAACAAAAGAGTACAGACTCTGATGTAGAAATATTGAAATGCTCCTCTGCAGTCATATCTAGCATGATTTAAGCCACTGCAATGGCTGGCTTTACTACAAAAAAAGAGAATGAAACAAGAATTGCATGCTCGGCTCCTGAGTGCCAAGGTAGAAGATTTTGTTTAGTTGGCAGTCGAAACTGTCTTCAGTCCTGGCATTCTAGTGAAGGAAATGAGTTTCACAGTTTGACCTACATTTAGCCAAAATCATAGGTTAATATATGCTCTAAATTCAGTTCAAGAGAAGATTATAGAAAAAAAATAAACAAATACATAAGGGGTAAAGATAAATTTACCATAAAAGCGTATGTAAATTTGTGTTCAGTGAATTAATTATTATGTAGTATTCACTCCCTTAGTGATTTAATTAATATGTAGTATTCACCCCTTTAGTGAATTGATTAATATAAAGTCATTCGTAACTGTTATGCAACCAATTGTCAATTACCATACTGTGACATGCTCTGGCTTTTAGTCTGAGTAAGATGCCTGTTGTGAAAATCCCATCAGAAACCTCTGTCAGCATTAGTGACCAGTTCAGGTTTAATATTCTTATGGCTATAAATGGCCTGGCATACTACAAAGAGACCAACTCCAACCACTAGAACACAACAGCAGCAAATGTTAAACATATATAAGTAGAAAATAAGGGATTAAAGACTTCATACATTGCTTTCAGAATATAGAAGAGTATTTATGAAATCCAAGCTTAAACAGCCCTAGCTTCTCTAAAGCAGTTGGCATCATAACTTGGTTATATATGCTTGAAGTTTCAATAATAATAAGAAAAAAAGGAAGATAGTGTACAAATATGAACAATTGTTAAAAGGAAATAAATCATTAAAGATCAATTCAATTTAAGTTTATTTATACAGCACTTTACAACAAATGTCACAAAGCAGCTTTACAGAGACCTGGAAAAAAAACTTGAGATGGGGAGCCCATCCTCCTCTGGTCGACATCATATAGCACAATAATTGAATTAAGAGAATATGGAAATTTGCTGTTAAGCCATAAAAGATGAAGGTGAGTGATATGTTAAAGTCCAGGCAGGTATGCATGGTCATTCAGTGAGATGAGGATGAATCCATGCAAAACCCCAGAGCAGGACAGCAGGCAGCAGGGTAGTGGAGAGAAGTGGTGGTACCAGGATTGATCGGTTGGAACTAGGCATCTCAATATATGGTTGGTAGGTAGGTAGAGAGAGAGAGAGAGATAGAAGAAAAGAAAAGAAAGGAGGGAAAACACGAGTTAGGAGAAGCGCAGCAACATTAGATGAGGGTGGGGGTTGGGGAGGGGGGGGGTAGTTGGGGGAAGGGAGTCCATGGGGTATGGTGGGAGTCATTTCACGGTGAGCAGAAAACACTAAAGGTTTCAAGCCAAATTAAAACATCTTAGAGAAAACAAGGACTGACTACACATTTATACTCAAAGGATTGGATACAATACATTTTCCTTCTCTAAACACAGGCCTCCTTTAGCATGGGACTGTACAAATGACACAGGCAGAAGTAATCAGGATCATTACAGTAGAAACAGAATTGTGGCCAAAATACACTTGGAAAGAAACAGACTTATTTACCACTCAGATAATAAGGCCTTGAATGCACAGGATAATACAGTAGTCACCAAGCACAAGCATTCCAATCCATATGATGAGACTAGAGAGAATGACCAAAAACCTTTCCCAGTTAACATTTCCCTGGTGTGTGAAAATGATAGGAACCACAATAATTGTAGCAATCAAACAAATTGTTCTCAGGCCACAGAGTCCTGGGTTCCTGAAAGGATGCCAAGGGTGCACAATGTTCTGGGCCATATTCCTCAGAAAGTGTTCAAAATAGTCCAGAGTTCATTTCTGTTCTGGGCACATCCCCAACCTAAAAGTCCATTTCTGTTCAAACTGAAAAAGCGTCCTGGATCAGATCTGATGGTGGAAAGCAAGCAACACAATCAGTCCAATGCCGCTGTTCAAATGATGCTGTGTCCAGACTTGTCCTGTCACAGTCTTTGCCCTTCAGAGTCATCGCAGGCAGCAAAGGCGGCGCTAGGCTCACACCTTATACTGTTGTCAACGTAGGATGGAGTCAGGATGTTTACCAGCCGTTGCCATTGACTCTTCAGATGGTCACATCTTCTGATCACACACATCTTAAAATCCAAACAACAACAACAACAAGTGCCACTCAGGTCATTTGAAGAGAACTACACAGAATACATTGATCAAGTACATAAGGAGTACATACAGTCAAGCCGGAGTCTGCACACTCCTTTCACCTTCTCCACATTTCATTTTGTTTACACACTTATTCTACAATAGACAGTTCTACACAACTCTACACAATGACAAAGTCAAAGCAGGTTTTTAGACATTTATGGTAATTTATCATAAAATAAAGTAAAATTTCATATGTTCAAAAGTAGAAGAGGAAGAAGCCCTGAGAGGAACCAAGACTCAAAAGGGGAACCAGTCCTCCCCTGGTCAACACCGGATAGCACAACAAATGACAGAACAAGAATAAAAATCAACAAAAGAAACAATAGTGAATTTTAAGAGCTGCTGCAAAGGTGACATCAAGCCAAAAATGAGAGTGAGCAATGTGAAAGTGCATGCAGGTAAAGAGTCATATGCACAGCTATGCAGTGAAGAGAGAATGACTCAGTATGAGAACCCAGAGCAGGACAGCATATCAGTGGGCAGCGAGAAAGAGGGGGAAGGAAAAACAAACAATAGGATTAGGAGGAGCGCAGCAAAATAGGGGGATTTACAGTGGGATTCTGACCCAGACAGTAGTCACCAGCACCCAACCTTGAAGGGACTCATGTCAGCAGCGAGCGGCTCAGCACAAGGGGAGAGAGAAGAAAGGAGAAAATGAAGAAAGGGCTTTTGGAGTAAGAGTAGACTGGTGTACAGCCAGTAAAAAAGCAGATTAGAAAGACAACAATAATGATCAAAACTGTAAACTGTAAAACTCCGTAATCAGAGCAGTACACAACAGTGTTCGTATGGAAACATGCTACAGCAGCACTGTGTCTGAGTCCCAAACAGCAACAGGAAGCTGCACTGCAAAAGATAGATAGACCTCAACTATGAGAGACAAAATGAGAAAATAAATTCTGAAAATCACATTGTCTGATTTTTAAAGAATTTATTTGCAAATAATGGTGGGAAATAAGTATTTGGTCACCTACAAACAAGCAAGATTTCTGGCTGTCACAGACCTGTAACTACTTCTTTAAGAGGCTTCTCTGTCCTCCACTCATTACCTGTATTAATGGCACCTGTTTGAACTCATTAACAGTATAAAAGACACCTGCCCACAACCTCAAACAGTCAAACTCCAAACTCCACTATGGTGAAGACCAAAGAGCTGTCAAAGGACACCAGAAACAAAATTGTAGACCTGCACCAGGCTGGGAAGACTGAATCTGCAATAGGCAAGCAGCTTCGTTACAAAGGCTACCTTCAGTAACACACTACGCCGCCAGGGACTCAGATCTTGCAGTGCCAGACGTGTTCCCCTGCTTAAGCCAGTACATATCCGGGCGCGTCTGAAGTTTGCTAGAGAGCATTTGGATGTTGTGGAAGAGGATTGGGAGAATGTCTTATGGTCAGATGAAACCAAAGTAGAACTGTTTGGTACAAACAACTCGTTGTGTTTGGAGGAGAGTGAATGCTGAGTTGCATCCAAAGAACACCATACCAACTGTGAAGCATGGGGGTGGCAACATCATGCTTTGGGGCTGTTTCTCTGCAAAGGGACTAGGACGACTGGTCCGTGTACATGAAAGAATGAATGGGGCCATGTATTGTGAGATTTTGAGTGCAAACCTCCTTCCATCAGCAAGGGCATTGAAGATGAAACGTGGCTGGGTCTTTCTGCATGACAACAATCCCAAGCACACTGCCATGGCAACAAGGAGTGGCTTCGTAAGAAGCATTTCAAGGTCCTGGAGTGGCCTAGCCAGTCTCCAGATCTCAACCCCATAGAAAACCTTTGGAGGGAGTTGAAAGTCCCAAAACATCACTGCTCTAGAGGAGATCTGCATGGAGAAATGGACCCAACATACCAGCAACGGTGTGTGCCAACCTTGTGAAGACACGTTTGACCTCCGTCATTGCCAACAAAGGATATATAAAGTATTGAGATGAACTTTTGTTATTGATCAAATACTTATTTTCCACCATTGTTTGTAAATAAATTCTTTAAAAATCAGACAATGTGATTTTTTTTTTCTCATTTTGTCTCTCATAGTTGAGGTCTACCTATGATGTCAATTACAGACCTCTCTCATCTTTTTAAGTGGGATAACTTGCACAATTGGTGACTGACTAAATACTTTTTTTTCCCCACTGTAGACAGCCACAGATGGACGGACAGCCAGATTTGTACACTGACAAAGACAGCCATCCAGACAAACAACCAGCCAGCGCTGCACATGCACAGCCAGCCAACCAACGTTGCCCACAGACAGCCAGCCATCCAGTCAGCCACATGCAGTTAGGACATCTTAACAGTCAAATATGTAAATGACGGACAGAGTGGCTGTTTTGCAGGCTTTTTTTGGTCGACGAGTGTATAGAACATGCTTGGCTAACTGGGTGTAATAGCTTCTGCCACTTTATGTTTGTGTTAAGCTATATAATATATTGTATAATTTTACCTAGTGGAAGTAAGAGTTAGTGTACAGTAGGGGTGTGTAATCTTGACAAAAACGCAGATCAATATTTTCTTGGATTTTGCAGACAATGATAATTAGACAATACTTTGCATCTTTCAAAATGTGTTTAGAAAAAGCTAGACCAATGCAAGACTTTTACACTTATTTATTTACTAAAATAAAGTAAACATAATACAAAAACTGCACGTTATTACAAATATTGACATTACAAACTCTTTTACAAAATCTTTTTTTTTACATTAAATTTATTTTACATTAATGTAATATATATTTTACACTGAAAATTACAATTTCAACTTCATTTCACTTAAACTGTAAATTGTGAGACTACACAGTTTCTTATAGAAGTATACAGGGGTCACACTTTCTGGCAGTGTCACATGGCAGAAAGTCAATACTCTATTTCTATAAAAAACAGTGCAGTCACATAATCTGATAATGGCCATCTGTGACTGCACACAATAAATAATCTGCATAAAATGCCCTTGCACACAAGTAGAAATCTCAAACCATTTACTGAGGTCAAAGAATTAGACTGTCACAGATTACGGTCCAACAGCTCCTTGGTTGGTTTCGGCCTGTAGTGTTTTTTTAATTATATATAATCTTCATATTGAGCACAGTGGTCAGTTTGCAGATGGTGAAATATGAATGTCAAGCTGTCTTCAATTGCAACCGATTTGTGACCTGATTTGCAGAAGGAGAAACCTCTGTGTTTTCAAAGCAAAACCACCTCCAAGCTAATGATGAACCATGTGAACTCTTAAGGCGTGGTTTTGAGGGGTTTCTGCGAAGCGAGAGACCTACTCCATAATGTCTGCTTGCAGATTGTTATGACAACAATTGAGATATTATTGTAGATGATGCAGATCACACACCACTGGTCTATGGTCCATTTTTTTTCTGTGATTCGCATTTTAAATTATAAATCTTGTGATTTGTCAATCAGAGCAACATGATTTTAAAAGTGCAGTATAGGACTCAAAGAAAAGTACACAAAGATTACAGAGGCTTATTTGAAAGATTTCAATTGCAGAAGGTAGGGTTTCTGTAAAATGCTTTTCTGTACTATGAAATTTGAGCTATAGTGTTTTGTGGGTAATTTGAGAGATTGTTTTTCAGTTTTATTTCTTTCAGTGACAAATTTTCTGTACCTCGTGATGCACTTTGGAAAGTGACATGAGAATGGGACAGATGTGGATCAAGAGGTGTTTGCTGATCTCACAACCTCAAAGGACATCTGCTTTGTCATCCAGGATGACTGTGATGGTAATTATACGTTTCATGAATGGAAAAGATAATTACAGTATCGGCTTCTAACCACTTAAACAAATTAGAAGAGAAGAAGAAATGTTGTTCAGCAGTTCAGCAGCCTAAGATGCAAAATCATCTTTAAGCCCTTAAATAAGATTTTCTTTTTGGATGTTTATGTTGATTTTGTGACATTTTTTATCTGTTCAGCTGAAAAAGAAGATTCTTCTCTCCAAGCTTGGAGGGACAGCAGTGCTTAATCTCTTAAAACACTGAAGCCCGAATATGGGCTACAAATCCGTCACTGAATATCTAGCAGTATATCTGAAGCATTACAGGTCCAATATTAGAAACAAAGACACCATATTAAAGCTTAGAATCTCTATTTAGAAAATATATTTCGGTTGCAAAATACCTTGCCTACTTTTATTTTAAATAGGATCAAAGAACTGGTTACATCATTTGACTCCTTTCTGTTTGAGGCCAATTAAAGTATGTAAATATGTAATTTAAGGTGCCAAACATATTACTTTTTTATAACTTAAATGGTGACTAACTGTTTAGCATGAACAGTAGTGTTAATAGGGTTTCATTTAGATTGTAATTGTAATTTTATTTAAAATGTAAACTTCCATGAGACAGTTTTAATATTTTATGATGCATGTAATTTGTATGTTCAAATGATAAATAAATAAATAATAAATATATTTATTATAAATGTGTCCCCCAATAGATGCCACTTACAAGCTCTATGGCCTGCCACAGAGTGAGAGTGAACGGGTACTTATTGAGGTTTTAAACCTTACTCCGCCATCGATGAATCAATCAGGAGATGACCAGAATATTGGCCCTCTGGAACCCATAGTTAACCATCATGACCATTACTATGTACAGCCAAATGTAGAGGTACTCTACAAATCAATCTCTCTCTCTCTTTGAAAACAATAGCTGTTATTAAACTGAAATTGTATGAGAACTGAAATCAGAATGAAAACAAGTCAATCCTGTTTCTTCATTGATGTTATGAAATAATTAATTTGGAATATGATAAAATAACATGAATATATATTAAAATGCATTTTCTGTGTCAATTCCTTGTCCTTTTGCTGTAGAAGTTGGTGTAACCAGTATCTGGTCTAAAATACTAATATTGTATAACAAAATGAAAAAAATTGGAAGCCACTGGCGGCCCAACAGCAACATTAGCCACATTAACAACCAGCTACCAGATGAGTTCTGGAAAGAGGCCAAAGCTCTAATGAACCATACTAGTGACAGAGACCATACAACTAAAAATGCATGAAAAGTTGGAGTACAGGCAGCGACTGGTCCATAATTCTGGGACATCTACAGTCCTCTCTGTATTTCCCCCGAACGTTAATAAAATATTTTGGAAATTAAACATCATGAAAGAATTTGGTTTTGTGCAGTAAACTTTTTTAGATACTTCAGGATTTTTTATTTTGGCACTGAAACAGTAGCTATATTATTGGAGAAGTGGCCTGAAATCAGCCAGGGACCAGCAAGGAGAGCAGTCATTAGCGGATGCTCCAGGTATGCTTGAGCAAAAATTATTATATAAAATTAATTTGAGAATTGCATTTTTTGCCTTTATCCATGTCATGTTTGGTGTTTAATGACTTTTAGAGTCAACTACTATATAACTAAATTGTCAATTTGTGAGCAAAGTCATTTCAGAATAAAGCCTGTTTTCTATCAAAACTAAAAAAAAAGCCACATCAAAGCAAACTGAACTAAGAACAATTACAGTAACATTTGAAATACTTACCGGTACATAGTTACAATGAGGAAGAGTAGGTACAACCAGGAACTGAATGCATTATTGTGCCATTAAAGACAATGTAAATATGAAATAATGTAATATACATATATCAGACGACAGTATAAGCCTTTCAAGAAATACACCTTTTTTTCTAGAAACTAATTCTAAGCCCCCAGTTGTTACTTCCTTGTTCCTCATTGTACCAACACAAGTACCATGTGAACCAGTAAGTACTTTATATGCACTAATTCATATGGGGTAGTTACACCATAATTACATTTGGGATTACTTTTTTGCAATATCCATTGCCATCTACAGACTGGGAAAGTGATATGGCATCACTTCTCCTTTTGTAGTACATCTTGCCACCTCAGTCTCCTGGCAGGAAAAAAACCCAGATGAGTAAACACCAGGCTACAGACCATCTTGTAAAGTTTCATAAAGTATGGCAGATCTTTATTGCAAATCATGGCTTTTTGTTTTAATTAGTAGTGTCTCTGATGTTATTGGTATTTGTAGTCTTGCAGGAGCCTGGATAAGCACAGAGGCAAATGGATCATGTCAGCCATACCTCCTTGCTTTAGGATCCTCCCAGCAGGCCATCAGCAACTTCAAGGACAAGAAGCCTACCAGTAGTCTACCAGTAGTAATCTACCAGTAGTCTCAGTGAAACTAAATTCTAAGGGTTTCAAGCACTTGTATTTTTCCTTGTATAGAACAGGTGTTGCTCTTTTGATATGGAATACACTGTTATTTGAACACATCAGATATTTCTGATTAAGATGGGAGATTTGAGAAGTCACAGGGAAAATAGAAGGATTAGTAGTAGCTCACAGCGTACACGGATTTGTGGCGGGGGCTGGAATGTTTGTTTAAACCCAAGTTGAATCTTCTACAGTGACTGCACAACAAAGTCCAGTATGTTATAAAAAAAAAGGAGAAGAAAGATGAAAGAATTGGAATCAACAGACATCTGGAGGGAGATGGGAGTACCCGTCCGGTAAGGACTATACACATTACTCTTCTCCACATTCGACCTACTCAACAATAGACTTTTCTTATTTTTAGCAAAGGTGGGGGGCAGTGATACTGGTACAATAGATCTTTCCTATCATGCCCCAATCTTGAATCATGAAATCAATTGAGATATATAGTTTAAAAACACAAGAGGCAGTTTTATACCTTAAACAAAGGCATTACAAGGTGGGAGGAAGATAGCAAAACTCTGCTTATAAACATAAAACAAACAGGGAAACATCAATTATAAAATTAGAAATCCAAAAGACCAGAAGAGCTAGAATTTAAAATGCAGAAAATTCAAGAAAGTTTTGAAATATTTTATAAGGATTTATACTCCCAATCACTAGCACCAAATGATCTACAGATTGATCAATTCCTAGACTCCTTAAAATTGCCCAGAGTAACAGATTAACAAAATGAAAGACTAATACAGAAGGTCACTGCTGAGGAGTTGTATGTAGCCATTTCTAGATTAAAACCAGGACAATCTCCAGGACTGGCAGATATAACTCAGTGAGGGCTTGTTTACCCAACAACTGTTAATGCCAAATTAATATAATGTGTGAAATTATGGGTCCAAAATATTAGTTTACAGTATGTAGTTGGAACATGACAAAATCTAAAATCTTGTAACTTATATGGGTCTACCAGAGCCCCCACTATTGAATGTTGTTAATTATGAGCAAATCTAGAAATGCAAGACCACAATCTGACTTACACCTCTGTAAAGTAGATCATTTAATTCGAGGTCGTTTACCATTCCAAATACACATGGATAGTACCTTAGAGAGTGTATTCCAATATTTTAGGGAGGGGGAAAAGGTAATAAATAACTATAGAAATTCAGTCTAGGCAAACAGTTCATTTTTACCACTACGTTCCTGGCGTGCAGCACGATAGGCAAGGCCAATAGAGTGTATGAATTTTAATTTGTTTTAGTATACCAAATCTTTGAGGACCGTCATACTCACTGAGGGATACAAGTATACACCCAAATACCTAAAGTGGTCCACCACTGGAACATAAGTGGGTAGCATGCTTTGGTCTAACTGAAAATGTATGGGAAGAAGTGAAAATTTATCCAAGTTTATCTTGTGACCTGACATTTCAAAATCAATAAATAAACTAAGCAGAAGTGGAATTGATGATTTATCTAAAAAGAACAAAACATTGTTGCATCAAAGGAAATATGTTGGGATTTCTTTACTATAATGGGGGAGCTAGGCATAAAGTTTGTGCCACTGCTTGAGCTATGGGTTCCAGCGATATAGTGAAGAGGGGGTCTGACAAAGGGCACTCTTGACGTGTGTGCTTCAAATTTAAATTCAAGGGCAGATACTTGCGGGCTACGTCATTTCTGCCACAAAGCAAATGCAATAGAATTCTTTCACCGCTGCCCACAAAACTCTGATCGTCCCCTGAACCCTGATAAAACACAATTCGATTCATTTACTCAATTGAGAGCCGAACTCATTGTGTAGTAAATAGGTGTTCAAGGCACACAGCCATAATTTGTAGTCATTTCTATCCCAGTAACAAATACTACCGTGGTCTGAGAAAGACATTGGGCAGATACTTATGTCTATCCCTGAAAGAACAGTGCAGTTTCTCTTGCGGAGAAAAAAAAAATGTTGCTTAGTGCTCGGATCAAGATGCTGCCAGCAGTCGAAAAAAGACAAAGACAAGGCGGTAATACATTGCTTAAGTTCTGAGCTAGCGGTCAGCTGACTGTGAGAAATATCACACCCTCATCTGTCTAAATGAAGATTAAGGAGTTAGTGGTGGGAGCGGATATGAATACAAAGATTTGTTAGATAATCTAACAGAAAAGGGAAAAAATTGGGACTCCCCCTAAAGCAGTTTTCTGGCATTACAGTTACAAACCATGTGGGGGACAGGGTGTCGATACTGCAGGGTTGGTCTGAGATACTATGAGTAACTACTTTTTAATACAAGCAAAGAAATGACTGAATAAAAGGCTATAAAATCGAGTAAATCAATTACCTACCCACTGTCCAGGTCACGAACCTGACTGGTGTAACTGGGAAGGGCCAGTCAGTCCTGAGCGGTGTCCAGAAGCGTGCAGTAGTGCTCTTTCAGGGCCTCGCTGCATCGGGAAGAGAAGACTGGAGAACGATGGTCCAGAAGCTGCCTGGCAACATCCAGGACACGGGCACCTGGAAAACAGGAGACCATGAAGTTACTCTTTTGGCTCCGATACTTTTAAGTATTTTACAGAAGACTCTCCAACAGTGAGAACACTGAGGAGTTGTCCGCAGGTGAAGTCGAAGAACCGATAACCTCAAACCAGTTAGCAGAGGAAAAAGAGGAGACGAAAACCCTCTGTGTCCGCCATGCCGGCAGTGCTGGAATTAAGACTGACGTGTTGGAGAACTCCTCCTCCGTCTGTGGAGTTTGGATTGCCTCTACAACAGCAGCGGTCGGTCAAGCTTGACGACCTCCTTGCAGAGCGTCTGCAAGGCGTTCCTCCGAGCTCGCTACGTTTCTAGAGAGTAAACACATTCAGAAACAGCTACTAGAACAGCAGTTGGTGTGATGTGCAGAACCCACCAAGGCCCCAACTATCGAGTTGATTTCAACAATTTTCTCCTCAAGTCCTTCACCATGATCCAATCGTCACTCTGTATGGAGTGTACAGAGTCTGTTGGCACTGGAAAGGCTACTCGCACCATGGAATGACTCTGCCCAAAACCAAATTGGGGAATTAAATGTTCCAAGACCTTCGGACACTTGGATCCCTGTTCGGATAACCTGGATCCCTTTGATATGGAGTCCCATCTCCTCCAGTGTGTTCTAAATTCGTAAGGCAACCAATTGTAATAATTGGCTTACAGACACCTCGGGTACAGAGTCTCAGAGTCAGTAGAGCGCCTGAATTGACTCTGAGAACCCTGAGAATCAAAATATTCCAACACAATATCCTAGAATTTTCCAATTTAAAACAAATCTGGTTCGCAAGAAATTCCCAGTTCAGACAACTGTGAGACTGAAATGATCTTAAGGCAATGCAAATCTTCGTCCTTCGAGCCTGGATCGCTGCAAAACGTCAATGGCCTAAAACAAATGTGAAAATTAAAATATCCAAAGGGTTTTGGGTTAAAGAAACCCAAAGGTCTAAGAATATAGCGTCCCGTCTCCTCCAGTTTATTCTAAATTCGTAAGGCAAGCGGTCCAATTAATTTACATAGTCACCTCGGGTACAGAGTCTCGGAGTCAGTAGAGCGCCTGAATTGACTCAGAATCACTCATTGGGATGTCGGCGGTTTCTGATCCGGTCTCTGAAAACTCTGGACTATTGGAATATTGGGATCTTTGTGGAACCTCAAACTGTGGTATTCGGATTTGCTTCTCCACAAATATATTCTCCTCTGTTTATATTGCTTGAATGTAAAGAACAAAACACTCCTAGATTCAAAAATTGGGTGAACGACTTGATGCAGTTTATAGAATAATAAAAAAAATCGGATACTCTTTGGCTGGCTGCAGTGATGAATTTAATACTACTTGGCAGGTTGTCTTGACTTAAATAGACTTGATTAATCGGCTGGTTAGCACCCAGTTTGAATTATTTCACATTAATTAAATTATTAATTTACATTTACTCTCTTTTACCCTTTGCCTTCCCTTGGGCACTTGTATGTGCTTTATTATCATATTACCTGTATTTTTATTAAAGACTTTATAAAAGTTCAAATTTGACCCAAATGTGGCAAGGGTGTCTAAGGTGGGGGACCTCAGGGGGCTGTTTTCACAATTAGTGCTTTCTGTATGATACAAATGTGAATAAATAGACCTTAATTAAAAATGTAAGAAAAATAAATAAATAAATACAAGTCTCAGCTTTAGTCTTGAATCAACTCACACCAAGGACTTCCCTGGTTTAGACTGGTGGATGTTCTGTTCAGTGAATTTGTGGTACAGTAAACTAAATATAATGCTCACTGTTACCAGTTGATGGTACTCTCCTCATTACTATTCTTTTTATCTGAAGAGGAGCTGCAAAGCCACAACCATTACAATGTGTAAAAGACCTGATCCAAGTTGGACCACCAGTAAATTATCACAGTACTTGTCTGAGTCAAAAGAACAACACTAGACTGCAGTCAAGCCTGTAACAATGTACTCAAAGGGTACAACTGATCAGGAACTGTGTTACAAGAACAGCTACTCTATGGCATGGTCTGTGATCAATATACACCTGTGAAAATATCTGAAGACAACAAGGGAAAAATTGCTCTTTCTAAGAAGCCTGCATGTTGAAAACGTTCACGTCATGAGAAAACCTGCAGCTAAGCTCAAGCTGGAGAAAGTTAAGAGCTCTGTGTTTGGGATGGAAACAGGCGAGTTATGCTGTGGAATGCCATGTGCAATTTAAGAGCAAGTGGAGTGTTGGCAGTTTATTCAGGTGTGCTCTCATTAGTGCGACCTTACTGTGAGGGTCTTATTTTGGGGGGCTGTAGCTGTGGAAAGCAAAAATCCTTCAGATTCGGTTCGAATAAACCGATGGTAAGCACACTAACTTTTCCCTCCATTAAAATAGTTAGGAGTCATGGGGTCCACTCTGGCGTTTACTGAGGATTACTCGGGTGCTGTCTGTGAACTTCCTGAAAAATAAGAGTCTAATTGTAAAAGCTACGGAGCGATTCTTGGCTGATGTTACCTCCATACTGAACAGTAAAATATATTTGTTCAGTTACAGCAAGGGATTTTTAGGCATTGCTCAGTGAGAAGAGTACAAGCATGAGAACGTGGCACCTTCCTCACCACATCAAAATACAGCAGACAAAAATCGGAGAACCCTATTTGATAGGGAAAGGTGTGTACTAGAATAGAGCAACTTGCCTAAAGAATTCTGGATGGGCTGTAATGACCACTGCAGTAATTCGCAACAGGGGCTTCAACAGCTGTTTGAAACTCTGTACAAAATGTTGACAGGACAAAAGCCTGAGAGAATGAAGCTAGAGTCAAAATGTTAAAGGGAGTCTTTGTAGGGTATGAAAGAACAAGAAAGAACATGAAAGTTGTTTTGTCAGATTCCAGAGGAGGTTCAAGAGTCTGCAACTGATGCTCAAGACACCACTTAAAACGAGAGAGAGAGAGACATAGTACATGCCATCCAAAGAGAGACAGGAAAGCACCTCAGTACTTAACTGACTGTCAGATATTGAAGATCAGACACTGACCAGAACTGACTACTGCTACAGGGTCTGTAACGTACCACAGAGCTTTAAGAGGCAAGGAGTTCAACAAAATCACAGTTTTGGGTTGACTCTGAAAGAGAGGAGATCTCTCATTGAAAATGACAAATTTACTCTGACCCCCCCCCTCCCAGAAGCTGAACATGCAGTGGTGGGAAGGTGGGTCTATGATTAAAAACAGTGTAGATGGATCTGAAATGTACAAAGTCTGATATGTTGCTAAGGATTACAGTCAACCAATGGGAGTGGATTACATGGAGACATTTTCTCCAGCTGCAGTTATACACTCTTTGATGCAGATTACCACACAGTCCAACCTTCTGCTCCACCAGATGGACATTACAACAGCCTACTTGAACGCTCCGATTAATTGCGAGATCTGCATGGAGCAAGCAGAGGGATTTGAAGGAAAGTCAAATACAGGTGAAAAGCTTGTCTGTGAACTGAATAAATCATTGTGTGATCTCAAACAGTCTGGAGGAACCTGAACATGTTGCATGATTATCTAGATGAAAATGGCTTTACACAGAACCCAGCTGACCATTGTGTCAGCAAGTATAGTAGACAATGATTACGCCGAAAGAGTCCTGGACACAGGCCCCTGAAAAACAGGAGACTGCGGCGTTACTCTTTTCGATACTTTTAGTTTTACAGTAGAATCTTCAACAGTGAGAACACTGGCCTCAAGGACGTAGCAGTCGGCCACGCTGACACCCCCAGGGTCTCTCCGGTGCGGGAGTGGAGACGACGCCCCTCTGTGTCCACCACACAGGTAGTGCTGGAAGAAAGACAGCCACGTGGATGGAGTTTAGACTGCCTCTACAACAGCAGCTGGATCTGCCGGTCAAGCTCGTTCCGGTCACCATGTTCAAGAGTAAACACAGAAAACACAAACGACAGTCAGTGAGACAGTAACACAGGGAGCAGAGAGCACAACAGGACTACAACTGATAAAGAAGACAAAGCTAAAATGAAATACTATAAAGTAGGGATGTCGTCTTGTTCACAGCTACAAGTGATTGGTTTCAGAGTACATGTCTGGTCATTATATCACGATGCTAGCTACATTTTAATATCCAATTTCTATCTAAATTTGTTTGATCCATGACCAGATACGGAGTAAAACAAGAGTAAATACTGGTGATGCGTCTGATCAATGGAGACAGCTTAGAGCCCAGAAGGACTTCAAGACGGACGGCGAACTGGCCGATTTTCTCCTGAACAGGTGAGCACTGATCTTCAGCTAAGCTTAGCTAACCTCAGCAAGATCATTTAGAACAACCACTAGTGGGGATGAGCATTTTAAGTCATTTAAACATTCGAGTGCTTGGATTTATATTTAGTGGTCCGATTACAGCTAGGTTATCAAGATGATATTTGAGATGGCTAGTGCTAGGAAAAGCTATCCAGACTAGTGCTGGCTAACGCTAGAGAAGCAGATGGGCCACAGCAGTTTACTCCCTCAGCACCAAAGAGCGTGACAGATTTTTTTGCCAAATAAATCAAAAGTTTGACTATTTTGACTCAAATGTTTGTGAGATATGTTGAATGACTTCTAGTGTCCAAGTCGAGTAACACTACTCATGCCCATTCCTAGCTACTAACGTGAGTGGTTTCTCCGTTGTAACTAATAAAATCCATATAGCTACACATTTACAAGAGATTACTCGGATTTGTGACTGAATCGGTGGATATGGTCAGATTTCACTTTCGTGATTTCATATTTTAGTAAAATGATGTGACTTTCCTGTGTACATGAGTTGATTATGGTATATATTTTTTTTAGCTTTGAATGTCCAAGCACGTCCAACCCTAGTTAGAGGCAGAAGATTAAGCACCTTTTCCAGTTTTGGGTGTTCAGGTGGAAGACTTTCAGACCGGTCTAGTATGTTTTCATCCTTTCATCAGTTCGGAATTATAATATTGGTGGCGTACAAGTTCACAAATTTCATCTGTATAGAGAAGATCTAGCACATCTAGAAGAACGGATTGCAGCTCTGGAGAGCACCACGGATGCCTCTGAAGCTCTAGAGAATAGTAATAAGCAATATTTACCTCAACATGAGACACAAAAATAGCAGCAATTAGTTTGATTCTTACAGCTGCTGCTGCTTTATGGGGGGGTGGTGGTAGGGGATAGTTCTGTTAAACTGAGCATGTTGTCGGGATCTGTAACTCAGTAACTCCAACTCTAGAGTGTATTTTAGGAGCAGTGGGCTTGATCCTGCAGGGTTTGTCTGAGATACTATGAGGAATATTGATATTACTTTTCAATACAAACTGAGAAATTACAGAATAAATGGGTGTAATCAATTAAATCCTTCACCTGCCTACTATATTTACACTTACATTTAAGGCATTTAGATATATTATATACTGTTGCATGCTCTAGATCTTTAGGGGGAAATGGGAAGATGGAGAAACCTCTTCCTCAGTGTCAAATACAAGGCAAATGGGATGTCTAAGGAATTTCAGTTTTGGTCCTTTTACAAGTACAACTGTAAAGGGGATCAAATTCTGGTAAAGCCAGTCAAGTCAAGTCAAATTTATTTGTATAGCGCTTTTTACAACTGTTGTCGTCACAAAGCAGCTTTACATAATTAGTACTTAAAGCGTTCTGAGGCAACTCCCAGGTTAGCTTTTCCATACGTAACCATTTGGCAATTTGCTTCAACCACATCCTTCTGGAAGGAATATCTGATTTTGACCAGAACAGAATACACTTTAACTAGACAAAATAGAATATGTAGAATACTGATGGTGTCATCTTCCAGTGAGGAATCTACAGCATTTAAGAGATACAGAGAACAGAATGAACTCCTGCTATGAATAAACTAGAAAAATCCTCTATGCCCCTTAATGTCCAATTACTAAGCCCAATGTCCCCAAGCTGAGGGGGTAGATCTGGATTCAAGGAGAGTGGTGATCATATAGAGATACAATTAGGGAATTATGTTATATATTTTCTAGCATCTCTCCAAGAAAGCAACATATCGTACACTACAAAGTTATCAGAGAGATATTTTGTCAAAATTATAAATAAATGGTAGGGAAGTTAGGGATCTAGGATGACATGTGATGAAGTCAGTGTTAGCTGACTCATCCCCAGGCCATACACAGTAGAGACTTGTGACTCTGACAAGTGACCTACCTGGTGATCCTGGAGGAATGAAGGGGGCTGGTGAGTGGGTCTTCTAGGAGCCGGCAGGATCCACGGTTAATCTAGAAGGAGGAAAACACACAACCAATAACCCTAGAAGTGTGGTTCAGGTCAGAGGTAATTGTTATCCCAAGGTATCTAAAGCCAGTTTTTGTCAACTGGAATAGTAGATTTAGTTTAATATAATTCAGGACATTCAGCTGAATAGCTGTAGACCTGCCAAAACTGATTTTATAGCCAGACAGCACACTATAATTAGTGATGAAGTTTCTGATTTCAGGAACAGAGGTCACTGGATTCTTTAAATATAGAAGTATATCGTCTGCAAATAATGATACGATGGTCTGCTTCTCCCACTAAAACTCCTGATATAATGAACCTAGATGTAAATGTATTCAGCAAGGAGTTTTATTACTAGGGCAAAATGCAATGCTGAAAGAGAGTAGCCTTGTCTGCGGTGTCTTCCAATTGGCACAACATCAGAGATAAGATTGTTTGCATTAATACAGGCTGAGGGGTCTAAATACAACAATTTAACTATATTTATAAAATTATTCCCCAATACGATTTTCTCCAGTAGTGCAAAAAGAAAATTCCATTCAATCCTGCTGAACACTTTCTCAGCAGGTAGGGTCTTTTCTTTTGGTAAGAAGATTTATGAATATTAAAGGTGGCGAATGTTATCGGATCCATATCTGGATTTAATGATTCCCATCTGATCAGGTTTAATGATCTATGGAAGAAATGTTTCCAGTCAGCGAGACAGTGCTTTAGTTAGAATTTTGTGATCTACATTAAGTAGACTAATGGGTCGATAGGAAGCACATTCTGTTGGGTTTTTGTGCTTTAACAGTAGAGCATTTCAATTTTCTTCAGGATTATTATCAATCATGGGCATAAAAATGGGGTATAAATCTGACCAAAACTTCTTGTAAAATTCGACTGGATAGCCGCCAGGGCCAGGTGCTTTTCCCGAGGGCATGGCCCTAATAGCATCCCAGATCTCCTCTGGTGTAAAGGGGGCATTCAAAAGAGTCTGATCAATGTGAACTGCTACAGTCTGAAGTGTAAAGCGATATTAAAACGATCATTAATTATGCGAAGGTCATAAGAAAACTCTCCAGAGGAGTTTTAATAGCTTTTATAGATCATTCAGTCTGTTGTAATTAAGATGGTGAGCTAATAAACAACTGGGTTTATTTCTGTTCAGAAAAAAGTAATAACTTAGAAATATGAGGAGTGTATTCAGGGTTAAGTTTTAATTTAGCATTTACTAGCAGAGACCAATTTGTAACAGACTGTGTGTGTTCTAGTTGCAGCTTCTCAACTTCCAAATTTTCTTTGGTTTTTGGCTCCGAGTTCTTTCTGAAGAGACGCAGAAGATCAAATGACCTTGCAAAGTGTTTTTGACGGCATCCCATTTAACTGCACTAGTAACTGGAGAGTTGCAGTTGTCTTGCCAATAATCTGTTATTCTCTTTAACATGGAAACAAAAGCTTCTTTATTTAGTAAATGTGTTAAATCTCCACTGAGGAGTTTTTAAATTTGAAATTTACCATTACATCCAAATACACTGGACTGTGGTCAGATAAAACCAATTTGACAGACCTTCAACATATGTATACAGCCTGCAATATCTTGAAGACAGCCCTCCATATTATCCTAAAATCAGCCGATAGATCTGAGTTCAGCATGAAGAATAACCATGTTTGGTTGAGTATTAGCAGGAATGCTAGCTTCATCCCCCTCAGCGGATTCCAGAACTTGTTTTCTTGTCTTTAAGTCTCTGGGACTGCGTAGATAAAGAAATGGGAAAATCTTTATCCCCAGAAGTATCAGTCATAGGTATATCAAAAGTGGGACTGCATTAAAGAGATTAAACCGAGGTGGAGTGTGAATAAAGACAGGTGTAAAAACGGAGTAAAAGTCTAAGCAGCCATCTCTTACCTGGTCACATTTTTAAAGCAAATTCTTTTTTTTTTGAGAACAAATGTTTATTAACTATTTTAAAATGTATGCAGAAAGGTGCCAAGCTTACCTAAGGAGCATAAATCAAAAGCTGGAGATTGGAAAAGCTGCATATGGAATCATCTTAATGATGTCAGATAAAATTTAAGTAGAAATATCCAGTGGATTATTTGGTGATCAGGATTCCTCAAAGATAAATCAATAATTTCCCATGCATGGTCCTCAAAACATAAAGACTCAAGATCCTTTGACCACACACAGTCCAACCCGTCTACAAGAGGCTTAAAAGTAAAAAACAATACAATACAGGAAGGAAAAAATACAGGAAGCCGAGCAAGGCAGGAGTAAAGTACTGTAAGCATGAGGTGGGGATGTAATTTGGAGTTCAGTGAGTCTCTGAGACCAAAGGGCTGATTTAAGCTGCAGATCCCTAAAGAAAGAGGTGCTGGGCACATTACATTACTCTTTGATAGCCTGGAAAGATCTTAACCCATTTTCACTACAGATATCACCTGGAGGTTAAACTCCTTTGCTCTCCCATTGGGGGCAATGAAACGGAGCATTCCCCATCAGTAAATTATGATTATGAAAGAGTGGAGAGCTCATGCCATATTAGAGTATGTCTGCCTAAACAACTGTTAATGCCAAATTAATATAAGGACCTTTACTTTACATAGGGCTACCAGAGCCTGTACCAGAGCCTCCTCTATTGAGCAGCATGAATTATGAGCACTTTGATTCAGGCATGTTGATCGAGGTTTTAAGGTGAACATCTCAGCATACATTTCAAACTCTAGAAATGCAAGAACACCATCTGACTTACACCCCTGTACAGTAGATCATTTTATTCAAGGTTGTATGCATGTGTATTGGGAATGGTCATATCCCAATATTTTTTATAGGCAGGAGCAAATGTATCATATAACTATAGAAATTCAGTCTAGACAGAATATTCTTTTTACCACTACAATCTGGAGTGCAGTGAGGGCAAGTTTATCCAATTTAGTATCTATTTAATTTGTTCAAGTATACCATTTTTTTGAGGACAGTCACTCACTGCGGGACACACAATCCAGTGGTGGACCACTTTAGGTATTTGGGGGTAGACATAAGTGGGTAGCATGCTTTGGTCTAACTGAAAATTTAAGGGGAAAAGTGAAGATTTATCCCAGTTTATCTTGTGGCCTGACATTTTTAAGCAGAGGTAACTGAATCTGTTGATTTATCTAAAAAAAGAACAAAACCTCGTCACATAAACTGAAATATGACGTTGGGCTTTCTTTATTATAGGGAGCTAGGAATAAAACAGCGCACTGCTTGAGCTAGAGGTTCCAGCAATATAGTGAAAAGGCATTCTCAAAGATGCCGCCCAAACCAGGAGACTTTACTTTTTTCATCTGACAGAGGGTCTCTTTCAATTCTAGAGGAGAAATCTCTGGATCTAAATAAGATGCCTCGTCAGTAGACAATTGTGGTAACTCTAAGGAATGGAAAAAGGAGGCAATATTTAAGGTTTTTTTTGGGACTGGTCTGATTTATATCATTCTGAATAGAAGCTGTAAAACGCATCATTGATTTGTGCATGTTCTATAAGTAGTTCATCATTGGGACCTTATTGCTGCAATATTTGAGAACTTCTCATTACTGAGTTTTAGCACCAAGAGGTGACTGGGCCTGCTTCTATTAAAATAGTCATTTTGTCTAACCCTTATAATAAGGAATTCTGCTTTTTCTCTTAGAAGAATATTAAGCTCATTGCAAATCATTTTATTTAAGAATATTACCAGAAAGGTCCAGATACTTCTCTTTTCTGTCACCAAGAACCAAAAACAGAATTATTCCTAAAGAAACCATTCACTGCTCCCAATAAACCTCTGATCGTGCACTGAATCCTGATTAAACAGAAAAAATTCGGTTAATTCACTCCTAAAATCAGAGCCGAAAGATTTGTGCTTGCATGTAAAGTATGTTGCTTAGTGCTCGGATTAAGATGCTGCAAGCAGTCGAGTAAAGACAATGTGGTATTACATAGCTTAAGCTCAGAGCTAGCGGCCAGCTGACTAAGAAATATCACCCCCTGATCTGTTTAATTAATAAATGATTAATGACTTTTCATATCTGCTCCCACCACTAACTGAAAGACCACTAGATTTGTTAGATAATCGAACAGAAAAGAAAAACTGGTATCTCTTAGAGTTGGAGCGTAAACTGAAATAAAGGCAATATTCTCATTTCTTACTTTTGTTGTAATGTGTGTTATTCTTCTTTCTTCACCCCTTCCTTATAATAGTAATCTCCCACTTCCTCTGTACCAAGATAAGAACTCCTTTAGTTGTTATTTGCAGCTGCATAAGAAGCAACTCTATAGAATTTATTGCATTTGGGAATATCAAAATCTCTCAATTGGGATTCATAATCAGACCAAGGTCAGTTCGTTTTTGATAGAGCAAGAACAACGGAAAAAATGTTTAAGAGGCTTATTTGGACCATTAAAAACATTCAAAATCATAAAGACAAGGGTCTTGTTATACCTAAATTTCCAGACTTTCAAACGAGTCAAATAACAAAAAACATAAAATAAGTGAACTGCCCAAATACACAAAAATACAAATATAACCTGCTATATAAAAAGTGCCCTGCTAGAAGTTTATTCTGCTGTCTTTGCTCACCCATGAGATAGTCTAGCTTTGAACACATCCTGAAATGTAGACATGTGTGTAAAGAATTCTTCCCGCGTTGCTGAGAGCCACGCCATGATGATCTTCTTCAGTGCACCAGAGGATCCACCATGTTGGATTGAGGCGAGGAGAAGACAGATATGACCTTTTTTGCTGGTGACGAGTTTGGAGTAAAAGGCAGAGGTTTCCTGCTGAGAAACATCCTTAACTGCACTGTAACCAAAAAGAAGAAATGAAATAAGGACCAAATTCGGGAGCTCTAGCCAGCTGCAACTGAATGAACCGATGAATTCTCAGCAGATATTGCATCCCAATAGTTGCTGGATTAGGTACAATTGGACCAGCAGGATATACTGCTGCACTTACCGCTCTCAGAGGACTATTCACCAGTGAAGATTCACATGCAACAATTGCTTCATTTTCCAAAAGGGAATTTATTTCTTTATAACTTCTGCTTCCTTGGACATGGGACATTGAGTCAATAAGGGGGGCATCTCTGGTTAAAGTGGTGCAAGAAAAACAGCTGATTGGCCTTACCATGCTCAATTTCATTCATTCTGAGACCAGAAATGTTTGGGAAATGTTTGGTAAGTTAGTCTCAGTCTTGTCATTCTCACTTGGCAGCTCAGATCTTGACCGTGTAAAAGTAGTATCAATTATTTGCCCCCTGTCTTGACTAGGGATTTATGTGATTCACCTGGCTCTCTAAACAACTGTCTCGGTCCTTCATCCAAGACTACATGCACAGCTGCAAACTGATCCTCATAGTACACATAAGATACTGATATTGTTTCAGCTGCAATCTTTTGTACCACTATATGTTCATACATATTGTCAACATCATCTGGGGACAAATAAAACAATGTAAAAATGGAGGATTTTCCCATTTCCCATTTTCCCAAGAAAATTCTACTGGGCCTATTAGAAGTGGAAATATCCCTATACTAGGACTAGCAGCAGAAAAACCTGAACCTTGCTTTAAAATCTTAGACTTTTCTACAAAATAAATGCAGACCCTTTTACAACACTCTCCAAGTTGAGTTCAGTATTGAGAATTAAATGTCCTAAAAATTAGAATTTTTATAAATTTGGATCCCTAAAAAAGTATCTGGTCTAAACAACCCTGAGAATCAAAATATTCCAACACAATATCCTAGAATTTTCCAATTTAAAACAAATCTGATTCCCAGTTCAGACAACTGTGAGACTGAAATTATCTTAAGGCAATGCACATCTTCGTCCTTCGAGTCCGGATCGCTGCAAAAAGTCAATGGCCTAAAACAAATGTGAAAATTAAAATATCAAAAGGGATCTGGGTTAAAGTAACTAGAAGGTCTAAGAATACGGCGTCTCGTCTCCTCCAGTTTATTCTAAATTCGTGAGGCAAGCGGTCCAATTAATTTACACAGTCACCTCGGGTACAGAGTCTCGGAGTCAGTAGAGTGCCTGAATTGACTCAGAATCACTCATTGGGATGACGGCGGCCGCCTCTGTCGGTTTCTGATCCTGTCTCTGAAAACTCTGGACCCAGAGAAATATTGGGATCTCGGTGGAATCTCCAGAACTGTGGTAGTTGGATTTGCTTCTCTGCGCTTAAAGAATCAACTCGATCAGTCAGTCTTAGGAATGTAGAGAAACACTTTAATCCTGCAGTAAATGTAACGCCGGTGGAAGACTTCAGAACTGTGTCCTTGCAGTACAGTCAGTTACACTGAAATCTTGTTCAAAAGGTGCTGGCTAAGACTGCTTAGATTACTTAAAGAGAAAACCCTCCTACTTAAAATTGGGTGCAGTGGTGAATTTAATACTACTTAGCAACCTGTCTTGACTTAAATAGACAATATGGTCTCTGAGGATTAATTGGCTGGTTAGCACCCAGTTTGAAATCTATTTCACTACTTAAAATTCTGCAGTCATTTACATTTACTCTCTTACCCTTTGTGTTTCTTTGGTCACTTGTATGTGCTTTTATAACTTCATATTCAGAAATTACCTGTATTTTTACAGTTAGAGTTTTAAGTTCATCATAAATGCAAAAGACTCAGCTTCCAGGGGTCTCTGTGTGAACCGATTTTATGACCCCCACCAATGTAATAAACAGACCTACGCCCTTGATTTAGTTTCACATAGACCTGGGGAACGAAGGTGGTTAGCAATCATAACTTCATTGAAAAGGACTGCTTTAGGGGCTAGAGATCATTAAAATTAAAAACCATGACAGTCTCAATACTGCAGAATTTGTCTGAAATACTATGAGTGTCACTGATATAACTTTTTAATACAAGCAGAAAAGTTACATGGTTTATTTGATTCCACCCATTTATTCTGTCAATCACTCACCTGCCAACTATGCAGTTCACTAACCTGACAGTGTGACTGGGAAGGGTCAGTCAGTCCTGGCCTGACACCTTCTTGATGTTCCCGGAGAGAACGATGGACCCCAGGTGGCTCAGGTGAAACTCATCTCTGTGTAAGAGGACCAGACGCAGGAAAGCTCTGCCAGTTGTCTACGAAGTCAGCACAGACGGACCTGTCAGCCAGCAGTGGAGCGAGAAGAGCTGGAGAAGTGGCTCACTCACTCGTCTTCAAGCGGGCAGGGGGCTGAAGACGATGATCCTTTTTCCGAACAGTGTCCAGAAGCGTACGGCAGTGCTTCTTCAGGGCCACGCTGCAACAGGCAGAGAATAGTGGAGAACGATGGAGCCAAAGCCACCTGGTGACGCCCAGGACACGGGCAGCTGGAAAACAGGAGGCATTACTCTTTAGGGTCGAGACATTTCAGTGTTTTAGAGAAGAATCTTCAACAGTGAGAACACCGCCCTGAGCAGTAGTCCTCTGTGCCGGAGCAGGTGAAGAGCTGAGGTTCTCGAAGTTAGCAGAGGCGAAAAATGGTTGTGGTGGTGGAAGAGTCCTCGGCTTTTCCCAGCCACACTGATACTTTTAGGTCCTCTCAGGTGCGGGACAGGAGACGACAACTCTGTCTGCTGCGCCGGTAGTGCTGTAATTAAGACGGTGGTGTTGGAGGAGTCGTGGGCAGCCTCCAGCCTCGGCTTCCGTCAGTGGAGTTTGGACAGCCTCTACAACAGCAGCTGGATCTGCCATAATAGCTTGACGACCTCGTGGAGAGCTCGTTCCTCTGAATAAAAACACGAACGACGGTCAGTGAGAGAGGACTGTACAGTAACACAGGGAGCAGAGAGCACAAGGATCACAACACCACAAAGGTAATAAAAAGAAGACACAGCCACAAAAGTGGTACCAAGTTTCCCATTAAAGAGTACAATAGGCTTATTTACCTGAATGTGGTCAATGATCACAGCGGTGATGGTTACAATGTGTGTTACAATATTCAAACACAGCATGAAATCCTTGATCACTGTAATTATGATGTTTCACATTATGCAGTAGAGAGCATGAAAATCAAGGGCAAGATTGATAAACTGAACTGTGAAGTCTGCATACAAAGGAAATCTGCTCAGAGTAGAAACAGAACCTGATGCTTGAGCAAAAGCAGTACTTGAACTAGTACATACTGAACTAGCTGCTCCTATAGATCCAGTGTGCAAAAGAGGGTTGTAGATACGCAGTCTGTGTACTTCCTGAAAATGAAGGGTGAAACTGTAAAAGCTACAGAGTGATGCTGGACTGAATGGAACAGTAAATGTATTTGTTCAGATAATGGTACAAAGTTCACAGCAAGGGTTTTTCAGTCATTGGTCAGTGAGAATTGCATAAGGCGTGAGACCTCAGCACCTTGATCACAACATCTAAAAACTGCAGACAGAAATTGGAGAAATCTATTTGATATGGAACGGTGAACGCTAGTAGAGATCCAATTACCTAAAGAATTCTGGACATCTGCTGTAATGACCACTGCAGTTATTTGCAACAAGGACTTAAATAGCCACTAGGCTCAAAATGAAACTCCATACAACAAGGATGTTAAAGCCAATTTTCAGACGCTACAATTAAACTATGCGGTAGACAGTCTCGATACTGCAGGGTTTGAGATACTATTAGGGACATGGATTTATTACTTTTTAATACAAGCAGAGAAATAAATAATAAATGGTTATGAAATCAAGCAAATCATGTAAAATCACTTACCTTCCAACTATTCAGTTCACTGACATGAACAACGGACGCCTCGGGAGAAGCTTCTCTGTGCAAGAGGAACAGACGCAGCCGAAAGGGCTCAAGTTGCTAGATCCAGCATGCTTGATGTGAACAAACGACAGCTGGTTTTGACTACATGTACAAAGTTGACTTTCACATCAATTAAATCAATCAAAGAAGAAAGACCTGGAATCTCTCAGTGACAACCAAATCCTGACAGTCTCAGAAAAAATGAACTGAGCAGAGAAACACTAAATCTTAGTAGGCCAGCAGTGGTATTACCTCTGAAATCTCAGTACAATGAAATTGGGGCAATAGATCTGCAGGAACTCGAACTAGGCGTGTGGTATCTTCACATCATTGACCAGTTCTCACGGTTTAGTGCAGACCGCATTCTGACCACAAAGAAGTCCTCTGAAATAGTGAAACGCTGTTCATGATAGGATCAGTCTGCATGCTCCACCTCAGAAACTGTTCAGTGACAACAGAGGAGAATTCAACAATGATGAAGAGACAGAAATGGAGGAAAACTTCAACATAGAAGTAAAGACAACAGCTGCATACAGTCCATGGAGCAATGCACTTTTGGAACGGCAACCAAACACGCACTGAGATTATGGTGAAAGTAAAGACGCAACAGCTGTGACTGGGATACTGCACTGGACTGAGGCCTTATGGAAAAGAGCAGCAGGCAAAAGGTCCATGGCTACAGTCCACATCAGTTGGTCTTAGCACAGAGGGCAGGTTAGGATTCTGTCCAAACTGACAAGCCTCCTGCTTTAGAGGAAGCAGGAGAGAAGCAGCATCAAAGAACTCCTACAAACACAGGAGGTTGAACATGTGCTGCAGCACAGTGCAAAACAGCAGCTTAGGGACTGTTTTTCCAAAAAGGGGCATCAGCTTCAGTTGCTTCAGTGTAGGACAATGGAAACTTGATTAAAAATGCATCTTGAAAGGACATAATACTGCTGTTCTGTGCTATGTCAGAGTTCTTTCTGTATACACTGTTTTTAAATAGCTAAAATGAGTCTGTTCTATCAGAATACTAGGGTTTTAAGTATTGAGGGAGTTTGTTAAGTCTATGATAGACATGCATTGTTTCATTTATATTTTCTCATATTGGTTGTGGTATATTTACATTTACGGCATTTAGCTAATGCTCTAATCCAGAGCGACTTACAAAAGAGCTTCACTGTTTACTCAAGAATAACCTCAGCTAGTTTGAATAGACTAAACATTCAAAGATACCTCTAAGCTTAGACACTGCTAAACACAAGCCAATAATGAGACCATAGTACTCTACTCTTCACCCAAATACCATCGGAAGAGGTGGGTCTTCAGTCTGCGTTTGGACAGTTTGCGTTAGACAGCAAGCCCCTCTACTGTTCGGACACCCCAGGGAAGTTGGTTCCACTACTTCGGTGCCAGGAAATGCCGCACTTACTAGTTGGTAGGTGGGAGGGGGACTGAAGATGATCCCGGCATCTGTCTTTTTCCAAAGTGTGAGGCAGGGCTCCTTTAGGACTTCGCTGCGTTGGGCGTAGAATAGTGCCAAGGGAAGCCACCTGGTGATGTCCAGAACACCGGCATGGTTGTGGAGGAGCCCTTTGTTTTCCCGGCTACACAGACACACCCAGGCCCTCTGCAGGAGTGAAGTGGAATTTAGATGACCACATTAGAGGAGTCGCCACAGGCAGCCTCGTCTTCCATCTGTGGAGTTTGGACTGCCTCTAAAACAGCAGCTGGATCTGAGGGTCAAGCTTGATAACTTCCTTGCAGAGCTTGCTCCTCCATGGTCGCACCGTTTCTTGTGAGCAAACAGAGAAAAAAGAAATGACGACGGTCAGTGAGACAGAGTGCTGTACAGTAACACAGGGAGCAGAAAGCACAAGGATCAAAACAACTGTCTCAGATAAAGAAGACAGCGCTAATATTAAAGACTATAAAGTAGGAATGATGGCTTGCTGCTCTGTGTTGAATCACGTGTCAAGCTTTCAAAGCAGGACCTCATCGAAACAGCAGCTCGGAGTCGCACTGAAAACGAAGCATTGTTGCCTCACTGAAATACAATCACAGGTCAAGGCACGTCAGCTCCCTGGTCGCGCTGAATAATGTACTCAAGTAAAATAGAAATGTACAAAATGTGTGAAATTAGCCGACTTTCATTTCAAAAGACAATAAAACATGAAGTAGGTTTGGTCAGGTATTGTTTCCAAACCCACAAAAGAAAAATTGTTCACAAGCCCTCTTTGTATTCAAGGGTTTTTAATTGGAGATGACATGAAATTATCTTGAATTAAACATCAACAAAAATGTCTATTTCTGGTTATTTTTGTTTTCAACAAATGTTCAGTCCATATACATGTGCAGTACTGCTTACGAGGAGAACAAAGCAGTTACACATTCAGATGACAAACATGCAATTAAATGTAGATCAAATTACGTTCAATGAAAAGAAACACAGGCAGACATCACTGTATGGAGCTCCCGTTTCCATTTGGACGAAGCTTATGAACACAAGTGAATCAGGCAATAGTGGTGTAGTATTTGTAAAACAGGTGGCGCAGCAGAGCTGTGAAGCTGTGGAGGGGAAGGTGGTTGCTAAGGGTTGCAGTTAGTTAAGGGGAGTAGATTATAATCATTACTACTAATGTCAGCAAAAATAACAGTTTATGACTGCAGGTGAGTTTGTTTACCGTACTGAAAATGAATCCAGGGCAGTTTTAGTTACTATAGATTAGAAAGGAGAAATATAATTCGGCTTTAATAACGATTTTTTCTGCATGACACCATTCGAGTTGAATAAATTCTAATTTTGCGTGACCCTACTAGCCTACTAGGACGATAAACGATATTAAATATCAATAATTTAAACAATGACGATGTTCAGTGCAATATAATGGCTTTATTTAACCGTTGACTTTGTGCAAGTATTCTACGGTAAACTAAACATTTAGTCCTATGTAACAAATAAGGCAGCATCTAAGTATTGATGACATCATAAATATAAAATTAACTACAGCTACAAATTACCTTTGTAAAATGCGACTTAAAAAGATTGTAGAGATGTGGTTAAAGAATGCTGGGTACGTGCAAATGAACAACTTCGCCTCATGTGGCCTTCTCCCGGGTAGACTGTGAAAATGGATGAGCCTATACAGAAGAAGGGGGTCACTGCGGCAGTTTGGCAATATTTTGGTTTATAACCAGACAAACACGGGGAACTGTTGGATGTTAACGGCCTAACTACATGCCATCTTTGTAGAAACGGATCACCACAGAGGGTGGAAATGCTACTAATTTGCAAGCACTGCAAGTCATCATTCAGAGAAACGCTACAAACCTTGAACTCTCCATACGAGCTACTAGAATAACGTTCAAGCTGAAGTTGAGTGTTTGATCAAGAGAGCGGAGTTTTACTCAGACAGCTGACATGTGGTGAAGCACTAATATGACTCTGTACAGGTCACTGACTGTACACTTAATTTCACCTGAGAGCCACACTGCAGCCAATACAGCTGAGGGTCTTCACTCTGAACTCCAGGACTGGAATCTGAATGAGGAAGAATTTACCTACATTACAACAGACAGCGCTGCAAATATAACGTCAGCCGTGAGTAGGTGACATGGTTGTACGTCACCATGTTAACTGATCATCTACATCAAAGGCTGGTTCCTGTTTATATGCTGCCAATTCAGCAGTAGCTGGTTCTTCAGTAATAGAGATTCCTGATTGCTTTCGTTTTGGACAAATAGTTGCCTGATGTTTTATTTTTTAGGAGATTGTGTCAAAACCTCTGCTGAGTAGAGGGACAGGCCTGATTCCGGAACATGGATGAATGGACTCCTCCAGACTGGATGGCAGGGCATCTCAGTACATGTAAATGAGAGAGAGAGAGAGAAAGGGGTTAGGATGACTGTTGGAACTCTGCTGAGTAGCGTGACAGGCCTGATACCAAGACGCAGGAACTGAACCAAAAAAGGGCAACTCCAGACAGGCCGCTCAGGACATGAGGAGAGAGAGACAAAAAGAGTAGCCTTGTCTGCAGTGTCTTCTAATTGGAAAAATATCAGATATAAGACAGTTTGTTGTATTTAGACCCCACAGCCTCTATTAACGCAAACTTACTATATTTATAAAACTATTCCCCAATACGATTTTCTCCAGTAGTGCAAAAAGAAAAAAACTCAACCCTGCTGAACGCTTTCTCAGCATCTAAGGAGTCTTTTCTTTTGGTAAGATTTATATTACGAAGGTGGTGAACGTTATTAGATCCATATCTGGATTTAATGAATCCCGTCTGATCAGGTTTAATGATGTATGGAAGAAATGTTGCCAGTCGGTGAGACAGTGCTTTAGTTAGAAATGTGTAATCTACATTAAGTAGACTAATAGGTCGATAGGAAGCACATTCTAGGGAGAGAAATGTTATCCAAGTAATTTGATCTATCTAAATGCAAACTGCTACAGTCTGAAGTGTAAAGCCATTTTTAAAAAGAAAGGATCATTAATTATGCGAGGGTGGTAGGAAATCTCACCAGAAGGAGTTTTAATAGCTTTTATAGATCATTCAGTCTGTTGTAATTAAGCTGGTGAGCTAATAAACGACTGGGTTTATTTCCAAACTCATAGTATTGCTGTTTAGAAAAATGTAACAACTTAGAAATATGAGGAGTGTATTCAGGGTTAAGTTTTAATTTAGCATTTACTAGCAGGGACCAGTTTGTATCAGACTGTGTGTTTGTGTTCTAGTTGCAGCTTCTCAGCTTCCAAATTTTTCTTTGGTTTCGGCTTGGTTTTAGTTTTTTTTTCTGGAGAAGCATAAGAGCTTAAATGATTTCGCAAAGTAAAGGTAAAGGTGCAGGTATTTGTCACTGTACAGTGTACACTGTAATGAAATGTGTCCTCCGCATTTAACCCATCTGTGGTAGTGAACACACACACACACACACACACACACACACACACACACGTGTACTAGGTAGGGGCATTGAGTACACACACCCAGAGCGGTGGGCAGCCAACTCCAGCGCGGGGAGCAGAAAGGGGAAAGGGCCTTGCTCAAGGGCCCAACAGTGGCAGCTTGCCAAGCCCAGGAATCGAACCCACAACCTCGTTATCCAAACCCTGTAACCGCTGAGCCACCACTGCCCCGTGGTGTCTTTGTCTTTGAGGACATCCCATTTAACTGCACTGGTAACTGGAGAGTTGCAGTTGTCTTGCCAAGAATCTGTTATTCTCTTTAACATGGAAGCAAAAGCTTCTTTATTTAGTAAATGTGTTAAATCTCCACTGAGGAGTTTTTAATGCTGTTAAATTTAGTGTGACCTCCAAATACACTGGACTGTGGTCAGATAAAAGCAATTTGACAGCATATGTATACAGTTAGCAAGAATAAGAAAGTAATCCAGTCTTGAATAGGAGCCATGGGGAGGAGAGTAAAATGTAGAATCCCTAGTCATGGGATGTAGTTCTCTCCAGATATGTAGAAGGCCTGACTGCATACTCATGTCGAAGAACTTTACAATTAACCATATGGAGTGAAGATTTGTCCAGACCAGCTTCAAAGACGCAATTAAAATCACCACCCAGGAACCCAAGATCCTTGCAAAATTCATTAAACATTTAAAATGTAATTAATTTTGGGTCACCTTCATAAGGTGCATATGTATTTAGCCCTATAATGCCAAACACCAAATTTGATTATTGTTTTTCATGCATTATACATAACATCAAGCAACATACATTTTTTTTCCAAGTAAACTAATTAAATGTTTAAATTACAATTAACATTTAGAGCAAAAAATTTGATATGCAATTTGCTGTATCATGATTAATGATTAGTTGGGTGTTGCGATGGTACGATTGCTAGTAACTTCCTTTTGCTTACTGATTTTCACTAAAAACTGACCAAAGAAAATACACACAATAATCTGTGTGTATGTGTTTGTAGATGGCAAAAAATACAGTGTTGAAGATGCTCTGAAGAGGATTATGGATGGGAATTCATGGACATGGAGTAGCTAGGGGAAGATGATGAGGAGGAGGAGGACGAGAAATATAAGATTAGGGAAAACCCAGATAGTGATGAAGGCCCAGAAGAGGACAACACCAAAGCAGTCGGCAAGGGGCAAAGTGAAAAGGAAGGAGCATCTGTGGAAAAGAAAACAGTTTGAACCTCCATCTGCTTAGTTTGTGGAATGTGTTGAGGAAGACTGAAGTGAGGCTTGACTGGACACCATATAAGTTTCAAAGACTGTGTGACTGAGGAAATGCTACAGGAAACTGCAGAAGAAAAACTTGCACAGAGTGCAGAAAAACAGAAAGTCGGTGAACACAAACGCCCAAGAAATCAAGCAAATTCTGGGTATGTGCATGCACATGGGGTTAGTACAGATGCCCAATGTACATACACACAAGTTTGTGATGTCACAGGGTTGATTCCTGAATTTGCTGACGCTGATTCACTTTCAGGACAACCTCAATGTGTCTGAGGATGCAAAAAAAGAAAGTGTGGAAACTCAGGCCATGGTTAGAGAAACTACGCCAACGCTTTCTTTGCATACCTCCTGGAAAATGTCACGCAGTTGATGAAATCATGGTGCCTTTCAAAGGAAAATCACAGCTACGGTGCTACATGCAAGGAAAACATCACAAGTGTTGGGCAAAGTGGCTATCTAAGACTTTGATGTGTGTCAAGGGGGAGAAAATCCTGACATTGGTGCTACAGGAGATGTCCTAAAAATGACCTCAACTCATCCAGCAGGAAAAAGAATAAATAAATAATAATAATCAATTTTGCTGACAATTTCTTTTCAGCAGTTCCATTGGTGGAGCACTTGAAACCAGGAACATCATTGTAAAATGGAATGACAAAGCTGTAAACCTGCTCTCTTCTTTTGTTGGCGTTGAGCCACTGGGCAATGTGAAGCATTGGGATCGGAAAACCAAAATCTACATAATGGTTCCAAGACCAGCCATTGTTGACATATACAACAGGTTCACGGGAGGCGTTGACCTTCTTGATATGCTATCTGCATTGTAAAAGTTCAGCATCAGATCCCGAAGATCTACATTTGGTGGCACACCGTTACAGTGGCAGTAATCAATGTATGGATCCGCTACAGAAGAGACCTGGAGAAACTGCAGCCCAGACAGAAACCCCTGCCCCTGACAGAGGGTCTCTAAATTCTATAGGAGAAATATCCTGATCTAAATAAGATGCTTCGTCAATGGAAAATTGTGGCAAATCTAAGAAATGGAAAAAGGGGGCACTATAAGGTTTCCTTTGGGACATCTGATTTATATAATTCTGAATAGAAGCTGTAAAAAGCATCATTGATTTGTGCATGTTCTGCAAGTAGTTCTCCATCATGAGACCTTATTGCTGCAATATTTGAGAATTTCTCATTTTAGGGTTTGACAAAATGACTATTAAGCTCATTCTTAAATAAAACTATTTGTATTGCAATATCACCAGAAAGAGACTGTTGATTGCTCTTGAATTTAAACTAAAAGCACAAGAAAGGTCCCGATACTTGTGTCTTTTCTGTCGCCAAGAAGAAAATGCAATAGAATTATTCCTAAAGAAACCATTCACTGCTACCAAACAACCTCCAATTGTTCACTGAACCCTGATTAAACAATTCAGTTAATTCACTCCTAAATTAAAGCTGAAATATTTGTGCCTCGCAGATAAAGTTTACTGCTTGGTGCTCGGATTAAGATGCTGCCAGCAGTCGAGTAAAGACAATGCAGTAATAGATAGCTTAAGCTCAGAGCTAGCGGCCAGCTGACTGAGAAATATCACCCCCTGATCTGTTTAATTTAAAATGATTAATGACTATTCTTATCTGCTCCCACCACAAACCAAGGATGGATCTAACAAATCTAGTGGACTTTCAGTTAAACATCATAATCTCCCAATTCCTCTGTACTGATAAGAACTTCTTTAGTTGTAGTATTTGCAGTTGCGTAAGAAGCAACTCTATAAAATTTATGCATTTGGGAATATCAATCTCTTAAATGGGATTATTAATCAGACCAAACTAGCACGTTTAAGAGGCCCATTTAGACAATTAAAATGTTCCAGCTCAAGACTCAAAACCATAAAGGTTAAAAATAAATTCAAGTATAACAAGACCCTTAACTGGTACTGGTAGCTAAACTTTGAGCTGCTTCTTGATAAAACTGTTAGGGTCGTCTTTCCCCGCGCCCTAAAGAATAAATGATTATAAAATTCAGTAAATCATGTAAATTAATTACCTGCCCTCTATCCAGTTGCCTACTCTGGGGTCCTGTCTTTTTCCGAGTGGTGTCCAGAAGTGTGTAGCAGTGCACCTTCAGGGCCTCACTGCATCGGGCAGAGAAAAGTGAAGAATGATGGTACCAAAGCCACATGGCAATGTCCAGGACTCCTGGAGAGAGGGGGAAAAAAAAGATTGAGCCATTTCTCTGGTCCAGATACTTTTGAGGGATTTACCCAAGAATGAATACACCGCCCTGAGGAGCTGTCCTCGGTGAGGGAGTAGGTGTGGTTGAAGAACTGATAACCTCGCACCAGTTAGTTGAGGTGAAAACTGGCTGTGGTGGTGGAGGAGCCCTCTGCTTTTCCAGGCCACGTCGACGGCCCCAGGTCCTCTCCGGTGCTGGAGTGGAGAAAACCACCCTCTGTGTTCACCACGCAGGTACTGCTGGATTTAAGATGGCCAGCGTTGGAGGAGTTACGAGCAGCCTCCAGTCTCGTCTTCCGTTGGTGGAGTTTAGACTGCCTCTACAACAGCAGCAGTAAAGCTCGACCTCTTTGCAGAGCACCTGGAGATCTTGCTCCTCCACGGTTCCTACAGAGTAAACACAGACAGAAACGCAAACAATGGTCAGTGAAAGTACTGTAAAGTAACACAGGAAGCAGAGAGCACAAGCATCACAACAGCTGTCTCAGATGAAGATAAAAAGCAAAAAGACAAAAAGCTTTTTCCTTTAATATTTTGTATCAGACAATATTAAGTCTAGACCTGACAACAAAGAGCTGTTTATGATAGAGGAGATGAAAGGAAGGAGGTTTGGAGCGATTGTTTGGAAAAGAGGGGATGGAACAGGGTCTAGTGGACAGGTGGTAGGATTACTGGAGGTGAGAAGATGTAGGAGGTCATCTGTGGAAAGAGGAGAGAAGCAGGTCAGAGAAGAGGGAGGAGGAGGTCAGTGCCTAGAAAGGGGGGTAGAGGCAGGGGGAAAGATCGGCGGATCTTGTCAACCTTTTCTTCAAAGAAGGAGACAAAATCTTCTGCAGACAGGGTAGTGGGAGGTGGGGGAGTAGGAGGGTTGAGGAGAGAGGAGAAGATGGTGAAGAGTTTGTGTGGGTCAGATGCGGATGATTCCAATTTCCCCCTGTAGTAGGATGCTTTAGCGGCAGCAACTTCTGTTCTAAACCTGGAGAGAAGAGACTGATAGGAGTGGAGGTCGGAGTCGTGTTGTGACTTCCGCCACTTCCTTTCAGCCAGTCTTAGCTCTCTACGGTTGTTGCAGAGAACATCTGACAGCCACGGGGAAGGTGGAGAAGAATTTGCTGACCTAGGGGAGAAAGGGCAGAGAAGGTCGACAGAGGTGGAGATAGATGAGAGGAGTGTGTCTGTAGCAGTTTCAAGTGGGAGAGAGGAGAAAGATTCAAGATGAGGAAGAGTGGTCAGGACAGTTGAGGCAAGAGCTGAAGGGGAAACAGAGCGAAGAGTGCGGTGAAGAGTGGAAGAGCTTGCAGAAGTGGTGGTTGAAGGAGCAGAGAGGGAGAGTGAGAAGGAGAGAAAGTGGTGATCAGAGAAGTACAAAGGAGTCACAGCCACATCCAGAGCAGGGACAGGTCTGCTGAAGATCAGGTCCAGAGTGTTCCCTGCTCTGTGTTGGTGCAGACTGGTTGAACGCGAGATCAAAGGAGGATAGGATTGGGAGAAGGCATGAAGACTGGAGTTTCTCTGATGGAAGGTTGAAGTCGCTGAGTAGAATAAGTGGGGCGTCAACAGGGAGTCCACTCAAGAGAACATCCAGTTCATCAACGAAACTGCCCAAAGGACCAGGAGGATGATAGAGAACAATGATTTGAAGTCTAATGGGAGAAGAGACAATAACAGCATGGTATTCAAAAGAGAAAATGTCAAGATTAGACAAAGAGAGCGGGTTGAAGCGCCACAGAGAGAAGTAAACCGGTGCCGCCGCCCCTGCCAGTCTTTCGTGGAGAGTGGGAAAAGGCAAAGGCAGACGACAAGGCAGCTGGAGTTGCAGAGTTGTCCGGGGTGATCCACGTCTCAGTCAGTGCCAGGAAGTTTAGAGACCGAGCAGAAGTAAAAGCTGAAATGAAATCTGCCTTCTGCACTGCAGACTGGCAATTCCACAGTCCTCCAGTTACCATCACATTGGTATTAGAACAAGGTGGGTAAATGAGGTTACCGGAATTGCAGCGTCTGCATCGGTATCTGCACCTCCGGCTGCTGTCAGAGGTGTGGACAGGAATTGCAAAGCACATCTTCAAGTACAACAGAACAGAGTTAGGTAAAAATGTTTTGCAGCTGATATTCTAGTGAGGAGTCATAACGTCTAACAAACCACACCTAATTTATCAAGACTGGAGGCACTTGGCTCCTCCTCTGCAATTCACACTTCTAGCTGGCCTGAAACTACACCTGAATCAGCACCTCAATCAACTAGTAAGCACCAAGCTTCTATGTTAACCTTAAGACAAGAGTGTTAGCAGAATCTACTTAGAAGTATATTTAAAAACCAGCCTACCTTACAAGCTAAAGATGACCCCAAGTAAAAAAGCAAGCAACACTTCACCACTTCACTGAGATTTGGAGGGATTTGGATAACATCCACTTACCTGTTTTTTCATTAAAAATAGGAAATGTTAATAAAACAAAGAAAATAAAAATATGTACAATTCAATATGAATACCTTTTGTTTGTGTGTGTGTGTGAATGTCTTTGTGGTTCACAGGTTGTAGTTTGAGGTGTGAATGTGCAAAAGGTCCAGTCTGTGGAAAGGTAAGAATTTCCTCCTACCGCGCTACAGATGAAAACATTAAATAAAAAAGAATGCTTCTCAGGTCAGTGATGTCCTCAGGGTGTGTGAACTGCTTTACACACGGTCCCAGTTCAGAGAGGCTCGCCATCCAGCGTAGAAAGGTCCCATTTGAACACTGGCAAAAAAAACCTGTCTATGATTTTTATGGTAGCTTCATTTTAACAGTAAAAGATGGAATATCAAAAAGAAAATCTAGAAAAGGAAATATTTAAATAGAAAATAATTTGCCATGACTAATGACCAAAAACCATGACTAATGTTGGCTCCCACAGACCACTGACACATCCTAATCTCAGAACTGCTTTACACACGGTCCCAGTTCAGAGAGGCTCGCCATCCAGCGTAGAAAGGTCCCATTTGAACACTGGCAAAAAAAAAGGTCATAAATCTCAGTTAATTTCAAGTTTTAACTGACTGTGAACATCAACTTAACCACAGAAATATACATTTAACAGCACTTATACACAGTATTTACAGTTTCTTTAACAATTAAATGAGCTTATTTACAGTATATGAAGCTTCTATGAAGAAGCAGAGTGGACTGCATGGTTTGGCTTTTAAGGGGTTAACCTCTCGGCAGCGCGAGGCTAAAACTACGCGCCTTTTTTCCAGCCTCACGCGGCCCAGCCTGTGGCTACACACGCTGAAGAAATCTCAAATAAGAATAAAAATAAACGTTTTAATGTCCAACGGATATCATTTTTAAGCATACTCAGTTATCACCACCATAAATCATTTAATACAGTTACACAGAGCTGTCTAAGCACGGGCATGCCCAGCACTGAACCCCACAGAAAATACACGGCTAGCTTAGCATAGCCGGCTAAAGCTAACTCACCGATGTGAAAATCCAGTAAATCCCAGCTAATAACGCTCCTCTTTCACCAGCGGAGTGTTTTTCGGGTCCGACGACCCAGCGCTTTAAGTAACTGAAGGCTTAGCTAGATATTACGATGGCTTTTATCACATAAATCCAACCTTTCTAACTTTTTGACACTTTCTCCTCCAGGGAACACCACTGCTCATGGCGGCTGCTTGACCAGCAGGAAGATCTCGGTCAAGGTCAGCCGAATTTCCTGCGCATGTAAATCTAACTAATCACCTTATTGGCTGGTAGGTGTAACATAATGCTTAAATATGTAAAATAATCTAAAAAAAAAAAATAATAATAATAATTATTTCTGGACTTAATAAAGTTTTTTTTTTTTTTAAAGTGTCTGTTTATTTACATTATTTTCTCAACTTAGCTTGGATCTAGTTTAGGTATTTATTATAAATAGGTTATCTGCTATTTATTTATTTTTTTATTAAGAATTAATTATTATTAGCTCAAATCTGCTTAATACTATTTACTTTTACTAAAAAAATGTACTTTAATCAGGCTTTTATAACCTGGGTTACAAAAGGCATCCGGATTAAAGTAACTCGAAGGTCTAAGAATATGGCAGCTCGTAATTCATAAGGCAAGCTGTCTAATTCATTTACTTACAGTCACCTCGGGTACAGAGTGTCGGAGTCAGTAGAGCGCCTGAATTGACTCAGAATCACTCATTGGGATGACGGCGGCCGCCTCTGTCTGTTTCTGATCCTGTCTCTGAAAACTCTGGACCCAGAGGAATATTGGGATCTTGGTGGAACCTCCAGAACTGTGGTAGCGGGATTTGCTTCTCTGCACTTAAAGAATCAACTCGATCAGTCAGTCTTAGGAATGTAGAGAAACACTTTAATCCTGAAGTAAACAACCGGTGATGAGGCTGGTGTGAAGTTGATAGACTCCATTGTTTCACAGTATCAAAAGCCACCATCTGTCTGTTCCTGAAAACAACGTATACATAGAATATTGAAATATCTGAAAAGATCCCCCCACAATATTGCAACGTTGACGTACCAGACAAGAACACCAGATTCACCATTTGACTTTTTTTGTGACATAGATGGAATTTGGCTTCCCCCTGTAACTCACTCTCACACACACACACACACACACACACAATGAGCAGCCAGGGCCTTGCTCAAGAGTGGCAGTTTGCAGAGCCCAGGTATCGAACCCACAACGCTGTCATCAGTAGCCCGGAGCTCTAATCGCTGAGCTGCCACTGCCCCCTACAGCTGCTTATCGTTACCAGATTTTCATCAGGGCTGTTCCTTTTTGTTCCACATGTTGCTCTTCTCAGAACTACCCATACCAGAATCTTTGTCTGACTGTTCACTAAACCAGACTGTGAAACAGCAGTTTGCAGTTTGGAGAAGCCTTTTCACTAAATTAATTATCTATATACAGCTTGATGATGAAAATAAACATTCAGTCTACAACAGCAATATTCGTGGTGACTCCTCAAGGGCTTTATCTGTTCAAAAGGGGCTGGCTAAGACTGCTTAGATTACTTAAAGAGAAAGAGGAAATCCCCTCCTACCTAAAACTGGGTGCAGTGGTGAATTTAATACTACTTGGCAACCTGTCTTGACTTAAATAGACAATATGGACTCTGAGGATTAATTGGCTCGTTAGCTCCCAGTCTGAAATCTATTTCACTATTTAAAATTCTGCAGTCATTTACATTTACTCTTTTACCCTTTGCGTTTCTTTGGTCACTTGTATGTGCTTTTATAACTTCATATTCAGAAATTACCTGTATTTTTAGTTAGAGTTTTAAGCTCATCATAAATGTAAAAAGACTTCGCTTCCAGGGGTCTCTGTGTGAACTGATTTTATGACCCCCACCAATGTAATAAACAGACCTGCGCCCTTGATTTAGTTTCACAGAGATCTAGTGAACTAAGGTGGTTCATTTCAGATGGGCCTGGACATGTACTGGCTTAAGCAGGGGGACACACAAGATTGGAGTCTGACTGTTTGACCCCGTTAAATGTATAAAAAACACCTGTCCACAGCCCCAAACAGGTGCCATTAATACAGGTAACGAGTGGAGGAAAGTAGAGCTTCTTAAGAAAGGTACAGGTCTGATAGGTTACATGTTAATACTGTTGGAGTCACAGGCAGCCTCAAGCCTCATGTTCCATCGGTGGAGTTTCGACTGCCTCTACAACAGCAGCTGGATCTGCCGTTCAGGAGATATTAATCCTCCGCGGTCACCATGTTCCTCCAGAGTAAACACAGAGACAGAAACGTAAACTTAAAAAGATTATAAAGTAGGGATGGCCGCTTGGCCAAATTGATACCATTCGAGTCACTATCGACGTTCACAGCTATGAGTAACCAGGTTCATACTGCATGTGTGGTCGTGTGGTCATTATAACATGGTGCTAACTTTGCCTTGCTAATTTGTTTGACTCTGATTGAAGCAACATTTTCAAGGCAAGAACGGAGTACAGTCTGCAGATCATCTGTTACATGCTCTAGATCTTTAGGGGGAAATGAGATGGAGATGGAGAAATCTAGAAGTTTATTAATGAAAACACTAGCTGTCCAGCATTTAGCTTCAGAACCTGAGGCTTGGGTTGTGCATAGAACTGAATCATAAATCGTGGTGACTCCGCCACGACAACTTCTGCATGAGTAACTGCAATAGCTAAACCTGGGAGTCGTCGATGCATTCAGAACAAAACAGCGACAGCCTCTGAACTCTCACCAAGGACGTAACAAACACAGCCAAAAATACGGTACCAAGTTCCCCATTAAAGAGTACAATCCTTGTTCACAGTAACTATGATGTTTCACATTATGCAGTAGAGAGCATGAAGATCAAGGGTAAGATTGATAAACTGAACTGTGAAGTCTGCAGACAAGAGAAATCTGCTCAGAGTAGAAACAGAACCTGATGCTCGAGCAAAAGCAGTACTTGAACTAGTACATACTGAACTAGCTGCTCCTATAGATCCAGTGTATGACACATTTACTCTGACCCCTCTCCCAGAAGCTGAGCATGCAGTGAGAGGAAGGTGGGTCTAAGATTTAAAACTGTAGATGGACCAGAAACGTGATCTAGATGAAAATGGCTTTACACTGAAATCAGGAAGATAACACTGATAATCTGGGTTGATGATCATTTACCAGTTTTCCTACCCTTAGGATGGAGGCAGCAGTAACACAATCCTCGAATATCATTAAGAGTCGCAGTATTGAATAATGATGTTGTAGCAAAAGAATTTATTTCAATTCTACTAAGATTTTTAAAGCAAATTTTCTGAAGCTCCAAATACAAACAAATGTGGAGGACAGACAGTCTCCATACTGCAGGGTTTTTCTGAGATACTATGAGGGACACTGATGGATTACTTTTTAAAACAAGCAGAGAAATGACAGAATAAATATAAAATCCAGTAAATAATGTAAATAACTTACCTGCCCACTATGTGACGCATCTGTCCCGCAGCCAGCAGTGGAGCTCAAAAAGCTGGGTAAACGGCTCGCTCACTCATCGATAGGTGGGCAGGGGGCAGAAGACTATGTCCAGAAGCGTGCAGCAGTGTTCCAGTAGAGAATGATGGTACTGAAGGATTCACGCTGCCAATTCAATTCTAAGTTTATTTATATAGAGCCTTTAACAACAAATGTCACAAAGCGCTTCACAGAGATCCGGGTCCATACCTCTTATGAGCAAGCACCACAATGGTCCAAGGAACCCATCTGCCTTAGGTCGACCCGCACAGCACAAACAAATAACATTACCCAAAGAACTAGACAGAGATAATGAAGAGCTCTAGATAATGTAGAAGCAGGTTATGAGGTTCATGTTAAAGTCCATACTGAGTAAAGGGACAGGCCTGATTCTGGAACATGGATAAATGGACACCTCCAGACAGGATGGCAGGGCATCTCAGTGAGTGCGAGAGTGAGAGAGAGACAGACGGACAGACATAACAAACAATAAAACCCACCAAACGTCACACACAAACAGCCAACTGATCATCTACCACAGCACACACAGCATCACCAACACGCCACACAGTCTGGAACTTCAGCAGTTTATAATATGCAAATTCCACACTGACGCGAGATCTGACCAGTGTCTTCAACAGCAGCACCGGGTCAGTCACACCTTCACCTCGAAGGCTATTCCGCCTTGTAAGCCAGATGGATAATTTTGCCTGTCCAAACAGAAAGTTCAGTAGGCAGGACCTCTGACGCTGAGACAGTAGCGTGGACCCAGTATGAATATGTCTAATCTGAAAGGGTCCCCAACCTTCGCACACACCCCTCAGCAAGTCCAGCAGGGGTTCCAGGCACATGCACCCAGCAAGCACGTGCTCTACCGTCTCAGGCCTCCTACAATATGGACATCAACAAGGAGGTTCAAGTGAGCAGCATGCTTGTTCGTGGCCAAGGCCCCATGGATTATCCTCCACTGCAGGTCCCGAATTCTTTTGGGCACAGGCAGTTTATACAAAATTCGCCACCTGAAATTTGCCATGCTGTGCTTACCCAAGAGACCCTGCCACCAGTGCTCTCTTACCTCCCTCAAGGCACCAAAATTCCTCATCTTCACAGCCACTCCATACAGTGCCTTACTGCTGACAGTCGAGAACTCCCCTCGGCTCAGAGAAGAGAAGGTCAGGAGGTTACCCCTACCCTCCTGCCAGTCACCAACAGCCGCAGACACTTGTAGCCATGGAAAGGGAGGACTCTTCTCTTTTGACAGTTGGTCCAACATCCCTCTGGACGCTGGTGACTTCCAGCAGCCTCAATGACTTCACACCAGTCTGCCGAGAAGAGCTGCAGTGTGTTCCATCCGCCTTCACCTGGAATCAGCAGGTGGCCCAACTTAGTGTCCCCCGCTGACATGAAGCAGTTCCTGAAGCTCGGTGATAGATCCATGTCCATCCTTATTTCAGGATTGTGAAAGATAGGTTACTCCCACCCCCAGGGGCCCACTCCTAGTCCTCCATCCCAAGAAAATTTGAACATCTCCAAGACATCGTCCAGCAAGGTTCAATCCTTCCAGATTCATGAGGAACAACTGGTGGTCCAGCCCCCTTTCCCCCAATCCTCCTCAGCAGAGCACACGCAGACTCACTCCACTCCACATCATGGTACAGCAGCCTCTGTGCAGCCTTCAACCTGAAAGCCAAAACCCCACTTTCAAGGTCCACCAAACCTTGCCCACCCTCATGAGTAGGTAGATTGAGCACTGCAACCTTCATCCAGTGGTATCCAGTCCAAAAAAAAAAAAGTCCATCCTCTTCCTCTGGACCTCAGTCAGCAGACCAGATGGAGCATTTAAAACAATCAATCAGTGCCACAGTGTTGATGTCACTAGGTTCAGCACCCTACCAAGTATGACACTTGAGGGAGCAGCCATTTTCACTCCTCCAGCTTTCTAACCCAACCCCATCCTGAAACAGTGACCAACAGGCCGACTCAATCCCCTTCCCACCTGAACCAGACAATAAACATTAGAATACAGCAGCTCAATGTAACTGACCAATTTCGGATTTGGGGAGCAGTTTGTCACGAAGTCTCGAAAAGGTAGTCATGGTCCACTCGATCAAACGCCTTCACCTGATCCAAGGAAATCAGGCAAAAGTTTACATCAGTAAGGTTGGAAAGATTGATCAGATCCTGTATTAAAAACATAATCCATAATCCATAGTGTCCATAATCGAGCGCCCTGGTATACAGTACGATTGGCCCGTGTGCACAATGGATGACTTAAGATGATTAAGATGATCTTTAAGGCGGTTGGCCAGAAGCTTCGAGAAGATTTTGTAGTCACAGCACAGAAGAGCTACTGGACGCCAGTTTCTAATGTCACACAGATCTCCCTTTTTTGGGAGAACGGACAGAACCGCCCAGAGGCCCAGAGGCAGTTCTCCTGCACAATGCATTCACATAACATTTCATACAGGTCAGAACCAACCAATTTCCAGAACGCTTTATAAAACTCCACAGGCAGACCATCCACCCGCCCTCTGGAATGTCGAGGTGTGAAGTTCATGTACTGAGATTGGTTGATCCAGGCTACACTTCTGATCCAAGGACAACTTATGCAGGTTTAACAGCAAGGATTTCATGCATGCAGTATCACCTGGATCAGCTGTAAATAAAGCAGAATGAAACTCAACCGCCCTCTCCTGCATTTCCCCCACATGGGAAGTTAGTCTCCCATCAGACATGTCCAACCCATGTATCTGTTTGGGTTCATTACAGCCAAAAACAATCCAAAAACAAAAAGACGTAGGGGCATCCATTTCACTGAACAGTTTAAAACAAGCTCTCAAGAGCACCTTTTGCTCTCTCTTGCAGAAAAGTTCCCAGTTCTCTGCGCAGCGCCGCCAAGTCAGCTTCAAGGTCCAAAAGAACCCTCCTCCTTCCCATGGTGGATAGGGCTGTATATTGTTGGCAGAATAGTCAGATTTGAGCTTTCCCAACATCCCACCCCTGTCTGAGAGAATCATAGTCCCCTTTCCTTAACCTCCACATTTCCCAAAACTGCTGAAAAGCAGAGCAAAAGGCAGCATCTTGCAAGAGCTGTAAATTAAGCACAGTTGCTCTGTGCTGCCGTACACAGTGGACAACTGAACCAACACAAAATGATGGTCTGACAAAACCTACAGGAAAAATTGAGGCTCTAAGCAAACTATTAACGTGGTCTTTCAGTAGATATAAGCCATCTAAACGAGCAGCACTGACCCACCCCATCCACCACTTTAACCCAAGTAAATTGTTTTAGAGGGGTTTTTCAGCCTCCAAGAATCAACCAAATTAAAGTGGCGCTCTACATCTGTTAATATCCCAGCAGATGAAGCATGAGGCTCTCGTCCCGCTCTATCCATTACGCTATTAGTTGTGCAGTTCCAGTCACCACCTAAAACAATAAAAGCATCTTGGGAAACTTGACTTCTTTTTGTAAGGACGTGAAAACAGCCACTCTCTCCCCCGCCCCCCCCCCCCTAATTAGGTGCATAAATATTTATAAACACATACATACTCCACCAATTAATATCCACATCAACCCTTAACAGTCGTCCTTAACACACCTCCTTCACCAGAGACAAAACTAGGTGGGGAAGGATACAAAAAGCTTTCAGATTTCCGTCTCCTCCCGTTTATTTAAATCTAAAAAACATCTAAATTCGTAGGGCAAGCGGCCTAATTAATTTACTTACAGTCATCTCGGGTCAGTAGAGCGCCTGAATTGACTGAGAATCACGGTCATCAATAGCCCGGAGCTCTAACTGCCCCTACATCTGCTTATCGTTACCAGATAATCCCATACCAGAATCTTTGTCTAGCTGTTCACTAAACCAGACTGTGAAACAGTCCCTGAAAATCTGGCTGCAGTTTGGAAGAGTCTTTTCACTAAATGAATTATCTACATAGAGCCTGATGATGAAAAACAATGTTCACTACCTCTACCATTGATAAGGCCTTTTTATCTTGGAGAGAAAAAGGAGGAAATGTCTTAAAGGATCCGTTTATTGATAAAAAGTTTGTATCCTTTGAACTTAGAACTGAATTTAATCCTCAAGCTCATTTTTACAGGTATTTGCAGCTACGTAGTTTTGTGTCCACAAACTTCCTCGTCATTATTAGATACGGTTCTGAACGTCAACCCACAGATAAAAAAATGTAACTGGCACCATATCTGTGACTGAACTCCTTTCATATGAAACCCTTACAAGTATTAAAGCAGCAGTAGGTGGAGGATTCATCTGTCCATCAATATATTTACTGAATGGTGGTAAAATATTGTAGATAACGCTCCTCATCTATGTGTTTAAAACACATTATAATTCAGTTTAAAATAGTGCATTCCTTACTCTGGACTAAGACAAGGCTGGCAGAATTTGTTTAAAACATGAATCTAATGTGTGATAGATCTCAAACAGAATCAACACAGGCACACGTTCTGGTTTTGTCTAAAAATGACAGTCTTTTGGAATTATGTCAGGAGTCTTCAAACGGCCAACCCAGCCTTCCCCCACAACAGCAATATTCGGGGTGACTCCTCAGGGGCTTTATCTGGGGAAATCTTGTTCAAAAGGTGCTAGCTAAGACTAAGGAAACGCTTGTGGGAAATCCTTACTCCAGACCCGGTCCTTGGAGGAATCACTGTCTCCGTGTTTAGCTTGTTCTTTCTGCTTTCTATCACTTTCTAGCGCTTTTCCTCGTAACTGCTTTTAGATTGTGTTTACAGTCCACAGGTTTATTAAAAAAGCGGAGTACCCCACAACAACAACCTTATTTCGGTGCCTAAATCAGCTGAAAGCGGTAAGTTTGTATTTTATTATGGCTGTTGCTGGACTTTTTGAGTGTGAGAAGTGTGGCATGTTTAGTCTAGACCCTTTTCCCACCGCTAGTGATAATGATAGTGTTTGCACTAAATGTGAGTTAGTTAGCTCTCTGGTGGAAAAGGTGGACCAGTTAGAGGTGTGCATCATGGGGTTACTGAAGGATAGAGAGCAAGAGTTGCCCCCCGTTGCCTCAGGGAGAACTAGCACCCCCCCCACTCCGGCGTTAGAGCCCTCACAGCGGGGCGAATGGGTGACGTCTCGGCGGCATAGCCGGAAAGCTAAGGCTAATGCTAGCGCAAAGGCCGAAGCTAGCCCACCGGAACACCACGCTCCCCCCCCCCCCCCCCGATTCGCGTGTCAAACAGGTTTGCCCCGCTCAGCGAAACACCCGCTGAGGAGCCTGTTCACAGTACTCTGGTAATAGGAGACTCTATTGTTCGACACGTGAAAATAGCTCGTCCTTTAGGGGCTCCAGCAGTGACCGTTAGCTGTTTACCGGGAGCCAGAGCGCCGGACATTAGCGGCAACCTTAAGCGAACAGGAGATATTCGAGGATAGTGATTCATGTAGGGGCCAATGATATCCGTCTGCGGCAGTCAGAAATAACTAAGGATAATATTAAAGAGGTGGTTAAACTGGCCCAGACGATGTCCGATGCCGTGATTTGCTCTGGTCCCATCCCAATGAGGCGCGGCGCTGAGTCCTACAGCCGACTCACAGCGCTGAACCGCTGGATGTCCAAGTGGTGTTCCGAAAATCATGTGGGCTTCATAGATAATTGGTTAATGTTTGAGGGCAAGCCTGGTTTTTTAGGTAGGGATGGTGTCCACCCCACGTGGGAGGGTGCTGCCTTACTTTCGTGCAGCATAGCCCATAGTCTGCTAGTTAGTCGGCAGAGGAGTGTAAAAGGCTGCTGACAATCCAGAGCCGAGACCAGGCCGCAGACAGACCGGCTAAACCGACTGCCTGCAAGCTGCTTTGAGGCGTCACCCAGGTTTCACTGTATTGAGACTGTGTCTGTGCGCCGAATTAAAGCCAAACAGAGAACATCTAGATCAGCTCGTTTTAATAATTTAATCAGTGTTAAAATCTCTCATTTCAACGATAACAGCAGCACCTCAGACCTAAAGCTCAGTCTACTTAACATTAGATCACTATCCTCGAAAGCAGTGATCGTAAATGAAATTATATGTGATCAGAAACTAGATGTTTTCTGCCTCACCGAAACCTGGATTAGACCTGATCAATATATAGCTCTAAATGAAGCCACCCCCGCAGGCTATAAATATGTACATAGCCCTAGATTATCAGGCAGAGAAGGTGGAGTATGTATAATCTACCAGAATACACTAGATATTATTCAAAAACACTGTAACACCTTCACCTCTTTTGAGCTTATCTACATTAATATATCAAATCCGGCCACAAATAAAAATGTTTTCTCACTGATTAATATTTATAGGCCTCCAGGGCCCTACTCTGAATTTTTAAAAGAATTCAGTAATTTTTCTGCAGACTTGGCAGTGTGCAGCAACAAAGTTATAATAGTAGGAGATTTTAATATTCACTTTGAAAAAGCAGACGATCCATTAACAAAGGCGTTTGTATCAATTTTAGATTCTGTTGGCATTATACAAAACGTAACTGGACCCACACATTACCGTAATCATACCCTAGATTTAGTCCTGACCCTGGGTGTTAGCATTGATCAGCTAAATATTCTACCTCAAAGCTCAGTAATATCAGATCATTATCTAATCTCCTTTGAGCTACATCTTAGGCAAAATGTAAATTCTTCTCCCCAACACTGCCTAAAGCGCACAATAACACCAATGACAGCTGTACAGTTTACTAAAAATCTCCCACCCCTATCAACCTTAGCTTACACTCCGTCAGACCAAACGGAGCTCGTCAAATTAACAAACGATCTAGAGAATACCCTCCGATCAACCTTAGACAAAGTAGCACCGTTCAAAAATAAAATGATGAGGCAAAAAAGGCTCGCACCGTGGTACAGTGATCAAACTCGTACCTAAAAACAAAGTGCGGAAACTAGAGCGTAAATGGCGGACGACCAAACTACAGGTGTTCCACTCTGCGTGGAAGGACAGCCTTAGTCAATATAGAAAGGCACTCATTAAAGCTCGCTCAGTGTATCTGGCCTCGCTGATCGAGAAAAACAAAAACAAAAACAATCCCAGAGTTCTTTTTAATGAGATCTCTAAACTTACTAAAAGCCAGGCAGATACTCAACCCCAGATCCCAACATCTTTAACTAGTCATGTTTTTATGGACTATTTTAATAATAAAATAGAAAATATTAGACAACAAATCCAACCCTGCTTATTAAATCAAACATGGCCGTCACCTGATGTAGTTGCTTTAGAACATAACTTAGTTGTAGAACAAAGGCTGGAAGCCTTCTACCCACTTCCACAGCCTGAACTAGAAAAAATTATATCCTCAGCTAATTGTACAACATGTACACTCGACCCGATTCCTAAATTGCTAAAAGAAATTCTCCCAATTATAATCGGACCTCTTTTAACAATTGTTAAAGCCTTAGCCTTGGGCATGTACCCCAAACCTTTAAAATAGCAGTTATAAAACCTTTAATCAAAAAAACAAATCTTGATCCTAGCGTATTATCTAATTATAGACCCATCTCAAACTTAACATTCGTATCTAAGATATTAGAAAAAGCTGTGGCCCAACAACTCTGCTTATACCTGAGTAAAAATTACATGTATGAAAAATTCCAGTCTGGATTTAGACTCAATCACAGCACAGAGACAGCCCTAGTGAAGATTATGAATGATCTCCTTCTTGCCTCTGTAGAAAAATGTCTACATAGTGTTGCCCGTACCCCACCCCTCTTCCGGGGCACAACACCTTGCGTGTTCGTTTTGTGGAAAGAGTCGCAGACGAGTGGAGTGAAGTTAGAAGCAAACCAAAGTATTTATTTAAGAATGCTGGATCCAGGAGAACAAATACATTAAAGACAGTGTATCAACCATCCCAAAGCAAAGTTCTGACCCCGTTCTCATCTGACTCCACGTTTATACCCCAAATGACGTGAAACCTGCCGATGAGGCGTTTCTACAGATTAGTCTATGTGAATATGCAAGATGGCACATGTTAGTACTCAGATTCACGTGTCTGACTCCACCATCATGCTTGACCTTGACTATGTTTTGTATTTTCTCAAAGCTGGACAGTGCAGCATTCTCTATGTGTGTGCGAGGCGGCTGCAGGTTAGGGAGTTACCCACACAGAGAGAAGGCCGCTTTGTCCGACCCTATCAGCATCCCCTCTATATCACTTCAGTTCAAACAAAGTACACCAGTCCCAATTGGGGCCAACACGATGATTCATGACAGTGACTTCAGACACATGGAGTGGCCTCACTTGTCATGCTGATGTATAGTTTTAATAACGCAAATGTCTTTAAGCGTGAATCACCCGCCTTTACCATAGAACTCCATATGTTACATGTTAATGTGTCTCAGGAGGCCATGTCATGTGAGTTAGTAGGCCATACAATGTAATAAGGTTATAATATGTCTTATGAGTAAATATCATGTAAGTTAGTAAGTGGGTGAGTAATATGCCATGCAAAGTGACTCTATATGTCGCACACCAATACGTGTTACAAGTGGGTATTATGTGGGTTAGAAACAAGCCATACATTGTTAGCTATGTGTGTAAGCCTACATGATATAAGTATCGGATAATCATTTGTATAGATGCATATAAAATACAAGGTTTCACACAATGATTATGTAGTTGTTAATACTAAGTTGAGTAATCATTATTTAAGGATAATTTGTCAACAAACACAAGGTATAATAAACATTTTACTACAACACCTCTGATCAAGGCTACGTATCTTTATTAGTCCTACTAGACCTTAGTGCAGCCTTTGATACAATAGATCATTCTATATTACTAGAAAGATTAGAGAAAATGGTTGGAATCACAGGGACAGCCCTCTCATGGTTCCAATCATATCTAACGGGACGCTTCCAATTTGTAAAGATAAATGATTTATCTTCAAACTACGCAGAAGTAAGATATGGAGTTCCGCAAGCCTCAATTTTAGGACCACTACTATTTATACTATACATGTTACCACTGGGCTCAGTTATAAGCAGACATGGCGTTAATTTCCATTTCTATGCAGATGACACACAGCTCTATATATCAGCCAAACCTGACGATAAATTTAGATTACAGAAAATGGAGGACTGTGTAAAGGATATAAAACTCTGGATGTCACATAACTTCCTTCTCCTCAACAGTGACAAAACCGAAGTTCTCCTTTTAGGTCCAAAAGACTCTAGAAATAAACTATCAGACTTAATGTTAGACTTGGCTGATTCTTCCATCATTCCTGGTTTAGCAGCTAAAAATCTTGGCGTCACATTCGACTCAGATTTATCATTTGAGCAACATATAGCTAATATTAGTAGAACAGCCTTTATGCAGCTTAGGAACATCTCCAAACTAAGAAACTCCTTATCACTACAAGATGCAGAAAAGCTAGTACATGCTTTTATTACCTCAAGGCTAGATTATTGTAACGCATTACTGTCAGGTTGTTCCAGCAGGAACCTCAATAAACTTCAGCTGGTGCAAAATGCTGCAGCCAGGGTCCTTACTAAAACTAGAAAATTTGACCATATCAGTCCAGTTCTATCAGCACTTCATTGGCTCCCAGTTAAATTCCGTATCGAATACAAAATTCTTTTATTAACATATAAAGCCCTACATGGCCTCGCTCCTGAGTACCTGCAGGATCTTATAGTATATTACGAACCATCAAGACTACTTAGATCTCAGGGTGCCGGCCTCTTACGCGTTCCCAAAATTCAGAAAACCTCAGCAGGGGGAAGAGCCTTTTCTTATAAAGCCCCCCAGCTCTGGAATAACCTTCCAGATAATGTTCGGGACTCAGACACAGTCTCAATCTTTAAATCTAAGCTGAAAACTTATATGTTTAGTTTAGCTTTTGGTAATTAATGTTTCTTAGATAAGGGCTGCAGGTCCAGGGGTTCGCGGACCCAGGGAATTGTAGTACACTGAGATGCTGGAGCTGTCGTCTCGCTGCTTACACGCGATCACTCAGGTTTGTTGACGGTGGAGCAGACAGATGCTGGTGTTCTCAGGGTACGCCCGTGTCCGTGTTACCTTCTGGCTCTCTCCTTTTAATTATGCTGTGATAATCAGACCTGCCGGAGTCGTCAGACATACCCAGATGCTGATTCTCAACATTCTCTGCACTCCATAAAATTCCTCTTAGAACTAACTTCTCTCTCTTTACCTTCCCCGAGTAAATGGCCACCCAGCCCGATCTGCAGGAAGATTGCCCGCTGAGGTCCCCTCTACCTGCATCTAACCAGCTGCCACCTACCAGTCCAGCCAGCGGGTCCCCCCCCAACCCGCCACCACCCATGGCTCACCCGCCAGTTGCTGCTGCCTGTTTGGTGGCCGTGCTGAAACCTAGATGGACTCGTGCCTGTCTGACACTATTAATATCACCACTATTAACTTTCTGTTGTATCTGCTTTGGTAATTTTTATCATTAATGTTTAAAACAGTCTGGCCAGAGGAGGATGGGTCCCCCTTGTGAGTCTTGGTTCCTCCCAAGGTTTCTTCCTCCAGCTCTGAGGGAGTTTTTCCTTGCCACTGTCGCCGTTGGCTTGCTCACGGGGGTCTTTGACGCTTCATGTTATTCCTTCTTTCTTCTCTGTCTCTGTTCTTTATTAAGTACTAATTATGTGAAGCTGCTTTGTGACGACAACAGTTGTAAAAAGCGCTATACAAATAAATTTGACTTGACTTGACTATTTAGATTACTTAAATGGAAAGAGAAAAACCCTCCTACCTAAAATTGGGTACAGTGGTGAATTTAATACTACTTGGCAACCTGTCTTGACTTAAATAGACAATATGGCCTCTGAGGATTAATTGGCTGGTTAGCTCCCAGTTTGAAATCTATTTCACTATTTAAAATTCTGCAACCATTTACATTTACTCTTTTACCCTTTGCGTTTCTTTGGACACTTGTATGTGCTTTTATAACTTAATATTCAGAAATTACCTGTATTTTTACAATTAGAGTTTTAATAAATGTAAAAAGACTCTGCTTCCAGGGGGTCCTGTGCGAACCGATTTTATGACCCCCACCAATGTAATAAACAGACCTGCGCCCTTGATTTAGTTTCACAGAGATCTAGTGAACTAAGATGGTTCACTTCAGACGGGTCTGGACTTGTACTGGCTTAAGCAGGTTGGAGGTTTGGAGTCTGACTGTTAGACACTGTGGACAGGTGTCTTTTATACAGATAACGAGGTCAAACAGGTGCCATTAATACAGGTAACGAGTGGAGGACAGAAGAGCTTCTTAAAGAAGTTACAGGTCTGAGAGCCAGAAATCTTGCTTGTTTGTGGGTGACCAAATACTTATTTTCCACCATAACTTCGAAAACAATTCTTTAAAAAAAATCCTACAATGTAATTTCCTGAATCTTTCTCATTTTGTCTCTCATAAATTACTGACCATCTGTCTGAAGTTGAAGAACTTGCACAATCAGTGGCTGACTAAATACGTTTTTGCCCTACTGTATATTTAACATCCCAAGCTCAATGCAGAAATGCTTGCACTCGGAAAGATGGAAGAAATTATATAAATTCAGATTTTCCAACATTACAATTAAAAAACATGCGGGGGACAGAGTCTCAATACTGCAGAATGTGTCTATAATACTATGAGTAACACTGATATTACTTTTTAATACAAGTGAAAAGAATAAATAAGTCAGTCCTGGCCAGGCGGCTCAGGTGAAGCTCATCTGTGTTAGAGAATCGGACCCAGCCGAAAGCTCAGCACAGACTGACCTGTCCCACAGCCAGCAGTGGAGTGTGAAGAGCTGGGGAAACTGCTCACTCACTCATCGTTAAGTGTTCAGGGGGTAGGAGACGATGATCCTGGTGTCTGGCTTTTTCCAAAAAGTGTCCAGAAGCGTACGGCAGTGCTTCTTCAGGGCCACGCTGCATCAGTCAGAAAATAGTGGAGAACAATGGTGCCAAAGCCACCTGGTGACGCCCAGGATACGGGCACCTAGAAAACAGGAGACCGTGACATTACTCTTTAGGGTCGATACTTTTTAGTGTTTTACAAAAGAATCTCCAACAGTGAGAACACCGCCCTGAGGAGTTGTCCTTGGTACCGGAGCAGGTGAAGGCAAAGTTGAAGAGTTGAGGACCTTTGAACCAGTTAGCCTCTGCTTTTCCTAGCCATGCTGACGCTTCCAGGTCATCTCAGGTGCGGGAGTGGAGACGCTAGTGCTGGAATTAAGATGGCCGCATTAGAGGAGTCACTGGCAGCCTCCAGCCTTGTCTTCCGTCGGTGGAGTTTGGCTGCATCTACAACTGCAGCTGGATCTGCCATACAAGCTTGACGACCTCCGGGAGAGTTCGTTTCTCTGTGGTCGCCTCAGAGTAAATACACAGACAGAAACTCAGTAACACAGAGCAGAGAGCACAAGGATCACAACACCTGGATAAGATAAGAAGACAAAGCTAATAAAAAGAAGACATGGCCACAAAAATGGGACCAACTTTGTCATTAAAGAGTGCAATAGGCTTTATTACCTGAACGTGGTCAATGATCACAGTGCTGATGGTTGCAGTGTGTTACAATATTCAAACAGCATGAAATCCTTGATCACTGTAATTATGATGTTTCACGCATCATTATGCAGTAGAGAGCATGAAGATCAAGGGTAAGATTGATAAACTGAACTGTGAAGTCTGCAGACAAGACAAATCTGCTCAGAGTAGAAACAGAACCTGATGCACGAGCAAAAGCAGTACTTGAACTAGTACATACTGACCTAGCTGCTCCTAGGAGCAGCTAGGAGAATGGATTGAAAATGAGGCTGAAGCATGGAGCACTGGGCATTAGAAATATGACAGCGTTATGGGTGAATGATGAATAAGTGAGGAAGAATTGAGGACAGGCTGAGGAATAAAGACTCTGAAATAAACAGAATACATGCACAATATTAAATAAAGGTTCAGAAAGGTTCCAGGTCTATATCATAGTGCTACTAAATGACTTCATTCAGAGAGAGATGTGTATACGCTCAACAGGCAGGAGAAACAGAGCTAATAATTACCACTCAAAGCTTCTAGCAAGACACCAGCTTTAACATGCCTCTGACCGTTTCCACTGGTTAAACTATGGGGTTTTAGCGCCCCCACAAGGACAAAAAGAGGAACAGCAACAGCATCTGAGCAGCAGTTCAATAAACACCAGGACGTTGACTAAGAACACAAATTTAGCACAAATCCACAGAATTACACCATCCATACTAACCTAAAACATTCAGTAGCGCAAAACATGAAGAAATAACAGAAACCATGAAGATTCAGTAATACATAGGTAAACACTGAAGCTACATTGCTAAGGAGAAAGCTAGCATAGCAACAGAACTAAGCCATTCCCAAACTGAATCAACAGCAGCTTACTTTGTGTCTCAGACTCTAAATTAAAGGCACCCACAGACACACAGCTTGAGCAGTTTCTAAAGCTCAGTCTTCCAGAGGAGCTACAGAGCTCGGTCACAAGGGCTGGTTCACCCTGCACACTGCTGCAAGACCACGCTGCTGCTTTACAGCTGAGGCTCCTGATTGGCTGAGACTCCGCATTATATACTGACCAATGCGGCTGAAGCTTCGTGAATATTAAATGAGGTTACTGATTTAAGGAGCTTTTGGACAGATCCAGGGTTGTAGATCCACTCAGACATTTACTGAGGATTACTCAGATGCAGGCTGTGAACCTCCTGAAAACTAAGGGTGGAACAGTTAAAGCTACTGAGCGATGTTTGGCTGATTCTTCTCCATATGGATCAGTAAAATGTATTTGTTCACATAATGGTTCAGAGTTCACAGCAACACATTTACAGTTATTGCTCTGTAAGCAGGGGATAAGGCGTGAGACCTCAGCAGCTATATATACAGTGGAGGAAATAAGTATTTGATCATCACTGATTTTGAAAGTTTGTACTCTGACAAATAATTAAACAGTGTATGATTTATTATAGTAGCTTTATTTTAACAGTGAGAGATGGAACATCAAAAAGAAAATCTAGAAAAGGAATAATATTTAAATAAAAATAATTGAGGGAACTAAGTCTTTGATGAAAAAACATGACTAATGTTGGCTCCCACAGACCACTGACACACCCTAATCTCAGTGAAGTCGTTACCTGCATGAGAGACACCTGTCCCAAATTGTCACCTGTGTAAAAGGCCAACTGCCAAAAGACTCAGAGACACTCCAACATCTCCATCATGGGCAAGACTAAAGAGCTGTCTAAAGATGTCAGGGACAAAACTGTTGACCCACACAAGGCTGGAATGGGCTACAAAGCCATAAGTAAGAAGTTGGATGAGAAGGTGACAACTGTTGGTGCAATTATTTGGAAGTGGAAGAAGTACAACATTACTGTCAGTTGACCTAGGCCTGGAATTCCATGCAAGGTATCACCTCGTGGCGTCTCACTGATCATGAGAAAGATTAAAAATCACCAAGAACTACACGGGAGGAGCTGGTTAATGATCTCAAGGCAGCTGGGACCACAGTCTTCAAAAAAAACATTGGTAATACCCTGAGATGTAATGGTTTAAAATCCTGCAGTGCACGCAAGGTTCCTCTGCTTATGAAGGCTCATGTCCAGTCCTGCCTAAACTTCACCAATGAACATAATGACTCTGAGAGAGACTGGGAGAAGGTGCTGTGGTCAGATGAGACCAAAATTGAGCTTTTTGGCCTCAACTCAACTCGACATGTTTGGAAGAAGAAAAATACAGAATATGACCCTAAGACCCTAAGAAAGGTATTCAAAGAAATTAAAGTTAATTTTTATTTCTCATTTCATGTAATTTTCTCAGTTCTTTTGATATTCTATGTGTCACTGTTAAAATAAAGCTGGCATAAAATTATGAGATGTTTCATTTATTTTTTTTTATTAAAACTTTTAAAGTAAGTGGGGGGTCAAATACTTATTTTCTCCACTGTACACACACACACACACACACACACACACACACACAAATTTCTGAAGCATGAGGAAAACGCATAGCCATCCTAGACTTAATATATTAAAGGTTACATTAAAACGCATGTGATCTATAAATGGATAAAAAGACTAAATGGCTACGCTCTGACTGGACTTTTAGATGCACAAATGACATGTAACCTACACACCTCAAGGACAAGAAATCTGACATTTTGTGGATTATACATGTTGACCGAAAGCGATTTGAGAACCAGCTACATGTGTATTAAAGCTCCCACAGTACCATGAAAAGCCTTAGGTATCTACCTTACCAGCTATCTACACTAAACGATTAAGAAACGGTTAGCAATGTGACTGAAATACTCCCACACTTAAGACGCATGCAGGCAATTTTTTGTAAATGCAGCTTTGGATAAATCCCGGGCTCAGTAGGCGCAGCCATCTTTGTGACTCATCAATGCATGTAATGCAAATCAACGTAATCTCGTAATTTAATGCCCATTACATCAGCGCGTCGCCACAGCCCCACTCCTCAGCATCAGCCAGTGAGGACATCATAAAGGAGGAAGGGTTGTTCATGGGTGCATTCTCAATCACCACATGAGGAGCTGTCAAAACTGTAAGCCAGTTGCTCAATCCGGAGGCCGTTACTAAAAACATACAGACATTGTTCAGCAGTGCAGACACAGAATGAGGACATTTGACTGTGACTCTTTGTTCTAGTGTCTGCGGCTCACATGCCAACAGTGCCAGATAAGTGGCCTGTACTGCTCTTAAACATGTCCCCTCACAGGCTACAGAATCTAACTTAGCTGAATGATAAGCTACTGGACGCTGCATACCACCATGTTCCTGATTCAGACAGGATGTCATAAAACCAGTGCCTTCATGCCCAAAGACAGGCTTGCTTGGATCACAAAGACCAAGAGCTGGTGCAGATATGAAGGCTGATTTCAAATTTGCAAAAGCAGTGGTTGTGTCTTCTGTGTGCATAAGAGGGGCATGTTGTCCAGGGATACCTTAAAGCAGATTGTATAGTGGTTGTGAAAGAGCAGCATAAGAATTCATTCAAGGTCTACAGTAGTTACAGAGGCCTAAGAAAGCTCACAATTTGTGCACTGCGGTTGGTAATGACACTGCATTAATTGCTGATCGTCTAGCAGGTAAAATTCCTCTGGAATCCTGGGTAACCCCCTGTCCTAAATATTGCACACCAGACCACCACAACTAAGCTTTGTCATGACTGGCATAGTGTCCCTTGCTACCTAAAAATCTCATTCTCACTGCTCAACAAAACATGATGATTCAGATGACTGCAAAATGTATCCAGCCTGTTTTGAAAACCGTGGCACCCGTGTCCATTGATACTGCACATTCCCCACAGTGAATGCAAGCCATGGCTGGCTTTGTGATGCTAATGGAACTAACCAAACAACATTGGCCATATCAATGACAGAAGAAACCCTGTGTGCTATGGGAATGCCATCAAAAATGGTGGATGGGTCAGTAACTAGTTAGCTAGCTAGAGTTAGCTTGTCTATATGCTGATACTCTGTAGTCCACAGTTAGCCGCCAAGTTCCATTAGCTTTACGAACTGGCTACACAGGACTGTTTGAGATACTGTTTTGACCAAGATACCTCTACTCTTAAGCTGCTCTGTGATAGGCTTGATACCCTGCAAAGCTTCCTTGTTAATAGGATATTGTTTAGCACAAAGAGGTTGATGGCCTGTGAAAACAACTGGATCCATATCTAGAAGACCACAATCATCCTTGACAGACCAAATAGGGTGATGAGCCAAATCAGACAGTTTCAAAGAGGCAATGTTCCAAACACAAGAATCAGTATTAATAGACAAAGAAATGTTTTTAAACCTTTCCTACCCAAAATTGCCATGAGACGGTTTTAGGTCCTAGATTGAAATCTATGAGTGAAGATAGAAATTCCAGCATTACCCAATCCCTGTCTGTCTGTTAAAAGTACTCCTAAAGATGAGCAAAGCATTTCAGAAAGAGTAGTGACCTGAGCCACTGTGTCTACAAGAAATTAAAAATCCTGTTGGCTCATTTGAACATCAACAAAAAGACGGTTCTTAAACACTCAACTGATGGCACACAGATGGGCAGAAGTGGCTGGGTAAATTAGTTTAAAGCTGGGGCAGACGGAGACATTAAAAACCTCTGTACATTCTTGCACTGCCTTGATAAGCATGGACCATTGTTCAGGTGAAATACCCTGGAAAGATTTCCCCATTGTGTCCTCCTGTAGAAACCTGTCACTGATAATTACTGCTTTAGAGGCTAGAGATTGTATATTTAACAGCCCAAATTCAAAGAGAGAACTGCTTTTACTGAATTGTTTTTAAAAGCAAATTTTCTGGGTGTTACAATTACAAACCATGTGGGAGACAAACACAGAGAAATGACAATAAATTACTATAAAATCGAGTAAATCACGTAAAACACTTACCTGCCCACTATGCATTTCACTAACCTGACTGGGAGGGCCAGTCAGTCCTGGTGTAGCACCTTCTTGTTGTTCCTGGAGAGAACGATTGATCCCAGGCAGCTCGGGAGAAAGCTCATTTCTGCGGTAAAGGACCAGCCACTCCCGAAAGCTCTCCCTACGAATACACCTGTCCCGCAGTCAGCAGTGGATCGTGAAAAGGTGGGTAAACAGCTTGCTCACTCGTTGGTAGGTGGGCAAGGAGGGCAAGGAAGACAATGATCATGGTGATCCTGCTCTTTTTTCAAATGACGTCCAGAAACAGAATAGTGGAGAAAGATAGTGCCGAAGCCATACAGGACACGGGTGCCTGAAAAAAAGGAGATAGTGGTGTTACTCGTTGAGAACTCGTTTTAAAGCAGAATTTCCAACAATGAGAACATCGCCCTAAGGTGTTGTCCTCAGTGACAGAGCAGGTGAAAGAGAAGGCAAAGAGCTAAGGACCTCAAACCAGCAGAGGTGAAAACCAACTGTGGTGGAGATACCCTTGGCTTTTTTCTGGCCACACTGACGCTCCATCTTCCGTCTGTGCAGTTTGGACGGCCTCTACAACAGCAGCTGGTTCAAGCTTGATGACCTCCCCGCAGAGCTCGTCCTTCTCTGGTCGCCATGTTCCTCCAGGGTAAACACAGAAAAAGAAACAACGGTCAGTGAAACAGATCACTGTACTGTAACACAGGGAGCAGAGAGCAATAGGATCACAACAACTGGCTCAGATAGAAGAAAATCTAATATTAAACACTATAAAATAGGGGCAGAGAAATTCAAATTCTGCGTCACCATTGCCGTTCACAGCTACGAGTAACTGGGTTCATAATGCATGTGTGGGCATTATACCACAGTGCTAGCTTTTTCTAGCCAATTTGTTGGATTCTGATTGCAACATTTTCAAGGCTAGAACAGAGCACAGTCTGCAGATTCTGTTACATGCTCTAGATCTTTAGGGTGAAATGGGAAGAAGATGGAGAAATCTGGAAAGTTATTAACGAAAACAGTAGCTGTCAAGTATTTCGCTTTAGAATGAGTTTTGGGTTGTGCATAGAACTGAACCATAAAAATTGTGGTTATGCCCCCACGATCACTTCCACGTAAATTTTATCCATAAAAACTGTACCAACTTCCCCATTAAAGAGTACAATAGGCTTTATTACCTGAATGTGGTCAATGATCACAGTGGTGATGGTTGCAGGGTGTTACAATATTCAAACAGCATGAAATCCTTGTTCACTGTAACTATGATTCACATTATGCAGTAGAGGGCATGAAAATCAAGGGTAAGATACATTGAAGTTTACTGAGGATTACTCAGGTGCAGTCTGTGTACTTCCTGAAAATGAAGAGTGACACTGTAAAAGCCACTGAGCGAATCTTGGCAGACTCCTCTCCATATGGAACAGTAAAATGTCTTTTCAGATAATGGTACAGAGTTCACAGCAAGAGATTGTCAGTCATTGCTCAGTAAGAAGGGCATAAGGTGTGAAACCAACACCTTCAATCACATCAAAATGATGCAACAGAGAGAAATTGGAGAACCCTATTTGATATGGAAATGTGCATGCTAGTATAGAGCAATTTTCCTTAAGAATTCTGGACATATGCTGCAATGACCAATACAGTCATTTGCATTTGAAAGCCTAACCTTTCAAAAGATTGTCTTTGGATAGTTGACTAGATATGATGGACTCTGTCGTACCCTACAGACACAGGGAAAGTCCTTAAACACAGGCTTGTGAAATTTCTTATGTGTGTTACAGAACACCAAACCGAGACTGACCAGACAATGGCAGTGGAGGATTTCCATGGGAAAAGCCAACAGCTGTGTTCAGACTCCAAAAGAGGTTTTAGAATCTCAAACTGATGCTCAAGATGGTGCGCAAATAGAGGGAGACATCGCACGTTATCCATAAGGGAGAAAGGAAAGCACCTCAGTACTTAGCTGACAGTTTCAGATATTGAAGATCAGACACTGATCAGTAATACATGTAACGTACCACAGAGCTTTAAAGAGGCAAGGTGTTCAACATCACAGATATCTCATTGAAAATGACACATTTACTCTGACCCCCCCCCCTCCCAGAAGCTGAACATGCAGTGGTGTTACACCACCACAACTGCAGATGTTACACCAATACACACTTTGATGCAGATGACTGCAGAGTACTACCTTCACCTCCACCAGATGGGCGTTACAACACGCGCTGATTGTGAAATGTATGTGAAGCAATCAGAGGGATTTGAAAGAAAAGTCAAATACAGGTGAAAAGCTTGTCAGTTTAGATTAAAATGGCTTTACACAGAACCCAGCTGTGCACTGGTCTACAAACACACTGAAATCAGGAGGATAATACTGATGATCTGGGTTGAGGATTATTTACTAGTTTTCCTTCACTTCGAGTGGCACAACACAACACAATCCCGGAACATTGCAGAATTTTCAATGATGAATGTTTGCTTGTTTAGATGTTCCATCATGAAGTACAGTAAGCCAGCTGTGATGCTGTGAACCGATTATGCCCCCCACCAACATAATACGCCATTGATTCGGTTTCACAGAGACCTACTTAAATAAGGTGGCTTAGCAGTCATAACTTAATTGACAATGACTGCTTTAGGTTTTGATTGGGTTTTACAATATTTACAAAAAACAAAAACCATCCTGAGCCCGGGGAAACAATGTGAGCTGTGCACATATAGACAATAGAGAAAGTTTGTGTCTCTCAGTGTAATAAGTATAATAACACTTCCTTAGTGTCAAATCCAAATACAAGGAAAACGGGATGTAATACAACAGGATGTCCAGGTGTAAAAATGAATATCTGTAAGGAAGTTGTGGTGTATTTATTGGCCATGCAGATGTTCATAGGCCTGAAGGAATGGTATGGAGTTGAGGAATGATATGGTGAGGCCCATGGGGTAGATGTGGAAAGGAAAGGGGGCCCCGTTTCCTGACCAAATGTGAAAACTGTACATGAACCGAACGAACATAAGATGTTGTTTAGATTGGACATCTCTTTGGGTGTACGTGACATAGATTTAAACATGGTCCAGATGTGTCTGTGGACCACGTATGTAATGGTGGGGGCTAATGAGTGTTCCTTATGGATGAAATGCAAACATTCTGCATATGGGAACAATCCAACAGAATATGACGTGTAGTAGGGTATAAAAACTCAAGGCATTCCTATGTCGGGGAGAGAGAGATCGAGGGGCACTCAGAATTGGCAGACTCTCTCCACACTGTACTTTTAATTGGAATAAAATATTTCATTGTTACAACTAAAAGACGGTGGTTATGAGTCTCCTTTTTAAAAAAAAAAGACCTCCTCTGGAGAAAGACGAAGCGAGACAACAAAGTTCAGTCCAGGCCTTTTCCAAGTACAGGGGACCAAATTCTGCTAAAGCGTTCTGAGTTCTGATGCAACTCACAGGTTAGCTTTTCCATTTAGAACCATTTGGCAATCTGCTTCAACCACATCCTTCTGGAAGGAATATCTGATTTTGAGCAGAATAACAGAATACACTTTTTAACTAGATAAAATAGAATATGTAAAAGACTGATGGAGTCATCTTCCAGTGAGGGGTCTACAGCGTTTCAGAGTTACACTGCTGGAGACAAACTGTATGTCAGTTTTTTTTTTTGTACGGGAAAATTAATTTCCTTCCAGTAGTTCTGCAACTTCACACACAACCAGAAAACATGTAAAACTGTGACCACTTCAGAAAAGCATTTAAAACACATGTTTGAAGTATTAGGAAATCTACTGTGACAGGTGTAAAGAAAAGGTCCAATTACAAATATCCGAGACCCCAGACCTCAAATGTCAATCCTAGATCCCTCTCCCAAGTTAGTTTCAACATGGGTCCATGTTGGATAAAGTAATGTAAAGGGGTGAGATTCTACTTTGAGCTGTTTGAGGTGAGCTGTTCCTCCAATTTGTTGAGTTGAAATCTAAACTTGCCACTTTTCTGACAGGACTGGGTAAAGTCTGATTTGAAGAAAATGATAAAGCTCAGTATTAGGGAGTCCAGAAAGTGCTTTGAGTTGTTCAAATAAGTTTAAAACTCCTGCTGTGACTAAACTAGAAAAATCCTCTATGCCCCTTAATGTCCAATTACTAAGCCCAATGTCAAGCCCAAGCTGAAGGGATAGATCTGGATTTATGGTGACCATAAAGAGATACAATTAGGGACTTCAATATATTTTCTAGGGTCTCTCCAAGAAAGCAACATATTGTACACCACAACGTTATCAGAGAGAAACCCACACACAACCAATAACCCCAGGATATACATATAATTACAGCTAGCATCATTTATAACGTCCATGTTATCTGTTGTATTGTCATCGTTTGTGATAACCACCCCCTTAGTAGACACCTGGTCCACTCCAGGATGATGAGGGAGGAGCGTATGGCTTAAAAGGGCTGTGTGGGAGGCAATAAGGGGGTTCAGCTTGTACAGAATAGGCTGAAGCAGAAGTAGATGCCTGTGAAGCTTTGCAGCCCTCAGATGAAGGCCGCTGTACAAAGTGTGTAATCTAGCGCTTTGGTGTTTTGTTTTTGTCAGAAGAGGAGGATCTTCCATTTGCGTTTGAAGACAGCGAACGACTCTGCCGTTCGGACGCCCAGGGGAAAGTTCGTTCCGACACTTTGGTGCCAGAACAGAAAAAAGCCTGGACGCTTGTCTTTTGTGGATTTTGAGGGATGGCGGGTCAAGCAGAGTCGTGCTTGAAGCTTGAAGGGCTCTTGGTGCGGATCATCCTTTGACCACTGCCATCAAGTACGGAGGGGCTGGTCCGTTCTTGGCCTTGTAGGCCAGCATCAGGGTTATGAATCTGATGCGGGCAGCAACAGGAAGCCAGTGAAGAGAACGCAGCAGAGGAGTGACGTGGCTGAAACATTGAAGGTGACCCGTGCTGTTGCATTCTGGATAAGCTGACAAAAGACTGAACAAGCACCCGGGTGTCCTCTCTAGAAGGGTCGAATTCTCTTGATGTTGTACAGGAGAAATCTGCATGACAGAGTTACAGTTGCAACATGGCTTGAGAAAGGACTACACCAAGGCGTCAAGCTTCTGTAGACGGAGTGGCCGGTGAGTTCTCAAAGGAGATGGCAAGATCGTTTTGAAGTCCAGCAGTTCCCGGGATGTACAGCAGCTCTGTCTTGCTGGGGTTGAGTTTGAGGTAGCGAGCTGCCATCCAAGAAGAAACATCAGCGAGACATGCTTAGATGCGGGTAGAAACCTGTGTCAGACGGTGGGAAAGAAAGGATGAGTTGAGAGTCATCGGTGTAACAGTGGTAAGAGAATCCATGAGATTTACCAAGAGAGCTAGTGTAGAGTGAGAAAAGAGGACCAAGAACCCAGCCTTGTGAAACGCCAGGAGTGAGGTGCGGAAAAACAAGAAGCGGACGTGTCCTAACTAATGAGCACCAAGCTTCTATGTTACCCAAAGACAAGAGTTTTTGCAGAATCTAGTTAAAAGTATATTTAAAAACCAGCCTACCTTACAAGCTAAAGATGAAATCCAAGTAAAAAAAAAAAAAGGGTGTGAGGAGAAATCATTCAAAAGGTAAATAAGCACTGAGATCATCAGATCATCATGGTCCAGTTGTGCAGTTAGGTAGAAATCTGATGCCAATAAATAAATAAATATATAAATAATAAACCCAAATCCAAAATGTATGTAGAAAGGTGCTAAGGTCACCTAAGGAAGACAAATCCAAAGCTGCATATGGCTCATGCCATATTAGAGTTTGTTTCCCTAACAACTGTTAATGCCAAATTAATATATGGTGTGAAATTATGGGTCCAAAATATAGTTTACAGTATCTAGTGGAAACATCACAAAATAAGACCTTGTAATTTATATGGGGCTACAAGAGCGGCATAAATTATGAGCACTTTGACTCAGGCATGTTAATCGAGGTTTTAAGGTAAATGTCTGAGCATACATTTCAAAATCTAGAAATACATGACCACCATCTTACTTACATCTCTGTAAAGTGGATAATTTAATTCTAGGTCATTTACCACTCCAAATATACATGGATAATACCTTAGAGTGTATCCCAATTTTTTTAGGAAGGGCAAAGGTATCATAACAGAACTAAATAAATAAGATGCCTTGTCAGTGGACAATTGTGGCAAATCTAAGGAAAGGAAAAGGGGGGCAATATCTAAGGTTTCCTTTGGGACATCTGATTTATATAATTCTGAATAGAACCTGTAAAAAGCTTCATTGCTTTTTACATGTTCTGTAAGTAGTTCTCCATCATGAGACCTTATTGCTGCAATATTTGAAAATTTCTCATTACTGAGTTTTAGCACCAAGAGGTGACTGGGCCTGCTTCCATTAAAATAGACATTATAATAAGGTACATTAATTATAATACAACCCTTATAATAAGGAATTCTGAATAGAATAATATTGAGCTCATTTTTAAATAAAACTTTTTTTGTATTGCAATATCACCAGAAAGTGTTGATTGCACTTGAATTTCAACTTGAAGCACAAGAAAGGTCCAGATACTTGTGTCTTTTCTGTCACCAAGATACAAAAGCAATATAATTATTCCTAAAGAAACCATTCACTGTTTCCAACAAACCTTTGATCGTCCACTGAACCCTGATTAAACAGAAGAAATTTGGTTAATTCACTCGTAAATTCAGAGCCGAAAGATTTGTGCTTGCAGATAAAGTAAGTTACTTAGTGCTCGGATTAAGATGTTGCAAGCAGTCAGGTAAAGACAATGTGGTAATACATAGCTTAAGCTTGGAGCTAGCGGCCAGCTGACTAAGAAATATCACCCCCTGACCTGTTTAATTAATAAATGATTATTTATCTGCTCCCACCACTAACCGAAATGATCATATCTGCTCCCACCACTAACCGAAGGTCCAACATATTTGTTAGATCATCTAACAGAAAAGAACTGGTATCTCTTAGAGTTGGAGCGTAAACTGAAATAAAGGCAATACTTCCATTTCTTACTTTTGTAGTAATGTATGTTATTCTCCTTTCTTCACCCCTTCCTTGGTTTCAAATAGTAATCTCCCAATTCTTCTGTACATAGATAAGAACTCCTTTAGTTGTTATTTGCAGTTGCATAAGAAGCAACTCTATAGAATTTATTGCATTTGGGAATATCAAAATCTCTTAAATGGGGCTCTTTAATCAGACCAAGGTCAATTCATTTTATGAACGTTTAAACCATTAAAATATTTCAGCTCAAGACATTCAAAACCATACATATTAAAAATAAACTCAAGTATAACAAGACTTTTAATTTCCAAACTCCAAAAGAACTGAACACAGCTTAAACATCAAATTATAAGTGAACTGAACCTCGCACCAGTTAGTTGAGGTGAAAACCAGCTGTGGTGGTGGAGCAGCCCTCTGCTTTTCCAGGCCACGCAGACACCCCCAGGCCCTCTCCGGTGCAGGAGTGGAGACAACAATGCTGTGTCCACCACGCCGTAGTGCTGGTTTTAAGACAGCAGCGTTGGAGGAGTTATGGGCAGCCTCCAGCCTCGTCTTCCGTCTGTGGAGTTTGGACTGCCTCTACAACAGCAGCAGTTAAGTTTGATGACCTCCTTGCAGAGCGCCTGGATAGATCACTCCTCCATGTTTGCCGTTTTTCGAGTTTTTCGAGAGTAAATACAGACAGAAACGTAAACAATTGTTATTGAGTACTGCACAGTAACACAGGGAGCAGAGAGATTCTTCTTTTTTCTTTTGTGGTCTTCATCTTTGTCTTTTCTTTGGCTTTTTTGTCTTGTTTATCCTCTTTGTGTTTATAGTTTTCTTCTTTTATCTTTGTCGTTGTTGTTTTTTTCTTTTTTTTTTCTTTTTTTAGGTTTTGACTTTGTCTCTATTGTCTTTCCTTTTTTCCTCTTTTCTTTTTTCTTCTTCTTTTCCTTTGTTTTTCTTTTTTCTTTACTTTTCTTTGTCTTTGTATTTGATTTCTTTGTCTTTATTCTTTGTCTTTATTCTTTGTCTTGATTTTCTTTGTATTTCTCTTCTTCGTCTTTGTCTTATTTGTCTTTTTTTCTTTGTATTTTCTTAGCCTTCTTCTTTTCCTTCTTTTCCTGTTTTTGTTCCTTTTCTTTTCTTGGTCTTTGTCTTCTTATTCTTCGTCCTTATTGTCTTTTGTTCTTTGTCGTTTTGTCTTCTTTATCCTTTTCTTCTTTGTATTTTCTATTTGTCATTTTATTAGTTTTCTTTTATGTTTTTCTTTGTCATTCTTCTTTGTCTTTTCTTTTTTTGTTTTCTTTGTATTTCACTTCTTTGTCTTTGTCTTTTTTCTTTGTATTTTTGTTGTCTTCTTTTGTTTTTTTTCTTCTTTTTTGGGGGTTTTGACTTTGTCTCTATTGTCCTTTCCTCTTTTCTTTGTCTTCTTCTTTTCCTTTTAAAAAAAAAATCTATTATTTTTCTTTGTATTTCATTTCTTTGTCTTTTTATTCTTGCTTTTTTCTTGGTCTTCTTATTTGACTTCATCATCTTTTTCTTGTCTTCTTTGTCTTTTTCTTTTTTCTTCTTTGTTTTTTATCTTTGTCTTTTTTTCTTTGTGTTTTCTTAGTCTTCATATGTATATATTTTTCTTTTATTCTTTTCTTGGTATTGGTCTTTTTTGTCTTCTTTATCCTCTTTGTGTTTATAGTTGTCTTCATTTATCTTTGTCGTCTTGGTCTTTTTTGTCTTTGTCTTTCTCTTTCTACTTTCTTTCTTTTTCTCTCTTGATTTCATTTCCTTAGATTTTCATCATCTTCTTTGTCTTCATTAATCTTTTTCTTCTTTATCTGCTTTGTCTTTTTGTCTTCTTTATCCTTTTCTTCTTTGTATTTTCGATTTGTCATTTTATTTGTCTTATTTTATCTTTTATTTTGTCTTTTTTTAGAAAAAGACAAAGAAAAAAATATATTGTTCTCTTCTTTTGTTCTGTCTTTCTTTTTTCTTCTTTGTTTTTTATTTTTGTCTTTTTTTCTTTGTGTTTTCTTAGTCTTTATATATATATATTTTTTTCTTTTATTCTTTTCTTGGGACTTGTCTTTTTTGTCTTCTTTATCCTCTTTGTGTTTATAGTTGTCTTCATTTATCTTTGTCGTCTTGGTCTTTTTTGTCTTTGTCTTTCTCTTTCTCTTTCTTCTTTCTTTCTTTTTCTCTCTTGTTTTCATTTCCCTAGATTTTCATCATCTTCTTTGTCTTCATTAAACTTTTTCTTCTTTTTCTGCTTTGTCTTTTTGTTTCCTTTATCATTTTCTTCTTTGTATTTTCTATTTGTCATTTTATTTGTCTTATTTTATCTTTTGTCTTTATCTTTTTCTTTATCTTTTTCTTTGTTTTCTTTGTATTTCACGTCTTTATCTTGTTTGTCTTTTTCTTCTTTGTATTTTTGTTGTCTTCTTTTGTTTTTTTTTTCTTTTTTGAGGTTTTGACTTTGTCTCTATTGTCTTTCCTTTTTTTCCTCTTTTCTTTTTTCTTCTTCTTTTCCTTTGTCTTTGTCTTCTTTTTTGTCTTCATCATCTTTTTCTTGTCTTCTTTGTCTTTTTCTTTTTTATCTTTGTCTTTATCTTGTTTTTATTTGTCTTTTTTGTTCTCTTCTTTTTGTTCTGTCTTTCTTTTTTCTTCTTTGCTTTTTATCTTTGTCTTTTTTTCTTTGTGTTTTCTTAGTCTTTATATTTTCCTTTTGTTTTTCTTCTATTCTTTTCTTGGTATTTGTCTTTTTTGTCTTCTTTATCCTCTTTGTGTTTATAGTTGTCTTCTTTTATCTTTGTCGTCTTGGTCTTTTTTGTTTTTGTCTTTATCCTTCTTCTTTCTTTCTTTTTCTCCTTTGTTTTCATTTCTTTAGATTTTTTGTCATCTTTGTCTTTTCTTTGTCTTCTTTAATTTTTTTCTTCTTAGACAACTGGATTAGGGTGAACTAATGTTAATGTCTGCTCTCTGTTCTGATGATCAATTACATTATTAGACTCTTTCAGTGACAGACAGGCCTGATTCTGGATCCTAACAGAGTACGTTAGATTACCTAATAAAACATCTAGAAGAAGAAATGAGAGGAGAGATGAGTGAGGGAGAGTTCAACTCCACAAAAAAAAAAAAAAAAAACAGGTTTGGACTCACAGAGCTGATGCCTCTGTTGGGTTTTGCTGCTACGTTCTTCAGTGTTCTCCCACATACTGGTTCCAACAACGACTGGAAGTTCCTCTAAACGGAGAACTATTTAAGGTCCTGTAGGAGGTCAGCAGGAGGACACCTACTGACCCTGACCTGCTGGAGAGAATGGCACACTGCACTGGGCCTCGCTGTGACATCACAGATGATGTCATAAAGGAGGGTTCCGACCCAGGTCCACCGACGCAGCTGCACTGGGATCAGTGCCAGGAGTTCACTGCTGACTGGACTTTCCCTTACCAGCAGCTCTGCCTCTAAACCAGTACAGACCTCCCAGTAAGACCAGTGCAGGCTGGGGTCAGCTGGTTTAGTGGAGCAGAAGAGCTGAGAGAATTATTTATTTATTTGTCTATTTAGTCTTAAAGGAATCGTAAAAGCTAAAATCTCACATTGAGAGAGAGAGTGTGTGTGTGTGTCATTCTGCACTGTGATGCTTTACTGTGTGGGTTTAATAGCGCCCCCTACAGGAGCCTGAACTCACCTCTCTAAAAAATAAAAGCTTAAAATCTCACAGAAACCTTTGTGGTTCTTTTAGAAACAAACCTGGTTACAGAGTGAAGACCAGAGTGAGGAGTAAGAGAAGATCAAACCCATCAGATCTTTATTATAGAGAATCTGCTGTTCAGGACATTCAGATTCAGCAGTGATTCAGAGAGCTGGACAGGTCAGACAGGGTCACTGCAGTGAAATTGTGCTTTACTGTAGAGAAACCTACCCACTCTGATTTCTTTGCAGTGATCTTGAATGGAACCAGAAGTTGGTCGCCATGACTACAAATCAGATGTAGTCATTTTATTTCCTATCCAATCCTACCAGAGAAGCTACACGTGTCTTCTGCGTTTTATATGGAGAGAGGATGATGATGGGGAAAAAGTGTCTGATCTGAGAACAGTACAATTTTCTTTCAGGACTATTTTTTGCAGCACAACGCCCTGCAGCATGTATCCCTCCACCATTTTAGTGAGATGTAATGTTAAGGATTTTACACATGGAGCTGTGTGTAACAGCGGCCCCGGTGGAAAATCTTCACCTGCCTCACTAATGGAGATTTGAACAGAAGTTGATTTGTGATTTAAGATTATCTGTAAGTAAGTAAGTAAATGTAAGTAATATTATATTTATGTGTGTAAGACTATATTTATGTAAGTAAGATTATCTGTATGTAAGTAATATTATATTTATGTATGTAAGATTATATTTATGTAAGTAAGATTATCTGTATGTAAGTAATATTATATTTATGTATGTAAGATTATATTTATGTAAGTAAGATTATATTTATGTAAGTAAGATTATCTGTATGTAATCTTAATGGGTTAAATCTAACTTGTACTTCAATATTGTTTAAAGTTTGCTTAGAAATCACCTTAGTTTTGCTCATATAATTGTTTTTAGCTTTACAGTGAAGTGACTGGCTAAAGTAAGTTAGCTGAGGCAGAAAGCATAAAGGTGGATAACATGTCAGTCTGGACAATTTATAATTTCTTTTCTTTATAATTTTCTTCTTTTCTTTTCTTTTTTTACCATAATATATATTTTTCTTTTTCTTCAATTCAATTTAAGTTTATTTATACAGCACTTTTTACAACAAATGTCACAAAGCAGCTTTACAGAGACCTGGAAGAAAACTTGAGATGGGGAGCCCATCCTCCTCTGGTCGACATCAGATAGCACAATAATTGAATTAAGAGAATATGCAAATTTGCGGTTAAGCCATAAAAGATGAAGGTGAGTGAAATGTTAAAGTCCAGGCAGGTATGCATGGTCATGCAGTGAGAAGAGGATGAATCCATGCCAAACCCCAGAGCAGGACAGCGGGCAGCAGGGTAGTGGAGGAAAGAAAAGAAAGGAGGGAAAACACAAGTTAGGAGAAGCGCGGAAACACTGCGATGGGTGGATGAGGATAGTGGATGGGTGGATGAGGGTGGAGAGGGTAGTTGGGGGAAGGGTTACAGTGGGACAAGATCACGGTGAGCAGAAAACACTAAAGGATTCAAGCCAAATTAAAACATCTTAGAGAAAACAAGGACAGACTACTCTAAAATATAAAAGCTTAAAATCTCACAGAAACCTTTGTGGTTCTCTCAGAAACAAACCTGGTTACAGAGTGAAGACCAGAGTGAGGAGTAAGAGAAGATCAAAACCATCAGATCTTTATTATAGAGAATCTGCTGTTCAGGACGTTCAGATTCAGCAGTGATTCAGAGAGCTGGACAGGTCAGACAGGGTCACTGCAGTGAAATTGTGCTTCACTGTAGAGAAACCTACCCACTCTGATTTCTTTGCAGTGATCTTGAATGGAACCAGATGTCGGTCGCCATGACTACAACTCCGATATAGCGAATTTATTTCCTATCCAAACCCACCAGTGAAGCTACACGTGTCTTCTGAGTCACGGTGAGCAGAAAACACTACAGGTTTCAAGCCAAATTAAAACATCTTAGAGAAAACAAGGACTGACTACACATTTATACTCAAAGGACTGGATACAATAAAATGTCCTTCTCTAAACACAGGCCTCCTTTGGCATGGGACTATACAAATGACACAGGCAGAAATAATCAGGGTCAACACGGTAGAAACAGAATTGTGGCCAAAATACACGGGAAAGAAACAGACTTATTTACCACTCAGATAATAAGGCCTTGAATGCACAGGATAATACAGCAGCCACCAAGCACAAGCATTGCAATCCATATGATGAGACTAGAGAGAATGACCAAAAACCTTTTCCAGTTACAAAACCTTCCAACCTAAAGACTGCTGTGCTCAACCCTAATTTCAGTCCTGAAGCACTTTGGCTGTAAAAGCTACATAGGACACTGGTGTGTGAAAATGTGGCCTGAGAACAATTTGTTCTTCGTAAACTACTGTAGAATTGACAGAAATACTTTAATTACATTTATTTCCAAAGAAATGTTAGGGGTGCCAATAATTATGGAACAGGTGATTTTATGAAGAATAATTATTTCTTAGTCAGGGATTTTTTTCCCCCTTAAAATTCACTTGAGTTAAAGGTTGGATTTTGCTCTTTTTTCCATCGAGGTCCTAGATTTTTTAGAAAAAAAACTCAATTTATTAGAAGCTAAAGAACACATCTTAACCAGGGGTGCCAATAATTATGGAGGGCACTGTATATGCCCCTCCGGGAAGTGAACTGAATTTCTATAAAAGATGGTTTGGTATGATGACTAGCTCACAGGGTACACTGATTTGTGGTGGGGGCTGGAATGTTTGTTTAAACCAAAGTTGATTCTTCTAGAGTGAATGCACAACAAAGTCCAGTAAATAAATAAATAAATAAATAAATAAATAGGATGATGAAAGAATTGGAATCAACAGATATCTGAAGGGAAATGTACCCATCCGGTAAGGACTATACACATTACTCTTCTCCACATTCAACCTACTCAACAATAGACTTTTCTTATTTTTAGCAGAGCTCGAGATAAGGTGGGGGCAGTGATAATGGTAGAATAGATCTTTCCGATCATGCCCCAATCTTGAATCATGAAATGAATTGAGATATATAGTTTAAAAACACAGGAGGCAGTTTTATACCTTAAACAAAGACATTACAAGGTAGGAGGAAGATAGCTAAACTCACAAGAAACAGGGAAACATCAAGCGGATAATATTATTGATAAAATTAGGAATCCAAAAGACTAGAAGAGCTAGAATCTAAAATGCAGAAAATTCAAGAAAGTTTTGAAATATTTTATAAGAATAATGAGGAGTTGTACGTAGCCATTTTTAGATCAAAACCAAAAAAATCTTCAGGACTGGACGGATATACCTCTCTAAGTATTTGATCCCCTAAAAACCATGACTAATGTTGGCTCCCACAGACCACTGACACATCCTAATCTCAGTGAAGTCATTGCCTGCATAAGAGACACCGGTCCCAAATTGTCACCTGTGTAAAAGGCCAACTGCCAAGAGACTCAGTGACACTCCAACATCTCCATCATGGGCAAGACTAAAGAGCTGTCTAAAGATGTCAGGGACAAAACTGTTGACCTACACAAGGCTGGAATGGGCTACAAAGCCATAAGTAAGAAGCTGGATGAGAAGGTGACAACTGTTTGTGCAATTATTTGGAAGTGGAAGAAGTACAACATTACGGTCAATCGACCTAGACCTGGATCTCCATGCAAGATATCACCTCGTGGAGTCTCATTGATCATGAGAAAGGTTAAAAATCAGCAAAGAACTACACGGGAGGAGCTGGCTAATGATCTCAAGGCAGCTGGGACCACAGTCTCCAAAAAAAACATTGGTAATACACTGAGACGTAATGGTTTAAAATCCTGCAGTGCACGCAAGGTTCCTCTGCTCAAGAAGGCTCATGTCCAGGCCCGCCTAAAGTTCGCCAATGAACATATTAATGACTCCGAGAGAGACTGGGAGAAGGTGCTGTGGTCAGATGAGACCAAAATTTAGCTATTTGGCCTCAACTCAACGTGTTTGGAGGAAGAAAAATATAGAACATGACCCTAAGAACACCATCCCCACCGTCAAGCATGGTAGTAGAAGTATTATGTTTTGGGGGTGTTTTTCTTTTAAAGGCACAGGCCAACTTCACCGCATTGAAGATGAACGGGGCCATGTATCGTAAAATCCTGGGTAACAACCTCCTTGCCTCTGCCAGGGCACTGAAAATGGGTCGTGGATGGGTCTTCCAGCACGACAACGACCCGAAACATACAGCCAAGGAAACAAAGGAGTGGCTCCATAAGAAGCATATAAAGGTCATGGAATGGCCTAGCCAGTCTCTTGACTTCAATCCCATAGAAAATCTATGGAGAGAGCTGAAGATTCATGTTTCCAAATGCACGCCTAAAAACCTTAAGGATTTGGAGATGATCTGCAGAGAGGAGTGGGCCAAAATTACTCCTGAAGTGTGTGCAAACTGCTGTGCTTGCCAACAAGGGTTTTTGCCCCCAAGTACTAAATTATGTTTTACCAGGGGGTCAAATACTTATTTCCTTCAATGAAAATCAAGTTAATTTTTATTTCTCATTTCATGTAATTTTCTCAGTTCTTTTGATATTCTATGTGTCACTTTTAAAATAAAGCTGGCATAAAATTATGAGACATTTCATTTATTTTTTTTGTATTAAAACTTTTAAAGTCAGTGAGGGGGGGTCAAATACTTATTTCCTCCACTGTATATGTTGTCAATAAATGTCAGCATTTGCATCCAACAAAAGAGTACAGACTCTGATGTAGAAATATTGAAATGCTCCTCTGCAGTCATATCTAGCATGATTTAAGCCACTGCAATGGCTGGCTGTGCTACAAAAAAATAGAATGAAACAAGAATTGCATGCTCGGCTCCTGAGTGCCAAGGTAGAAGATTTTGTTTAGTTGGCAGTCGAAACTTTCTTCAGTCCTGGCATTCTAGTGAAGGAGATGAGTTTCACAGTTTGACCTACATTTAGCCAAAATCATAGGTTAATATATGCTCTAAATTCAATTCAAGAGAAGATTATAGAAAAAAAATAAACAAATACATAAGGGGTAAAGATAAATTTACCATAAAAGCGTATGTAAATTTGTGTTCAGTGAATGAATGTAGTATTCACTCCCTTAGTAAATGAATTAATATAAAGTCATTCGTAACTGTTATGCAACCAGTTGTCAATTACCATACTGTGACATGCTCTGGCCTGTTGTGAAAATCCCATCAGAAACCTCTGTCAGCATTAGTGACCAGTTCAGGTTTAATATTTTTATGGCTATAAATGACCTGGCATACTACAAAGAGACCAACTCCAACCACTAGAACACAACAACAGCAAATGTTAAACATATATAAGTAGAAAATAAGGCATTAAAGACTTCCTACATTGCTTCAGAATATAGAAGAGTATTTATGAAATCCAAGCCTAAACAGCCCTAGCTTCTCTTAAGTAGTTTTAGCATGAAACATTTTAGCCATGAAGCTGAATACACTACATATTCCCCCCTTTGAGATGATACAGAGTCTCAAACAAATAAAGAAAGAAACACATGTTTACAGTTGTGGCAAATTGCAGCTCCTCCTGCACATGCTTCCTTTAACAGAACCTGAACAATACAGCTACTTTAAGGAGTGTAAGAGTGAAAACCTGTCAGGCAGTTATCTTTCCTTAATGTCCATCAAACAATCTAGACAGAAAATTCTCTCACAGCCCCTCTGTCGTAAGTCGTAAGTCTTTGATGTTTGGCAAAGGATGTTTATATGGTAGAATGCTTTTTGATCTTTCTTTGTCTTTTTTTTTTTCCTTTTTAAATTTGATTTTCTTGGTCTTCATCCTCTTTGTCTTTTTGTTGTCTTCTTTGTCTTTTCTTTGTTTTCTTTATCTTTTTCTTCTATGTTTTTTGTGTTTCTTTTTTGTTTTCATGTTCTTTGTCTTTTCTTTTTTCCCTTTTGTCTTCTATTTATTTCATCTGTTTTTTCCTTTCTTTGTCTTTGTCTTGTTTGTCTTTTCTTTGTTTTCTTTGTCTTCATTTTCTTTGCATTTCTCTTCATCTTCTTTGTCTTTTCTTTGTCTTTTTTGTCTTTGTCTTCTTTTTTGTTATCTTTCTCTTTTTCTTCTTTATCTTTTTCTTTTTTGTATTTGATCTTTGTCTTGTTTTATTTGTCTTTTTTATCTTTGTCTTCTTTGTTCTCTTCTTTTTGTTCTGTCTTTCTTTTTTCTTCTTTGTTTTTATCTTTGTCTTTTTTTTTCTTTGTGTTTTCTTAGTCTTCATATTTTTTTTTGTTTTCCTTTTATTCTTTTCTTGGTATTTGTCTTTTTTGTCTTCTTTTATCTTTGTCCTCTTGGTCTTTTTTGTCTTTGTCTTTGTCGTTCTTCTTTCTTTCTTTCTTTCTTTCTTTCTTTCTTTTTCTCTTTTGTTTTCATTTCCTTTGATTTTTTGTCATCTTCTTTGTCTTTTTTTGTCTTCTTTCATATTTTTCTTCTTTTTCTTCTTTGTCTTTTTGTCTTCTTTATCCTTTTCTTCTTTGTATTTTCTATTTGTCATTTTATTTGTCTTCTTTTATCTTTTATTTTTAGGTTTTTCTTTGATCTTCCTCTTTTTCTTCTTTTTCTTCTTTTTCTTTGTATTTCATGTGTTTGTCTTTTTTGTCTTTTTCTTCTTTGTATTTTTGTTGTCTTCTTTTGTTTTTTGTTTTTTTCTTTTTTGAGGTTTTGACTTTCTCTTTTCTTTTCTTTATTTTTGTATTTGATTTCTTTGTCTTTTTCTTCTTGCTTTTTTCTTTGTCTTCTTGTTTGTCTTCATCTTTTTCTTGTCTTCTTTGTGTTTTTCTTTTTTATCTTTGTCTTTCTTTTTTTCTCCTTTGTCTTTTTCTTCTTTTTTTTGTCTTCCTTGTTTCCTTTTATTCTTCTCTTTTCTTTTGTGGTCTTCATCTTTGTCTTTTCTTTGTTTTTTGTGTTCTTTATCTTTTTCTTCTTTGTATTTTGTATTTTTCATTTTATTTGTCTTTTTTTTATCCACCTTCTTTGTCTTGTCTTTGTCTTCTGTAATATTTTTCTTCTTTGTCTTTTTGTCTTCTTGTTTGTCTTCATCTTTTTCTTGTCTTCTTTGTGTTTTTCTTTTTTATCTTTGTCTTAATTTTTTTCTCCGTTGTCTTTTTCTTCTTTTTTTCTTTGTCTTTTTTTGTCTTCCTTGTTTCCTTTTATTCTTCTCTTTTCTTTTGTGGTCTTCATCTTTGTCTTTTCTTTGTTTTTTGTGTTCTTTATCTTTTTCTTCTTTGTATTTTCCATTTTATTTGTCTTTTTTATCTTTTGTCTTTTTCTTTGTCTTTTTTTTCTTTGTCTTTCTTCTTTGTCTTGATTTTCTTTGTATTTCTCTTCTTTGTCTTTGTCTTGTTTGTCTTTTTCTTCTTTGTATTTTCTTTGCCTTCTTCTTTTCCTTTGTTTTTGTTCTTTTTCTTTTCTTGGTCTTTGTCTTCTTATTCTTTGTCCTCATTGTCTTTTTGTTGTTTTTTCCTCTCTTCTTTTTTGTTTGTCTTTTCTTTCTATTTGTTTCTTTGGTTTTTTTCCTTTTCTTGGTGTTCTTTGTCTACCACATTTTTTTTTCTTCTTTGTCTGTCGTACTTGTCTTCTTTGTCCTCTTCTTTTTGTTCTGTCTTTCTTTTTTCTTCTTTGTTTTTTATCTTTGTCTTTTTCTTCTTAGTGTTTTCTTAGTCTTCATATTTTCTTTGGTTTTTCTTTTTTTTCTGTTCTTTGTATTTGTCTTTTTTGTCTTCTTTATTCTCTTTGTTTTTATAGTTGTCTTCTTTTATCTTTGTCTTTCTTCTTTCTTTTTTTCTTTTTCTCTTTTGTTTTCATTTCCTTTGATCCACCTTCTTTGTCTTTTCTTTATCTTCTTTAATATTTTTCTTCTTTGTCTTTTTGTCTTCTTTATCCCTTTCTTCTTTGTATTTTCTGTCATTTTATTTGTCTTCTTTTATCTTTTGTCTTTATCTTTTTTATTTGATCTTCCTCTTTTTCTTCTTTTTCTTAGTATTTGACGTCTTTGTCTTGTTTGTCTTTTTCTTCTTTGTATTTTCATTCTTTGTCTTTTTTGAGGTTTTGACTTTTGTCTCTATTGTCTTTCCTTTTTTCCTCTTTTCTTTTTTTCTTCTTCCTTTTCTTTGTTTTTCTTTTTTCTTTTCTTTGTCTTTTTATTCTTGCTTTTTTTCTGTCTTCTTATTTGTCTTCATCTTTTTCTTGTCTTCTTTGTCTTTTTCTTTTTTTTATCTTTGTCTTTATCTTTTTCTCCTTTGTCTTTTTCTTCTTTGTCTTTTTTTGTCTTCTTTTTGTTGTTTTTTCTTTTCGTGGTCTTTGTCTTTTTGTCTTTTTGTTGTCTTCTTCGTTTCCTTTTATTCTTCTCTTTTCTCTTGTGGTCTTCATCTTTGTCTTTTCTATGGCTTTTTATCTTCTTAATCTTATTCTTCTTTGTATTTTGTATGTTTTATTTTATTTGTCTTTTTTATCTTTTGTCTTTATCTTTTTCTTTGTCTTTTTCTTCTTTGTCTTGATTTTCTTTGTATTTCTCTTCTTCATCTTTGTTTTGTTTGTCTTTTTCTTCTTTGTATTTTTTTTTGCCTTCTTCTTTTCCTTTGTTTTTGTTCCTTTTCTTTTCTTGGTCTTTGTCTTCTTATTCTTTGTCCTCATTGTCTTTTCATTGTTTTTCCTCTTTTCTTTGTCTTCTTTTTTGTGTTTGTCTTTTCTTTCTCTTCTCTTCTTTATTTTTTTCTTTTCTTTGTGTTCTTTGTGTTCTTTATTTTTTCTTCTTTGTCTGTCATCTTTGTCTTCTTTGTCATCTTCTTTTTGTTCTGTCTTTCTTTTTTTATCTTTGTCTTTTGCTTCTTTGTGTTTTCTTAGTCTTCATGTTTTCTTTTGTTTTTCTTTTTTTCTTTTCTTGGTATTTGGTTTTTTGTCTTCTTTTTCGTCTTTGTCTTTCTTCTTTTTTTTCTTTTTCTCTTTTGTTTTCACTTCCTTTGGTTTTGTCATCTTCCTTCTCTTTTCTTTGTCTTCTTTAATATTTTTCTTCTTTTTCGTCTTTGTCTTTTTGTCTTCTTTATCCTTTTCTTCTTTGTGTTTTCACTTTGTCTTCTTTTGTCTGTCTTTATCTTTATCTTTATCGTTGTCCTTCTTTGTCTTTTTCTTCTTTTTCTATGTTTTCTTTGTATTTCACTTCTTTGTCTTTTTCTTCTTTGTATTTTCATTGTCTTCATTTTTTTTGGGGGGGGTTGACTTTGTCTCTGTTGTCTTTCCTTTTTTGCTCTTTTCTTTGTCGTCTTCTGTTCCTTTTAAAAAAAAATTCTATTATTTGTCTTTGTATTTGATTTCTTTGTCTTTTTATTCTTGCTTTTTTTTCTTTGTCTTCTTATTTGTCTTCTTCATCTTTTTCTTGTCTTCTTTGTCTTTTTCTTTGTTATCTTTGTAATTATCTTATTTAGTCTTAGTCTTTTGTCTTTTATTTGGCTTTTTTTGTCTTCTTTATCTTTTTCTTCTTTGTATTTTGTATTTTTATTTGTCTGATTTATCTTTGTTTTTATCTCCTTTTCTTTGTCTTTTTTTTCTTTGTATTTCTCTTCTTCGTCTTTGTCTTGTTTGTCTTTTTCTTCTTTGTATTTTCTTTGTCTTCTTCTTTTCCTTTGTTTTTGTTCCTTTTCTTTTCTTTTTTTGTCCTCGTTGTCTTTTCGTTGTTTTTTCCTCTTTTCTTTGTCTTATTTTTTGTGTTTGTCTTTGCTGTCTTCTTTTCTTTTGTTTTTTTTCTTTTCTTTGTGTTCTGTGTCTGTCGTCTTTGTCTTCTTTGTCTTTCTAGTTTGTTTTTGTTTTCTTTGTATTTCTCTTCTTTGTGTTTGTCATGTTTGTCTTTTTCTTATTTGTATTTTCTTTGTGTTTTTTGTCTTCTTTTCCTTTGTTTCCTTTTTCTTCTTTTTCTTTGTCTTTTTCTTTTTGTTGTCTACTTCGTTTCCTTTTGTTCTTCTTTTTCTTGGTCTTCATCTTCATCTTTTTCTTCTTTGTATTTTCTGTTTGTCTTTTTTATCTTTGGTCTTTATCTTTTTCATCTTTGTGTTAGTTTTCTTTGTATTTCTCTTTTTTGTCATCGTCTTTGTATTTTTATTCTTACTGTTCTTGTTCATCTTCTTTGTTTTCGTCCTCTATTTCTTCTCGTCTTATTTGTCTTTTTCTTCTTTGTCCCTTATATTTGTCTTCTTTCTTTTATTTCTAAAAGAAATAAAGGACAATGTCTACAGCAGCATTCATCTTACATCAGCCCAACCCCTTCAGTTTGCAGAAGTTTATCTCTGCCTATTCTGTCTATAGTATTTTAGTCCCGCCCATGTTATTAGGATCAGACAATCAGATTAGAGCTCATTTATTTAGCAAGTTTAGTAAGTGTAAAGGATGAAGAAAGGTTGGTGTAGAAAATAATTCTGATGAATTCTGGTTTAGAAACACAGACTAAGTGGAGCTCAGAGGAAAGATCACATTATGAAAAATTATGTTTTTTGTTTTTTTAACAGGACCTCTCCTTTTTAAATGGGATCAACTGGATTAGGGTGAACTAATGTTAATGTCTGCTCTCTGTTTTGATGATCAATGACATTATTAGACTCTTTCAGTGACAGACAGGCACACACACAGTGGATCACATTCTGGATCCTAACAGGGTACATTAGATTACCTAATAAAAACATCTAGAAGAAGAAATGAGAGGAGAGATGAGTGAGGGAGAGTTCAACTCCACTGGAAACAGGTTTGGACTCACAAAGCTGACGCCTCCGTTGGGTTTTGCTGCTACGTTCTTCAGTGTTCTCCCACTCTAACATACTGGTTCCAACAGCGACTGGAAGTTCCTCTGAACGGAGAACTATTTAAGGTCCTGCAGGAGGTCAGCAGGAGGACACCTACTGACCCTGACCTGCTGGAGAGAATGGCGCACTGCACTGGGCCTCGCTGTGACGTCACGGATGATGTCATAAAGGAGGGTTCCGACCCAGGTCCACCAAAGCAGCTGCACTTGGATCAGTGCCAGGAGTTCACTGCTGACTGGACTTTCCCTTACCAGCAGCTCTGCCTCTAAACCAGTACAGACCTCCCAGTAAGACCAGTGCAGGCTGGGGTCAGCTGGTTTAGTGGAGCAGAAGAGCTGAGAGAATTATTTATTTTATAAATAAATAATATATTTAGCACTGTGATGCTTTACTGTGTGGGTTTAATAGCACCCCCTACAGGAGCCTGAACTCACCTCTCTAAAAAATAAAAGCTTAAAATCTCACAGAAACCTTTGTGGTTCTCTCAGAAACAAACCTGGTTACAGAGTGAAGACCAGAGTGAGGAGTAAGAGAAGATCAAACCCATCAGATCTTTATTATAGAGAATCTGCTGTTCAGGACGTTCAGATTCAGCAGTGATTCAGAGAGCTGGACAGGTCAGACAGGGTCACTGCAGTGAAATTGTGCTTCACTGTAGAGAAACCTACCCACTCTGATTTCTTTGCAGTGATCTTGAATGGAACCAGACGTCGGTCGCCATGACTACAACTCAGATATAGCCATTTTATTTCCTATCCAAACCCACCAATGAAGCTACACGTGTCTTCTGCGTTTTATATGGAAAGATGATGATGATGGGGAAAAAGTGTCTGATCTCAGAACAGTACAATTTTCTTTCGGGACTATTTTTTGCAGCACAACACCCTGCAGCATGTATCCCTCCACCATTTTAGTGAGTTGTAATGTTAAGGATTTTACACACAGAGCTAGCTGAGTGTAACAGCGGCCCCGGTGGAAAATCTTCACCTGCCTTCCCTGCATGACGAGCTGTGAAAATGCCTCACTAATGGAGATTTGAACAGAAGTTGATTTTTGATTTAAGATTATATTTATGTAAGTAAGATTATCTGTATGTAATCTTAATGGGTTAAATCTAACTTGTACTTCAATATTGTCTAAAGTTTGTTTAGAAATCACCTTAGTTTTGCTCATAATATCATTGTTTTTAGCTTTACAGTGAAGTGACTGGCTAAAGTAAGTTAGCTGAGGCAGAAAGCATAAAGGTGGATAACACGTCAGTCTGGACAATTTATAATTTCTTCTTTTCTTTTCTTACCATAATATATTTTGTGATAATTCTTACATGTATCAGTGAAATATTGTTTAACCTATAAAATATTTGGCATATTTTTTATTGTATTTATTGTATAATTTTCTAATGTACTGCAAGAGATATTTGAAAGGTGGACTGACATGTTTTGTTTCTCTTTTTCTTCACATTTTATACAGTTGGTCAAGTAGAGTTAGGTGAGACCCTCCATTCATTATTTAGTTTCATACTTAGTTCCTTTTGGTTCGACACAATTTCAGATTCAAACAAACTCTCCTAAATCAAAGACAAAGGCAGCTTATTAGGTCTCATCACCTGGTGTCTGGAACCCTCTCCTCACTTTGGAGAGGCAGCCTTGGAGAGGCAATCTGCCTGCACCCTCCCTTGAGCCTTTGCAAAGTCTAGGCAACAGCGACGAGCTAGAGCGTTTTTCTTTAGTTCCAGTGCATTTAAACATACAGAGAGTGAATTCTACATATTGATCAATTCTTCTGTTTGTCTTCTCCCCCCTTTTGAGGACTAAATTACATCCAGGCTTAGTTTAGATTTTAGCCAAAATCATAGGTGAATATATGCTCTAAATTCAGTTCAAGAGAAGATTACAGAAAAAATAAACAAATACATAAGAGGTAAAGATAACTTTACCATAAAGGCGTATGTAAATTTGTGTTCAGTGAATTAATTGATATGTAGTATTCACTCCCTTAGTGAATTAATTAATATGTAGTATTCACCCCTTTAGTGAATTGATTAATATGAAGTAATTCGTAACTGTTATGCAACCAATTGTCAATTACCATACTGTGACATGTTCTGGCCTGTTGTGAAAATCCCATCAGAAACCTCTGTCAGCATTAGTGACCAGTTCAGGTTTAATATTTTTATGGCTATAAATGGCCTGGCATACTACAAAGAGACCAACTCCAACCACTAGAACACAACGGCAGCAAATGTTTAACATATATAAGTAGAAAATAAGGGATCAAAGACTTCATACATTGCTTTCAGAATATAGAAGAGTATTTATGAAATCCAAGCTTAAACAGCCCTAGCTTCTCTAAAGCAGTTGGCATCATAACTTGGTTATATATGCTTATAGTTTCAATAATAAGAAAAAAAAAAAAGGAAAATAGTGTACAAATATGAACAATTGTTAAAAGGAAATAAATCATTAAAGATCAATTCAATTTAAGTTTATTTATACAGCACTTTTTACAACAAATGTCACAAAGCAGCTTTACAGAGACCTGGAAAAAAAACTTGAGATGGGGAGCCCATACTCCTCTGGTCGACATCAGATAGCACAATAATTGAATTAAGAGAATATGGAAATTTGCTGTTAAGCCATAAAAGATGAAGGTGAGTGATATGTTAAAGTCCAGGCAGGTATGCATGGTCATTCAGTGAGATGAGGATGAATCCATGCAAAACCCCAGAGCAGGACAGCAGGCAGCAGGGTAGTGGAGAGAAGTGGTGGTACCAGGATTGATCGGTTGGAACTAGGCATCTCAATATATGGTTGGTAGGTAGGTAGAGAGAGAGAGAGAGATAGAAGAAAAGAAAAGAAAGGAGGGAAAACACGAGTTAGGAGAAGCGCAGCAACATTAGATGAGGGTGGGGGTTGGGGAGGGGGGGGGGTAGTTGGGGGAAGGGAGTCCATGAGGTATGGTGGGAGTCATTTCACGGTGAGCAGAAAACACTAAAGGTTTCAAGCCAAATTAAAACATCTTAGAGAAAACAAGGACTGACTACACATTTATACTCAAAGGATTGGATACAATACATTTTCCTTCTCTAAACACAGGCCTCCTTTAGCATGGGACTGTACAAATGACACAGGCAGAAGTAATCAGGATCATTACAGTAGAAACAGAATTGTGGCCAAAATACACTTGGAAAGAAACAGACTTATTTACCACTCAGATAATAAGGCCTTGAATGCACAGGATAATACAGCAGCCACCAAGCATAAGCATTCCAATCCATATGATCAGACTAGAGAGAATGACCAAAAACCTTTCCCAGTTACCAAACATGGAATCCAACCATCCCGTAACGACTGCTGTGCTCAACCCTAATTTCAGTCCTGAAGCACTTTGGCTGTAAAAGCTACATAGGACACCCACATGTCATCATTCCCTAAAGTAGCATTGGTAAGTGTCGAACATGAGAACAGCTCAGCCCGTTTGGATGCAACACCCAGAAAATTACAAGAGACATTGGTAGGATTGACAAAACATTAGGCAGTGCATTGTCCTGGTGTGTGAAAATGATAGGAACCACAATAATTGTAGCAATCAAACAAATTGTTCTCAGGCCACAGAGTCCTGGGTTCCTGAAAGGATGCCAAGGGTGCACAATGTTCTGGGCCATATTCCTCAGAAAGTGTTCAAAATAGCCCAGAGTTCATTTCTGTTCTGGGCACATCCCCAACCTAAAAGTCCATTTCTGTTCAAACTGAAAAAGCGTCCTGGATCAGATCTGATCAGATGGTGGGAAGCAAGCAACACAATCAGTCCAATGCCGCTGTTCAAATGATGCTGTGTCCAGACTTGTCCTGTTACAGTCTTTGCCCTTCAGTGTCATCGCAGGCAGCAAAGGCGGTGCTAGGCTCACACCTTATACTGTTGTCAACGTAGGATGGAGTCAGGATGTTTACCAGCCGTTGCCATTGACTCTTCAGATGGTCACATCTTTTGATCACACACATCTTAAAATCCAAACAACAACAACAACAACAACAAGTGCCACTCCGGTCATTTGAAGAGAACCACACAGAATACATTGATCAAGTACATAAGGAGTACATACAGTCAAGCCGGAGTCTGCACACTCCTTTCACCTTTCATTTTGTTTACACACTTATTCTACAATAGACAGTTCTACACAACTCCACACAATGACAAAGTCAAAGCAGGTTTTTAGACATTTATGGTAATTTATCATAAAATAAAGTAAAATCTCATATGTTCAAAAGTAGAAGAGGAAGAAGCCCTGAGAGGAACCAAGACTCAAAAGGGGAACCAGTTCTCCCCTGGTCAACACCGGATAGCACAACAAATGACAGAACAAGAATAAAAATCAACAAAAGAAACAATAGTGAATTTTAAGAGCCGCTGCAAAGATGACATCAAGCCAAAAATGAGAGTGAGCAATGTGAAAGTGCATGCAGGTAAATAGTCATATGCACAGCTATGCAGTGAAGAGAGAATGACTCAATATGAGAACCCAGAGCAGGACAGCATATCAGTGGGCAGCGAGAAAGAGGGGGAAGGAAAAACAGTATGAGAACCCAGAGCAGGACAGCATATCAGTGGGCAGCGAGAAAGAGGGGAAAGGAAAAACAAACAATAGGATTAGGAGGAGCGCAGCAAAATAGGGGGATTTACAGTGGGAGTCTGACCCAGACGGTAGTCACCAGCACCCAACCTTGAAGGGACTCATGTCAGCAGCGAGCGGCTCAGCACAAGGGGAGAGAGAAGAAAGGAGAAAATGAAGAAAGGGCTTTTGGAGTAAGAGTAGACTGGTGTACAGCCAGTAAAAAAGCAGATTAGAAAGACAACAATAATGATCAAAACTGTAAACTGTAAAACTCCGTAATCAGAGCAGTACACAACAGTGTTCGTATGGAAACATGCTACAGCAGCACTGAGTCCCAAACAGCAACAGGAAGCTGCACTGCAAAAGATAGATAGACCTCAACTATGAGAGACAAAATGAGAAAATAAATTCTGAAAATCACATTGTCTGATTTTTAAAGAATTTATTTGCAAATAATGGTGGGAAATAAGTATTTGGTCACCTACAAACAAGCAAGATTTCTGGCTCTCACAGACCTGTAACTACTTCTTTAAGAGGCTTCTCTGTCCTCCACTCATTACCTGTATTAACGGCACCTGTTTGAACTCATTAACAGTATAAAAGACACCTGCCCAAAACCTCAAACAGTCAAACTCCAAACTCCACTATGGTGAAGACCAAAGAGCTGTCAAAGGACACCAGAAACAAAATTGTAGACCTGCACCAGGCTGGGAAGACTGAATCTGCAATAGGCAAGCAGCTTACCGAGCTACCGTCAGTAACACACTACGCCGCCAGGGACTCAGATCTTGCAGTGCCAGACGTGTTCCCCTGCTTAAGCTAGTACATATCCGGGCGCGTCTGAAGTTTGCTAGAGAGCATTTGGATGTTGTGGAAGAGGATTGGGAGAATGTCTTATGGTCAGATGAAACCAAAGTAGAACTGTTTGGTACAAACAACTCGTTGTGTTTGGAGGAGAGTGAATGCTGAGTTGCATCCAAAGAACACCATACCAACTGTGAAGCATAGGGGTGGCAACATCATGCTTTGGGGCTGGTTCTCTGCAAAGGGACTAGGACGACTGGTCCATGTACATGAAAGAATGAATGGGGCCATGTATTGTGAGATTTTGAGTGCAAACCTCCTTCCATCAGCAAGGGCATTGAAGATGAAACGTGGATGGGTCTTTCTGCATGACAACAATCCCAAGCACACTGCCAGGGCAACAAGGAGTGGCTTCGTAAGAAGCATTTCAAGGTCCTGGAGTGGCCTAGCCAGTCTCCAGATCTCAACCCCATAGAAAACCTTTGGAGGAAGTTGAAAGTCCCAAAACATCACTGCTCTAGAGGAGATCTGCATGGAGAAATGGACCCAACATACCAGCAACGGTGTGTGCCAACCTTGTGAAGACACGTTTGACCTCCGTCATTGCCAACAAAGGATATATAAAGTATTGAGATGAACTTTTGTTATTGATCAAATACTTATTTTCCACCATTGTTTGTAAATAAATTCTTTAAAAATCAGACAATGTGATTTTTTTTTCTCATTTTGTCTCTCATAGTTGAGGTCTACCTATGATGTCAATTACAGACCTCTCTCATCTTTTTAAGTGGGATAACTTGCACAATTGGTGACTGACTAAATACTTTTTTTCCCCCACTGTAGACAGCCACAGATGGACGGACAGCCAGATTTGTACACTGACAAAGACAGCCATCCAGACAAACAACCAGCCAGCGCTGCACATGCACAGCCAGACAACCAACGTTGCCCACAGACAGCCAGCCATCCAGTCAGCCACATGCAGTTAGGACATCTTAACAGTCAAATATGTAAATGACGGACAGAGTGGCTGTTTTGCAGGCTTTTTTTGTCGACGAGTGTATAGAACATGCTTGGCTAACTGGGTGTAATAGCTTCTGCCACTTTATGTTTGTGTTAAGCTATATAATATATTGTATAATTTTACCTAGTGGAAGTAAGAATTAGTGTACAGTAGGGGTGTGCAATCTTGACAAAAACGCAGATCAATATTTTCTTGGATTTTGCAGACAATGATAATTAGACAATACTTTGCATCTTTCAAAATGTGTTTAGAAAAAGCTAGACCAATGCAAGACTTTTACACTTATTTATTTACTAAAATAAAGTAAACACAATACAAAAACTGCACGTTATTACAAATATTGACATTACAAACTATTTTACAAAATCTTTTTTTTACATTAAATTTATTTTACATTAATGTAATATATATTTTACACTGAAAATTACAATTTCAACTTCATTTCACTTAAACTGTAAATTGTGAGACTACACAGTTTCTTATAGAAGTATACAGGGGTCACACTTTCTGGCAGTGTCACATGGCAGAATGTCAATACTCTATTTCTATAAGAAACAGTGCAGTCACATAATCTGATAATGGCCATCTGTGACTGCACACAATAAATAATCTGCATAAAATGCCCTTGCACACAAGTAGAAATCTCAAACCATTTACTGAGGTCAAAGAATTAGACTGTCACAGATTACGGTCCAACAGCTCCTTGGTTGGTTTCGGCCTGTAGTGTTTTTTTAATTATATATAATCTTCATATTGAGCACAGTGGTCAGTTTGCAGATGGTGAAATATGAATGTCAAGCTGTCTTCAATTGCAACCGATTTGTGACCTGATTTGCAGAAGGAGAAACCTCTGTTTTCAAAGCAAAACCACCTCCAAGCTAATGATGAACCATGTCTAGCGACTAGCGAAAATGTGAACTCTTAAGGCGTGGTTTTGAGGGGTTTCTGCGAAGCGAGAGACCTACTCCATAATGTCTGCTTGCAGATTGTTATGACAACAATTGAGATATTATTGTAGATGATGCAGATCACACACCACTGGTCTATGGTCCATTTTTTCTGTGATTCATATTTTAAATGATAAATCTTGTGATTTGTCAATCAGAGCAACATGATTTTAAAAGTGCAGTATAGGACTCAAAGAAAAGTACACAAAGATTACAGAGGCTTATTTGAAAGATTTCAATTGCAGAAGGTAGGGTTTCTGTAAAATGCTTTTCTGTACTATGAAATTTGAGCTATAGTGTTTTGTGGGTAATTTGAGAGATTGTTTTTCAGTTTTATTTCTTTCAGTGACAAATTTTCTGTACCTCGTGATGCACTTTGGAAAGTGACATGAGAATGGGACAGATGTGGATCAAGAGGTGTTTGCTGATCTCACAACCTCAAAGGACATCTGCTTTGTCATCCAGGATGACTGTGATGGTAATTATACGTTTCATGAATGGAAAAGATAATTACAGTATCGGCTTCTAACCACTTAAACAAATTAGAAGAGAAGAAGAAATGTTGTTCAGCAGTTCAGCAGCCTAAGATGCAAAATCATCTTTAAGCCCTTAAATAAGATTTTCTTTTTGGATGTTTATGTTGATTTTGTGACATTTTTTATCTGTTCAGCTGAAAAAGAAGATTCTTCTCTCCAAGCTTGGAGGGACAGCAGTGCTTAATCTCTTAAAACACTATAGCCCGAATATGGGCTACAAATCCGTCACTGAATATCTAGCAGTATATCTGAAGCATTACAGGTCCAATATTAGAAACAAAGACACCATATTAAAGCTTAGAATCTCTGCTTTTCATTGCCTTTTTCATTGATTGATTTTCATGCCATTTTATCTTTAGTTTATTTTAGAAAATATATTTCGGTTGCAAAATACCTTGCCTACTTTTATTTTAAATAGGATCAAAGAACTGGTTACATCATTTGACTCCTTTCTGTTTGAGGCCAATTAAAGTATGTAAATATGTAATTTAAGGTGCCAAACATATTACTTTTTTATAACTTAAATGGTGACTAACTGTTTAGCATGAACAGTAGTGTTAATAGGGTTTCATTTAGATTGTAATTGTAATTTTATTTTAAATGTAAACTTCCATGAGACAGTTTTAATATTTTATGATGCATGTAATTTGTATGTTCAAATGATAAATAAATAAATAATAAATATATTTATTATAAATGTGTCCCCCAATAGATGCCACTTACAAGCTTTATGGCCTGCCACAGAGTGAGAGTGAACGGGTACTTATTGAGGTTTTAAACCTTACTCCGCCATCGATGAATCAATCAGGAGATGACCAGAATATTGGCCCTCTGGAACCCATAGTTAACCATCATGACCATTACTATGTACAGCCAAATGTAGAGGTACTCTACAAATCAATCTCTCTCTCTCTTTGAAAACAATAGGTGTTATTTTACAAACTGAAATTGTATGAGAACTGAAATCAGAATGAAAACAAGTCAATCCTGTTTCTTCATTGATGTTATGAAATAATTAATTTGGAATATGATAAAATAACATGAAATATATATATATATATATATATATATATATATATATATATATATATATATATATATTAAAATGCATTTTCTGTGTCAATTCCTTGTCCTTTTGCTGTAGAAGTTGGTGTAACCAGTATCTAGTCTAAAATACTAATATTGTATAACAAAATAAAAAAAATTGGAAGCCACTGGCGGCCCAACAGCAACATTAGCCACATTAACAACCAGCTACCAGATGAGTTCTGGAAAGAGGCCAAAGCTCTAATGAACCGTACTAGTGACAGAGACCATACAACTAAAAATGCATGAAAAGTTGGAGTACAGGCAGCGACTGGTCCATATTTCTAGGACATCTACAGTCCTCTCTGTATTTCCCCCGAACGTTAATAAAATATTTTGGAAATTAAACATCATGAAAGAATTTGGTTTTGTGCAGTAAACTTTAGAAATTATTTGGCATCATTTTGTGTTTTTTTAGATACTTCAGGATTTTTTATTTTGGCACTGAAACAGTAGCTATATTATTGGAGAAGTGGCCTGAAATCAGCCAGGGACCAGCAAGGAGAGCAGTCATTAGCGGATGCTCCAGGTATGCTTGAGCAAAAATTATTATATAAAATTAATTTGAGAATTGCATTTTTTGCCTTTATCCATGTCATGTTTGGTGTTTAATGACTTTTAGAGTCAACTACTATATAACTAAATTGTCAGTTTGTGAGCAAAATCATTTCAGGATAAAGCCTGTTTTCTATCAAAACTAAAAAAAAAGCCACATCAAAGCAAACTGAACTAAGAACAATTACAGTAACATTTGAAATACTTACCAGTACATAGTTACAATGAGGAAGAGTAGGTACAACCAGGAACTGAATGCATTATTGTGCCATTAAAGACAACGTAAATATATCAGACGACAGTATAAGCCTTTCAAGAAATACACCTTTTTTTCTAGAAACTAATTCTAAGCCCCCAGTTGTTACTTCCTTGTTCCTCATTGTACCTACACAAGTACCAGTATAACACCAGTAAGTAATTTATATGCACTAATTCATATGGGGTAGTTGCACAATAATTACATTTGGGATTACTTTTTTGCAATATCCATTGCCATCTACAGACTGGGACAGTGATATGGCATCTCTATGACATGACTTCTCCTTTTGTAGTACATCTTGCCACCTCAGTCTCCTGGCAGGAAAACAACCCAAATGAGTAAACACCAGGCTACAGACCATCTTGTAAAGTTTCATAAAGTATGGCAGATCTTTATTGCAAATCATGGCTTTTTGTTTTAATTAGTAGAGTGTCTCTGATGTTATTGGTATTTGTAGTCTTGCAGGAGCCTGGATAAGCACAGAGGCAAATGGACCATGTCAGCCATACCTCCTTGCTTTAGGATCCTCCCAGCAGGCCATCAGCAACTTCAAGGACAAGAAGCCTACCAGTAGTCTACCAGTAGTAATCTACCAGTAGTCTCAGTGAAACTAAATTCTAGGGGTTTCAAGCACTTGTATTTTTCCTTGTATAGAACAGGTGTTGCTCTTTTGATATGGAATACACTGTTATTTGAACACATCAGATATTTCTGATTAAGATGGGAGATTTGAGATGTGACAGGGAAAATAGAAGGATTAGTAGTAGCTCACAGTGTACACGGATTTGTGGTGGGGGCTGGAATGTTTGTTTAAACCCAAGTTGAATCTTCTACAGTGACTGCACAACAAAGTCCAGTATGTTATAAAAAAAAGGAGAAGAAAGATGAAAGAATTGGAATCAACAGACATCTGGAGGGAGATGGGAGTACCCGTCCGGTAAGGACTATACACATTACTCTTCTCCACATTCGACCTACTCAACAATAGACTTTTTTTATTTTTAGCAAAGGTGGGGGGCAGTGATACTGGTACAATAGATCTTTCCTATCATGCCCCAATCTTGAATCATGAAATCAATTGAGATATATAGTTTAAAAACACAAGAGGCAGTTTTATACCTTAAACAAAGACATTACAAGGTGGGAGGAAGATAGCAAAACTCTGCTTATAAACATAAAAGAAACAGGGAAACATCAATTATAAAATTAGAAATCCAAAAGACCAGAAGAGCTAGAATTTAAAATGCAGAAAATTCAAGAAAGTTTTGAAATATTTTATAAGGATTTATACTCCCAATCACTAGCACCAAATGATCTACAGATTGATCAATTCCTAGACTCCTTAAAATTGCCCAGAGTAACAGATTAACAAAATGAAAGACTAATACAGAAGGTCACTGCTGAGGAGTTGTATGTAGCCATTTCTAGATTAAAACCAGGAAAATTTCCAGGACTGGCAGATATAACTCAGTGAGGGTTTGTTTGCCCAACAACTGTTAATGCCAAATTAATATAATGTGTGAAATTATGGGTCCAAAATATTAGTTTACAGTGTGTAGTTGGAACATGACAAAATCTAAAATCTTGTAACTTATATGGGTCTACCAGAGCCCCCTCTATTGAATGTTATTAATTATGAGCAAATCTAGAAATGCAAGACCACAATCTGACTTACACCTCTGTAAAGTAGATCATTTAATTTGAGGTCGTTTACCATTCCAAATACACATGGATAGTACCTTAGAGAGTGTATTCCAATATTTTAGGGAGGGGGAAAAGGTATCAAATAACTATAGAAATTCAGTCTAGGCAAACAGTTCATTTTTACCACTACGTTCCTGGCGTGCAGCACGATAGGCAAGGCCAATAGAGTGTATGAATTTTAATTTGTTTTAGTATACCAAATCTTTGAGGACCGTCATACTCACTGAGGGATACAAGTATACACCCAAATACCTAAAGTGGTCCACCACTGGAACATAAGTGGGTAGCATGCTTTGGTCTAACTGAAAATGTATGGGAAGAAGTGAAAATTTATCCAAGTTTATCTTGTGACCTGACATTTCAAAATCAATAAATAAACTAAGCAGAGGTGGAATTGATGATTTATCTAAAAAGAACAAAACACTGTTGCATCAAAGGAAATATGTTGGGATTTCTTTACTATAATGGGGGAGCTAGGCATAAAGTTTGTGCCACTGCTTGAGCTACGGGTTCCAGCGATATAGTGAAGAGGGGGTCTGACAAAGGGCACTCTTGACGTGTGTGCTTCAAATTTAAATTCAAGGGCAGATACTTGCGGGCTACGTCATTTCTGCCACAAAGCAAATGCAATAGAATCCTTTCACCGCTGCCCACAAAACTCTGATCGTCCCCTGAACCCTGATAAAACACAATTCGATTCATTTACTCAATTGAGAGCCGAACTCATTGTGTAGTAAATAGGTGTTCAAGGCACACAGCCATAATTTGTAGTCATTTTTATCCCAGTAACAAATACTATCGTGGTCTGAGAAAGACATTGGGCAGATACTTATGTCTATCCCTGAAAGAGCAGTGCAGTTTCTCTTGCGGAGAAAAAAAAAATGTTGCTTAGTGCTCGGATCAAGATGCTGCCAGCAGTCGAAAAAGACAAAGACAAGGCGGTAATACATTGCTTAAGTTCTGAGCTAGCGGTCAGCTGACAGAAATCTCACACCCTCATCTGTCTAAATGAAGATTAAGGAGTTAGTGGTGGGAGCGGATAGGAATACAAAGATTTGTTAGATAATCTAACAGAAAAGGGAAAAAATTGGGACTCCCCCTAAAGCAGTTTTCTGGCATTACAGTTACAAACCATGCGGGGGACAGGGTGTCGATACTGCAGGGTTCGTCTGAGATACTATGAGTAACTACTTTTTAATACAAGCAAAGAAATGACTGAATAAAAGGCTATAAAATCGAGTAAATCAATTACCTACCCACTGTCCAGGTCACGAACCTGACTGGTGTAACTGGGAAGGGCCAGTCAGTCCTGAGCGGTGTCCAGAGCGTGCAGTAGTGCTCTTTCAGGGCCTCGCTGCATCGGGAAGAGAAGACTGGAGAACGATGGTCCAGAAGCTGCCTGGCAACATCCAGGACACGGGCACCTGGAAAACAGGAGACCATGAAGTTACTCTTTTGGCTCCGATACTTTTAAGTATTTTACAGAAGACTCTCCAACAGTGAGAACACTGAGGAGTTGTCCGCAGGTGAAGTCGAAGAACCGATAACCTCAAAACAGTTAGCAGAGGAAAAAGAGGAGACGAAAACCCTCTGTGTCCGCCATGCCAGCAATGCTGGAATTAAGACGGACGTGTTGGAGAACTCCTCCTCCGTCTGTGGAGTTTGGATTGCCTCTACAACAGCAGCGGTCGGTCAAGCTTGACGACCTCCTTGCAGAGCGCCTGCAAGGCGTTCCTCCGAGCTCGCTACGTTTCTAGAGAGTAAACACATTCAGAAACAGCTACTAGAACAGCAGTTGATGTGATGTGCAGAACCCACCAAGGCCCCAAATATCGAGTTGATTTCAACAATTTTCTCCTCAAGTCCTTCACCATGATCCAATCGTCGCTCTGTATGGAGTGTACAGAGTCTGTTGGCACTGGAAAGGCTACTCGCACCATGGAATGACTCTGCCCAAAACCAAATTGGGGAATTAAATGTTCCAAGACCTTCGGACACTTGGATCCCTGTTCGGATAACCTGGATCCCTTTGATATGGAGTCCCATCTCCTCCAGTGTGTTCTAAATTCGTAAGGCAACCAATTGTAATAATTGGCTTACAGACACCTCGGGTACAGAGTCTCAGAGTCAGTAGAGCGCCTGAATTGACTCTGAGAACCCTGAGAATCAAAATATTCCAACACAATATCCTAGAATTTTCCAATTTAAAACAAATCTGGTTCGCAAGAAATTCCCAGTTCAGACAACTGTGAGACTGAAATGATCTTAAGGCAATGCAAATCTTCGTCCTTCGAGCCTGGATCGCTGCAAAAAGTCAATGGCCTAAAACAAATGTGAAAATTAAAATATCCAAAGGGTTTTGGGTTAAAGAAACCCAAAGGTCTAAGAATATAGCGTCCCGTCTCCTCCAGTTTATTCTAAATTCGTAAGGCAAGCGGTCCAATTAATTTACATAGTCACCTCGGGTACAGAGTCTCGGAGTCAGTAGAGCGCCTGAATTGACTCAGAATCACTCATTGGGATGTCGGCGGTTTCTGATCCGGTCTCTGAAAACTCTGGACTATTGGAATATTGGGATCTTTGTGGAACCTCAAACTGTGGTATTCGGATTTGCTTCTCCACAAATATATTCTCCTCTGTTTATATTGCTTGAATGTAAAGAACAAAACACTCCTAGATTCAAAAATTGGGTGAACGACTTGATGCAGTTTATAGAATAAAATCGGCTTGGCTGGCTGCAGTGATGAATTTAATACTACTTGGTAGGTTGTCTTGACTTAAATAGACTTGATTAATCGGCTGGTTAACACCCGGTTTGAACTATTTCACTATTTACATTTACTCTCTTTTACCCTTTGCCTTCCCTTGGGCACTTGTATGTGCTTTATTATCATATTACCTGTATTTTTATTAAAGACTTTATAAAAGTTCAAATTTGACCCAAATGTGGCAAGGGTGTCTAAGGTGGGGGACCTCAGGGGGCTGTTTTCACAATTAGTGCTTTCTGTATGATACAAATGTGAATAAATAGACCTTAATTAAAAATGTAAGAAAAATAAATAAATAAATACAAGTCTCAGCTTTAGTCTTGAATCAACTCACACCAAGGACTTCCCTGGTTTAGACTGGTGGATGTTCTGTTCAGTGAATTTGTGGTACAGTAAACTAAATATAATGCTCACTGTTACCAGTTGATGGTACTCTCCTCATTACTATTCTTTTTATCTGAAGAGGAGCTGCAAAGCCACAACCATTACAGTGTGTAAAAGACCTGATCCAAGTTGGACCACCAGCAAATTATCACAGTACTTGTCTGAGTCAAAAGAACAACACTAGACTGCAGTCAAGCCTGTAACAATGTACTCAAAGGGTACAACTGATCAGGAACTGTGTTACAAGAACAGCTACTCTATGGCATGGTCTGTGATCAATATACACCTGTGAAAATATCTGAAGACAACAAAGGAAAAATTGCTTTTTCTAAGAAGCCTGCATGTCGAAAACATTCACATCATGAGAAAACCTGCAGCTAAGCTCAAGCTGGAGAAAGTTAAGAGCTCTGTGTTTGGGATGGAAACAGGCGAGTTATGCTGTGGAATGCCATGTACAATTTAAGAGCAAGTGGAGTGTTGGCAGTTTATTCAGGTGTGCTCTCATTAGTGCGACCTTACTGTGAGGGTCTTATTTTGGGGGGCTGTAGCTGTGGAAAGCAAAAATCCTTCAGATCCGGTTCGAATAAACCGATGGTAAGCGCACTAACTTTTCCCTCCATTAAAATAGTTAGGAGTCATGGGCTCCACTCCGGCGTTTACTGAGGATTACTCGGGTGCAGTCTGTGAACTTCCTGAAAAATAAGAGTCTAATTGTAAAAGCTACGGAGTGATTCTTGGCTGATGTTACCTCCATACTGAACAGTAAAATATATTTGTTCAGTTACAGCAACGGATTTTTAGGCATTGCTCAGTGAGAAGAGTACAAGCATGAGAACGTGGCACCTTCCTCACCACATCAAAATACAGCAGAGAAAAATCGGAGAACCCTATTTGATAGGGAAAGGTGTGTACTAGAATAGAGCAACTTGCCTAAAGAATTCTGGATGGGCTGTAATGACCACTGCAGTAATTCGCAACAGGGGCTTCAACAGCTGTTTGAAACTCTGTACAAAATGTTGACAGGACAAAAGCCTGAGAGAATGAAGCTAGAGTCAAAATGTTAAAGGGAGTCTTTGTAGGGTATGAAAGAACAAGAAAGAACATGAAAGTTGTTTTGTCAGATTCCAGAGGAGGTTCAAGAGTCTGCAACTGATGCTCAAGACACCACTTAAAACGAGAGAGAGACATAGTACATGCCATCCAAAGAGAGACAGGAAAGCACCTCAGTACTTAACTGACTGTGTCAGATATTGAAGATCAGACACTGACCAGAACTGACTACTGCTACAGGGTCTGTAACGTACCACAGAGCTTTAAGAGGCAAGGAGTTCAACAAAATCACAGTTTTGGGTTGACTCTGAAAGAGGAGAGGAGATCTCTCATTGAAAATGACAAATTTACTCTGACCCCCCCTCCCAGAAGCTGAACATGCAGTGGTGGGAAGGTGGGTCTATGATTAAAAACAGTGTAGATGGATCTGAAATGTACAAAGTCTGATATGTTGCTAAGGATTACAGTCAACCAATGGGAGTGGATTACATGGAGACATTTTCAGTTCCAGCTTCAGTTATACACTCTTTGATGCAGATTACCACACAGTCCAACCTTCTGCTCCACCAGATGGACGTTACAACAGCCTACTTGAACGCTCCGATTAATTGCGAGATCTGCATGGAGCAAGCAGAGGGATTTGAAGGAAAGTCAAATACAGGTGAAAAGCTTGTCTGTGGACTGAATAAATCATTGTGTGATCTCAAACAGTCTGGAGGAACCTGAACATGTTGCATGATTATCTAGATGAAAATGGCTTTACACAGAACCCAGCTGACCATTGTGTCAGCAAGTATAGTAGACGATGATTACGCCGAAAGAGTCCTGGACACAGGCCCCTGAAAAAAAGGAGACTGCGGCGTTACTCTTTTCAATACTTTTAAGGGTTTTACAGTAGAATCTTCAACAGTGAGAACACTGGCCTCAAGGACGTAGCAGTCGGCTACGCTGACACCCCCAGGGTCTTTCCGGTGCGGGAGTGGAGACGACGCCCCTCTGTGTCCACCACACAGGTAGTGCTGGAAGAAAGACAGCCACGTCGATGGAGTTTAGACTGCCTCTACAACAGCAGCTGGATCTGCCGGTCAAGCTCGTTCCGGTCACCATGTTCAAGAGTAAACAAACACAAACGACAGTCAGTCGAGACAGTAACACAGGGAGCAGAGAGCACAACAGGACTACAACTGATAAAGAAGACAAAGCTAAAATGAAATACTATAAAGTAGGGATGTCGTCTTGTTCACAGCTACAAGTGATTGGTTTCAGAGTACATGTCTGGTCATTATATCACGATGCTAGCTACATTTTAATATCCAATTTCTATCTAAATTTGTTTGATCCATGACCAGATACGGAGTAAAACAAGAGTAAATACTGGTGATGCGTCTGATCGATGGAGACAGCTTAGAGCCCAGAAGGACTTCAAGACGGACGGCGAACTGGCCGATTTTCTCCTGAAAAGGTGAGCACTGATCTTCAGCTAAGCTTAGCTAACCTCAGCAAGATCATTTAGAACAACCACTAGCGGGGATGAGCATTTTAAGTCATTTAAACATTAGAGTGCTTGGATTTATATTTAGTGGTCCGAGTACAGCTAGGTTATCAAGATGACATTTGAGATGGCTAGTGCTAGGAAAAGCTATCCAGACTAGTGCTGGCTAACGCCAGAGGAATAGATGGGCCACAGCAGTTTACTCCCTCAACAGCAAAGAGCGTGACGGAATTATTTGCCAAATAAATCAAAAGTTTGACTATTTTGACTCAAATGTTTGTGAGATATGTTGAATGACTTCTAGTGTCCAAATCGAGTAACACTACTCATGCCCATTCCTAGCTACTAACGTGCGTGGTTTCTCCGTTGTAACTAATAAAATCCATATAGCTACACATTTACAAGAGATTACTCGGATTTGTGACTGAATCGGTGGATATGGTCAGATTTCACTTTCGTGATTTCATATTTTAGTAAAATGATGTGACTTTCCTGTGTACATGAGTTGATTATGGTATATATTTATTTTAGCTTTGAATGTCCAAGCACATCCAACCCTAGTTAGAGGCAGAAGATTAAGCACCTTTTCCAGTTTTGGGTGTTCAAGTGGAAGACTTTCAGACCGGTCTAGTATGTTTTCAAACCACATTGTGAATTATACATCCTTTTATCAACACAGAATTATAATATTGGTGGCCTACAAGTTCACAAATTTCATCTGTATAGAGAAGATCTAGCACATCTAGAAGAAGGGATTGCAGCTCTGGAGAGCTCCATGGATGCCTCTGAAGCTCTAGAGAATAGCAATAAGCAATATTTACCTCAACATGAGACACAAAAATAGCAGCAATCCACACCGATGCTGACAGTGTTTAATTCTTTATCTTCTTTATTCTTTATAGCTGCACAGCTATAAACTGTCCTTTCTTTTCAACAGACTAATGAGCAACAATTCCCACCGGAGTAAGAGCTGCACGTCTCTCAAGTCACCTTATAGTCTGTTATATATTTTCTGTATTATATTTATTCATATCTGTTGGTGTACATTTTGTTTTGCATTTACTTTTTTACTATAAGGTCATTGCACTTGACTGGAGTATGTATACTAATGTGAGCATTTCTAGTATTGTTTATTATATACCATGTACATTAGCTGCAGTACATTTTCTACTTAATCAAATCATGTTTAACCATCATTTTAAACAATGTGATACTTTGTGTGTATATAACCCTTATAAGCCCTTATTTCTCTGTGTTTAATAAAATTGGTCATTTTCATCTTGTCATTTTCCATCAACATGAAATGTAGTTGTAAAGTAGCTGGGTAGGGTTTCAAATAAATGAAAACTGAACAGCTGGAAGCCCTGATGTACCTACGTCCAGAAGGTTTATATGGTAAGGCACCAGTGAGGGCACTTCATAATCGAGGTCTTCACCAGGCTGCAAGAAGGAGAAGCAGCAGACTACTGCTATTTGCGGGGGTGGGGGGGTGGTTCTGTTAAACTGAGCATGTTGTCGGGATCTGTAAATCAGTAACTCCAACTCTAGAGTGTATTTTAGGAGCAGTGTGCTTGATACTGCAGGGTTTGTCTGAGATACTATGAGGAATATTGATATTACTTTTCAATACAAACCAAGAAATTACAGAATAAATGGGTGTAATCAATTAAATCCTTCACCTGCCTACTATATTTACACTTACATTTAAGGCATTTAGATATATTATATACTGTTACATGCTCTAGATATTTAGGGGGAAATGGGAAGATGGAGAAACCTCTTCCTCAGTGTCAAATACAAGGCAAATGGGATGTCTAAGGAATTTCGGTTTTGGTCCTTTTCCAAGTACAACTGTACAGGGGATCAAATTCTGGTAAAGAGTTCTGAGGCAACTCACAGGTTAGCTTTTCCAAACGTAATCATTTGGCAATCTGCTTCAACCACATTCCTTCTGGAAGGAATATCTGATTTTGACCAGAATAACAATACACTTTAACTAGACAAAATAGAATATGTAAAATACTGATGGTGTCATCTTCCAGTGAGGAATCTACTGCATTTAAGAGATACAGAGAACAGAATGAACTCCTGCTATGAATAAACTAGAAAAATCCTCGATGCCCCTTAATGTCCAATTACTAAGCCCAATGTCCCCAAGCTGAAAGGGTAGATCTGGATTCAAGGAGAGTGGTGATCATATAGAGATACAATTAGGGAATTATGTTATATATGTTCTAGCATCTCTCCAAGAAAGCAACATATCGCACACTACAAAGTTATCAGAGAGAGACGGTATTTTGTCAAAATTATAAATAAATGGTAGGGAAGTTGGAGATCTAGGATGACGTGATGAAGTCAGTGTTAGCTGACTCATCCCCAGGCCATACACAGTAGACTTGTGACTCTGACAAGTGACCTACCTGGTGATCCTGGAGGAATGAAGGGGGCTGGTGAGTGGGTCTTCTAGGAGCCGGCAGGATCCACGGTTAATCTAGAAGGAGGAAAACACACAAGCAATAACCCTAGAAGTGTGGTTCAGGTCAGAGGTAATTGTTATCCCAAGGTATCTAAAGCCAGTTTTTGTCAACTGGAATGGTAGATTTAGTTTAACATAATTCAGGACATTCAGCTGAATAGCTGTAGACCTGCCAAAACTGATTTTATAGCCAGATAGCACACTATAATTAGTGATGAAGTTTCTGATTTCAGGAACAGAGGTCACTGGATTCTTTAAATATAGAAGTATATCGTCTGCAAATAATGAGATACGATGGTCCGCTTCTCCCACTAAAACTCCTGATATAATGAACCTAGATGTAAATGTATTCAGCAAGGAGTTCTATTACTAGGGCAAAATGCAATGCTGAAAGAGTAGCCTTGTCTGCAGTGTCTTCCAATTGGCACAACATCAGAGATAAGATTGTTTGCATCAATACAGGCTGTGGGGTCTAAATACAACAATTTAACTATATTTATAAAATTAATCCCCAATACGATTTTCTCCAGTAGAGCAAAAAGAAAGTTCCATTCAACCCTGCTGAACACTTTCTCAGCATCTAAGGAAACAGTTAAAAGTAGGGTTTCATCTACATTAAGTAGACTAATGGGTCGATAGGAAGCACATTCTGTTGGGTTTTTGTGCTTTAACAGTAGAGCATTTCAATTTTCTTCAGAACTATTATTAATCATGGGCATAAAAATGGGGTATAAATCTGACCAAAACTTCTTGTAAAATTCGACTGGATAGCCATCAGGGCCAGGTGCTTTTCCCGAGGGCATGGCCCTGATAGCATCCCAGATCTCCTCTGGTGTAAAGGGGGCATTCAAAAGAGTCTGATCAACTTCTGAGACTCTAGGGAGAATAATGTTACCCAAGCAATTTGATCTATCTAAAATGTGAACTGCTGCAGTCTGAAGTGTAAAGCGATATTAAAAAGTTACAGAAAGGATCATTAATTATGCGAAGGTCATAAGAAAACTCTCCAGAGGAGTTTTAATAGCTTTTATAGATCATTCAGTCTGTTGTAATTAAGATGGTGAGCTAATAAACAACTGGGTTTATTTCTGTTTAGAAAAAAGTAATAACTTAGAAATATGAGGAGTGTATTCAGGGTTAAGGTTTAATTTAGCATTTACTAGCAGAGACCAATCTGTAACAGACTGTGTGTGTTCTAGTTGCAGCTTCTCAACTTCCAAATTTTTCTTTGGTATTTGGCTCCGAGTTCTTTCTGAAGAGACGCATAAGATCAAATGACCTTGCAAAGTGTCTTTGACGGCATCCCATTTAACTGCACTAGTAACTGGAGAGCAGCAGTTGTCTTGCCAATAATCTGTTATTCTCTTTAACATGGAAACAAAAGCTTCTTTATTTAGTAAATGTGTTAAATCTCCACTGAGGAGTTTTTAATGCTGTTAAATTTACCATTACATCCAAATACACTGGACTGTGGTCAGATAAAACCAATTTGACAGACCTTCAACATATGTATCCAGTTAGTAGGAATAAGAAAGTAATCCAGTACTGAATAGGAGCCATGGGAATGAGAGGAAAATGTATAATCCCTAGTCATGGGATGTAGTTCTCTCCAGATATCTACAAGGCCTGACTGCATGATCAAATGTCAAAGAACTTTACAATTAACCATATGGAGTGAAGAGGACTTGTTCAGACCTTCTGCATTTTCAGGCACACCAACAATTTCAGGAACTCCACCATTTTGAACCTTCAGCCACCAAGTTTTCAACCTCTTCCAAATCTGCCTTCTGTGGCGGTACCTTGTGTCACTAAAGTGGATAATGAAGCCTCCACCGAGGAGACAGCCTGCAATATCTTGAAGACAGCCCTCCATATTATCCTAAAATCAGCCGATAGATCTGAGTTCAACATGAAGAATGGCCATGTTTGGTTGAGTATTAGCAGGAATGCTAGCTTCGTCCCCCTCAGCGGGTTCCAGAACTTGTTTTCTTGTCTTTAAGTCTCTGGGACTGCGTAGATAAAGAAATGGGAAAATCTTTATCCCCAGAAGTATCAGTCATAGGTATATCAAAAGTGGGACTGCATTAAAGAGATTAAACCGAGGTGGAGTGTGAATAAAGACAGGTGTAAAAACGGAGTAAAAGTCTAAGCAGCCATCTCTTACCCGGTCACATTTTTAAAGCAAATTCTTTTTTTTTTGAGAACAAATGTTTATTAACTATTTTAAAATGTATGCAGAAAGGTGCCAAGCTTACCTAAGGAGCACAAATCAAAAGCTGGAGATTGGAAAAGCTGCATATGGAATCATCTTAATGATGTCAGATAAAATTTAAGTAGAAATATCCAGTGGATTATTTGGTGATCAGGATTCCTCAAAGATAAATCGATAATTTCCCATGCATGGTCCTCAAAACATAAAGACTCAAGATCCTTTGACCACACACAGTCCAACCCGTTGTTAGAAATCCGGCGTCCAGGAGACAGATTCAGGAGTCTGGATCTTCAGTGTTGATGAGTTTATTGATACACACAGAGATGTACAACTCGATCGGTCACGGTCAACCCAGTCTGATTAGGGGTATTTTGAGAGGGCCTTATATACATTGGAAATTGTGGGTGGAGAAAGGTTGATGAAGAGGAGTTTAAGGAGGGGTAGGAGGGGGATGAAGTTGAGGGGGGGGTTGATGGTATACAAAGAGAGAGAGTGACCACTTTAGGCCGGCAGACGAAGGGTAACAAAAGGTGAGACAAAGGATTAAGATAACCATTTGATAACAAGTTGATAACACATGAAAGTAATGTTAGAAAAGACCATATTTTCTCTCACCGTCTACAAGAGGCTTAAAGTAAAAAACAAAAAACAAAAACAATACAGGAAGGAAAAAATACAGGAAGCCGAGCAAGGCTGGAGTAAAGCACTGTAAGCATGAGGTGGGGATGTAATTTGGAGTTCAGTGAGTCTCTGATGCCAAAGGGCTGATTTAAGCTGCAGATCCCTAAAGAAAGAGGTGCTGGGCACATTACATTACTCTTTGATAGCCTGGAAAGATCTTAACCCATTTTCACTACAGATATCACCTGGAGGTTAAACTCCTTTGCTCTCCCATTGGGGGGCAATGAAACAGAGCATTCCCCATCAGTAAATAATGATTATGAAAGAGTGGAGAGAGCTCATGCCATATTAGAGTATGTCTGCCTAAACAACTGTTAATGCCAAAGTAATATAAGGAGCGAAATTATGGGTCCAAAATATAGTTCACAGTATCTAGTGGGAAAAAACACAAAATATAAGACCTTTACTTTACACAGGGCTACCAGAGCCTGTACCAGAGCCTCCTCTATTGAGCAGCATGAATTATGAGCACTTTGACTCAGGCATGTTGATCGAGGTTTTAAGGTGAACATCTCAGCATACATTTCAAACTCTAGAAATGCAAGAACACCATCTGACTTACACCCCTGTACAGTAGATCATTTTATTCAAGGTTGTTTAAGGTACTATGCATGTGTATTGGGAATGGTAGAGTGTATCCCAATATTTTTTATAGGCAGGAGCATATGTATCATATAACTATAGAAATTCAGTCTAGACAGAATATTCTTTTTTACCACTACGATCTGGAGTGCAGTGAGGGCAAGTTTATCCAATTTAGTATCTATTTAATTTGTTCAAGTATACCATTTTTTTGAGGACAGTCACTCACTGCGGGACACACAATCCAGTGGTGGACCACTTTAGGTATTTGGGGGTAGACATAAGTGGGTAGCATGCTTTGGTCTAACTGAAAATTTAAGGGGAAAAGTGAAGATTTATCCCAGTTTATCTTGGGGCCTGACATTTTTAAGCAGAGGTAATTGAATCTGTTGATTTATCAAAAAAAAAGAAAAAAACCTCGTCACATAAACTGAAATATGACGTTGGGCTTTCTTTATTATAGGGAGCTAGGAATAAAACAGCGCACTGCTTGAGCTAGAGGTTCCAGCAATATAGTGAAAAGGCATTCTCAAGGATGCCGTCCAAACCAGGAGACTTTACTTTTTTCATCTGACAGAGGGTCTCTTTCAATTCTAGAGGAGAAATCTCCGGATCTAAATAAGATGCCTCGTCAGTAGACAATTGTGGTAACTCAAAGGAATGGAAAAAGGAGGCAATATTTAAGGTTTTTTTTGGGACTGGTCTGATTTATATCATTCTGAATAGAAGCTGTAAAAAGTATAATTGATTTGTGCATGATCTGTAAGTAGTTCTCCATCATGAGACCTTATTGCTGCAATATTTGAGAATTTCTCATTACTGAGTTTTAGCACCAAGAGGTGACTGGGCCTGCTTCCATTAAAATAGTCATTTTGTCTAACCCTTATAATAAGGAATTCTGCTTTTTCTCTTAGAAGAATATTAAGCTCATTGCAATACAAATCATTTTATTTAAGAATATTACCAGAAAGGTCCAGATACTTCTCTTTTCTGTCACCAAGAACCAAAAACAGAATTATTCCTAAAGAAACCATTCACTGCTCCCAATAAACCTCTGATCGTGCACTGAATCCTGATCCTGAATTCACTCCTAAAATCAGAGCCGAAAGATTTGTGCTTGCATGTAAAGTATGTTGCTTAGTGCTCGGATTAAGATGCTGCAAGCAGTCGAGTAAAGACAATGTGGTATTACATAGCTTAAGCTCAGAGCTAGCGGCCAGCTGACTAAGAAATATCACCCCCTGATCTGTTTAATTAATAAATGATTAATGACTTTTCATATCTGCTCCCACCACTAACTGAAAGACCACTAGATTTGTTAGAGAATCTAACAGAAAAGAAAAACTGGTATCTCTTAGAGTTGGAGCGTAAACTGAAATAAAGGCAATATTCTCATTTCTTACTTTTGTTGCAATGTGTATTATTCTTCTTTCTTCACCCCTTCCTTATAATAGTAATCTCCCACTTCCTCTGTACCAAGATAAGAACTCCTTTAGTTGTTATTTGCAGCTGCATAAGAAGCAACTCTATAGAATTTATTGCATTTGGGAATATCAAAATCTCTCAATTGGGATTCATAATCAGACCAAGGTCAGTTCGTTTTTGATAGAGCAAGAACAACGGAAAAAATGTTTAAGAGGCTTATTTGGACCATTAAAAACATTTAAAATCATAAAGACAAGGGTCTTGTTATACTTAAATTTCCAGACTTTCAAACGAGTCAAATAACAAAAAACATAAAATAAGTGAACTGCCCAAATACACAAAAATACAAATATAACCTGCTATATAAAAAGTGCCCTGCTAGAAGTTTATTCTGCTGTCTTTGCTCACCCATGAGATAGTCTAGCTTTGAACACATCCTGAAATGTAGACATGTGTGTAAAGAATTCTTCCCGCGTTGCTGAGAGCCACGCCATGATGATCTTCTCCAGTGCACCAGAGGATCCACCATGTTGGATTGAGGCGAGGAGAAGACAGATATGACCTTTTTTGCTGGTGACGAGTTTGGAGTAAAAGGCAGAGGTTTCCTGCTGAGAAACATCCTTAACTGCACTGTAACCAAAAAGAAGAAATGAAATAAGGACCAAATTCGGGAGCTCTAGCCAGCTGCAACTGAATGAACCGATGAATTCTCAGCAGATATTGCATCCCAATAGTTGCTGGATTAGGTACAATTGGACCAGCAGGATATACTGCTGCACTTACCGCTCTCAGAGGACTATTCACCAGTGAAGATTCACATGCAACAATGACTTCATTTTCCAAAAGGGAATTTATTTCTTTATAACTTCTGCTTCCTTGGACATGGGACATTTAGTCAATAAGGGGGGCATCTCTAGTTAAAGTGGTGCAAGCAAAACAGCTGATTGGCCTTACCATGCTCAATATCATTCATTCTGAGACCAGAAATGTTTGGGAAATGTTTGGTAAGTTAGTCTTAGTCTTGTCATTCTCACTTGGCAGCTCAGATCTTGACCGTGTAAAAGTAGTATCAATTATTTGCCCCCTGTCTTGCCTAGGGACTTATGTGATTCACCTGGCTCTCTAAACAACTGTCTCTGTCCTTCATCCAAGACTACATGCACAGCTGCAAACTGATCCTCATAGTACAAGATACTGATATTGTTTCAGCTGCAATCTTTTGTACCACTATATGTTCATACATATTGTCAACACCATCTGGAGACAAATAAAACAATGTAAAAATGGAGGATTTTCCCATTCAACCTCTGACAGAGCTCCATGTGACGCATCAGGTTCTCTGCTCTTTCAGATCCCAAGAATATTCTACTGGGCCTATTAGACGTGGAAACACAATATCCTAGAATTTTCCAATTTAAAACAAATCTGATTCCCAGTTCAGACAACTGTGAGACTGAAATTATCTTAAGGCAATGCACATCTTCGTCCTTCGAGTCCAGATGGCTGCAAAAAGTCAACGGCCTTAAACAAATGTGAAAATTAAAATATAAAAAGGGATCTGGGTTAAAGTAACTAGAAGGTCTAAGAATACGGCGTCTCGTCTCCTCCAGTTTATTCTAAATTCGTAAGGCAAGCGGTCCAATTAATTTACACAGTCACCTCGGGTACAGAGTCTCGGAGTCAGTAGAGCGCCTGAATTGACTAGGAATCACTCATTGGGATGACGGCGGCCGCCTCTGTCGGTTTCTGATCCTGTCTCTGAAAACTCTGGACCCAGAGAAATATTGGGATCTCGGTGGAATCTCCAAAACTGTGGTAGTTGGATTTGCTTCTCTGCGCTTAAAGAATCAACTCGATCAGTCAGTCTTAGGAATGTAGAGAAACACTTTAATCCTGCAGTAAATGTAACGCCGGTGGAAGACTTCAGAACTGTGTCCTTGCAGTACAGTCAGTTACACTGAAATCTTGTTCAAAAGGTGCTGGCTAAGACTGCTTAGATTACTTAAAGGGAAAGAGAAAACCCCTCCTACCTAAAATTGGGTGCAGTGGTGAATTTAATACTACTTGGCAACCTGTCGACTTAAATAGACAATATGGACTCTGATTGGATTAATTGGCTGGTTAGCTCCCAGTCTGAAATCTATTTCACTACTTAAAATTCTGCAGTCATTTACATTTACTCTCTTACCCTTTGCGTTTCTTTGGACACTTGTATGTGCTTTTATAACTTCATATTCAGAAATTACCTGTATTTTTACAGTTACAGTCATAAATGCAAAAGCTTCCAGGGGGCCCTGTGTGAACCGACCCTCACCAATGTAATAAACAGACCTACGCCCTTGATTTAGTTTCACAGAGATCTGGTGAACTAAGGTGGTTAGCAATCATAACTTAATTGAAAAGGACTGCTTTAGGGGCTAGAGATCATTACAATTAAAAACCATGACAGTCTCAACACTGCAGGATTTGTCTGAAATACTATAAGTGTCACTGATATAACTTTTTAATACAAGCAGAAAAGTGACAGAATAAATGGGTTGAATCAAGTAAACCATGTAAATCACTCACCTGCCAACTATGCAGTTCACTAACCTGACAGTGTGACTGGGAAGGGCCAGTCAGTCCTGGCCTGTCACCTTCTTGATGTTCCCGGAGAGAACGATGGACCCCAGGTGGCTCAGGTGAAGCTCATCTCTGTGTAAGAGGACCAGACGCAGGAAAGCTCTGCCAGTTGTCTACGAAGTCAGCGCAGACGGACCTGTCAGCCAGCAGTGGAGCAAGAAGAGGCTCACTCACTCGTCGTCAAGTGGGCAGGGGGCTGAAGACGATGATCCTTTTTCCGAACAGTGTCCAGAAGCGTACAGCAGTGCTTCTTCAGGGCCACGCTGCAACAGGCAGAGAATAGTGGAGAACGATGGAGCCAAAGCCACCTGGTGACGCCCAGGACACGGGCAGCTGGAAAACAGGAGATTGTGGCATTACTCTTTAGGGTCGAGACTTTTCAGTGTTTTACAGAAGAATCTCCAACAGTGAGAACACCGCCCTGAGGAGTAGTCCTCTGTGCCGGAACAGGTGAAGAGCTGAGGTTCTCGAACCAGTTAGCAGAGGCGAAAAATGGTTGTGGTGGTGGAAGAGTCCTCTGCTTTTCCCAGCCACACTGATACTTTTAGGCCCTCTCAGGTGCGGGACAGGAGACGACAACTCTGTCTGCTGCGCCGGTAGTGCTGTAATTAAGACGGCGGTGTTGGAGGAGTCGCGGGCAGCCTCCAGCCTCGGCTTCCGTCAGTGGAGTTTGGACAGCCTCTACAACAGCAGCTGGATCTGCCATAATAGCTTGACGACCTCGTGGAGAGTTCGTTCCTCTGAATAAAAACATGAACGACGGTCAGTGAGAGAGGACTGTACAGTAACACAGGGAGCAGAGAGCACAAGGATCACAACAACACAAAGTTAATAAAAAGAAGACACAGCCACAAAAGTGGTACCAAGTTTCCCATTAAAGAGTACAATAGGCTTTATAACCTGAATGTGGTCAATGATCACAGCGGTGATGGTTACAGTGTTACAATATTCAAACACAGCATGAAATCCTTGATCACTGTAATTATGATGTTTCACATTATGCAGTAGAGAGCATGACGATCAAGGGCAAGATTGATAAACTGAACTGTGAAGTCTGCAAGGAAATCTGCTCAGAGTAGAAACAGAACCTGATGCACGAGCAAAAGCAGTACTTGAACTAGTACATACTGACCTAGCTGCTCCTATAGATCCAGTGTGCAAAAGAGGGTTGTAGATCCACTCTGGCGTTTACTGAAGATTACTCAGGTGCAGTCTGTGTACTTCCTGAAAATGAAGGGTGAAACTGTAAGAGCTACGGAGTGATGCTGGACTGTATGGAACAGTAAATGTATTTGTTTAGAAAATGGTACAAAGTTCACAGCAAGGGTTTTTCAGTCATTGGTCAGTGAGAAGGGCATAAGGCGTGAGACCTCAGCATCTTGATCACAACATCTAAAAACAGCAGACAGAAATTGGAGAAACCTATTTGATATGGAACGGGGAACACTAGTAGAGAGCCAATTACCTAAAGAATTCTGGACATCTGCTGTAATGACCACTGCAGTCATTCGCAACAAGGACTTAAATAGCCACTAGGCTTAAAATGAAACTCCATACAACAAGGATGTTAAAGCCAATTTTCTGACGTTACAATTAAACTATGCAACAGACAGTCTCGATACTGCAGGGTTTGAGATACTATTAGAGACATGGATTTATTACATTTTAATACAAGCAGAGAAATAAATAATAAATGGTTATGAAATCAAGCAAATCATGTAAAATCACTTACCTGCCAACTATCCAGTTCACTGACGGACGCCTCGGGAGAAGCTTATCTCTGTGCAAGAGGAACAGACGCAGCCGAAAGGGCTCAAGTTGCTAGATCCAGCATGCTTGATGTGAAAAAACGACAGATGGTTTTGACTACATGTACAAAGTTGACTTTCACATCAATGAAATTAATCAAAGAAGAAAGACCTGGAATCTCTCAGTGACAACCACATCCTGACAGTCTCAGAAAAAATTTACTGAGCAGAGAAACACTAAATCTTAGTAGGCCAGCAGTGGTATTACCTCTGAAATCTCAGTACAATGAAATTGGGGCAATAAATCTGCAGGAACTCGAACTAGGCGTGTGGTATCTTCATTTCATTGACCAGTTCTCACGGTCCTCTGAAATAGTGAAACGCTGTTCATAATCAGTCTGCATGCTCCACCTCAGAAACTGTTCAATGACAACAGAGGAGAATTCAACAATGATGAAGTGACAGAAAAGGAGGAAAACTTCAACATAGAAGTAAAGACAACAGCTGCATACAGTCCATGGAGCAATGCACTTTTGGAACGGCACAACCAAACACGCACTGAGATTATGGTGAAAGTAAAGACGCAACAGCTGTGACTGGGATACTGCACTGGACTGAGGCCTTATGGAAAAGAGCAGCAGGCAAAAGGTCCATGGCTACAGTCCACATCAGTTGGTCTTAGCACAGAGGACAGGTTAGGATTCTGTCCAAACTGACAAGCCTCCTGCTTTAGAGGAAGCAGGAGAGAAGCAGCATCAAAGAACTCCTACAAACACAGGAGGTTGAACATGTGCTGCAGCACAGTGCAAAACAGCAGCTTAGGGACTGTTTTTCCAAAAAGGGGCATCAGCTTCAGTTGCTTCAGTGTAGGACAAAGGAAACTATATTAAAAATGCATCTTGAAAGGACATAATACTGCTGTTCTGTGCTATGTCAGAGTTCTTTCTGTATACACTGTTTTTAAATAGCTAAAATGAGTCTGTTCTATCAGAATACTAGGGTTTTAAGTATTGAGGGAGTTTGTTAAGTCTATGATAGACATGCATTGTTTCATTTATATTTTCTCATATTGGTTGTGGTATATTTACATTTACGGCATTTAGCTAATGCTCTAATCCAGAGCGACTTACAAAAGAGCTTCACTGTTTACTCAAGAACAACCTCAGCTAGTTTGAATAGACTAAACATTCAAAGATACCTCTAAGCTTAGACACTGCTAAACACAAGCCAATAATGAGACCATAGTACTCTACTCTTCACCCAAATACCATCGGAAGAGGTGGGTCTTCAGTCTGCGTTTGGACAGTTTGCGTCAGACAGCAAGCACCTCTACCGTTCGGACAGCCCAGGAAAGTTGGTTCCACTACTTCGGTGCCAGGAAATGCCGCACTTACTAGTTGGTAGGTGGGAGGGGGACTGAAGATGATCCCGGCATCTGTCTTTTTCCTAAGTGTGAGGCAGGGCTCCTTTAGGACTTCGCTGCGTTGGGCGTAGAATAGTGCCAAGGGAAGCCACCTGGTGATGTCCAGAACACCGGCATGGTTGTGGAGGAGCCCTTTGTTTTCCCGGCTACACAGACACACCCAGGCCCTCTGCAGGAGTGAAGTGGAATTTAGATGACCACATTAGAGGAGTCGCCACAGGCAGCCTCGTCTTCCATCTGTGGAGTGTGGACTGCCTCTAAAACAGCAGCTGGATCTGAGGGTCAAGCTTGATAACTTCCTTGCAGAGCTTGCTCCTCCATGGTCGCACCGTTTCTTGTGAGTAAACAGAGAAAAAAAAGAGAGTAAAGTAACACAGGGAGCAGAGAGCACAAGGATCAAAACAACTGTCTCAGATAAAGAAGACAGCGCTAATATTAAAGACTATAAAGTAGGAATGATGGCTTGCTGCTCTGTGTTGAATCACGTGTCAAGCTTTCAAAGCAGGACCTCATCGAAACAGCAGCTCGGGGTCTCACTGAAAACGAAGCATTGTTGCCTCACTGAAATACAATCACAGGTCAAGGCACGTCAGCTCCCTGGTCGCGCTGAATTATGTACTCAAGTAAAATAGAAATGTACAAAATGTGTAAAAATTAGCCGACTTTCATTTCAAAAGACAATAAAACATGAAGTAGGTTTGGTCAGGTATTGTTTCCAAACCCACAAAAGAAAAATTGTTCACAAACCCTCTTTGTATTCAAGGGTTTTTAATTGGAGATGACGTGAAACTATCTTGAATTAAACATCAACAAAAATGTCTATTTCTGGTTATTTTTGTGTTCAACAAATGTTCAGTCCATATACATGTGCAGTACTGCTTACGAGGAGAACAAAGCAGTTACACACTCAGATGAAAAACATGCAATTAAATGTAGATCAAATTACGTTCAATGAAAAGAAACACAGGCAGACATCACTGTATGGAGCTCCCGTTTCCGTTTGGACGAAGCTTATGAACACAAGTGAATCAGGCAATAGTGGTGTAGTATTTGTAAAACAGGTGGCACAGTAGAGCTGTGAAGCTGTGGAGGGGAAGGTGCTTGCTAAGGGTTGCAGTTAGTTAAGGGGAGTAGATTATAATCATTACTACTGTCAGCAAGAATAACAGTTTATGACTGCAGGTGAGTTTGTTTACAGTACTGAAAATTAATCCAGGGCAGTTTTAGTTATTATAGATTAGAAAGGAGAAATATGATTCAGCTTTAATAACGATTTTTTCTGCATGACACCATTCGAGTTGAAGAAATTCTAATTTAGTGTGACCCTACTAGCCTTGGGACGATAAACGATATTAAATATCGATAATTTAAACAAGTGACGATGTTCAGTGCAATATCATCCCAGGTGTGTGTTTTTTTTTTTTTGGCTTTATTTAACCGTTGACTTTGTGCAAGTATTCTACGGTAAACTAAACATTTAGTCCTATGTAACAAATAAGGCAGCATCTAAGTATTGATGACTCATCATTAATATAAAATTAACTACAGCTACAAATTACCTTTGTAAAACGCGACTTAAAAAGATTAGAATGTAGAGATGTGGTTAAAGAATGCTGGGTACATGCAAATGAACATGAACATGAATCCGCCTCATGTGGCCTTCTCCCGGGTAGACGGTGAAAATGGATGAGCCTATACAGAAGAAGGGTGTCACTGCGGCAGTTTGGCAATATTTTAGTTTATAACCAGACGAACACAGAGAACTGTTAGATGTTAACAGTGTTACATGCCGTCTTTGTAGAAAACGGATCACCACAGAGGGTGGAAATGCTACTAATCTGCAAATCTCAGGATACATCATGCAGCTCAGTATGCTAAACTGGGTCCAACGCATAGAGAAGGCAGTTTGTTGAATTAGACAATCACAAATGCTTTCGCAAAATACACAAACTTGACAGCGCAAAATGGCGAGAGCACAATTCGAGTGGAACCCGTTATATCGTGAAGGGACTGCCTCCAGTGTAGTAAAAAAAAATAAAAGAAAAAGAAAAAAAAAAATCATTCAGAGAAACGCTACAAACCTTGAACTCTCCATACGAGCTACTAAGCCGTAAGTACTTCAGTAAGACTGCGGTGCGGAGACGTAGAATAACGTTCAAGCTGAAGTTGAGTGTTTGATCAAGAGAGCGGAGTTTTACTCAGACAGCTGACATGTGGAGAAGCACTAATATGACTCTGTACAGGTCACTGACTGTACACTTCATTTCACCTGAGAGCCACACTGCAGCCAATACAGCTGAGGGTCTTCACTCTGAACTCCAGGACTGGAAACTGAATGAGGAAGAATTTACCTACATTACAACAGACAACGCTGCAAATATAACATCAGCCGTGAGTAGGTGACATGGTTGTACGTCACCATGTTAACTGATCATCTACATCAAAGGCTGGTTCCTGTTTATATGCTGCCAATTCAGCAGTAGCTGGTTCTTCAGTAATAGAGATTCCTGATTGCTTTCGTTTTGGACAAATAGTTGCCTGATGTTTTATTTTTTAGGAGATTGTGTCAAAACCTCTGCGGAATAGAGGGACAGGCCTGATTCCGGAACATGGATGAATGGACTCCTCCAGACTGGATGGCAGGGCATCTCAGTACATGTAAATGAGAGAGAGAGAGAGAAAGGGGTTAGGATGACTGTTGGAACTGAGTAGTGTGACAGGCCTGATACCAAGACGCAGGAACTGAACCAAAAAAGGGCAACTCCAGACAGGCCGCTCAGGACATGAGGAGAGAGAGACAAAAAGAGTAGCCTTGTCTGCAGTGTCTTCTAATTGGAAAAATATCGGATATAAGACAGTTTGTTGTATTTAGACCCCACAGCCTCTATTAACGCAAACTTACTATATTTATAAAACTATTCCCCAATACGATTTTCTCCAGTAGTGCAAAAAGAAAAAACTCCTCAACCCTGCTGAACACTTTCTCAGCATCTAAGGAGTCTTTTCTTTTGGTAAGATTTATAATATTACGAAGGTGGTGAACGTTATTAGATCCATATCTGGATTTAATGAATCCCGTCTGATCAGGTTTAATGATGTATGGAAGAAATGTTGCCAGTCGGTGAGACAGTGCTTTAGTTAGAAATGTGTAATCTACATTAAGTAGACTAATGGGTCGATAGGAAGCACATTCTAGGGAGAGAAATGTTATCCAAGTAATTTGATCTATCTAAATGTAAACTGCTACAGTCTGAAGTGTAAAGCCATTTTTAAAAAGAAAGGATCATTAATTATGCGAGGGTGGTAGGAAATCTCACCAGAAGGAGTTTTAATAGCTTTTATAGATCGTTCAGTCTGTTGTAATTAAGCTGGTGAGCTAATAAACGACTGGGTTTATTTCCAAACTCATAGTATTGCTGTTTAGAAAAATGTAACAACTTAGAAATATGAGGAGTGTATTCAGGGTTAAGTTTTAATTTAGCATTTACTAGCAGGGACCAGTTTGCACTTGAAACCAGGAACATCATTGTAAAATGGAATGACAAAGCTGTAAACCTGCTCTCTTCTTTTGTTGGCGTTGAGCCACTGGGCAATGTGAAGCATTGGGATCGGAAAACCAAAATCTACATAATGGTTCCAAGACCAGCCATTGTTGACATATACAACAGGTTCACGGGAGGCGTTGACCTTCTTGATATGCTATCTGCATTGTACAAGTTCAGCATCAGATCCCGAAGATCTACATTTGGTGGCACACCGTTACAGTGGCAGTAATCAATGTATGGATCCGCTACAGAAGAGACCTGGAGAAACTGCAGCCCAGACAGAAACCCCTGCCCCTGACAGAGGGTCTCTAAATTCTATAGGAGAAATATCCTGATCTAAATAAGATGCTTCGTCAATGGAAATTTGTGGCAAATCTAAGAAATGGAAAAAGGGGGCACTATAAGGTTTCCTTTGGGACATCTGATTTATATAATTCTGAATAGAAGCTGTAAAAAGCATCATTGATTTGTGCATGTTCTGCAAGTAGTTCTCCATCATGAGACCTTATTGCTGCAATATTTGAGAATTTCTCATTTTAGGGTTTGACAAAATGACTATTAAGCTCATTCTTAAATAAAACTATTTGTATTGCAATATCACCAGAAAGAGACTGTTGATTGCTCTTGAATTTAAACTAAAAGCACAAGAAAGGTCCCGATACTTGTGTCTTTTCTGTCGCCAAGAAGCAAATGCAATAGAATTATTCCTAAAGAAACCATTCACTGCTACCAAACAACCTCAAATTGTTCACTGATTAAACAATTCAGTTAATTCACTCCTAAATTAAAGCTGAAATATTTGTGCCTCGCAGATAAAGTTTACTGCTTGGTGCTCGGATTAGGAAGTTGCCAGCAGTCGAGTAAAGACAATGCAGTAATAGATAGCTTAAGCTTAGAGCTAGCTGCCAGCTGACTGAGAAATATCACCCCCTGATCTGTTTAATTTAAAATGATTAATGACTATTTTTATCTGCTCCCACCACTAACTGAAAGTCCACCAGATTGGTTAGATCCATCCTTGGTTTAACATCGTAATCTCCCAATTCCTCTGTACTAAGATAAGAACTTCTTTAGTTGTAGTATTTGCAGTTGCGTAAGAAGCAACTCTATAAAATTTATTGCATTTGGGAATATCAATCTCTTAAATGGGATTATTAATCAGACCAAACTAGCACGTTTAAGAGGTCCATTTAGACAATTAAAATGTTCCAGCTCAAGACTCAAAACCATAAAGATAAAAATAAATTCAAGTATAACAAGACCCTTAACTGGTACTGGTAGCTAAACTTTGAGCTGCTTCTTGATAAAACTGTTAGGGTCGTCTTTCCCCGCGCCCTAAAGAATAAATTATTATAAAATCCATTAAATCATGTAAATTAATTACCTGCCCTCTATCCAGTTGCCTACTCTGGGGTCCTGTCTTTTTCCGAGTGGTGTCCAGAAGTGTGTAGCAGTGCACCTTCAGGGCCTCACTGCATCGGGCAGAGAAAAGTGAAGAATGATGGTACCAAAGCCACATGGCAATGTCCAGGACTCCTGGAGAGAGGGGGAAAAAAAAAAGATTGAGCCATTTCTCTGGTCCAGATACTTTTGAGGGATTTACCCAAGAATGAATACACCGCCCTGAGGAGCTGTCCTCGGTGAGGGAGTAGGTGTGGTTGAAGAACTGATAACCTCGCACCAGTTAGTTGAGGTGAAAACTGGCTGTGGTGGTGGAGGAGCCCTCTGCTTTTCCAGGCCACGTCGACGGTGCAGGAGGGACAACCACCCTCTGTGTTCACTACGCAGGTACTGCTGGATTTAAGATGGCCAGCGTTGGAGGAGTTACGAGCAGCCTCCAGTCTCGTCTTCCGTTGGTGGAGTTTAGACTGCCTCTACAACAGCAGCAGTAAAGCTCGACCTCTTTGCAGAGCACCTGGAGATCTTGCTCCTCCACGGTTCCTACAGAGTAAACACAGACAGAAACGCAAACAATGGTCAGTGAAAGTACTGTAAAGTAACACAGGAAGCAGAGAGCACAAGCATCACAACAGCTGTCTCAGATGAAGATAAAAGGCAAAAAGACAAAAAGCTTTTTCCTTTAGTGAGTACTTGTATCAGACAATATTAAGTCTAGACCTGACAACAAAGAGCTGTTTATGATAGAGGAGATGAAAGGAAGGAGGTTTGGAGCGATTGTTTGGAAAAGAGGGGATGGAACAGGGTCTAGTGGACAGGTGGTAGGATTACTGGAGGTGAGAAGATGTAGGAGGTCATCTGTGGAAAGAGGAGAGAAGCAGGTCAGAGAAGAGGGAGGAGGAGGGCAGTGCCTAGAGAGGGGGGTAGAGGCAGGGGGAAAGATCGGCGGATCTTGTCAACCTTTTCTTCAAAGAAGGAGACAAAATCTTCTGTAGACAGGGTAGTGGGAGGTGGGGGAGTAGGAGGGTTAAGGAGAGAGGAGAAGATGGTGAAGAGTTTGTGTGGGTCAGATGCGGATGATTCCAATTTCCCCCTGTAGTAGGATGCTTTAGCGGCAGCAACTTCTGTTCTAAACCTGGAGAGAAGAGACTGATAGGAGTGGAGGTCGGAGTCGTGTTGTGACTTCCGCCACTTCCTTTCAGCCAGTCTTAGCTCTCTACGGTTGTTGCAGAGAACATCTGACAGCCACGGGGAAGGTGGAGAAGAATTTGCTGACCTAGGGGAGAAAGGGCAGAGAAGGTCGACAGAGGTGGAGATAGATGAGAGGAGTGTGTCTGTAGCAGTTTCAAGTGGGAGAGAGGTGAAAGATTCAAGATGAGGAAGAGTGGTCAGGACAGTTGAGGCAAGAGCTGAAGGGGAAACAGAGCGAAGAGTGCGGTGAAGAGTGGAAGAGCTTGCAGAAGTGGTGGTTGAAGGAGCAGAGCGGGAGAGTGAGAAGGAGAGAAAGTGGTGATCAGAGAAGTCCAAAGGAGTCACAGCCACATCCAGAGCAGGGACAGGTCTGCTGAAGATCAGGTCCAGAGTGTTCCCTGCTCTGTGTTGGTGCAGACTGGTTGAACGCGAGATCAAAGGAGGATAGGATTGGGGGAAGGCATGAAGACTGGAGTTTCTCTGATGGAAGGTTGAAGTCGCAGAGTAGAATAAGTGGGGCGTCAACAGGGAGTCCACTCAAGAGAACATCCAGTTCATCAACGAAACTGCCCAAAGGACCAGGAGGATGATAGAGAACAATGATTTGAAGTCTAGTGGGAGAAGAGACAGTAACAGCATGGTATTCAAAAGAGGAAATGTCAAGATTAGAAAAAGAGAGCGGGGTGAAGCGCCACAGAGAGAAGTAAACCGGTGCCGCCGCCCCTGCCAGTCTTTCGTGGAGAGTGGGAGAAGGCAGACGACAAGGCAGCTGGAGTTGCAGAGTTGTCCGGGGTGATCCACGTCTCAGTCAGTGCCAGGACGTTTAGAGACCGAGCAGAAGTAAAAGCTGAAATGAAATCTGCCTTCTGCACTGCAGACTGGCAATTCCACAGTCCTCCAGTTACCATCACATTGGTATTAGAACAAGGTGGGTAAATGAGGTTACCGGAATTGCAGCGTCTGCATCGGTATCTGCACCTCCGGCTGCTGTCAGAGGTGTGGACAGGAATTGCAAAGCACATCTTCAAGTACAACAGAATAGAGTTAGGTAAAAATGTTTTGCAGCTGATATTCTAGTGAGGAGTCATAACGTCTAACAAACCACACCTAATTTATCAAGACTGGAGGCACTTGGCTCCTCCTCTGCAATTCACACTTCTAGCTGGCCTGAAACTACACCTGAATCAGCACCTCAATCAACTAGTAAGCACCAAGCTTCTATGTTAACCTTAAGACAAGAGTGTTAGCAGAATCTACTTAGAAGTATATTTAAAAACCAGCCTACCTTACAAGCTAAAGATGACCCCAAGTAAAAAAGCAAGCAACACTTCACCACTTCACTGAGATTCGGAGGGATTTGGATAACATCCACTTACCTGTTTTTTCATTAAAAATAGGAAATGTTAATAAAACAAAGAAAATAAAAATATGTACAATTCAATATGAATACCTTTTGTTTGTGTGTGTGTGAATGTCTTTGTGTTTCACAGGTTGTAGTTTGAGGTGTGAATGTGCAAAAGGTCCAGTCTGTGGAAAGGTAAGTATTTCCTCCTACCGCGCTACAGATGAAAACATTAAATAAAAAAGAATGCTTCTCAGGTCAGTGATGTCCTCAGGGTGTGTGAACTGCTTTACACACGGTCCCAGTTCAGAGAGGCTCGCCATCCAGCGTAGAAAGGTCCCATTTGAACACTAGCAAAAAAACCTGTCTATGGTTTTTATGGTAGCTTCATTTTAACAGTAAAAGATGGAATATCAAAAAGAAAATCTAGAAAAGGAAATATTTAAATAAAAAATAATTTGCCATGACTAATGACCAAAAACCATGACTAATGTTGGCTCCCACAGACCACTGACACATCCTAATCTCAGAACTGCTTTACACACGGTCCCAGTTCAGAGACGCTCGCCATCCAGCATAGAAAGGTCCCATTTGAACACTGGCAAAAAAAAAGGTCATAAATCTCAGTTAATTTCAAGTTTTAACTGACTGTGAACATCAACTTAACCACAGAAATATACAATTTAACAGCACTTATACACAGTATTTACAGTTTCTTTAACAATTAAATGAGCTTATTTACAGTATATGAAGCTTCTATGAAGAAGCAGAGTGGACTGCATGGTTTGGCTTTTAAGGGGTTAACCTCTCGGCAGCGCGAGGCTAAAACTACGCGCCTTTTTTCCAGCCTCACGCGGCCCAGCCTGTGGCTACACACGCTGAAGAAATCTCAAATAAGAATAAAAATAAACGTTTTAATGTCCAACGAATATCATTTTTAAGCATACTCAGTTATCACCACCATAAATCATTTAATACAGTTACACAGAGCTGTCTAAGCACGGGCATGCCCAGCACTGAACCCCACAGAAAATACACGGCTAGCTTAGCATAGCCGGCTAAAGCTAACTCACCGATGTGAAAATCCAGTAAATCCCAGCTAATAACGCTCCTCTTTCACCAGCGGAGTGTTTTTCGGGTCCGACGACCCAGCGCTTTAAGTAACTGAAGGCTTAGCTAGATATTACGATGGCTTTTATCACATAAATCCAACCTTTCTAACTTTCTGACACTTTCTCCTCCAGGGAACACCACTGCTCATGGCGGCTGCTTGACCAGCAGGAAGATCTCGGTCAAGGTCAGCCGAATTTCCTGCGCATGTAAATCTAACTAATCACCTTATTGGCTGGTAGGTGTAACATAATGCTTAAATATGTAAAATAATCTAAAAAAAAAAAAAATAATAATTATTTCTGGACTTAATAAAGTTTTTTTTTTTTTTTTAAAGTGTCTGTTTATTTACATTATTTTCTCAACTTAGCTTGGATCTAGTTTAGGTATTTATTATAAATAGGTTATCTGCTATTTATTTATTTTTTAATTAAGAATTAATTATTATTAGCTCAAATCTGCTTAATACTATTTACTTTTACTAAAAAAATGTACTTTAATCAGGCTTTTATAACCTGGGTTACAAAAGGCATCCGGATTAAAGTAACTCGAAGGTCTAAGAATATGGCAGCTCGTAATTCATAAGGCAAGCTGTCTAATTAATTTACTTACAGTCACCTCGGGTACAGAGTGTCGGAGTCAGTAGAGCGCCTGAATTGACTCAGAATCACTCATTGGGATGACGGCGGCCGCCTCTGTCTGTTTCTGATCCTGTCTCTGAAAACTCTGGACCCAGAGGAATATTGGGATCTTGGTGGAACCTCCAGAACTGTGGTAGTGGGATTTGCTTCTCTGCACTTAAAGAATCAACTCGATCAGTCAGTCTTAGGAATGTAGAGAAACACTTTAATCCTGAAGTAAACAACCGGTGATGAGGCTGGTGTGAAGTTGATAGACTCCATTGTTTCACAGTATCAAAAGCCACCATCTGTCTGTTCCTGAAAACAACGTATACATAGAATATTGAAATATCTGAAAAGATCCCCCCACAATATTGCAGCGTCGACGTACCAGACAAGAACACCAGATTCACCATTTGACTTTTTTTGTGACATAGATGGAATTTGGCTTCCCCCTGTAACTCACTCTCACACACACACGCACACACACACACACACACGCACACACGCACCCACACACAATGAGCAGCCAGGGCCTTGCTCAAGAGTGGCAGTTTGCAGAGCCCAGGTATCGAACCCACAACGCTGTCATCAGTAGCCCGGAGCTCTAATCGCTGAGCTGCCACTGCCCCCTACAGCTGCTTATCGTTACCAGATTTTCGCCATTATTACTGGGCTTTGAACATCAGGGCTGTTCCTTTTTGTTCCACATGTTGCTCTTCTCAGAACTACCCATACCAGAATATTTGTCTGACTGTTCACTAAACCAGACTGTGAAACAGCAGTTTGCAGTTTGGAGAAGCCTTTTTTTACTAAATTAATTATCTATATACAGCTTGATGATGAAAATAAACATTCAGTCTACAACAGCAATATTCGTGGTGACACCCCATCAAGGGCTTTATCTGTTCAAAAGGGGCTGGCTAAGACTGCTTAGATTACTTAAAGAGAAAGAGGAAAACCCCTCCTACCTAAAACTGGGTGCAGTGGTGAATTTAATACTACTTGGCAACCTGTCTTGACTTAAATAGACAATATGGACTCTGAGGATTAATTGGCTCGTTAGCTCCCAGTCTGAAATCTGTTTCACTATTTAAAATTCTGCAGTCATTTACATTTACTCTTTTACCCTTTGCATTTCTTTGGTCACTTGTATGTGCTTCTGATTCTGATTCTGATTCTTTTATAACTTCATATTCAGAAATTACCTGTATTTTTAGTTAGAGTTTTAAGTTCATCATAAATGTAAAAAGACTTCGCTTCCAGGGGGCCCTGTGTGAACCGACCCCCACCAATGTAATAAACAGACCTACACCCTTGATTTAGTTTCACAGAGATCTAGTGAATTAAGGTGGTTCATTTCAGATGGGCCTGGACATGTACTGGCTTAAGCAGGGGGACACACAAGATTGGAGTCTGACTGTTTGACCCCGTTAAATGTATAAAAAACACCTGTCCACAGCCCCAAACAGGTGCCATTAATACAGGTAACGAGTGGAGGAAAGTAGAGCTTCTTAAGAAAGGTACAGGTCTGATAGGTTACATGTTAATACTGTTGGAGTCACAGGCAGCCTCAAGCCTCATGTTCCATCGGTGGAGTTTCGACTGCCTCTACAACAGCAGCTGGATCTGCCGTTCAGGAGATATTAATCCTCCGCGGTCACCATGTTCCTCCAGAGTAAACACAGAGACAGAAACGCAAACTTAAAAAGATTATAAAGTAGGGATGGCCGCTTGGCCAAATTGATACCATTCGAGTCACTATCGACGTTCACAGCTATGAGTAACCAGGTTCATACTGCATGTGTGGTCGTGTGGTCATTATAACATGGTGCTAACTTTGCCTTGCTAATTTGTTTGACTCTGATTGAAGCAACATTTTCAAGGCAAGAACGGAGTACAGTCTGCAGATCATCTGTTACATGCTCTAGATCTTTAGGGGGAAATGAGATGGAGATGGAGAAATCTAGAAGTTTATTAATGAAAACACTAGCTGTCCAGCATTTAGCTTCAGAACCTGAGGCTTGGGTTGTGCATAGAACTGAATCATAAATCGTGGTGACTCCGCCACGACAACTTCTGCATGAGTAACTGCAATAGCTAAACCTGGGAGTCGTCGATGCATTCAGAACAAAACAGCGACAGCCTCTGAACTCTCACCAAGGACGTAACAAACACAGCCAAAAATACGGTACCAAGTTCCCCATTAAAGAGTACAATCCTTGTTCACAGTAACTATGATGTTTCACATTATGCAGTAGAGAGCATGAAGATCAAGGGTAAGATTGATAAACTGAACTGTGAAGTCTGCAGACAAGAGAAATCTGCTCAGAGTAGAAACAGAACCTGATGCTCGAGCAAAAGCAGTACTTGAACTAGTACATACTGAACTAGCTGCTCCTATAGATCCAGTGTATGACACATTTACTCTGACCCCTCTCCCAGAAGCTGAGCATGCAGTGAGAGGAAGGTGGGTCTAAGATTTAAAACTGTAGATGGAGCAGAAACGTGATCTAGATGAAAATGGCTTTACACTGAAATCAGGAGGATAATACTGATAATCTGGGTGTATGATCATTTACCAGTTTTCCTACCCTTAGGATGGAGGCAGCAGTAACACAATCCTCGAATATCATTAAGAGTCGCAGTATTGAATAATGATGTTGTAGCAAAAGAATTTATTTCAATTCTACTAAGATTTTTAAAGCAAATTTTCTGAAGCTCCAAATACAAACAAATGTGGAGGACAGACAGTCTCCATACTGCAGGGTTTTTCTGAGATACTATGAGGGACACTGATGGATTACTTTTTAAAACAAGCAGAGAAATGACAGAATAAATATAAAATCCAGTAAATCATGTAAATAACTTACCTGCCCACTATGTGACGCATCTGTCCCGCAGCCAGCAGTGGAGCTCAAAAAGCTGGGTAAACGGCTCGCTCACTCATCAATAGGTGGGCAGGGGGCAGAAGACTATGTCCAGAAGCGTGCAGCAGTGTTCCAGTAGAGAATGATGGTACTGAAGGATTCACGCTGCCAATTCAATTCTAAGTTTATTTATATAGAGCCTTTAACAACAAATGTCACAAAGCGCTTCACAGAGATCCGGGTCCATACCTCTTATGAGCAAGCACCACAATGGTCCAAGGAACCCATCTGCCTTAGGTCGACCCGCACAGCACAAACAAATAACATTACCCAAAGAACTAGACAGAGATAATGAAGAGCTCTAGATAATGTAGAAGCAGGTTATGAGGTTCATGTTAAAGTCCATACTGAGTAAAGGGACAGGCCTGATTCTGGAACATGGATAAATGGACACCTCCAGACAGGATGGCAGGGCATCTCAGTGAGTGCGAGAGTGAGAGAGAGACAGACGGACAGACATAACAAACAATAAAACCCACCAAACGTCACACACAAACAGCCAACTGATCATCTACCACAGCACACACAGCATCACCAACACGCCACACAGTCTGGAACTTCAGCAGTTTATAATATGCAAATTCCACACTGACGCGAGATCTGACCAGTGTCTTCAACAGCAGCACCGGGTCAGTCACACCTTCACCTCGAAGGCTATTCCGCCTTGTAAGCCAGATGGATAATTTTGCCTGTCCAAACAGAAAGTTCAGCAGGCAGGACCTCTGACGCTGAGACAGTAGCGTGGACCCAGTATGAATATGTCTAATCTGAAAGGGTCCCCAACCTTCGCACACACCCCTCAGCAAGTCCAGCAGGGGTTCCAGGCACATGCACCCAGCAAGCACGTGCTCTACCGTCTCAGGCCTCCTACAATATGGACATCAACAAGGAGGTTCAAGTGAGCAGCATGCTTGTTCGTGGCCAAGGCCCCATGGATTATCCTCCACTGCAGGTCCCGAATTCTTTTGGGCACAGGCAGTTTATACAAAATTCGCCACCTGAAATTTGCCATGCTGTGCTTACCCAAGAGACCCTGCCACCAGTGCTCTCTTACCTCCCTCAAGGCACCAAAATTCCTCATCTTCACAGCCACTCCATACAGTGCCTTACTGCTGACAGTCGAGAACTCCCCTTGGCTCAGAGAAGAGAAGGTCAGGAGGTTACCCCTACCCTCCTGCCAGTCACCAACAGCCGCAGACACTTGTAGCCATGGAAAGGGAGGACTCTTCTCTTTTGACAGTTGGTCCAACATCCCTCTGGACGCTGGTGACTTCCAGCAGCCTCAATGACTTCACACCAGTCTGCCGAGAAGAGCTGCAGTGTGTTCCATCCGCCTTCACCTGGAATCAGCAGGTGGCCCAACTTAGTGTCCCCCGCTGACATGAAGCAGTTCCTGAAGCTCGGTGATAGATCCATGTCCATCCTTATTTCAGGATTGTGAAAGATAGGTTACTCCCACCCCCAGGGGCCCACTCCTAGTCCTCCATCCCAAGAAAATTTGAACATCTCCAAGACATCGTCCAGCAAGGTTCAATCCTTCCAGATTCATGAGGAACAACTGGTGGTCCAGCCCCCTTTCCCCCAATCCTCCTCAGCAGAGCACACGCAGACTCACTCCACTCCACATCATGGTACAGCAGCCTCTGTGCAGCCTTCAACCTGAAAGCCAAAACCCCACTTTCAAGGTCCACCAAACCTTGCCCACCCTCATGAGTAGGTAGATTGAGCACTGCAACCTTCATCCAGTGGTATCCAGTCCAAAAAAAAAAAAGTCCATCCTCTTCCTCTGGACCTCAGTCAGCAGACCAGATGGAGCATTTAAAACAATCAATCAGTGCCACAGTGTTGATGTCACTAGGTTCAGCACCCTACCAAGTATGACACTTGAGGGAGCAGCCATTTTAACTCCTCCAGCTTTCTAACCCAACCCCATCCTGAAACAGTGACCAACAGGCCGACTCAATCCCCTTCCCACCTGAACCAGACAATAAACATTAGAATACAGCAGCTCAATGTAACTGACCAATTTCGGATTTGGGGAGCAGTTTGTCACGAAGTCTCGAAAAGGTAGTCATGGTCCACTCGATCAAACGCCTTCACCTGATCCAAGGAAATCAGGCAAAAGTTTACATCAGTAAGGTTGGAAAGATTGATCAGATCCTGTATTAAAAACATAATCCATAATCCATAGTGTCCATAATCGAGCGCCCTGGTATACAGTACGATTGGCCCGTGTGCACAATGGATGACTTAAGATGATTAAGATGATCTTTAAGGCGGTTGGCCAGAAGCTTCGAGAAGATTTTGTAGTCACAGCACAGAAGAGCTACTGGACGCCAGTTTCTAATGTCACACAGATCTCCCTTTTTTGGGAGAACGGACAGAACCGCCCAGAGGCCCAGAGGCAGTTCTCCTGCACAATGCATTCACATAACATTTCATACAGGTCAGAACCAACCAATTTCCAGAACGCTTTATAAAACTCCACAGGCAGACCATCCACCCGCCCTCTGGAATGTCGAGGTGTGAAGTTCATGTACTGAGATTGGTTGATCCAGGCTACACTTCTGATCCAAGGACAACTTATGCAGGTTTAACAGCAAGGATTTCATGCATGCAGTATCACCTGGATCAGCTGTAAATAAAGCAGAATGAAACTCAACCGCCCTCTCCTGCATTTCCCCCACATGGGAAGTTAGTCTCCCATCAGACATGTCCAACCCATGTATCTGTTTGGGTTCATTACAGCCAAAAACAAAAAGACGTAGGGGCATCCATTTCACTGAACAGTTTAAAACAAGCTCTCAAGAGCACCTTTTGCTCTCTCTTGCAGAAAGGTTCCCAGTTCTCTGCGCAGCGCCGCCAAGTCAGCTTCAAGGTCCAAAAGAACCCTCCTCCTTCCCATGGTGGATAGGGCTGTATATTGTTGGCAGAATAGTCAGATTTGAGCTTTCCCAACATCCCACCCCTGTCTGAGAGAATCATAGTCCCCTTTCCTTAACCTCCACATTTCCCAAAACTGCTGAAAAGCAGAGCAAAAGGCAGCATCTTGCAAGAGCTGTAAATTAAGCACAGTTGCTCTGTGCTGCCGTACACAGTGGACAACTGAACCAACACAAAATGATGGTCTGACAAAACCTACAGGAAAAATTGAGGCTCTAAGCAAACTATTAACGTGGTCTTTCAGTAGATATAAGCCATCTAAACGAGCAGCACTGACCCACCCCATCCACCACTTTAACCCAAGTAAATTGTTTTAGAGGGGTTTTTCAGCCTCCAAGAATCAACCAAATTAAAGTGGCGCTCTACATCTGTTAATATCCCAGCAGATGAAGCATGAGGCTCTCGTCCCGCTCTATCCATTACGCTATTAGTTGTGCAGTTCCAGTCACCACCTAAAACAATAAAAGCATCTTGGGAAACTTGACTTCTTTTTGTAAGGACGTGAAAACAGCCACTCTCTCCCCCGCCCCCCCCCCCCCTAATTAGGTGCATAAATATTTATAAACACATACATACTCCACCAATTAATATCCACATCAACCCTTAACAGTCGTCCTTAACACACCTCCTTCACCAGAGACAAAACTAGGTGGGGAAGGATACAAAAAGCTTTCAGATTTCCGTCTCCTCCCGTTTATTTAAATCTAAAAAACATCTAAATTCGTAGGGCAAGCGGCCTAATTAATTTACTTACAGTCATCTCGGGTCAGTAGAGCGCCTGAATTGACTGAGAATCACGGTCATCAATAGCCCGGAGCTCTAACTGCCCCTACATCTGCTTATCGTTACCAGATAATCCCATACCAGAATCTTTGTCTAGCTGTTCACTAAACCAGACTGTGAAACAGTCCCTGAAAATCTGGCTGCAGTTTGGAAGAGTCTTTTTTTACTAAATGAATTATCTACATAGAGCTTGATGATGAAAAACAATGTTCACTACCTCTACCATTGATAAGGCCTTTTTATCTTGGAGAGAAAAAGGAGGAAATGTCTTAAAGGATCCGTTTATTGATAAAAAGTTTGTATCCTTTGAACTTAGAACTGAATTTAATCCTCAAGCTCATTTTTTCAGGTATTTGCAGCTACGTAGTTTTGTGTCCACAAACTTCCTCGTCATTATTAGATACGGTTCTGAAAGTCAACCCACAGATAAAAAAATGTAACTGGCACCATATCTGTGACTGAACTCCTTTCATATGAAACCCTTACAAGTATTAAAGCAGCAGTAGGTGGAGGATTCATCTGTCCATCAATATATTTACTGAATGGTGGTAAAATATTGTAGATAACGCTCCTCATCTATGTGTTTAAACACATTATAATTCAATTTAAAATAGTGCATTCCTTACTCTGGACTAAGACAAGGCTGGCAGAATTTGTTTAAAACATGAATCTAATGTGTGATAGATCTCAAACAGAATCAACACAGGCACACGTTCTGGTTTTGTCTAAAAATGACAGTCTTTTGGAATTATGTCAGGAGTCTTCAAACGGCCAACCCAGCCTTCCCCCACAACAGCAATATTCGGGGTGACTCCTCAGGGGCTTTATCTGGGGAAATCTTGTTCAAAAGGTGCTAGCTAAGACTAAGGAAACGCTTGTGGGAAATCCTTACTCCAGACCCGGTCCTTGGAGGAATCACTGTCTCCGTGTTTAGCTTGTTCTTTCTGCTTTCTATCACTTTCTAGCGCTTTTCCTCGTAACTGCTTTTAGATTGTGTTTACAGTCCACAGGTTTATTAAAAAAGCGGAGTACCCCACAACAACAACCTTATTTCGGTGCCTAAATCAGCTGAAAGCGGTAAGTTTGTATTTTATTATGGCTGTTGCTGGACTTTTTGAGTGTGAGAAGTGTGGCATGTTTAGTCTAGACCCTTTTCCCACCGCTAGTGATAATGATAGTGTTTGCACTAAATGTGAGTTAGTTAGCTCTCTGGTGGAAAAGGTGGACCAGTTAGAGGTGTGCATCATGGGGTTACTGAAGGATAGAGAGCAAGAGTTGCCCCCCGTTGCCTCAGGGAGAGCTAGCACCCCCCCCACTCCGGCGTTAGAGCCCTCACAGCGGGGCGAATGGGTGACGTCTCGGCGGCATAGCCGGAAAGCTAAGGCTAATGCTAGCTCAAAGGCCGAAGCTAGCCCACCGGAACACCACGCTCCCCCCCCCCGATTCGCGTGTCAAACAGGTTTGCCCCGCTCAGCGAAACACCCGCTGAGGAGCCTGTTCAAAGTACTCTGGTAATAGGAGACTCTATTGTTCGACACGTGAAAATAGCTCGTCCTTTAGGGGCTCCAGCAGTGACCGTTAGCTGTTTACCGGGAGCCAGAGCGCCGAACATTAGCGGCAACCTTAAGCGAACAGGAGATATTCGAGGATAGTGATTCATGTAGGGGCCAATGATATCCGTCTGCGGCAGTCAGAAATAACTAAGGATAATATTAAAGAGGTGGTTAAACTGGCCCAGACGATGTCCGATGCCGTAATTTGCTCTGGTCCCATCCCAATGAGGCGCGGCGCTGAGTCCTACAGCCGACTCACAGCGCTGAACCGCTGGATGTCTAAGTGGTGTTCCGAAAATCATGTGGGCTTCATAGATAATTGGTTAAGGTTTGAGGGCAAGCCTGGTTTTTTTGGTAGGGATGGTGTCCACCCCACGCGGGAGGGTGCTGCCTTACTTTCGTGCAGCATAGCCCATAGTCTGCTAGTTAGTCGGCAGAGGAGCGTAAAAGGCTGCTGACAATCCAGAGCCGAGACCAGGCCGCAGACAGACCGGCTAAACCGACTGCCTGCAAGCTGCTTTGAGGCGTCACCCAGGTTTCACTGTATTGAGACTGTGTCTGTGCGCCGAATTAAAGCCAAACAGAGAACATCTAGATCAGCTCGTTTTAATAATTTAATCAGTGTTAAAATCTCTCATTTCAACGATAACAGCAGCACCTCAGACCTAAAGCTCGGTCTACTTAACATTAGATCACTATCCTCGAAAGCAGTGATCGTAAATGAAATTATATGTGATCAGAAACTAGATGTTTTCTGCCTCACCGAAACCTGGATTAGACCTGATCAATATATAGCTCTAAATGAAGCCACCCCCGCAGGCTATAAATATGTACATAGCCCTAGATTATCAGGCAGAGGAGGTGGAGTATGTATAATCTACCAGAATACACTAGATATTATTCATAAACACTGTAACACCTTCACTTCTTTTGAGCTTATCTACATTAATATATCAAATCCGGCCACAAATAAAAATGTTTTCTCACTGATTAATATTTATAGGCCTCCAGGGCCCTACTCTGAATTTTTAAAAGAATTCAGTAATTTTTCTGCAGACTTGGCAGTGTGCAGCAACAAAGTTATAATAGTAGGAGATTTTAATATTCACTTTGAAAAAGCAGACGATCCATTAACAAAGGCGTTTGTATCAATTTTAGATTCTGTTGGCATTATACAAAACGTAACTGGACCCACACATTACTGTAATCATACCCTAGATTTAGTCCTGACCCTGGGTGTTAGCATTGATCAGCTAAATATTCTACCTCAAAGCTCAGTAATATCAGATCATTATCTAATCTCCTTTGAGCTACATCTTAGGCAAAATGTAAATTCTTCTCCCCAACACTGCCTAAAGCGCACAATAACACCAATGACAGCTGTACAGTTTACTAAAAATCTCCCACCCCTATCAACCTTAGCTTACACTCCGTCAGACCAAACGGAGCTCGTCAAATTAACAAACGATCTAGAGAATACCCTTCGATCAACCTTAGACAAAGTAGCACCGTTCAAAAATAAAATGATGAGGCAAAAAAGGCTTGCACCGTGGTACAGTGATCAAACCCGTACCTAAAAACAATCAGTGCGGAAACTAGAGCGTAAATGGCGGACGACCAAACTACAGGTGTTCCACTCTGCGTGGAAGGACAGCCTTAGTCAATATAGAAAGGCACTCATTAAAGCTCGCTCAGTGTATCTGGCCTCGCTGATCGAGAAAAACAAAAACAAAAACAATCCCAGAGTTCTTTTTAATGAGATCTCTAAACTTACTAAAAGCCAGGCAGATACTCAACCCCAGATCCCAACATCTTTAACTAGTCATGTTTTTATGGACTATTTTAATAATAAAATAGAAAATATTAGACAACAAATCCAACCCTGCTTATTAAATCAAACATGGCCGTCACCTGATGTAGTTGCTTTAGAACAAAACTTAGTTGTAGAACAAAGGCTGGAAGCCTTCTACCCACTTCCACAGCCTGAACTAGAAAAAATTATATCCTCAGCTAATTGTACAACATGTACACTCGACCCGATTCCCTCTAAATTGCTAAAAGAAATTCTCCCAATTATAATCGGACCTCTTTTAACAATTGTAAATTCATCCCTTAGCCTTGGGCATGTACCCCAAACCCTTAAAATAGCAGTTATAAAACCTTTAATCAAAAAAACAAATCTTGATCCTAGCGTATTATCTAATTATAGACCCATCTCAAACTTAACATTCGTATCTAAGATATTAGAAAAAGCTGTGGCCCAACAACTCTGCTTATACCTGAGTAAAAATTACATGTATGAAAAATTCCAGTCTGGATTTAGACTCAATCACAGCACAGAGACAGCCCTAGTGAAGATTACGAATGATCTCCTTCTTGCCTCTTCTTGCCTCATCAAGGCTACGTATCTTTATTAGTCCTACTAGACCTTAGTGCAGCCTTTGATACAATAGATCATTCTATATTACTAGAAAGATTAGAGAAAATGGTTGGAATCACAGGGACAGCCCTATCATGGTTCCAATCATATCTAACGGGACACTTCCAATTTGTAAAGATAAATGATTTATCTTCAAACTACGCAGAAGTAAGATATGGAGTTCCGCAAGCCTCAATTTTAGGACCACTATTACTTATACTATACGTTACCACTGGGCTCAGTTATAAGCAGACATGGCGTTAATTTCCATTTCTATGCAGATGACACACAGCTCTATATATCAGCCAAACCTGACGATAAATTTAGATTACAGAAAATGGAGGACTGTGTAAAGGATATAAAACTCTGGATGTCACATAACTTCCTTCTCCTCAACAGTGACAAAACCAAAGTTCTCCTTTTAGGTCCAAAAGACTCTAGAAATAAACTATCAGACTTAATGTTAGACTTGGCTGATTCTTCCATGATTCCTGGTTTAGCAGCTAAAAATCTTGGCGTCACATTCGACTCAGATTTATCATTTGAGCAACATAGCTAACATAGCTAATATTAGTAGAACAGCCTTTATGCAGCTTAGGATCATCTCCAAACTAAGAAACTCCTTATCACTACAAGACGCAGAAAAGCTAGTACATGCTTTTATTACCTCAAGGCTAGATTATTGTAACGCATTACTGTCAGGTTGTTCCAGCAGGAACCTCAATAAACTTCAGCTGGTGCAAAATGCTGCAGCCAGGGTCCTTACTAAAACTAGAAAATTTGACCATATCAGTCCAGTTCTATCAGCACTTCATTGGCTCCCAGTTAAATTTCGTATCGAATACAAAATTCTTTTATTAACATATAAAGCCCTACATGGCCTCGCTCCTGAGTACCTGCAGGATCTTATAGTATATTACGAACCATCAAGACTACTTAGATCTCAGGGTGCTGGCCTTACGCGTTCCCAAAATTCAGAAAACCTCAGCAGGGGGAAGAGCCTTTTCTTATAAAGCCCCCCAGCTCTGGAATAACCTTCCAGATAATGTTCGGGACTCAGACACAGTCTCAATCTTTAAATCTAAGCTGAAAACTTATATGTTTAGTTTAGCTTTTGGTAATTAATGTTTCTTAGATAAGGGCTGCAGGTCCAGGGGTTCGCGGACCCAGGGAATTGTAGTACACTGAGATGCTGGAGCTGTCGTCTCGCTGCTTACACGCGATCACTCAGGTTTGTTGACTGTGGAGCAGACAGATGCTGGTGTTCTCAGGGTACGCCCGTGTCCGTGTTACCTTCTGGCTCTCTCCTTTTAATTATGCTGTGATAATCAGACCTGCCGGAGTCGTCAGACATACCCAGATGCTGATTCTCAACATTCTCTGCACTCCATAAAATTCCTCTTAGAACTAACTTCTCTCTCTTTACCTTCCCTGAGTAAATGGCCACCCAGCCCGATCTGCAGGAAGATTGCCCGCTGAGGTCCCCTCTACCTGCATCTAACCAGCTGCCACCTACCAGTCCAGCCAGCGGGTCCCCCCCCCAACCCGCCACCACCCATGGCTCACCCGCCAGCTGCTGCTGCCTGTTTGGTGGCCGTGCTGAAACCTAGATGGACTCGTGCCTGTCTGACACTATTAATATCACGACTATTAACTTTCTGTTGTATCTGCTTTGGTAATTTTTATCATTAATGTTTAAAACAGTCTGGCCAGAGGAGGATGGGTCCCCCTTGTGAGTCTTGGTTCCTCCCAAGGTTTCTTCCTCCAGCTCTGAGGGAGTTTTTCCTTGCCACTGTCGCCGTTGGCTTGCTCACGGGGGTCTTTGACGCTTCATGTTATTCCTTCTTTCTTCTCTGTCTCTGTTCTTTATTAAGTACTAATTATGTGAAGCTGCTTTGTGACGACAACAGTTGTAAAAAGCGCTATACAAATAAATTTGACTTGACTTGACTATTTAGATTACTTAAATGGAAAGAGAAAAACCCTCCTACCTAAAACTGGGTGCAGTGGTGAATTTAATACTACTTGGCAACCTGTCTTGACTTAAATAGACAATATGGCCTCTGAGGATTAATTGGCTGGTTAGCTCCCAGTTTGAAATCTATTTCACTATTTAAAATTCTGCAACCATTTACATTTACTCTTTTACCCTTTGCGTTTCTTTGGACACTTGTATGTGCTTTTATAACTTCATATTCAGAAATTACCTGTATTTTTACAATTAGAGTTTTAATAAATGTAAAAAGACTCTGCTTCCAGGGGGTCCTGTGCGAACCGATTTTATGACCCCCACCAATGTAATAAACAGACCTGCGCCCTTGATTTAGTTTCACAGAGATCTAGTGAACTAAGGTTGTTCACTTCAGACGGGTCTGGACTTGTACTGGCTTAAGCAGGTTGGAGGTTTGGAGTCTGACTGTTAGACACTGTGGACAGGTGTCTTTTATACAGATAACGAGGTCAAACAGGTGCCATTAATACAGGTAACGAGTGGAGGACAGAAGAGCTTCTTAAAGAAGTTACAGGTCTGAGAGCCAGAAATCTTGCTTGTTTGTGGGTGACCAAATACTTATTTTCCACCATAACTTCGAAAACAATTCTTTAAAAAAAATCCTACAATGTAATTTCCTGAATCTTTCTCATTTTGTCTCTCATAAATTACTGACCATCTGTCTGAAGTTGAAGAACTTGCACAATCAGTGGCTGACTAAATATGTTTTTGCCCTACTGTATATTTAACATCCCAAGCTCAATGCAGAAATGCTTGCACTCGGAAAGATGGAAGAAATTATATAAATTCAGATTTTCCAACATTACAATTAAAAAACATGCGGGGGACAGAGTCTCAATACTGCAGAATGTGTCTATAATACTATGAGTAACACTGATATTACTTTTTAATACAAGTGAAAAGAATAAATAAGTCAGTCCTGGCCAGGCGGCTCAGGTGAAGCTCATCTGTGTTAGAGAATCGGACCCAGCCGAAAGCTCAGCACAGACTGACCTGTCCCACAGCCAGCAGTGGAGTGTGAAGAGCTGGGGAAACTGCTCACTCACTCATCGTTAAGTGTTCAGGGGGTAGGAGACGATGATCCTGGTGTCTGGCTTTTTCCAAAAAGTGTCCAGAAGCGTACGGCAGTGCTTCTTCAGGGCCACGCTGCATCAGTCAGAAAATAGTGGAGAACAACGGTGCCAAAGCCACCTGGTGACGCCCAGGATACGGGCACCTAGAAAACAGGAGACCGCGACATTACTCTTTAGGGTCGATACTTTTTAGTGTTTTACAAAAGAATCTCCAACAGTGAGAACACCACCCTGAGGAGTTGTCCTTGGTACCGGAGCAGGTGAAGGCAAAGTTGAAGAGTTGAGGACCTTTGAACCAGTTAGCCTCTGCTTTTCCTAGCCATGCTGACGCTTCCAGGTCATCTCAGGTGCGGGAGTGGAGACGCTAGTGCTGGAATTAAGATGGCCGCATTAGAGGAGTCACAGGCAGCCTCCAGCCTTGTCTTCCGTCGGTGGAGTTTGGCTGCATCTACAACTGCAGCTGGATCTGCCATACAAGCTTGACGACCTCCGGGAGAGTTCGTTTCTCTGTGGTCGCCTCAGAGTAAATACACAGACAGAAACTCAGTAACACAGAGCAGAGAGCACAAGGATCACAACACCTGGATAAGATAAGAAGACAAAGCTAATAAAAAGAAGACATGGCCACAAAAATGGGACCAACTTTGTCATTAAAGAGTGCAATAGGCTTTATTACCTGAACGTGGTCAATGATCACAGTGCTTATGGTTGCAGTGTGTTACAATATTCTAACAGCATGAAATCCTTGTTCACTGTAATTATGATGTTTCACATTATGCAGTAGAGAGCATGAAGATCAAGGGTAAGATTGATAAACTGAACTGTGAAGTCTGCAGACAAGAGAAATCTGCTCAGAGTAGTAACAGAACCTGATGCTCGAGCAAAAGCAGTACTTGAACTAGTACATACTGACCTAGCAGATCCTAGAAATTGTTGTATTGAAGGAGACTGGATTGAAAATGAGGCTGAAGCATGGAGCACTGGGCATTAGAAATATGACAGCGTTATGGGTGAATGATGAATAAGTGAGGAAGAATTGAGGACAGGCTGAGGAATAAAGACTCTGAAATAAACAGAATACATGCACAATATTAAATAAAAGTTCAGAAAGGTTTCAGGTCTATATCATAGTGCTACTAAATGACTTCATTCAGAGAGAGATGTGTATACGCTCAACAGGCAGGAGAAACAAAGCTAATAATTACCACTCAAAGCTTCTAGCAAGACACCAGCTTTAACATGCCTCTGACCGTTTCCACTGGTTAAACTATGGGGTTTTAGCGCCCCCACAAGGACGAAAAGAGGAACAGCAACAGCCTCTGAGCAGCAGTTCAATAAACACCAGGACGTTGAGTAAGAACACAAATTTAGCACAAATCCACAGAATTACACCATCCATACTAACCTAAAACATTCAGTAGCGCAAAACATGAAGAAATAACAGAAACCATGAAGATTCAGTAATACATATGCAAACACTGAAGCTACATTGCTAAGGAGAAAGCTAGCATAGCAACAGAACTAAGCCATTCCCAAACTAAATGAACAGCAGCTTACTTTGTGTCTCAGACTCTAAATTAAAGGCACCCACAGCCACACAGCTTGAGCAGTTTCTAAAGCTCAGTCTTCCAGAGGAGCTACAGAGCTCGGTCACACCGGCTCGTTCACCCTGCACACTGCTGCAAGACCACGCGGCTGATTGACAGCTGAAGCTCCTGATTGGCTGAGACTCCGCATTATATACTGACCAATGCGGCTGAAGCTTGGTGAATATTAAATGAGGTCACTGATTTAAGGAGCTTGTGGACAGATCCAGGGTTGGAGATCCACTCAGACATTTACTGAGGATTACTCAGATGCAGGCTGTGAACCTCCTGAAAACTAAGGGTGAAACAGTTAAAGCTACTGAGCGATGTTTGGCTGATTCTTCTCCATATGGATCAGTAAAATGTATTTGTTCACATAATGGTTCAGAGTTCACAGCAACACATTTACAGTTATTGCTCTGTAAGCAGGGGATAAGGCGTGAGACCTCAGCAGCTATATATACAGTGGAGGAAATAAGTATTTGATCATCACTGATTTTGAAAGTTTGTACTCTGACAAATAATTAAACAGTGTATGATTTTTTATAGTAGCTTTATTTTAACAGTGAGAGATGGAACATCAAAAAGAAAATCTAGAAAAGGAATAATATTTAAATAAAAATAATTGAGGGAACTAAGTCTTTGATGAAAAAACATGACTAATGTTGGCTCCCACAGACCACTGACACACCCTAATCTCAGTGAAGTCGTTACCTGCATGAGAGACACCTGTCCCAAATTGTCACCTGTGTAAAAGGCCAACTGCCAAAAGACTCAGAGACACTCCAACATCTCCATCATGGGCAAGACTAAAGAGCTGTCTAAAGATGTCAGGGACAAAACTGTTGACCCACACAAGGCTGGAATGGGCTACAAAGCCATAAGTAAGAAGTTGGATGAGAAGGTGACAACTGTTGGTGCAATTATTTGGAAGTGGAAGAAGTACAACATTACTGTCAGTTGACCTAGGCCTGGAATTCCATGCAAGGTATCACCTCGTGGCGTCTCACTGATCATGAGAAAGATTAAAAATCACCAAGAACTACACGGGAGGAGCTGGTTAATGATCTCAAGGCAGCTGGGACCACAGTCTTCAAAAAAAACATTGGTAATACCCTGAGATGTAATGGTTTAAAATCCTGCAGTGCACGCAAGGTTCCTCTGCTTATGAAGGCTCATGTCCAGTCCTGCCTAAACTTCACCAATGAACATAATGACTCTGAGAGAGACTGGGAGAAGGTGCTGTGGTCAGATGAGACCAAAATTGAGCTTTTTGGCCTCAACTCAACTCGACATGTTTGGAAGAAGAAAAATACAGAATATGACCCTAAGAAAGGTATTCAATGAAATTAAAGTTTTTATTTCTCATTTCATGTAATTTTCTCAGTTCTTTTGATATTCTATGTGTCACTGTTAAAATAAAGCTGGCATAAAATTATGAGATGTTTCATTTATTTTTTTTATTAAAACTTTTAAAGTAAGTGGGGGGTCAAATACTTATTTTCTCCACTGTACACACACACACACACACACACACACACACACACACACAAATTTCTGAAGCATGAGGAAAACGCATAGCCATCCTAGACTTAATATATTAAAGGTTACATTAAAACGCATGTGATCTATAAATGGATAAAAAGACTAAATGGCTACGCTCTGACTGGACTTTTAGATGCACAAATGACATGTAACCTACACACCTCAAGGACAAGAAATCTGACATTTTGTGGATTATACATGTTGACCGAAAGCGATTTGAGAACCAGCTACATGTGTATTAAAGCTCCCACAGTACCATGAAAAGCCTTAGGTATCTACCTTACCAGCTATCTACACTAAACGATTAAGAAACGGTTAGCAATGTGACTGAAATACTCCCACACTTTAGACGCATGCAGGCAATTTTTTGTAAATGCAGCTTTGGATAAATCCCGGGCTCAGTAGGCGCAGCCATCTTTGCGACTCATCAATGCATGTAATGCAAATCAACGTAATCTCGTAATTTAATGCCCATTACATCAGCGCGTCGCCACAGCCCCACTCCTCAGCATCAGCCAGTGAGGACATCATAAAGGAGGAAGGGTTGTTCATGGGTGCATTCTCAATCACCACATGAGGAGCTGTCAAAACTGTAAGCCAGTTGCTCAATCCGGAGGCCGTTACTAAAAACATACAGACATTGTTCAGCAGTGCAGACACAGAATGAGGACATTTGACTGTGACTCTTTGTTCTAGTGTCTGCGGCTCACATGCCAACAGTGCCAGATAAGTGGCCTGTACTGCTCTTAAACATGTACCCACACAGGCTACAGAATCTAACTTAGCTGAATGATAAGCTACTGGACGCTGCATACCACCATGTTCCTGATTCAGACAGGATGTCATAAAACCAGTGCCTTCATGCCCAAAGACAGGCTTGCTTGGATCACAAAGACCAAGAGCTGGTGCAGATATGAAGGCTGATTTCAAATTTGCAAAAGCAGTGGTTGTGTCTTCTGTGTGCATAAGAGGGGCATGTTGTCCAGGGATACCTTAAAGCAGATTGTATAGTGGTTGTGAAAGAGCAGCATAAGAATTCATTCAAGGTCTACAGTAGTTACAGAGGCCTAAGAAAGCTCACAATTTGTGCACTGCGGTTGGTAATGACACTGCATTAATTGCTGATCGTCTAGCAGGTAAAATTCCTCTGGAATCCTGGGTAACCCCCTGTCCTAAATATTGCACACCAGACCACCACAACTAAGCTTTGTCATGACTGGCATAGTGTCCCTTGCTACCTAAAAATCTCATTCTCACTGCTCAACAAAACATGATGATTCAGATGACTGCAAAATGTATCCAGCCTGTTTTGAAAACCGTGGCACCCGTGTCCATTGATACTGCACATTCCCCACAGTGAATGCAAGCCATGGCTGGCTTTGTGATGCTAATGGAACTAACCAAACAACATTGGCCATATCAATGACAGAAGAAACCCTGTGTGCTATGGGAATGCCATCAAAAATGGTGGATGGGTCAGTAACTAGTTAGCTAGCTAGAGTTAGCTTGTCTATATGCTGATACTCTGTAGTCCACAGTTAGCCGCCAAGTTCCATTAGCTTTACGAACTGGCTACACAGGACTGTTTGAGATACTGTTTTGACCAAGATACCTCTACTCTTAAGCTGCTCTGTGATAGGCTTGATACCCTGCAAAGCTTCCTTGTTAATAGGATATTGTTTAGCACAAAGAGGTTGATGGCCTGTGAAAACAACTGGATCCATATCTAGAAGACCACAATCATCCTTGACAGACCAAATAGGGTGATGAGCCAAATCAGACAGTTTCAAAGAGGCAATGTTCCAAACACAAGAATCAGTATTAATAGACAAAGAAATGTTTTTAAACCTTTCCTACCCAAAATTGCCATGAGACGGTTTTAGGTCCTAGATTGAAATCTATGAGTGAAGATAGAAATTCCAGCATTACCCAATCCCTGTCTGTCTGTTAAAAGTACTCCTAAAGATGAGCAAAGCATTTCAGAAAGAGTAGTGACCTGAGCCACTGTGTCTACAAGAAATTAAAAATCCTGTTGGCTCATTTGAACATCAACAAAAAGACGGTTCTTAAACACTCAACTGATGGCACACAGATGGGCAGAAGTGGCTGGGTAAATTAGTTTAAAGCTGGGGCAGACGGAGACATTAAAAACCTCTGTACATTCTTGCACTGCCTTGATAAGCATGGACCATTGTTCAGGTGAAATACCCTGGAAAGATTTCCCCATTGTGTCCTCCTGTAGAAACCTGTCACTGATAATTACTGCTTTAGAGGCTAGAGATTGTATATTTAACAGCCCAAATTCAAAGAGAGAACTGCTTTTACTGAATTGTTTTTAAAAGCAAATTTTCTGGGTGTTACAATTACAAACCATGTGGGAGACAAACACAGAGAAATGACAATAAATTACTATAAAATCGAGTAAATCACGTAAAACACTTACCTGCCCACTATGCATTTCACTAACCTGACTGGGAGGGCCAGTCAGTCCTGGTGTAGCACCTTCTTGTTGTTCCTGGAGAGAACGATTGATCCCAGGCAGCTCGGGAGAAAGCTCATTTCTGCGGTAAAGGACCAGCCACTCCCGAAAGCTCTCCCTACGAATACACCTGTCCCGCAGTCAGCAGTGGATCGTGAAAAGGTGGGTAAACAGCTTGCTCACTCGTTGGTAGGTGGGCAAGGAGGGCAAGGAAGACAATGATCATGGTGATCCTGCTCTTTTTTCAAATGACGTCCAGAAACAGAATAGTGGAGAAAGATAGTGCCGAAGCCATACAGGACACGGGTGCCTGAAAAAAAGGAGATAGTGGTGTTACTCGTTGAGAACTCGTTTTAAAGCAGAATTTCCAACAATGAGAACATCGCCCTAAGGTGTTGTCCTCAGTGACAGAGCAGGTGAAAGAGAAGGCAAAGAGCTAAGGACCTCAAACCAGCAGAGGTGAAAACCAACTGTGGTGGAGATACCCTTGGCTTTTTTCTGGCCACACTGACGCTCCATCTTCCGTCTGTGCAGTTTGGACGGCCTCTACAACAGCAGCTGGTTCAAGCTTGATGACCTCCCCGCAGAGCTCGTCCTTCTCTGGTCGCCATGTTCCTCCAGGGTAAACACAGAAAAAGAAACAACGGTCAGTGAAACAGATCACTGTACTGTAACACAGGGAGCAGAGAGCAATAGGATCACAACAACTGGCTCAGATAGAAGAAAATCTAATATTAAACACTATAAAATAGGGGCAGAGAAATTCAAATTCTGCGTCACCATTGCCGTTCACAGCTACGAGTAACTGGGTTCATAATGCATGTGTGGGCATTATACCACAGTGCTAGCTTTTTCTAGCCAATTTGTTGGATTCTGATTGCAACATTTTCAAGGCTAGAACAGAGCACAGTCTGCAGATTCTGTTACATGCTCTAGATCTTTAGGGTGAAATGGGAAGAAGATGGAGAAATCTGGAAAGTTATTAACGAAAACAGTAGCTGTCAAGTATTTCGCTTTAGAATGAGTTTTGGGTTGTGCATAGAACTGAACCATAAAAATTGTGGTTATGCCCCCACGATCACTTCCACGTAAATTTTATCCATAAAAACTGTACCAACTTCCCCATTAAAGAGTACAATAGGCTTTATTACCTGAATGTGGTCAATGATCACAGTGGTGATGGTTGCAGGGTGTTACAATATTCAAACAGCATGAAATCCTTGTTCACTGTAACTATGATTCACATTATGCAGTAGAGGGCATGAAAATCAAGGGTAAGATACATTGAAGTTTACTGAGGATTACTCAGGTGCAGTCTGTGTACTTCCTGAAAATGAAGAGTGACACTGTAAAAGCCACTGAGCGAATCTTGGCAGACTCCTCTCCATATGGAACAGTAAAATGTCTTTTCAGATAATGGTACAGAGTTCACAGCAAGAGATTGTCAGTCATTGCTCAGTAAGAAGGGCATAAGGTGTGAAACCAACACCTTCAATCACATCAAAATGATGCAACAGAGAGAAATTGGAGAACCCTATTTGATATGGAAATGTGCATGCTAGTATAGAGCAATTTTCCTTAAGAATTCTGGACATATGCTGCAATGACCAATACAGTCATTTGCATTTGAAAGCCTAACCTTTCAAAAGATTGTCTTTGGATAGTTGACTAGATATGATGGACTCTGTCGTACCCTACAGACACAGGGAAAGTCCTTAAACACAGGCTTGTGAAATTTCTTATGTGTGTTACAGAACACCAAACCGAGACTGACCAGACAATGGCAGTGGAGGATTTCCATGGGAAAAGCCAACAGCTGTGTTCAGACTCCAAAAGAGGTTTTAGAATCTCAAACTGATGCTCAAGATGGTGCGCAAATAGAGGGAGACATCGCACGTTATCCATAAGGGAGAAAGGAAAGCACCTCAGTACTTAGCTGACAGTTTCAGATATTGAAGATCAGACACTGATCAGTAATACATGTAACGTACCACAGAGCTTTAAAGAGGCAAGGTGTTCAACATCACAGATATCTCATTGAAAATGACACATTTACTCTGACCCCCCCCCTCCCAGAAGCTGAACATGCAGTGGTGTTACACCACCACAACTGCAGATGTTACACCAATACACACTTTGATGCAGATGACTGCAGAGTACTACCTTCACCTCCACCAGATGGGCGTTACAACACGCGCTGATTGTGAAATGTATGTGAAGCAATCAGAGGGATTTGAAAGAAAAGTCAAATACAGGTGAAAAGCTTGTCAGTTTAGATTAAAATGGCTTTACACAGAACCCAGCTGTGCACTGGTCTACAAACACACTGAAATCAGGAGGATAATACTGATGATCTGGGTTGAGGATTATTTACTAGTTTTCCTTCACTTCGAGTGGCACAACACAACACAATCCCGGAACATTGCAGAATTTTCAATGATGAATGTTTGCTTATTTAGATGTTCCATCATGAAGTACAGTAAGCCAGCTGTGATGCTGTGAACCGATTATGCCCCCCACCAACATAATACGCCATTGATTCGGTTTCACAGAGACCTACTTAAATAAGGTGGCTTAGCAGTCATAACTTAATTGACAATGACTGCTTTAGGTTTTGATTGGGTTTTACAATATTTACAAAAAACAAAAACCATCCTGAGCCCGGGGAAACAATGTGAGCTGTGCACATATAGACAATAGAGAAAGTTTGTGTCTCTCAGTGTAATAAGTATAATAACACTTCCTTAGTGTCAAATCCAAATACAAGGAAAACGGGATGTAATACAACAGGATGTCCAGGTGTAAAAATGAATATCTGTAAGGAAGTTGTGGTGTATTTATTGGCCATGCAGATGTTCATAGGCCTGAAGGAATGGTATGGAGTTGAGGAATGATATGGTGAGGCCCATGGGGTAGATGTGGAAAGGAAAGGGGGCCCCGTTTCCTGACCAAATGTGAAAACTGTACATGAACCGAACGAACATAAGATGTTGTTTAGATTGGACATCTCTTTGGGTGTACGTGACATAGATTTAAACATGGTCCAGATGTGTCTGTGGACCACGTATGTAATGGTGGGGGCTAATGAGTGTTCCTTATGGATGAAATGCAAACATTCTGCATATGGGAACAATCCAACAGAATATGACGTGTAGTAGGGTATAAAAACTCAAGGCATTCCTATGTCGGGGAGAGAGAGATCGAGGGGCACTCAGAATTGGCAGACTCTCTCCACACTGTACTTTTAATTGGAATAAAATATTTCATTGTTACAACTAAAAGACGGTGGTTATGAGTCTCCTTTTTTAAAAAAAAAGACCTCCTCTGGAGAAAGACGAAGCGAGACAACAAAGTTCAGTCCAGGCCTTTTCCAAGTACAGGGGACCAAATTCTGCTAAAGCGTTCTGAGTTCTGATGCAACTCACAGGTTAGCTTTTCCATTTAGAACCATTTGGCAATCTGCTTCAACCACATCCTTCTGGAAGGAATATCTGATTTTGAGCAGAATAACAGAATACACTTTTTAACTAGATAAAATAGAATATGTAAAAGACTGATGGAGTCATCTTCCAGTGAGGGGTCTACAGCGTTTCAGAGTTACACTGCTGGAGACAAACTGTATGCCAGTTTTTTTTTTTGTACGGGAAAATTAATTTCCTTCCAGTAGTTCTGCAACTTCACACACAACCAGAAAACATGTAAAACTGTGACCACTTCAGAAAAGCATTTAAAACACATGTTTGAAGTATTAGGAAATCTACTGTGACAGGTGTAAAGAAAAGGTCCAATTACAAATATCCGAGACCCCAGACCTCAAATGTCAATCCTAGATCCCTCTCCCAAGTTAGTTTCAACATGGGTCCATGTTGGATAAAGTAATGTAAAGGGGTGAGATTCTACTTTGAGCTGTTTGAGGTGAGCTGTTCCTCCAATTTGTTGAGTTGAAATCTAAACTTGCCACTTTTCTGACAGGACTGGGTAAAGTCTGATTTGAAGAAAATGATAAAGCTCAGTATTAGGGAGTCCAGAAAGTGCTTTGAGTTGTTCAAATAAGTTTAAAACTCCTGCTGTGACTAAACTAGAAAAATCCTCTATGCCCCTTAATGTCCAATTACTAAGCCCAATGTCAAGCCCAAGCTGAAGGGATAGATCTGGATTTATGGTGACCATAAAGAGATACAATTAGGGACTTCAATATATTTTCTAGGGTCTCTCCAAGAAAGCAACATATTGTACACCACAACGTTATCAGAGAGAAACCCACACACAACCAATAACCCCAGGATATACATATAATTACAGCTAGCATCATTTATAACGTCCATGTTATCTGTTGTATTGTCATCGTTTGTGATAACCACCCCCTTAGTAGACACCTGGTCCACTCCAGGATGATGAGGGAGGAGCGTATGGCTTAAAAGGGCTGTGTGGGAGGCAATAAGGGGGTTCAGCTTGTACAGAATAGGCTGAAGCAGAAGTAGATGCCTGTGAAGCTTTGCAGCCCTCAGATGAAGGCCGCTGTACAAAGTGTGTAATCTAGCGCTTTGGTGTTTTGTTTTTGTCAGAAGAGGAGGATCTTCCATTTGCGTTTGAAGACAGCGAACGACTCTGCCGTTCGGACGCCCAGGGGAAAGTTCGTTCCGCCACTTTGGTGCCAGAACAGAAAAAAGCCTGGACGCTTGTCTTTTGTGGATTTTGAGGGATGGCGGGTCAAGCAGAGTCGTGCTTGAAGCTTGAAGGGCTCTTGGTGCGGATCATCCTTTGACCACTGCCATCAAGTACGGAGGGGCTGGTCCGTTCTTGGCCTTGTAGGCCAGCATCAGGGTTATGAATCTGATGCGGGCAGCAACAGGAAGCCAGTGAAGAGAACGCAGCAGAGGAGTGACGTGGCTGAAACATTGAAGGTGACCCGTGCTGTTGCATTCTGGATAAGCTGACAAAAGACTGAACAAGCACCCGGGTGTCCTCTCTAGAAGGGTCGAATTCTCTTGATGTTGTACAGGAGAAATCTGCATGACAGAGTTACAGTTGCAACATGGCTTGAGAAAGGACTACACCAAGGCGTCAAGCTTCTGTAGACGGAGTGGCCGGTGAGTTCTCAAAGGAGATGGCAAGATCGTTTTGAAGTCCAGCAGTTCCCGGGATGTACAGCAGCTCTGTCTTGCTGGGGTTGAGTTTGAGGTAGCGAGCTGCCATCCAAGAAGAAACATCAGCGAGACATGCTTAGATGCGGGTAGAAACCTGTGTCAGACGGTGGGAAAGAAAGGATGAGTTGAGAGTCATCGGTGTAACAGTGGTAAGAGAATCCATGAGATTTACCAAGAGAGCTAGTGTAGAGTGAGAAAAGAGGACCAAGAACCCAGCCTTGTGAAACGCCAGGAGTGAGGTGCGGAAAAACAAGAAGCGGACGTGTCCTAACTAATGAGCACCAAGCTTCTATGTTACCCAAAGACAAGAGTTTTTGCAGAATCTAGTTAAAAGTATATTTAAAAACCAGCCTACCTTACAAGCTAAAGATGAAATCCAAGTAAAAAAAAAAAAAGGGTGTGAGGAGAAATCATTCAAAAGGTAAATAAGCACTGAGATCATCAGATCATCATGGTCCAGTTGTGCAGTTAGGTAGAAATCTGATGCCAATAAATAAATAAATATATAAATAATAAACCCAAATCCAAAATGTATGTAGAAAGGTGCTAAGGTCACCTAAGGAAGACAAATCCAAAGCTGCATATGGCTCATGCCATATTAGAGTTTGTTTCCCTAACAACTGTTAATGCCAAATTAATATATGGTGTGAAATTATGGGTCCAAAATATAGTTTACAGTATCTAGTGGAAACATCACAAAATAAGACCTTGTAATTTATATGGGGCTACAAGAGCGGCATAAATTATGAGCACTTTGACTCAGGCATGTTAATCGAGGTTTTAAGGTAAATGTCTGAGCATACATTTCAAAATCTAGAAATACATGACCACCATCTTACTTACATCTCTGTAAAGTGGATAATTTAATTCTAGGTCATTTACCACTCCAAATATACATGGATAATACCTTAGAGTGTATCCCAATTTTTTTAGGAAGGGCAAAGGTATCATAACAGAACTAAATAAATAAGATGCCTTGTCAGTGGACAATTGTGGCAAATCTAAGGAAAGGAAAAGGGGGGCAATATCTAAGGTTTCCTTTGGGACATCTGATTTATATAATTCTGAATAGAACCTGTAAAAAGCTTCATTGCTTTTTACATGTTCTGTAAGTAGTTCTCCATCATGAGACCTTATTGCTGCAATATTTGAAAATTTCTCATTACTGAGTTTTAGCACCAAGAGGTGACTGGGCCTGCTTCCATTAAAATAGACATTATAATAAGGTACATTAATTATAATACAACCCTTATAATAAGGAATTCTGAATAGAATAATATTGAGCTCATTTTTAAATAAAACTTTTTTTGTATTGCAATATCACCAGAAAGTGTTGATTGCACTTGAATTTCAACTTGAAGCACAAGAAAGGTCCAGATACTTGTGTCTTTTCTGTCACCAAGATACAAAAGCAATATAATTATTCCTAAAGAAACCATTCACTGTTTCCAACAAACCTTTGATCGTCCACTGAACCCTGATTAAACAGAAGAAATTTGGTTAATTCACTCGTAAATTCAGAGCCGAAAGATTTGTGCTTGCAGATAAAGTAAGTTACTTAGTGCTCGGATTAAGATGTTGCAAGCAGTCGAGTAAAGACAATGTGGTAATACATAGCTTAAGCTTGGAGCTAGCGGCCAGCTGACTAAGAAATATCACCCCCTGACCTGTTTAATTAATAAATGATTATATATCTGCTCCCACCACTAACCGAAATGATCATATCTGCTCCTACCACTAACCGAAGGTCCAACATATTTGTTAGATCATCTAACAGAAAAGAACTGGTATCTCTTAGAGTTGGAGCGTAAACTGAAATAAAGGCAATACTTCCATTTCTTACTTTTGTAGTAATGTATGTTATTCTCCTTTCTTCACCCCTTCCTTGGTTTCAAACAGTAATCTCCCAATTCTTCTGTACATAGATAAGAACTCCTTTAGTTGTTATTTGCAGTTGCATAAGAAGCAACTCTATAGAATTTATTGCATTTGGGAATATCAAAATCTCTTAAATGGGGCTCTTTAATCAGACCAAGGTCAATTCATTTTATGAACGTTTAAACCATTAAAATATTTCAGCTCAAGACATTCAAAACCATACATATTAAAAATAAACTCAAGTATAACAAGACTTTTAATTTCCAAACTCCAAAAGAACTGAACACAGCTTAAACATCAAATTATAAGTGAACTGAACCTCGCACCAGTTAGTTGAGGTGAAAACCAGCTGTGGTGGTGGAGCAGCCCTCTGCTTTTCCAGGCCACGCAGACACCCCCAGGCCCTCTCCGGTGCAGGAGTGGAGACAACAACGCTGTGTCCACCACGCCGTAGTGCTGGTTTTAAGACAGCAGCGTTGGAGGAGTTATGGGCAGCCTCCAGCCTCGTCTTCCGTCTGTGGAGTTTGGACTGCCTCTACAACAGCAGCAGTTAAGTTTGATGACCTCCTTGCAGAGCGCCTGGATAGATCACTCCTCCATGTTTGCCAAGTTTTTCGAGAGTAAATACAGACAGAAACATAAACAATTGTTATTGAGTACTGCACAGTAACACAGGGAGCAGAGAGATTCTTCTTTTTTCTTTTGTGGTCTTCATCTTTGTCTTTTCTTTGGCTTTTTTGTCTTGTTTATCCTCTTTGTGTTTATAGTTTTCTTCTTTTATCTTTGTCGTTGTTGTTTTTTTCTTTTTTTTTTCTTTTTTTAGGTTTTGACTTTGTCTCTATTGTCTTTCCTTTTTTCCTCTTTTCTTTTTTCTTCTTCTTTTCCTTTGTTTTTCTTTTTTCTTTACTTTTCTTTGTCTTTGTATTTGATTTCTTTGTCTTTATTCTTTGTCTTTATTCTTTGTCTTGATTTTCTTTGTATTTCTCTTCTTCGTCTTTGTCTTATTTGTCTTTTTTTCTTTGTATTTTCTTAGCCTTCTTCTTTTCCTTCTTTTCCTGTTTTTGTTCCTTTTCTTTTCTTGGTCTTTGTCTTCTTATTCTTCGTCCTTATTGTCTTTTGTTCTTTGTCGTTTTGTCTTCTTTATCCTTTTCTTCTTTGTATTTTCTATTTGTCATTTTATTAGTTTTCTTTTATGTTTTTCTTTGTCATTCTTCTTTGTCTTTTCTTTTTTTGTTTTCTTTGTATTTCACTTCTTTGTCTTTGTCTTTTTTCTTTGTATTTTTGTTGTCTTCTTTTGTTTTTTTTCTTCTTTTTTGGGGGTTTTGACTTTGTCTCTATTGTCCTTTCCTCTTTTCTTTGTCTTCTTCTTTTCCTTTTAAAAAAAAAATCTATTATTTTTCTTTGTATTTCATTTCTTTGTCTTTTTATTCTTGCTTTTTTCTTGGTCTTCTTATTTGACTTCATCATCTTTTTCTTGTCTTCTTTGTCTTTTTCTTTTTTCTTCTTTGTTTTTTATCTTTGTCTTTTTTTCTTTGTGTTTTCTTAGTCTTCATATATATATATTTTTCTTTTATTCTTTTCTTGGTATTGGTCTTTTTTGTCTTCTTTATCCTCTTTGTGTTTATAGTTGTCTTCATTTATCTTTGTCGTCTTGATCTTTTTTGTCTTTGTCTTTCTCTTTCTACTTTCTTTCTTTTTCTCTCTTGATTTCATTTCCTTAGATTTTCATCATCTTCTTTGTCTTCATTAATCTTTTTCTTCTTTATCTGCTTTGTCTTTTTGTCTTCTTTATCCTTTTCTTCTTTGTATTTTCGATTTGTCATTTTATTTGTCTTATTTTATCTTTTATTTTGTCTTTTTTTAGAAAAAGACAAAGAAAAAAATATATTGTTCTCTTCTTTTGTTCTGTCTTTCTTTTTTCTTCTTTGTTTTTTATTTTTGTCTTTTTTTCTTTGTGTTTTCTTAGTCTTTATATATATATATTTTTTTCTTTTATTCTTTTCTTGGGACTTGTCTTTTTTGTCTTCTTTATCCTCTTTGTGTTTATAGTTGTCTTCATTTATCTTTGTCGTCTTGGTCTTTTTTGTCTTTGTCTTTCTCTTTCTCTTTCTTCTTTCTTTCTTTTTCTCTCTTGTTTTCATTTCCCTAGATTTTCATCATCTTCTTTGTCTTCATTAAACTTTTTCTTCTTTTTCTGCTTTGTCTTTTTGTTTCCTTTATCATTTTCTTCTTTGTATTTTCTATTTGTCATTTTATTTGTCTTATTTTATCTTTTGTCTTTATCTTTTTCTTTATCTTTTTCTTTGTTTTCTTTGTATTTCACGTCTTTATCTTGTTTGTCTTTTTCTTCTTTGTATTTTTGTTGTCTTCTTTTGTTTTTTTTTTCTTTTTTGAGGTTTTGACTTTGTCTCTATTGTCTTTCCTTTTTTTCCTCTTTTCTTTTTTCTTCTTCTTTTCCTTTGTCTTTGTCTTCTTTTTTGTCTTCATCATCTTTTTCTTGTCTTCTTTGTCTTTTTCTTTTTTATCTTTGTCTTTATCTTGTTTTTATTTGTCTTTTTTGTTCTCTTCTTTTTGTTCTGTCTTTCTTTTTTCTTCTTTGTTTTTTATCTTTGTCTTTTTTTCTTTGTGTTTTCTTAGTCTTTATATTTTCCTTTTGTTTTTCTTCTATTCTTTTCTTGGTATTTGTCTTTTTTGTCTTCTTTATCCTCTTTGTGTTTATAGTTGTCTTCTTTTATCTTTGTCGTCTTGGTCTTTTTTGTTTTTGTCTTTATCCTTCTTCTTTCTTTCTTTTTCTCCTTTGTTTTCATTTCTTTAGATTTTTTGTCATCTTTGTCTTTTCTTTGTCTTCTTTAATTTTTTTCTTCTTAGACAACTGGATTAGGGTGAACTAATGTTAATGTCTGCTCTCTGTTCTGATGATCAATTACATTATTAGACTCTTTCAGTGACAGACAGGCCTGATTCTGGATCCTAACAGAGTACGTTAGATTACCTAATAAAACATCTAGAAGAAGAAATGAGAGGAGAGATGAGTGAGGGAGAGTTCAACTCCACAAAAAAAAAAAAAAAAAACAGGTTTGGACTCACAGAGCTGATGCCTCTGTTGGGTTTTGCTGCTACGTTCTTCAGTGTTCTCCCACATACTGGTTCCAACAACGACTGGAAGTTCCTCTAAACGGAGAACTATTTAAGGTCCTGTAGGAGGTCAGCAGGAGGACACCTACTGACCCTGACCTGCTGGAGAGAATGGCACACTGCACTGGGCCTCGCTGTGACATCACAGATGATGTCATAAAGGAGGGTTCCGACCCAGGTCCACCAAAGCAGCTGCACTGGGATCAGTGCCAGGAGTTCACTGCTGACTGGACTTTCCCTTACCAGCAGCTCTGCCTCTAAACCAGTACAGACCTCCCAGTAAGACCAGTGCAGGCTGGGGTCAGCTGGTTTAGTGGAGCAGAAGAGCTGAGAGAATTATTTATTTATTTGTCTATTTAGTCTTAAAGGAATCGTAAAAGCTAAAATCTCACATTGAGAGAGAGAGTGTGTGTGTGTGTCATTCTGCACTGTGATGCTTTACTGTGTGGGTTTAATAGCGCCCCCTACAGGAGCCTGAACTCACCTCTCTAAAAAATAAAAGCTTAAAATCTCACAGAAACCTTTGTGGTTCTTTTAGAAACAAACCTGGTTACAGAGTGAAGACCAGAGTGAGGAGTAAGAGAAGATCAAACCCATCAGATCTTTATTATAGAGAATCTGCTGTTCAGGACATTCAGATTCAGCAGTGATTCAGAGAGCTGGACAGGTCAGACAGGGTCACTGCAGTGAAATTGTGCTTCACTGTAGAGAAACCTACCCACTCTGATTTCTTTGCAGTGATCTTGAATGGAACCAGAAGTTGGTCGCCATGACTACAAATCAGATGTAGTCATTTTATTTCCTATCCAATCCTACCAGAGAAGCTACACGTGTCTTCTGCGTTTTATATGGAGAGAGGATGATGATGGGGAAAAAGTGTCTGATCTGAGAACAGTACAATTTTCTTTCAGGACTATTTTTTGCAGCACAACGCCCTGCAGCATGTATCCCTCCACCATTTTAGTGAGATGTAATGTTAAGGATTTTACACATGGAGCTGTGTGTAACAGCGGCCCCGGTGGAAAATCTTCACCTGCCTCACTAATGGAGATTTGAACAGAAGTTGATTTGTGATTTAAGATTATCTGTAAGTAAGTAAGTAAATGTAAGTAATATTATATTTATGTGTGTAAGACTATATTTATGTAAGTAAGATTATCTGTATGTAAGTAATATTATATTTATGTATGTAAGATTATATTTATGTAAGTAAGATTATCTGTATGTAAGTAATATTATATTTATGTATGTAAGATTATATTTATGTAAGTAAGATTATATTTATGTAAGTAAGATTATCTGTATGTAATCTTAATGGGTTAAATCTAACTTGTACTTCAATATTGTTTAAAGTTTGCTTAGAAATCACCTTAGTTTTGCTCATATAATTGTTTTTAGCTTTACAGTGAAGTGACTGGCTAAAGTAAGTTAGCTGAGGCAGAAAGCATAAAGGTGGATAACATGTCAGTCTGGACAATTTATAATTTCTTTTCTTTATAATTTTCTTCTTTTCTTTTCTTTTTTTACCATAATATATATTTTTCTTTTTCTTCAATTCAATTTAAGTTTATTTATACAGCACTTTTTACAACAAATGTCACAAAGCAGCTTTACAGAGACCTGGAAGAAAACTTGAGATGGGGAGCCCATCCTCCTCTGGTCGACATCAGATAGCACAATAATTGAATTAAGAGAATATGCAAATTTGCGGTTAAGCCATAAAAGATGAAGGTGAGTGAAATGTTAAAGTCCAGGCAGGTATGCATGGTCATGCAGTGAGAAGAGGATGAATCCATGCCAAACCCCAGAGCAGGACAGCGGGCAGCAGGGTAGTGGAGGAAAGAAAAGAAAGGAGGGAAAACACAAGTTAGGAGAAGCGCGGAAACACTGCGATGGGTGGATGAGGATAGTGGATGGGTGGATGAGGGTGGAGAGGGTAGTTGGGGGAAGGGTTACAGTGGGACAAGATCACGGTGAGCAGAAAACACTAAAGGATTCAAGCCAAATTAAAACATCTTAGAGAAAACAAGGACAGACTACTCTAAAATATAAAAGCTTAAAATCTCACAGAAACCTTTGTGGTTCTCTCAGAAACAAACCTGGTTACAGAGTGAAGACCAGAGTGAGGAGTAAGAGAAGATCAAAACCATCAGATCTTTATTATAGAGAATCTGCTGTTCAGGACGTTCAGATTCAGCAGTGATTCAGAGAGCTGGACAGGTCAGACAGGGTCACTGCAGTGAAATTGTGCTTCACTGTAGAGAAACCTACCCACTCTGATTTCTTTGCAGTGATCTTGAATGGAACCAGATGTCGGTCGCCATGACTACAACTCCGATATAGCGAATTTATTTCCTATCCAAACCCACCAGTGAAGCTACACGTGTCTTCTGAGTCACGGTGAGCAGAAAACACTACAGGTTTCAAGCCAAATTAAAACATCTTAGAGAAAACAAGGACTGACTACACATTTATACTCAAAGGACTGGATACAATAAAATGTCCTTCTCTAAACACAGGCCTCCTTTGGCATGGGACTATACAAATGACACAGGCAGAAATAATCAGGGTCAACACGGTAGAAACAGAATTGTGGCCAAAATACACGGGAAAGAAACAGACTTATTTACCACTCAGATAATAAGGCCTTGAATGCACAGGATAATACAGCAGCCACCAAGCACAAGCATTGCAATCCATATGATGAGACTAGAGAGAATGACCAAAAACCTTTTCCAGTTACAAAACCTTCCAACCTAAAGACTGCTGTGCTCAACCCTAATTTCAGTCCTGAAGCACTTTGGCTGTAAAAGCTACATAGGACACTGGTGTGTGAAAATGTGGCCTGAGAACAATTTGTTCTTCGTAAACTACTGTAGAATTGACAGAAATACTTTAATTACATTTATTTCCAAAGAAATGTTAGGGGTGCCAATAATTATGGAACAGGTGATTTTATGAAGAATAATTATTTCTTAGTCAGGGATTTTTTTCCCCCTTAAAATTCACTTGAGTTAAAGGTTGGATTTTGCTCTTTTTTCCATCGAGGTCCTAGATTTTTTAGAAAAAAAACTCAATTTATTAGAAGCTAAAGAACACATCTTAACCAGGGGTGCCAATAATTATGGAGGGCACTGTATATGCCCCTCCGGGAAGTGAACTGAATTTCTATAAAAGATGGTTTGGTATGATGACTAGCTCACAGGGTACACTGATTTGTGGTGGGGGCTGGAATGTTTGTTTAAACCAAAGTTGATTCTTCTAGAGTGAATGCACAACAAAGTCCAGTAAATAAATAAATAAATAAATAAATAAATAGGATGATGAAAGAATTGGAATCAACAGATATCTGAAGGGAAATGTACCCATCCGGTAAGGACTATACACATTACTCTTCTCCACATTCAACCTACTCAACAATAGACTTTTCTTATTTTTAGCAGAGCTCGAGATAAGGTGGGGGCAGTGATAATGGTAGAATAGATCTTTCCGATCATGCCCCAATCTTGAATCATGAAATGAATTGAGATATATAGTTTAAAAACACAGGAGGCAGTTTTATACCTTAAACAAAGACATTACAAGGTAGGAGGAAGATAGCTAAACTCACAAGAAACAGGGAAACATCAAGCGGATAATATTATTGATAAAATTAGGAATCCAAAAGACTAGAAGAGCTAGAATCTAAAATGCAGAAAATTCAAGAAAGTTTTGAAATATTTTATAAGAATAATGAGGAGTTGTACGTAGCCATTTTTAGATCAAAACCAAAAAAATCTTCAGGACTGGACGGATATACCTCTCTAAGTATTTGATCCCCTAAAAACCATGACTAATGTTGGCTCCCACAGACCACTGACACATCCTAATCTCAGTGAAGTCATTGCCTGCATAAGAGACACCGGTCCCAAATTGTCACCTGTGTAAAAGGCCAACTGCCAAGAGACTCAGTGACACTCCAACATCTCCATCATGGGCAAGACTAAAGAGCTGTCTAAAGATGTCAGGGACAAAACTGTTGACCTACACAAGGCTGGAATGGGCTACAAAGCCATAAGTAAGAAGCTGGATGAGAAGGTGACAACTGTTTGTGCAATTATTTGGAAGTGGAAGAAGTACAACATTACGGTCAATCGACCTAGACCTGGATCTCCATGCAAGATATCACCTCGTGGAGTCTCATTGATCATGAGAAAGGTTAAAAATCAGCAAAGAACTACACGGGAGGAGCTGGCTAATGATCTCAAGGCAGCTAGGACCACAGTCTCCAAAAAAAACATTGGTAATACACTGAGACGTAATGGTTTAAAATCCTGCAGTGCACGCAAGGTTCCTCTGCTCAAGAAGGCTCATGTCCAGGCCCGCCTAAAGTTCGCCAATGAACATATTAATGACTCCGAGAGAGACTGGGAGAAGGTGCTGTGGTCAGATGAGACCAAAATTTAGCTATTTGGCCTCAACTCAACGTGTTTGGAGGAAGAAAAATATAGAACATGACCCTAAGAACACCATCCCCACCGTCAAGCATGGTAGTAGAAGTATTATGTTTTGGGGGTGTTTTTCTTTTAAAGGCACAGGCCAACTTCACCGCATTGAAGATGAACGGGGCCATGTATCGTAAAATCCTGGGTAACAACCTCCTTGCCTCTGCCAGGGCACTGAAAATGGGTCGTGGATGGGTCTTCCAGCACGACAACGACCCGAAACATACAGCCAAGGAAACAAAGGAGTGGCTCCATAAGAAGCATATAAAGGTCATGGAATGGCCTAGCCAGTCTCTTGACTTCAATCCCATAGAAAATCTATGGAGAGAGCTGAAGATTCATGTTTCCAAATGCACGCCTAAAAACCTTAAGGATTTGGAGATGATCTGCAGAGAGGAGTGGGCCAAAATTACTCCTGAAGTGTGTGCAAACTGCTGTGCTTGCCAACAAGGGTTTTTGCCCCCAAGTACTAAATTATGTTTTACCAGGGGGTCAAATACTTATTTCCTTCAATGAAAATCAAGTTAATTTTTATTTCTCATTTCATGTAATTTTCTCAGTTCTTTTGATATTCTATGTGTCACTTTTAAAATAAAGCTGGCATAAAATTATGAGACATTTCATTTATTTTTTTTTTATTAAAACTTTTAAAGTCAGTGAGGGGGGGTCAAATACTTATTTCCTCCACTGTATATGTTGTCAATAAATGTCAGCATTTGCATCCAACAAAAGAGTACAGACTCTGATGTAGAAATATTGAAATGCTCCTCTGCAGTCATATCTAGCATGATTTAAGCCACTGCAATGGCTGGCTGTGCTACAAAAAAATAGAATGAAACAAGAATTGCATGCTCGGCTCCTGAGTGCCAAGGTAGAAGATTTTGTTTAGTTGGCAGTCGAAACTTTCTTCAGTCCTGGCATTCTAGTGAAGGAGATGAGTTTCACAGTTTGACCTACATTTAGCCAAAATCATAGGTTAATATATGCTCTAAATTCAATTCAAGAGAAGATTATAGAAAAAAAATAAACAAATACATAAGGGGTAAAGATAAATTTACCATAAAAGCGTATGTAAATTTGTGTTCAGTGAATGAATGTAGTATTCACTCCCTTAGTAAATGAATTAATATAAAGTCATTCGTAACTGTTATGCAACCAGTTGTCAATTACCATACTGTGACATGCTCTGGCCTGTTGTGAAAATCCTGTCAGAAACCTCTGTCAGCATTAGTGACCAGTTCAGGTTTAATATTTTTATGGCTATAAATGACCTGGCATACTACAAAGAGACCAACTCCAACCACTAGAACACAACAACAGCAAATGTTAAACATATATAAGTAGAAAATAAGGGATTAAAGACTTCCTACATTGCTTCAGAATATAGAAGAGTATTTATGAAATCCAAGCCTAAACAGCCCTAGCTTCTCTTAAGTAGTTTTAGCATGAAACATTTTAGCCAGGAAGCGGAATACACTACATATTTCCCCCTTTGAGATGAGACAGAGTCTCAAACAAATAAAGAAAGCAACACATGTTTACAGTTGTGGCAAATTGCAGCTCCTCCTGCACATGCTTCCTTTAACAGAACCTGAACAATACAGCTACTTTAAGGAGTGTAAGAGTGAAAACCTGTCAGGCAGTTATCTTTCCTTAATGTCCATCAAACAATCTAGACAGAAAATTCTCTCACAGCCCCTCTGCCTAGGCGACCACCTACAGCACTCCAGATCAAATTATAATAGAGGATCTTTTACAATGTGTATAGGGATATGACTTAAGCAAATACATCTGAAACCTCATAAATAAATAAAATAAAAAAATGTTCCCTACATAACAACAATTTCCTCTAAACATCAAGCAAAAACAAAACCAAACATCTGCAGTCCCAGTGTATTTACCCCATAACAGAGTTTCCAACCAATGAAAACAAAAAGTGTTGTGAGTTTAAAGAGTTTAAATGTTACTCATACAGTAAAGAACCAACAAAAAATCAAACTAGTGTCTTACTAAGATTACCACCACCCCACAAACATTCTCTATCAATGACAAGAAGGGAACTCGAGGGCCTATGTGTCCAGAGCACAGCTCTGTGGAGAAATGTCACAGGAAATGACCCGGACTTAAATCAGATGGAACAGTCCATTTTACAAGCTAAAATACAGAGGGGGCTGCCCCAACCACTGAGAAGTAAACTAGAAGTCGTAAGTCTTTGATGTTTGGCAAAGGATGTTTATATGGTAGAATGCTTTTTGATCTTTCTTTGTCTTTTTTTTTTTCCTTTTTAAATTTGATTTTCTTGGTCTTCATCCTCTTTGTCTTTTTGTTGTCTTCTTTGTCTTTTCTTTGTTTTCTTTATCTTTTTCTTCTATGTTTTTTGTGTTTCTTTTTTGTTTTCGTGTTCTTTGTCTTTTCTTTTTTCCCTTTTGTCTTCTATTTATTTCATCTGTTTTTTCCTTTCTTTGTCTTTGTCTTGTTTGTCTTTTCTTTGTTTTCTTTGTCTTCATTTTCTTTGCATTTCTCTTCATCTTCTTTGTCTTTGTGTTTTCTTTGTCTTTTTTGTCTTTGTCTTCTTTTTTGTTATCTTTCTCTTTTTCTTCTTTATCTTTTTCTTTTTTGTATTTTATCTTTGTCTTGTTTTATTTGTCTTTTTTATCTTTGTCTTCTTTGTTCTCTTCTTGTTGTTCTGTCTTTCTTTTTTCTTCTTTGTTTTTATCTTTGTCTTTTTTTTTCTTTGTGTTTTCTTAGTCTTCATATTTTTTTTTGTTTTCCTTTTATTCTTTTCTTGGTATTTGTCTTTTTTGTCTTCTTTTATCTTTGTCCTCTTGGTCTTTTTTGTCTTTGTCTTTGTCGTTCTTTTTTCTTTCTTTCTTTCTTTCTTTCTTTCTTTTTCTCTTTTGTTTTCATTTCCTTTGATTTTTTGTCATCTTCTTTGTCTTTTTTTGTCTTCTTTCATATTTTTCTTCTTTGTCTTTTTGTCTTCTTTATCCTTTTCTTCTTTGTATTTTCTATTTGTCATTTTATTTGTCTTCTTTTATGTTTTATTTTTATTCAAAGTTTTTCTTTGATCTTCCTCTTTTTCTTATTTATCTTCTTTTTCTTTGTATTTCATGTCTTTGTCTTTTTTGTCTTTTTCTTCTTTGTATTTTTGTTGTCTTTTGTTTTTTGTTTTTTTCTTTTTTGAGGTTTTGACTTTCTCTTTTCTTTTCTTTATTTTTGTATTTGATTTCTTTGTCTTTTTCTTCTTGCTTTTTTCTTTGTCTTCTTGTTTGTCTTCATCTTTTTCTTGTCTTCTTTGTGTTTTTCTTTTTTATCTTTGTCTTTCTTTTTTTCTCCTTTGTCTTTTTCTTCTTTTTTTTGTCTTTTTTTGTCTTCCTTGTATCCTTTTATTCTTCTCTTTTCTTTTGTGGTCTTCATCTTTGTCTTTTCTTTGTTTTTTGTGTTCTTTATCTTTTTCTTCTTTGTATTTTGTATTTTTCATTTTATTTGTCTTTTTTTTATCCACCTTCTTTATCTTGTCTTTGTCTTCTGTAATATTTTTCTTCTTTGTCTTTTTGTCTTCTTGTTTGTCTTCATCTTTTTCTTGTCTTCTTTGTATTTTTCTTTTTTATCTTTGTCTTAATTTTTTTCTCCGTTGTCTTTTTCTTCTTTTTTTCTTTGTCTTTTTTTGTCTTCCTTGTTTCCTTTTATTCTTCTCTTTTCTTTTGTGGTCTTCATCTTTGTCTTTTCTTTGTTTTTTGTGTTCTTTATCTTTTTCTTCTTTGTATTTTCCATTTTATTTGTCTTTTTTATCTTTTGTCTTTTTCTTTGTCTTTTTTTTCTTTGTCTTTCTTCTTTGTCTTGATTTTCTTTGTATTTCTCTTCTTTGTCTTTGTCTTGTTTGTCTTTTTCTTCTTTGTATTTTCTTTGCCTTCTTCTTTTCCTTTGTTTTTGTTCTTTTTCTTTTCTTGGTCTTTGTCTTCTTATTCTTTGTCCTCATTGTCTTTTTGTTGTTTTTTCCTCTCTTCTTTTTTGTTTGTCTTTTCTTTCTATTTGTTTCTTTGGTTTTTTTCCTTTTCTTGGTGTTCTTTGTCTACCACATTTTTTTTTCTTCTTTGTCTGTCGTACTTGTCTTCTTTGTCCTCTTCTTTTTGTTCTGTCTTTCTTTTTTCTTCTTTGTTTTTTATCTTTGTCTTTTTCTTCTTAGTGTTTTCTTAGTCTTCATATTTTCTTTGGTTTTTCTTTTTTTTCTGTTCTTTGTATTTGTCTTTTTTGTCTTCTTTATTCTCTTTGTTTTTATAGTTGTCTTCTTTTATCTTTGTCTTTCTTCTTTCTTTTTTTCTTTTTCTCTTTTGTTTTCATTTCCTTTGATCCACCTTCTTTGTCTTTTCTTTATCTTCTTTAATATTTTTCTTCTTTGTCTTTTTGTCTTCTTTATCCCTTTCTTCTTTGTATTTTCTGTCATTTTATTTGTCTTCTTTTATCTTTTGTCTTTATCTTTTTTATTTGATCTTCCTCTTTTTCTTCTTTTTCTTAGTATTTGACGTCTTTGTCTTGTTTGTCTTTTTCTTCTTTGTATTTTCATTCTTTGTCTTTTTTGAGGTTTTGACTTTTGTCTCTATTGTCTTTCCTTTTTTCCTCTTTTCTTTTTTTCTTCTTCCTTTTCTTTGTTTTTCTTTTTTCTTTTCTTTGTCTTTTTATTCTTGCTTTTTTTCTGTCTTCTTATTTGTCTTCATCTTTTTCTTGTCTTCTTTGTCTTTTTCTTTTTTTTATCTTTGTCTTTATCTTTTTCTCCTTTGTCTTTTTCTTCTTTGTCTTTTTTTGTCTTCTTTTTGTTGTTTTTTCTTTTCGTGGTCTTTGTCTTTTTGTCTTTTTGTTGTCTTCTTCGTTTCCTTTTATTCTTCTCTTTTCTCTTGTGGTCTTCATCTTTGTCTTTTCTATGGCTTTTTATCTTCTTAATCTTATTCTTCTTTGTATTTTGTATGTTTTATTTTATTTGTCTTTTTTATCTTTTGTCTTTATCTTTTTCTTTGTCTTTTTCTTCTTTGTCTTGATTTTCTTTGTATTTCTCTTCTTCATCTTTGTTTTGTTTGTCTTTTTCTTCTTTGTATTTTTTTTTGCCTTCTTCTTTTCCTTTGTTTTTGTTCCTTTTCTTTTCTTGGTCTTTGTCTTCTTATTCTTTGTCCTCATTGTCTTTTCATTGTTTTTCCTCTTTTCTTTGTCTTCTTTTTTGTGTTTGTCTTTTCTTTCTCTTCTCTTCTTTATTTTTTTCTTTTCTTTGTGTTCTTTGTGTTCTTTATTTTTTCTTCTTTGTCTGTCATCTTTGTCTTCTTTGTCATCTTCTTTTTGTTCTGTCTTTCTTTTTTATCTTTGTCTTTTGCTTCTTTGTGTTTTCTTAGTCTTCATGTTTTCTTTTGTTTTTCTTTTTTTCTTTTCTTGGTATTTGGTTTTTTGTCTTCTTTTTCGTCTTTGTCTTTCTTCTTTTTTTTCTTTTTCTCTTTTGTTTTCACTTCCTTTGGTTTTGTCATCTTCCTTCTCTTTTCTTTGTCTTCTTTAATATTTTTCTTCTTTTTCGTCTTTGTCTTTTTGTCTTCTTTATCCTTTTCTTCTTTGTGTTTTCACTTTGTCTTCTTTTGTCTGTCTTTATCTTTATCTTTATCGTTGTCCTTCTTTGTCTTTTTCTTCTTTTTCTATGTTTTCTTTGTATTTCACTTCTTTGTCTTTTTCTTCTTTGTATTTTCATTGTCTTCATTTTTTTTGGGGGGGGGTTGACTTTGTCTCTGTTGTCTTTCCTTTTTTGCTCTTTTCTTTGTCGTCTTCTGTTCCTTTTAAAAAAAAATTCTATTATTTGTCTTTGTATTTGATTTCTTTGTCTTTTTATTCTTGCTTTTTTTTCTTTGTCTTCTTATTTGTCTTCTTCATCTTTTTCTTGTCTTCTTTGTCTTTTTCTTTGTTATCTTTGTAATTATCTTATTTAGTCTTAGTCTTTTGTCTTTTATTTGGCTTTTTTTTGTCTTCTTTATCTTTTTCTTCTTTGTATTTTGTATTTTTATTTGTCTGATTTATCTTTGTTTTTATCTCCTTTTCTTTGTCTTTTTTTTCTTTGTATTTCTCTTCTTCGTCTTTGTCTTGTTTGTCTTTTTCTTCTTTGTATTTTCTTTGTCTTCTTCTTTTCCTTTGTTTTTGTTCCTTTTCTTTTCTTTTTTTGTCCTCGTTGTCTTTTCGTTGTTTTTTCCTCTTTTCTTTGTCTTATTTTTTGTGTTTGTCTTTGCTGTCTTCTTTTCTTTTGTTTTTTTCTTTTCTTTGTGTTCTGTGTCTGTCGTCTTTGTCTTCTTTGTCTTTCTAGTTTGTTTTTGTTTTCTTTGTATTTCTCTTCTTTGTGTTTGTCATGTTTGTCTTTTTCTTATTTGTATTTTCTTTGTGTTTTTTGTCTTCTTTTCCTTTGTTTCCTTTTTCTTCTTTTTCTTTGTCTTTTTCTTTTTGTTGTCTACTTCGTTTCCTTTTGTTCTTCTTTTTCTTGGTCTTCATCTTCATCTTTTTCTTCTTTGTATTTTCTGTTTGTCTTTTTTATCTTTGGTCTTTATCTTTTTCATCTTTGTGTTAGTTTTCTTTGTATTTCTCTTTTTTGTCATCGTCTTTGTATTTTTATTCTTACTGTTCTTGTTCATCTTCTTTGTTTTCGTCCTCTATTTCTTCTCGTCTTATTTGTCTTTTTCTTCTTTGTCCCTTATATTTGTCTTCTTTCTTTTATTTCTAAAAGAAATAAAGGACAATGTCTACAGCAGCATTCATCTTACATCAGCCCAACCCCTTCAGTTTGCAGAAGTTTATCTCTGCCTATTCTGTCTATAGTATTTTAGTCCCGCCCATGTTATTAGGATCAGACAATCAGATTAGAGCTCATTTATTTAGCAAGTTTAGTAAGTGTAAAGGATGAAGAAAGGTTGGTGTAGAAAATAATTCTGATGAATTCTGGTTTAGAAACACAGACTAAGTGGAGCTCAGAGGAAAGATCACATTATGAAAAATTATGTTTTTTGTTTTTTTAACAGGACCTCTCCTTTTTAAATGGGATCAACTGGATTAGGGTGAACTAATGTTAATGTCTGCTCTCTGTTCTGATGATCAATGACATTATTAGACTCTTTCAGTGAGAGACAGGCACACACACAGTGGATCACATTCTGGATCCTAACAGGGTACATTAGATTACCTAATAAAAACATCTAGAAGAAGAAATGAGAGGAGAGATGAGTGAGGGAGAGTTCAACTCCACTGGAAACAGGTTTGGACTCACAAAGCTGACGCCTCCGTTGGGTTTTGCTGCTACGTTCTTCAGTGTTCTCCCACTCTAACATACTGGTTCCAACAGCGACTGGAAGTTCCTCTGAACGGAGAACTATTTAAGGTCCTGCAGGAGGTCAGCAGGAGGACACCTACTGACCCTGACCTGCTGGAGAGAATGGCGCACTGCACTGGGCCTCGCTGTGACGTCACGGATGATGTCATAAAGGAGGGTTCCGACCCAGGTCCACCAAAGCAGCTGCACTTGGATCAGTGCCAGGAGTTCACTGCTGACTGGACTTTCCCTTACCAGCAGCTCTGCCTCTAAACCAGTACAGACCTCCCAGTAAGACCAGTGCAGGCTGGGGTCAGCTGGTTTAGTGGAGCAGAAGAGCTGAGAGAATTATTTATTTTATAAATAAATAATATATTTAGCACTGTGATGCTTTACTGTGTGGGTTTAATAGCACCCCCTACAGGAGCCTGAACTCACCTCTCTAAAAAATAAAAGCTTAAAATCTCACAGAAACCTTTGTGGTTCTCTCAGAAACAAACCTGGTTACAGAGTGAAGACCAGAGTGAGGAGTAAGAGAAGATCAAACCCATCAGATCTTTATTATAGAGAATCTGCTGTTCAGGACGTTCAGATTCAGCAGTGATTCAGAGAGCTGGACAGGTCAGACAGGGTCACTGCAGTGAAATTGTGCTTCACTGTAGAGAAACCTACCCACTCTGATTTCTTTGCAGTGATCTTGAATGGAACCAGACGTCGGTCGCCATGACTACAACTCAGATATAGCCATTTTATTTCCTATCCAAACCCACCAATGAAGCTACACGTGTCTTCTGCGTTTTATATGGAAAGATGATGATGGGGAAAAAGTGTCTGATCTCAGAACAGTACAATTTTCTTTCGGGCCTATTTTTTGCAGCACAACACCCTGCAGCATGTATCCCTCCACCATTTTAGTGAGTTGTAATGTTAAGGATTTTACACACAGAGCTAGCTGAGTGTAACAGCGGCCCCGGTGGAAAATCTTCACCTGCCTTCCCTGCATGACGAGCTGTGAAAATGCCTCACTAATGGAGATTTGAACAGAAGTTGATTTTTGATTTAAGATTATATTTATGTAAGTAAGATTATATTTATGTAAGTAAGATTATCTGTATGTAATCTTAATGGGTTAAATCTAACTTGTACTTCAATATTGTCTAAAGTTTGTTTAGAAATCACCTTAGTTTTGCTCATAATATCATTGTTTTTAGCTTTACAGTGAAGTGACTGGCTAAAGTAAGTTAGCTGAGGCAGAAAGCATAAAGGTGGATAACACGTCAGTCTGGACAATTTATAATTTCTTCTTTTCTTTTCTTACCATAATATATTTTGTGATAATTCTTACATGTATCAGTGAAATATTGTTTAACCTATAAAATATTTGGCATATTTTTTATTGTATTTATTGTATAATTTTCTAATGTACTGCAAGAGATATTTGAAAGGTGGACTGACATGTTTTGTTTCTCTTTTTCTTCACATTTTATACAGTTGGTCAAGTAGAGTTAGGTGAGACCCTCCATTCATTATTTAGTTTCATACTTAGTTCCTTTTGGTTCGACACAATTTCAGATTCAAACAAACTCTCCTAAATCAAAGACAAAGGCAGCTTATTAGGTCTCATCACCTGGTGTCTGGAACCCTCTCCTCACTTTGGAGAGGCAGCCTTGGAGAGGCAATCTGCCTGCACCCTCCCTTGAGCCTTTGCAAAGTCTAGGCAACAGCGACGAGCTAGAGCGTTTTTCTTTAGTTCCAGTGCATTTAAACATACAGAGAGTGAATTCTACATATTGATCAATTCTTCTGTTTGTCTTCTCCCCCCTTTTGAGGACTAAATTACATCCAGGCTTAGTTTAGATTTTAGCCAAAATCATAGGTGAATATATGCTCTAAATTCAGTTCAAGAGAAGATTACAGAAAAAATAAACAAATACATAAGAGGTAAAGATAACTTTACCATAAAGGCGTATGTAAATTTGTGTTCAGTGAATTAATTGATATGTAGTATTCACTCCCTTAGTGAATTAATTAATATGTAGTATTCACCCCTTTAGTGAATTGATTAATATGAAGTAATTCGTAACTGTTATGCAACCAATTGTCAATTACCATACTGTGACATGTTCTGGCCTGTTGTGAAAATCCCATCAGAAACCTCTGTCAGCATTAGTGACCAGTTCAGGTTTAATATTTTTATGGCTATAAATGGCCTGGCATACTACAAAGAGACCAACTCCAACCACTATAACACAACGGCAGCAAATGTTTAACATATATAAGTAGAAAATAAGGGATTAAAGACTTCATACATTGCTTTCAGAATATAGAAGAGTATTTATGAAATCCAAGCTTAAACAGCCCTAGCTTCTCTAAAGCAGTTGGCATCATAACTTGGTTATATATGCTTATAGTTTCAATAATAAGAAAAAAAAAAAAAGGAAAATAGTGTACAAATATGAACAATTGTTAAAAGGAAATAAATCATTAAAGATCAATTCAATTTAAGTTTATTTATACAGCACTTTTTACAACAAATGTCACAAAGCAGCTTTACAGAGACCTGGAAAAAAAACTTGAGATGGGGAGCCCATACTCCTCTGGTCGACATCAGATAGCACAATAATTGAATTAAGAGAATATGGAAATTTGCTGTTAAGCCATAAAAGATGAAGGTGAGTGATATGTTAAAGTCCAGGCAGGTATGCATGGTCATTCAGTGAGATGAGGATGAATCCATGCAAAACCCCAGAGCAGGACAGCAGGCAGCAGGGTAGTGGAGAGAAGTGGTGGTACCAGGATTGATCGGTTGGAACTAGGCATCTCAATATATGGTTGGTAGGTAGGTAGAGAGAGAGAGAGAGATAGAAGAAAAGAAAAGAAAGGAGGGAAAACACGAGTTAGGAGAAGCGCAGCAACATTAGATGAGGGTGGGGGTTGGGGAGGCGGGGGGGTAGTTGGGGGAAGGGAGTCCATGAGGTATGGTGGGAGTCATTTCACGGTGAGCAGAAAACACTAAAGGTTTCAAGCCAAATTAAAACATCTTAGAGAAAACAAGGACTGACTACACATTTATACTCAAAGGATTGGATACAATACATTTTCCTTCTCTAAACACAGGCCTCCTTTAGCATGGGACTGTACAAATGACACAGGCAGAAGTAATCAGGATCATTACAGTAGAAACAGAATTGTGGCCAAAATACACTTGGAAAGAAACAGACTTATTTACCACTCAGATAATAAGGCCTTGAATGCACAGGATAATACAGCAGCCACCAAGCACAAGCATTCCAATCCATATGATGAGACTAGAGAGAATGACCAAAAACCTTTCCCAGTTACCAAACATGGAATCCAACCATCCCGTAACGACTGCTGTGCTCAACCCTAATTTCAGTCCTGAAGCACTTTGGCTGTAAAAGCTACATAGGACACCCACATGTCATCATTCCCTAAAGTAGCATTGGTAAGTGTCGAACATGAGAACAGCTCAGCCCGTTTGGATGCAACACCCAGAAAATTACAAGAGACATTGGTAGGATTGACAAAACATTAGGCAGTGCATTGTCCTGGTGTGTGAAAATGATAGGAACCACAATAATTGTAGCAATCAAACAAATTGTTCTCAGGCCACAGAGTCCTGGGTTCCTGAAAGGATGCCAAGGGTGCACAATGTTCTGGGCCATATTCCTCAGAAAGTGTTCAAAATAGCCCAGAGTTCATTTCTGTTCTGGGCACATCCCCAACCTAAAAGTCCATTTCTGTTCAAACTGAAAAAGCGTCCTGGATCAGATCTGATCAGATGGTGGGAAGCAAGCAACACAATCAGTCCAATGCCGCTGTTCAAATGATGCTGTGTCCAGACTTGTCCTGTTACAGTCTTTGCCCTTCAGTGTCATCGCAGGCAGCAAAGGCGGCGCTAGGCTCACACCTTATACTGTTGTCAACGTAGGATGGAGTCAGGATGTTTACCAGCCGTTGCCATTGACTCTTCAGATGGTCACATCTTTTGATCACACACATCTTAAAATCCAAACAACAACAACAACAACAAGTGCCACTCCGGTCATTTGAAGAGAACTACACAGAATACATTGATCAAGTACATAAGGAGTACATACAGTCAAGCCGGAGTCTGCACACCCCTTTCACCTTCTTCACATTTCATTTTGTTACACACTTATTCTACAATAGACAGTTCTACACAACTCCACACAATGACAAAGTCAAAGCAGGTTTTTAGACATTTATGGTAATTTATCATAAAATAAAGTAAAATCTCATATGTTCAAAAGTAGAAGAGGAAGAAGCCCTGAGAGGAACCAAGACTCAAAAGGGGAACCAGTTCTCCCCTGGTCAACACCGGATAGCACAACAAATGACAGAACAAGAATAAAAATCAACAAAAGAAACAATAGTGAATTTTAAGAGCCGCTGCAAAGATGACATCAAGCCAAAAATGAGAGTGAGCAATGTGAAAGTGCATGCAGGTAAATAGTCATATGCACAGCTATGCAGTGAAGAGAGAATGACTCAATATGAGAACCCAGAGCAGGACAGCATATCAGTGGGCAGCGAGAAAGAGGGGAAAGGAAAAACAAACAATAGGATTAGGAGGAGCGCAGCAAAATAGGGGGATTTACAGTGGGAGTCTGACCCAGACGGTAGTCACCAGCACCCAACCTTGAAGGGACTCATGTCAGCAGCGAGCGGCTCAGCACAAGGGGAGAGAGAAGAAAGGAGAAAATGAAGAAAGGGCTTTTGGAGTAAGAGTAGACTGGTGTACAGCCAGTAAAAAAGCAGATTAGAAAGACAACAATAATGATCAAAACTGTAAACTGTAAAACTCCGTAATCAGAGCAGTACACAACAGTGTTCGTATGGAAACATGCTACAGCAGCACTGAGTCCCAAACAGCAACAGGAAGCTGCACTGCAAAAGATAGATAGACCTCAACTATGAGAGACAAAATGAGAAAATAAATTCTGAAAATCACATTGTCTGATTTTTAAAGAATTTATTTGCAAATAATGGTGGGAAATAAGTATTTGGTCACCTACAAACAAGCAAGATTTCTGGCTCTCACAGACCTGTAACTACTTCTTTAAGAGGCTTCTCTGTCCTCCTCTTATTACCTGTATTAATGGCACCTGTTTGAACTCATTAACAGTATAAAAGACACCTGCCCACAACCTCAAACAGTCAAACTCCAAACTCCATTATGGTGAAGACCAAAGAGCTGTCAAAGGATACCAGAAACAAAATTGTAGACCTGCACCAGGCTGGGAAGACTGAATCTGCAATAGGCAAGCAGCTTTGTTACAAAGGCTACCGTCAGTAACACACTACGCCGCCAGGGACTCAGATCTTGCAGTGCCAGACGTGTTCCCCTGCTTAAGCCAGTACATATCCGGGCGCGTCTGAAGTTTGCTAGAGAGCATTTGGATGTTGTGGAAGAGGATTGGGAGAATGTCTTATGGTCAGATGAAACCAAAGTAGAACTGTTTGGTACAAACACAACTCATTGTGTTTGGAGGAGAGTGAATGCTGAGTTGCATCCAAAGAACACATACCAACTGTGAAGCATGGGGGTGGCAACATCATGCTTTGGGGCTGTTTCTCTGCAAAGGGACTAGGACGACTGGTCCGTGTACATGAAAGAATGAATGGGGCCATGTATTGTGAGATTTTGAGTGCAAACCTCCTTCCATCAGCAAGGGCATTGAAGATGAAACGTGGCTGGGTCTTTCAGCATGACAACAATCCCAAGCACACTGCCAGGGCAACAAGGAGTGGCTTCGTAAGAAGCATTTCAAGGTCCTGGAGTGGCCTAGCCAGTCTCCAGATCTCAACCCCATAGAAAACCTTTGGAGGAAGTTGAAAGTCCCAAAACATCACTGCTCTAGAGGAGATCTGCATGGAGAAATGGGCCCAACATACCAGCAACGGTGTGTGCAAACCTTGTGAAGACACGTTTGACCTCCGTCATTGCCAACAAAGGATATATAAAGTATTGAGATGAACTTTTGTTATTGATCAAATACTTATTTTCCACCATTGTTTGTAAATAAATTCTTTAAAAATCAGACAATGTGATTTTTTTTTCTCATTTTGTCTCTCATAGTTGAGGTCTACCTATGATGTCAATTACAGACCTCTCTCATCTTTTTAAGTGGGATAACTTGCACAATTGGTGACTGACTAAATACTTTTTTCCCCACTGTAGACAGCCACAGATGGACGGACAGCCAGATTTGTACACTGACAAAGACAGCCATCCAGACAAACAACCAGCCAGCGCTGCACATGCACAGCCAGACAACCAACGTTGCCCACAGACAGCCAGCCATCCAGTCAGCCACATGCAGTTAGGACATCTTAACAGTCAAATATGTAAATGACGGACAGAGTGGCTGTTTTGCAGGCTTTTTTTGTCGACGAGTGTATATAACATGCTTGGCTAACTGGGTGTAATAGCTTCTGCCACTTTATGTTTGTGTTAAGCTATATAATATATTGTATAATTTTACCTAGTGGAAGTAAGAGTTAGTGTACAGTAGGGGTGTGCAATCTTGACAAAAACGCAGATCAATATTTTCTTGGATTTTGCAGACAATGATAATTAGACAATACTTTGCATCTTTCAAAATGTGTTTAGAAAAAGCTAGACCAATGCAAGACTTTTACACTTATTTATTTACTAAAATAAAGTAAACATAATACAAAAACTGCACGTTATTACAAATATTGACATTACTAACTCTTTTACAAAATCTTTTTTTTACATTAAATTTATTTTACATTAATGTAATATATATTTTACACTGAAAATTACAATTTCAACTTCATTTCACTTAAACTGTAAATTGTGAGACTACACAGTTTCTTATAGAAGTATACAGGGGTCACACTTTCTGGCAGTGTCACATGGCAGAATGTCAATACTCTATTTCTATAAAAAAACAGTGCAGTCACATAATCTGATAATGGCCATCTGTGACTGCACACAATAAATAATCTGCATAAAATGCCCTTGCACACAAGTAGAAATCTCAAACCATTTACTGAGGTCAAAGAATTAGACTGTCACAGGTTACGGTCCAACAGCTCCTTGGTTGGTTTCGGCCTGTAGTGTTTTTTTAATTATATATAATCTTCATATTGAGCACAGTGGTCAGTTTGCAGATGGTGAAATATGAATGTCAAGCTGTCTTCAATTGCAACCGATTTGTGACCTGATTTGCAGAAGGAGAAACCTCTGTGTTTTCAAAGCAAAACCACCTCCAAGCTAATGATGAACCATGTCTAGCGACTAGCGAAAATGTGAACTCTTAAGGCGTGGTTTTGAGGGGTTTCTGCGAAGCGAGAGACCTACTCCATAATGTCTGCTTGCAGACTGTTATGACAACAATTGAGATATTATTGTAGATGATGCAGATCACACACCACTGGTCTATGGTCCATTTTTTTTCTGTGATTCGCATTTTGAATTATAAATCTTGTGATTTGTCAATCAGAGCAACATGATTTTAAAAGTGCAGTATAGGACTCAAAGAAAAGTACACAAAGATTACAGAGGCTTATTTGAAAGATTTTAATTGCAGAAGGTAGGGTTTCTGTAAAATGCTTTTCTGTACTATGAAATTTGAGCTATAGTGTTTTGTGGGTAATTTGAGAGATTGTTTTTCAGTTTTATTTCTTTCAGTGACAAATTTTCTGTACCTCGTGATGCACTTTGGAAAGTGACATGAGAATGGGACAGATGTGGATCAAGAGGTGTTTGCTGATCTCACAACCTCAAAGGACATCTGCTTTGTCATCCAGGATGACTGTGATGGTAATTATACGTTTCATGAATGGAAAAGATAATTACAGTATCGGCTTCTAACCACTTAAACAAATTAGAAGAGAAGAAGAAATGTTGTTTAGCAGTTCAGCAGCCTAAGATGCAAAATCATCTTTAAGCCCTTAAATAAGATTTTCTTTTTGGATGTTTATGTTGATTTTGTGACATTTTTTATCTGTTCAGCTGAAAAAGAAGATTCTTCTCTCCAAGCTTGGAGGGACAGCAGTGCTTAATCTCTTAAAACACTATAGCCCGAATATGGGCTACAAATCCGTCACTGAATATCTAGCAGTATATCTGAAGCATTACAGGTCCAATATTAGAAACAAAGACACCATATTAAAGCTTAGAATCTCTGCTTTTCATTGCCTTTTTCATTGATTGATTTTCATGCCATTTTATCTTTAGTTTATTTTAGAAAATATATTTCGGTTGCAAAATACCTTGCCTACTTTTATTTTAAATAGGATCAAAGAACTGGTTACATCATTTGACTCCTTTCTGTTTGAGGCCAATTAAAGTATGTAAATATGTAATTTAAGGTGCCAAACATATTACTTTTTTATAACTTAAATGGTGACTAACTGTTTAGCATGAACAGTAGTGTTAATAGGGTTTCATTTAGATTGTAATTGTAATTTTATTTTAAATGTAAACTTCCATGAGACAGTTTTAATATTTTATGATGCATGTAATTTGTATGTTCAAATGATAAATAAATAAATAATAAATATATTTATTATAAATGTGTCCCCCAATAGATGCCACTTACAAGCTTTATGGCCTGCCACAGAGTGAGAGTGAACGGGTACTTATTGAGGTTTTAAACCTTACTCCGTCATCGATGAATCAATCAGGAGATGACCAGAATATTGGCCCTCTGGAACCCATAGTTAACCATCATGACCATTACTATGTACAGCCAAATGTAGAGGTACTCTACAAATCAATCTCTCTCTCTCTTTGAAAACAATAGCTGTTATTTTACAAACTGAAATTGTATGAGAACTGAAATCAGAATGAAAACAAGTCAATCCTGTTTCTTCATTGATGTTATGAAATAATTAATTTGGAATATGATAAAATAACATGAATATATATATATATATATATATATATATATATATATATATATATATATATATATATATTAAAATGCATTTTCTGTGTCAATTCCTTGTCCTTTTGCTGTAGAAGTTGGTGTAACCAGTATCTAGTCTAAAATACTAATATTGTATAACAAAATAAAAAAAATTGGAAGCCACTGGCGGCCCAACAGCAACATTAGCCACATTAACAACCAGCTACCAGATGAGTTCTGGAAAGAGGCCAAAGCTCTAATGAACCGTACTAGTGACAGAGACCATACAACTAAAAATGCATGAAAAGTTGGAGTACAGGCAGCGACTGGTCCATATTTCTGGGACATCTACAGTCCTCTCTGTATTTCCCCCGAACGTTAATAAAATATTTTGGAAATTAAACATCATGAAAGAATTTGGTTTTGTGCAGTAAACTTTAGAAATTATTTGGCATCATTTTGTGTTTTTTTAGATACTTCAGGATTTTTTATTTTGGCACTGAAACAGTAGCTATATTATTGGAGAAGTGGCCTGAAATCAGCCAGGGACCAGCAAGGAGAGCAGTCATTAGCGGATGCTCCAGGTATGCTTGAGCAAAAATTATTATATAAAATTAATTTGAGAATTGCATTTTTTGCCTTTATCCATGTCATGTTTGGTGTTTAATGACTTTTAGAGTCAACTACTATATAACTAAATTGTCAATTTGTGAGCAAAGTCATTTCAGGATAAAGCCTGTTTTCTATCAAAACTAAAAAAAAAGCCACATCAAAGCAAACTGAACTAAGAACAATTACAGTAACATTTGAAATACTTACCGGTACATAGTTACAATGAGGAAGAGTAGGTACAACCAGGAACTGAATGCATTATTGTGCCATTAAAGACAACGTAAATATGAATAATATACATATATCAGACGACAGTATAAGCCTTTCAAGAAATACACCTTTTTTTCTAGAAACTAATTCTAAGCCCCCAGTTGTTACTTCCTTGTTCCTCATTGTACCTACACAAGTACCAGTATAACACCAGTAAGTACTTTATATGCACTAATTCATATGGGGTAGTTGCACAATAATTACATTTGGGATTACTTTTTTGCAATATCCATTGCCATCTACAGACTGGGACAGTGATATGGCATCACTTCTCCTTTTGTAGTACATCTTGCCACCTCAGTCTCCTGGCAGGAAAACAACCCAAATGAGTAAACACCAGGCTACAGACCATCTTGTAAAGTTTCATAAAGCATGGCAGATCTTTATTGCAAATCATGGCTTTTTGTTTTAATTAGTAGAGTGTCTCTGATGTTATTGGTATTTGTAGTCTTGCAGGAGCCTGGATAAGCACAGAGGCAAATGGACCATGTCAGCCATACCTCCTTGCTTTAGGATCCTCCCAGCAGGCCATCAGCAACTTCAAGGACAAGAAGCCTACCAGTAGTCTACCAGTAGTAATCTACCAGTAGTCTCAGTGAAACTAAATTCTAGGGGTTTCAAGCACTTGTATTTTTCCTTGTATAGAACAGGTGTTGCTCTTTTGATATGGAATACACTGTTATTTGAACACATCAGATATTTCTGATTAAGATGGGAGATTTGAGATGTCACAGGGAAAATAGAAGGATTAGTAGTAGCTCACAGCGTACACGGATTTGTGGTGGGGGCTGGAATGTTTGTTTAAACCCAAGTTGAATCTTCTACAGTGACTGCACAACAAAGTCCAGTATGTTATAAAAAAAAAGGAGAAGAAAGATGAAAGAATTGGAATCAACAGACATCTGGAGGGAGATGGGAGTACCCGTCCGGTAAGGACTATACACATTACTCTTCTCCACATTCGACCTACTCAACAATAGACTTTTCTTATTTTTAGCAAAGGTGGGGGGCAGTGATACTGGTACAATAGATCTTTCCTATCATGCCCCAATCTTGAATCATGAAATCAATTGAGATATATAGTTTAAAAACACAAGAAGCAGTTTTATACCTTAAACAAAGACATTACAAGGTGGGAGGAAGAAAGCAAAACTCGGCTTATAAACATAAAAGAAACAGGGAAACATCAATTATAAAATTAGAAATCCAAAAGACCAGAAGAGCTAGAATTTAAAATGCAGAAAATTCAAGAAAGTTTTGAAATATTTTATAAGGATTTATACTCCCAATCACTAGCACCAAATGATCTACAGATTGATCAATTCCTAGACTCCTTAAAATTGCCCAGAGTAACAGATTAACAAAATGAAAGACTAATACAGAAGGTCACTGCTGAGGAGTTGTATGTAGCCATTTCTAGATTAAAACCAGGAAAATTTCCAGGACTGGCAGATATAACTCAGTGAGGGTTTGTTTGCCCAACAACTGTTAATGCCAAATTAATATAATGTGTGAAATTATGGGTCCAAAATATTAGTTTACAGTGTGTAGTTGGAACATGACAAAATCTAAAATCTTGTAACTTATATGGGTCTACCAGAGCCCCCACTATTGAATGTTATTAATTATGAGCAAATCTAGAAATGCAAGACCACAATCTGACTTACACCTCTGTAAAGTAGATCATTTAATTTGAGGTCGTTTACCATTCCAAATACACATGGATAGTACCTTAGAGAGTGTATTCCAATATTTTAGGGAGGGGGAAAAGGTATCAAATAACTATAGAAATTCAGTCTAGGCAAACAGTTCATTTTTACCACTACGTTCCTGGCGTGCAGCACGATAGGCAAGGCCAATAGAGTGTATGAATTTTAATTTGTTTTAGTATACCAAATCTTTGAGGACCGTCATACTCACTGAGGGATACAAGTATACACCCAAATACCTAAAGTGGTCCACCACTGGAACATAAGTGGGTAGCATGCTTTGGTCTAACTGAAAATGTATGGGAAGAAGTGAAAATTTATCCAAGTTTATCTTGTGACCTGACATTTCAAAATCAATAAATAAACTAAGCAGAGGTGGAATTGATGATTTATCTAAAAAGAACAAAACACTGTTGCATCAAAGGAAATATGTTGGGATTTCTTTACTATAATGGGGGAGCTAGGCATAAAGTTTGTGCCACTGCTTGAGCTACGGGTTCCAGCGATATAGTGAAGAGGGGGTCTGACAAAGGGCACTCTTGACGTGTGTGCTTCAAATTTAAATTCAAGGGCAGATACTTGCGGGCTACGTCATTTCTGCCACAAAGCAAATGCAATAGAATCCTTTCACCGCTGCCCACAAAACTCTGATCGTCCCCTGAACCCTGATAAAACACAATTCGATTCATTTACTCAATTGAGAGCCGAACTCATTGTGTAGTAAATAGGTGTTCAAGGCACACAGCCATAATTTGTAGTCATTTTTATCCCAGTAACAAATACTATCGTGGTCTGAGAAAGACATTGGGCAGATACTTATGTCTATCCCTGAAAGAACAGTGCAGTTTCTCTTGCGGAGAAAAAAAAAAATGTTGCTTAGTGCTCGGATCAAGATGCTGCCAGCAGTCAAAAAAGACAAAGACAAGGCGGTAATACATTGCTTAAGTTCTGAGCTAGCGGTCAGCTGACTGTGAGAAATATCACACCCTCATCTGTCTAAATGAAGATTAAGGAGTTAGTGGTGGGAGCGGATAGGAATACAAAGATTTGTTAGATAATCTAACAGAAAAGGGAAAAAATTGGGACTCCCCCTAAAGCACTTTTCTGGCATTACAGTTACAAACCATGCGGGGGACAGGGTGTCGATACTGCAGGGTTCGTCTGAGATACTATGAGTAACTACTTTTTAATACAAGCAAAAAAATGACTGAATAAAAGGCTATAAAATCGAGTAAATCAATTACCTACCCACTGTCCAGGTCACGAACCTGACTGGTGTAACTGGGAAGGGCCAGTCAGTCCTGAGCGGTGTCCAGAGCGTGCAGTAGTGCTCTTTCAGGGCCTCGCTGCATCGGGAAGAGAAGACTGGAGAACGATGGTCCAGAAGCTGCCTGGCAACATCCAGGACACGGGCACCTGGAAAACAGGAGACCATGAAGTTACTCTTTTGGCTCCGATACTTTTAAGTATTTTACAGAAGACTCTCCAACAGTGAGAACACTGAGGAGTTGTCCGCAGGTGAAGTCGAAGAACCGATAACCTCAAACCAGTTAGCAGAGGAAAAAGAGGAGACGAAAACCCTCTGTGTCCGCCATGCCAGCAGTGCTGGAATTAAGACGGACGTGTTGGAGAACTCCTCCTCCGTCTGTGGAGTTTGGATTGCCTCTACAACAGCAGCGGTCGGTCAAGCTTGACGACCTCCTTGCAGAGCGCCTGCAAGGCGTTCCTCCGAGCTCGCTACGTTTCTAGAGAGTAAACACATTCAGAAACAGCTACTAGAACAGCAGTTGATGTGATGTGCAGAACCCACCAAGGCCCCAACTATCGAGTTGATTTCAACAATTTTCTCCTCAAGTCCTTCACCATGATCCAATCGTCGCTCTGTATGGAGTGTACAGAGTCTGTTGGCACTGGAAAGGCTACTCGCACCATGGAATGACTCTGCCCAAAACCAAATTGGGGAATTAAATGTTCCAAGACCTTCGGACACTTGGATCCCTGTTCGGATAACCTGGATCCCTTTGATATGGAGTCCCATCTCCTCCAGTGTGTTCTAAATTCGTAAGGCAACCAATTGTAATAATTGGCTTACAGACACCTCGGGTACAGAGTCTCAGAGTCAGTAGAGCGCCTGAATTGACTCTGAGAACCCTGAGAATCAAAATATTCCAACACAATATCCTAGAATTTTCCAATTTAAAACAAATCTGGTTCGCAAGAAATTCCCAGTTCAGACAACTGTGAGACTGAAATGATCTTAAGGCAATGCACATCTTCGTCCTTCGAGCCCGGATCGCTGCAAAAAATTCAATGGCCTAAAACAAATGTGAAAATTAAAATATCCAAAGGGTTTTGGGTTAAAGAAACCCAAAGGTCTAAGAATATAGCGTCCCGTCTCCTCCAGTTTATTCTAAATTCGTAAGGCAAGCGGTCCAATTAATTTACATAGTCACCTCGGGTACAGAGTCTCGGAGTCAGTAGAGCACCTGAATTGACTCAGAATCACTCATTGGGATGTCGGCGGTTTCTGATCCGGTCTCTGAAAACTCTGGACTATTGGAATATTGGGATCTTTGTGGAACCTCAAACTGTGGTATTCGGATTTGCTTCTCCACAAATATATTCTCCTCTGTTTATATTGCTTGAATGTAGAGAACAAAACACTCCTAGATTCAAAAATTGGGTGAACGACTTGATGCAGTTTATAGAATAAAATCGGCTTGGCTGGCTGCAGTGGTGAATTTAATACTACTTGGCAGGTTGTCTTGACTTAAACAGACTTGATTAATCGGCTGGTTAACACCCGGTTTGAACTATTTCACTATTTACATTTACTCTCTTTTACCCTTTGCCTTCCCTTGGGCACTTGTATGTGCTTTATTATCATATTACCTGTATTTTTATTAAAGACTTTATAAAAGTTCAAATTTGACCCAAATGTGGCAAGGGTGTCTAAGGTGGGGGACCTCAGGGGGCTGTTTTCACAATTAGTGCTTTCTGTATGATACAAATGTGAATAAATAGACCTTAATTAAAAATGTAAGAAAAATAAATAAATAAATACAAGTCTCAGCTTTAGTCTTGAATCAACTCACACCAAGGACTTCCCTGGTTTAGACTGGTGGATGTTCTGTTCAGTGAATTTGTGGTACAGTAAACTAAATATAATGCTCACTGTTACCAGTGGATGGTGCTCTCCTCGTTACTATTCTTTTTATCTGAAGAGGAGCTGCAAAGCCACAACCATTACAATGTAAAAGACCTGATCCAAGTTGGACCACCAGCAAATTATCACAGTACTTGTCTGAGTCAAAAGAACAACACTGGACTGCAGTCAAGCCTGTAACAATGTACTCAAAGGGTACAACTGATCAGGAACTGTGTTACAAGAACAGCTACTCTATGGCATGGTCTGTGATCAATATACACCTGTGAAAATATCTGAAGACAACAAAGGAAAAATTGCTCTTTCTAAGAAGCCTGCATGTTGAAAACATTCACATCATGAGAAAACCTGCAGCTAAGCTCAAGCTGGAGAAAATTAAGAGCTCTGTGTTTGGGATGGAAACAGGCGAGTTATGCTGTGGAATGCCATGTACAATTTAAGAGCAAGTGGAGTGTTGGCAGTTTATTCAGGTGTGCTCTCATTAGTGCGACCTTACTGTGAGGGTCTTATTTTGGGGGGCTGTAGCTGTGGTAAGCAAAAATCCTTCAGATCCGGTTCGAATAAACCGATGGTAAGCACACTAACTTTTCCCTCCATTAAAATAGTTAGGAGTCATGGGCTCCACTCCGGCGTTTACTGAGGATTACTCGGGTGCAGTCTGTGAACTTCCTGAAAAATAAGAGTCTAATTGTAAAAGCTACGGAGTGATTCTTGGCTGATGTTACCTCCATACTGAACAGTAAAATATATTTGTTCAGTTACAGCAACGGATTTTTAGGCATTGCTCAGTGAGAAGAGTACAAGCATGAGAACGTGGCACCTTCCTCACCACATCAAAATACAGCAGAGAAAAATCGGAGAACCCTATTTGATAGGGAAAGGTGTGTACTAGAATAGAGCAACTTGCCTAAAGAATTCTGGATGGGCTGTAATGACCACTGCAGTAATTCGCAACAGGGGCTTCAACAGCTGTTTGAAACTCTGTACAAAATGTTGACAGGACAAAAGCCTGAGAGAATGAAGCTAGAGTCAAAATGTTAAAGGGAGTCTTTGTAGGGTATGAAAGAACAAGAAAGAACATGAAAGTTTTGTCAGATTCCAGAGGAGGTTCAAGAGTCTGCAACTGATGCTCAAGACACCACTTAAAACGAGAGAGACATAGTACATGCCATCCAAAGAGAGACAGGAAAGCACCTCAGTACTTAACTGACTGTGTCAGATATTGAAGATCAGACACTGACCAGAACTGACTACTGCTACAGGGTCTGTAACGTACCACAGAGCTTTAAGAGGCAAGGAGTTAAACAAAATCACAGTTTTAGGTTGACTCTGAAAGAGGAGAGGAGATCTCTCATTGAAAATGACAAATTTACTCTGACCCCCCCTCCCAGAAGCTGAACATGCAGTGGTGAGAAGGTGGGTCTATGATTAAAAACAGTGTAGATGGATCTGAAATGTACAAAGTCTGATATGTTGCTAAGGATTACAGTCAACCAATGGGAGTGGATTACATGGAGACATTTTCTCCAGCTGCAGTTATACACTCTTTGATGCAGATTACCACACAGTCCAACCTTCTGCTCCACCAGATGGACGTTACAACAGCCTACTTGAACGCTCCGATTAATTGCGAGATCTGCATGGAGCAAGCAGAGGGATTTGAAGGAAAGTCAAATACAGGTGAAAAGCTTGTCTGTGGACTGAATAAATCATTGTGTGATCTCAAACAGTCTGGAGGAACCTGAACATGTTGCATGATTATCTAGATGAAAATGGCTTTACACAGAACCCAGCTGACCATTGTGTCAGCAAGTATAGTAGACAATGATTACGCCGAAAGAGTCCTGGACACAGGCCCCTGAAAAACAGGAGACTGCGGCGTTACTCTTTTCGATACTTTTAGTTTTACAGTAGAATCTTCAACAGTGAGAACACTGGCCTCAAGGACGTAGCAGTCGGCCACGCTGACACCCCCAGGGTCTTTCCGGTGCGGGAGTGGAGACGACGCCCCTCTGTGTCCACCACACAGGTAGTGCTGGAAGAAAGACAGCCACGTCGATGGAGTTTAGACTGCCTCTACAACAGCAGCTGGATCTGCCAGTCAAGCTCGTTCCGGTCACCATGTTCAAGAGTAAACACAGAAAACACAAACGACAGTCAGTGAGACAGTAACACAGGGAGCAGAGAGCACAACAGGACTACAACTGATAAAGAAGACAAAGCTAAAATGAAATACTATAAAGTAGGGATGTCGTCTTGTTCACAGCTACAAGTGATTGGTTTCAGAGTCCATGTCTGGTCATTATATCACGATGCTAGCTACATTTTAATATCCAATTTCTATCTAAATTTGTTTGATCCATGACCATATACGGAGTAAAACAAGAGTAAATACTGGTGATGCGTCTGATCAATGGAGACAGCTTAGAGCCCAGAAGGACTTCAAGACGGACGGCGAAGTGGCCGATTTTCTCCTGAACAGGTGAGCACTGATCTTCAGCTAAGCTTAGCTAACCTCAGCAAGATCATTTAGAACAACCACTAGCGGGGATGAGCATTTTAAGTCATTTAAACATTCGAGTGCTTGGATTTATATTTAGTGGTCCGATTACAGCTGGGTTATCAAGATGATATTTGAGATGGCTAGTGCTAGGAAAAGCTATCCAGACTAGTGCTGGCTAACGCTAGAGAAGCAGATGGGCCACAGCAGTTTACTCCCTCAGCACCAAAGAGCGTGACAGATTTTTTTGCCAAATAAATCAAAAGTTTGACTATTTTGACTCAAATGTTTGTGAGATATGTTGAATGACTTCTAGTGTCCAAGTCGAGTAACACTACTCATGCCCATTCCTAGCTACTAACGTGAGTGGTTTCTCCGTTGTAACTAATAAAATCCATATAGCTACACATTTACAAGAGATTACTCGGATTTGTGACTGAATCGGTGGATATGGTCAGATTTCACTTTCGTGATTTCATATTTTAGTAAAATGATGTGACTTTCCTGTGTACATGAGTTGATTATGGTATATATTTTTTTTAGCTTTGAATGTCCAAGCACGTCCAACCCTAGTTAGAGGCAGAAGATTAAGCACCTTTTCCAGTTTTGGGTGTTCAGGTGGAAGACTTTCAGACCGGTCTAGTATGTTTTCATCCTTTCATCAGTTCGGAATTATAATATTGGTGGCGTACAAGTTCACAAATTTCATCTGTATAGAGAAGATCTAGCACATCTAGAAGAAGGGATTGCAGCTCTGGAGAGCACCACGGATGCCTCTGAAGCTCTAGAGAATAGTAATAAGCAATATTTACCTCAACATGAGACACAAAAATAGCAGCAATTAGTTTGATTCTTACACCTGCTGCTGCTTTATGGGGGGGTGGGGGTGGTAGGGGATAGTTCTGTTAAACTGAGCATGTTGTCGGGATCTGTAACTCAGTAACTCCAACTCTAGAGTGTATTTTAGGAGCAGTGGGCTTGATACTGCAGGGTTTGTCTGAGATACTATGAGGAATATTGATATTACTTTTCAATACAAACCAAGAAATTACAGAATAAATGGGTGTAATCAATTAAATCCTTCACCTGCCTACTATATTTACACTTACATTTAAGGCATTTAGATATATTATATACTGTTGCATGCTCTAGATCTTTAGGGGGAAATGGGAAGATGGAGAAACCTCTTCCTCAGTGTCAAATACAAGGCAAATGGGATGTCTAAGGAATTTCAGTTTTGGTCCTTTTCCAAGTACAACTGTAAAGGGGACCAAATTCTGGTAAAGCCAGTCAAGTCAAGTCAAGTCAAATTTATTTGTATAGCGCTTTTTACAACTGTTGTCGTCACAAAGCAGCTTTACATAATTAGTTCTTAAAGCGTTCTGAGGCAACTCCCAGGTTAGCTTTTCCATACGTAACCATTTGGCAATCTGCTTCAACCACATCCTTCTGGAAGGAATATCTGATTTTGACCAGAACAGAATACACTTTAACTAGACAAAATAGAATATGTAGAATACTGATGGTGTCATCTTCCAGTGAGGAATCTACATCATTTAAGAGATACAGAGAACAGAATGAACTCCTGCTATGAATAAACTAGAAAAATCCTCGATGCCCCTTAATGTCCAATTACTAAGCCCAATGTCCCCAAGCTGAGGGTGTAGATCTGGATTCAAGGAGAGTGGTGATCATATAGAGATACAATTAGGGAATTATGTTATATATTTTCTAGCATCTCTCCAAGAAAGCAACATATCGTACACTACAAAGTTATCAGAGAGATATTTTGTCAAAATTATAAATAAATGGTAGGGAAGTTAGGGATCTAGGATGACATGTGATGAAGTCAGTGTTAGCTGACTCATCCCCAGGCCATACACAGTAGAGACTTGTGACTCTGACAAGTGACCTACCTGGTGATCCTGGAGGAATGAAGGGGGCTGGTGAGTGGGTCTTCTAGGAGCCGGCAGGATCCACGGTTAATCTAGAAGGAGGAAAACACACAACCAATAACCCTAGAAGTGTGGTTCAGGTCAGAGGTAATTGTTATCCCAAGGTATCTAAAGCCAGTTTTTGTCAACTGGAATAGTAGATTTAGTTTAATATAATTCAGGACATTCAGCTGAATAGCTGTAGACCTGCCAAAACTGATTTTATAGCCAGACAGCACACTATAATTAGTGATGAAGTTTCTGATTTCAGGAACAGAGGTCACTGGATTCTTTAAATATAGAAGTATATCATCTGCAAATAATGATACGATGGTCTGCTTCTCCCACTAAAACTCCTGATATAATGAACCTAGATGTAAATGTATTCAGCAAGGAGTTTTATTACTAGGGCAAAATGCAATGCTGAAAGAGAGTAGCCTTGTCTGCGGTGTCTTCCAATTGGCACAACATCAGAGATAAGATTGTTTGCATTAATACAGGCTGAGGGGTCTAAATACAACAATTTAACTATATTTATAAAATTATTCCCCAATACGATTTTCTCCAGTAGTGCAAAAAGAAAATTCCATTCAATCCTGCTGAACACTTTCTCAGCATCTAAGGAAACGATTAAAAGTAGGGTCTTTTCTTTTGGTAAGAAGATTTATAAATATTAAAGGTGGCGAATGTTATCGGATCCATATCTGGATTTAATGATTCCCATCTGATCAGGTTTAATGATCTATGGAAGAAATGTTTCCAGTCAGCGAGACAGTGCTTTAGTTAGAATTTTGTGATCTACATTAAGTAGACTAATGGGTCGATAGGAAGCACATTCTGTTGGGTTTTTGTGCTTTAACAGTAGAGCATTTCAATTTTCTTCAGGATTATTATTAATCATGGGCATAAAAATGGGGTATAAATCTGACCAAAACTTCTTGTAAAATTCGACTGGATAGCCGCCAGGGCCAGGTGCTTTTCCCGAGGGCATGGCCCTAATAGCATCCCAGATCTCCTCTGGTGTAAAGGGGGCATTCAAAAGAGTCTGATCAATGTGAACTGCTACAGTCTGAAGTGTAAAGCGATATTAAAAGGATCATTAATTATGCGAAGGTCATAAGAAAACTCTCCAGAGGAGTTTTAATAGCTTTTATAGATCATTCAGTCTGTTGTAATTAAGATGGTGAGCTAATAAACAACTGGGTTTATTTCTGTTTAGAAAAAAGTAATAACTTAGAAATATGAGGAGTGTATTCAGGGTTAAGTTTTAATTTAGCATTTACTAGCAGAGACCAATTTGTAACAGACTGTGTGTGTTCTAGTTGCAGCTTCTCAACTTCCAAATTTTCTTTGGTTTTTGGCTCCGAGTTCTTTCTGAAGAGACGCAGAAGATCAAATGACCTTGCAAAGTGTTTTTGACGGCATCCCATTTAACTGCACTAGTAACTGGAGAGCAGCAGTTGTCTTGCCAATAATCTGTTATTCTCTTTAACATGGAAACAAAAGCTTCTTTATTTAGTAAATGTGTTAAATCTCCACTGAGGAGTTTTTAATGCTGTTAAATTTACCATTACATCCAAATACACTGGACTGTGGTCAGATAAAAACAATTTGACAGACCTTCAACATATGTATACGGTTAGTAGGAATAAGAAAGTAATTTTGGACCTTCAGCCACCAAGTTTTCAACCTCTTCCAAATCTGCCTTCTGTGGCGGTACCTCGTGTAAAGTGGATAATGAAGCCTCCACCGAGGAGACAGCCTGCAATATCTTGAAGACAGCCCTCCATATTATCCTAAAATCAGCCGATAGATCTGAGTTCAACATGAAGAATAACCATGTTTGGTTGAGTATTAGCAGGAATGCTAGCTTCATCCCCCTCAGCGGATTCCAGAACTTGTTTTCTTGTCTTTAAGTCTCTGGGACTGCGTAGATAAAGAAATGGGAAAATCTTTATCCCCAGAAGTATCAGTCATAGGTATATCAAAAGTGGGACTGCATTAAAGAGATTAAACCGAGGTGGAGTGTGAATAAAGACAGGTGTAAAAACGGAGTAAAAGTCTAAGCAGCCATCTCTTACCTGGTCACGTTTTTAAAACAAATTCTTTTTTTTGAGAACAAATGTTTATTAACTATTTTAAAATGTATGCAGAAAGGTGCCAAGCTTACCTAAGGAGCACAAATCAAAAGCTGGAGATTGGAAAAGTTGCATATGGAATCATCTTAATGATGTCAGATAAAATTTATGTAGAAATATCCAGTGGATTATTTGGTGATCAGGATTCCTCAAAGATATCACCTGGAGGTTAAACTCCTTTGCTCTCCCATTGGGGGGCAATGAAACGGAGCATTCCCCATCAGTAAATAATGATTATGAAAGAGTGGAGAGCGCTCATGCCATATTAGAGTATGTCTGCCTAAACAACTGTTAATGCCAAATTAATATAAGGTGCGAAATTATGGGTCCAAAATATAGTTCACAGTATCTAGTGGGGAAAAAACACAAAATATAAGACCTTTACTTTACACGGGGCTACCAGAGCCTGTACCAGAGCCTCCTCTATTGAGCAGCATGAATTATGAGCACTTTGATTCAGGCATGTTGATACATACATTTCAAACTCCAGAAATGCAAGAACACCACCTGACTCACACCTCTGTACAGTAGATCATTTTATTCAAGGTTGTATGCATGTGTATTGGGAATGGTCATATCCCAATATTTTTTATAGGCAGGAGCAAATGTATCATATAACTATAGAAATTCAGTCTAGACAGAATATTCTTTTTTACCACTACGATCTGGAGTGCAGTGAGGGCAAGTTTATCCAATTTAGTATCTATTTAATTTGTTCAAGTATACCATTTTTTTGAGGACAGTCACTCACTGCGGGACACACAATCCAGTGGTGGACCACTTTAGGTATTTGGGGGTAGACATAAATGGGTAGCATGCTTTGGTCTAACTGAAAATTTAAGGGGAGAAGTGAAGATTTATCCCAGTTTATCTTGTGGCCTGACATTTTTAAGCAGAGGTAACTGAATCTGTTGATTTATCTAAAAAGAACAAAACCTCGTCATATAAACTGAAATATGACGTTGGGCTTTCTTTATTATAGGGAGCTAGGAATAAAACAGCGCACTGCTTGAGCTAGAGGTTCCAGCAATATAGTGAAAAGGCATTCTCAAGGATGCCGCCCAAACCAGGAGACTTTACTTTTTTCATCTGACAGAGGGTCTCTTTCAATTCTAGAGGAGAAATCTCCTGATCTAAATAAGATGCCTCGTCAGTAGACAATTGTGGTAACTCTAAGGAATGGAAAAAGGAGGCAATATTTAAGGTTTTTTGGGGACTGGTCTGATTTATATCATTCTGAATAGAAGCTGTAAAAAGTACAATTGATTTGTGCATGTTCTATAAGTAGTTCATCATTGGGACCTTATTGCTGCAATATTTGAGAACTTCTCATTACTGAGTTTTAGCACCAAGAGGTGACTGGGCCTGCTTCCATTAAAATAGTCATTTTGTCTAACCCTTATAATAAGGAATTCTGCTTTTTCTCTTAGAAGAATATTAAGCTCATTGCAATACAAATCATTTTATTTAAGAATATTACCAGAAAGGTCCAGATACTTCTCTTTTCTGTCACCAAGAACCAAAAACAGAATTATTCCTAAAGAAACCATTCACTGCTCCCAATAAACCTCTGATCGTGCACTGAATCCTGATCCTGAATTCACTCCTAAAATCAGAGCCGAAAGATTTGTGCTTGCATGTAAAGTATGTTGCTTAGTGCTCGGATTAAGATGCTGCAAGCAGTCGAGTAAAGACAATGTGGTATTACATAGCTTAAGCTCAGAGCTAGCGGCCAGCTGACTGAGAAATATCACCCCCTGATCTGTTTAATTAATAAATGATTAATGACTTTTCATATCTGCTCCCACCACTAACTGAAAGACCACTAGATTTGTTAGAGAATCTAACAGAAAAGAAAAACTGGTATCTCTTAGAGTTGGAGCGTAAACTGAAATAAAGGCAATATTCTCATTTCTTACTTTTGTTGCAATGTGTATTATTCTTCTTTCTTCACCCCTTCCTTATAATAGTAATCTCCCACTTCCTCTGTACCAAGATAAGAACTCCTTTAGTTGTTATTTGCAGCTGCATAAGAAGCAACTCTATAGAATTTATTGCATTTGGGAATATCAAAATCTCTCAATTGGGATTCATAATCAGATCAAGGTCAGTTCGTTTTTGATAGAGCAAGAACAACGGAAAAAATGTTTAAGAGGCTTATTTGGACCATTAAAAACATTTAAAATCATAAAGACAAGGGTCTTGTTATACCTAAATGTCCAGACTTTCAAACGAGTCAAATAAAAAAAAAACATAAAATAAGTGAACTGCCCAAATACACAAAAATACAAATATAACCTGCTATATAAAAAGTGCCCTGCTAGAAGTTTATTCTGCTGTCTTTGCTCACCCATGAGATAGTCTAGCTTTGAACACATCCTGAAATGTAGACATGTGTGTAAAGAATTCTTCCCGCGTTGCTGAGAGCCACGCCATGATGATCTTCTTCAGTGCACCAGAGGATCCACCATGTTGGATTGAGGCGAGGAGAAGACAGATATGATTTTGCTGGTGACGAGTTTGGAGTAAAAGGCAGAGGTTTCCTGCTGAGAAACATCCTTAACTGCACTGTAACCAAAAAGAAGAAATGAAATAAGGACCAAATTCGGGAGCTCTAGCCAGCTGCAACTGAATGAACCGATGAATTCTCAGCAGATATTGCATCCCAATAGTTGCTGGATTAGGTACAATTGGACCAGCAGGATATACTGCTGCACTTACCGCTCTCAGAGGACTATTCACCAGTGAAGATTCACATGCAACAATGACTTCATTTTCCAAAAGGGAATTTATTTCTTTATAACTTCTGCTTCCTTGGACATGGGACATTTAGTCAATAAGGGGGGCATCTCTGGTTAAAGTGGTGCAAGCAAAACAGCTGATTGGCCTTACCATGCTCAATATCATTCATTCTGAGACCAGAAATGTTTGGGAAATGTTTGGTAAGTTAGTCTTAGTCTTGTCATTCTCACTTGGCAGCTCAGATCTTGACCGTGTAAAAGTAGTATCAATTATTTGCCCCCTGTCTTGCCTAGGGACTTATGTGATTCACCTGGCTCTCTAAACAACTGTCTCTGTCCTTCATCCAAGACTACATGCACAGCTGCAAACTGATCCTCATAGTACAAGATACTGATATTGTTTCAGCTGCAATCTTTTGTACCACTATATGTTCATACATATTGTCAACACCATCTGGAGACAAATAAAACAATGTAAAAATGGAGGATTTTCCCATTCAACCTCTGACAGAGCTCCATGTGACGCATCAGGTTCTCTGCTCTTTCAGATACCAAGAATATTCTACTGGGCCTATTAGACGTGGAAACACAATATCCTAGAATTTTCCAATTTAAAACAAATCTGATTCCCAGTTCAGACAACTGTGAGACTGAAATTATCTTAAGGCAATGCACATCTTCGTCCTTCGAGTCCAGATGGCTGCAAAAAGTCAACGGCCTTAAACAAATGTGAAAATTAAAATATAAAAAGGGATCTGGGTTAAAGTAACTAGAAGGTCTAAGAATACGGCGTCTCGTCTCCTCCAGTTTATTCTAAATTCGTAAGGCAAGCGGTCCAATTAATTTACACAGTCACCTCGGGTACAGGGTCTCGGAGTCAGTAGAGCGCCTAAATTGACTAGGAATCACTCATTGGGATGACGGCGGCCGCCTCTGTCGGTTTCTGATCCTGTCTCTGAAAACTCTGGACCCAGAGAAATATTGGGATCTCGGTGGAATCTCCAAAACTGTGGTAGTTGGATTTGCTTCTCTGCGCTTAAAGAATCAACTCGATCAGTCAGTCTTAGGAATGTAGAGAAACACTTTAATCCTGCAGTAAATGTAACGCCGGTGGAAGACTTCAGAACTGTGTCCTTGCAGTACAGTCAGTTACACTGAAATCTTGTTCAAAAGGTGCTGGCTAAGACTGCTTAGATTACTTAAAGAGAAAACCCTCCTACCTAAAATTGGGTGCAGTGGTGAATTTAATACTACTTGGCAACCTGTCGACTTAAATAGACAATATGGACTCTGATTGGATTAATTGGCTGGTTAGCTCCCAGTCTGAAATCTATTTCACTACTTAAAATTCTGCAGTCATTTACATTTACTCTCTTACCCTTTGCGTTTCTTTGGACACTTGTATGTGCTTTTATAACTTCATATTCAGAAATTACCTGTATTTTTACAGTTACAGTCATAAATGCAAAAGCTTCCAGGGGGCCCTGTGTGAACCGACCCTCACCAATGTAATAAACAGACCTACGCCCTTGATTTAGTTTCACAGAGATCTGGTGAACTAAGGTGGTTAGCAATCATAACTTAATTGAAAAGGACTGCTTTAGGGGCTAGAGATCATTACAATTAAAAACCATGACAGTCTCAACACTGCAGGATTTGTCTGAAATACTATAAGTGTCACTGATATTACTTTTTAATACAAGCAGAAAAGTGACAGAATAAATGGGTTGAATCAAGTAAACCATGTAAATCACTCACCTGCCAACTATGCAGTTCACTAACCTGACAGTGTGACTGGGAAGGGCCAGTCAGTCCTGGCCTGTCACCTTCTTGATGTGCCCGGAGAGAACGATGGACCCCAGGTGGCTCAGGTGAAGCTCATCTCTGTGTAAGAGGACCAGACGCAGGAAAGCTCTGCCAGTTGTCTACGAAGTCAGCGCAGACGGACCTGTCAGCCAGCAGTGGAGCAAGAAGAGGCTCACTCACTCGTCGTCAAGTGGGCAGGGGGCTGAAGACGATGATCCTTTTTCCGAACAGTGTCCAGAAGCGTACAGCAGTGCTTCTTCAGGGCCACGCTGCAACAGGCAGAGAATAGTGGAGAACGATGGAGCCAAAGCCACCTGGTGACGCCCAGGACACGGGCAGCTGGAAAACAGGAGATTGTGGCATTACTCTTTAGGGTCGAGACTTTTCAGTGTTTTACAGAAGAATCTCCAACAGTGAGAACACCGCCCTGAGGAGTAGTCCTCTGTGCCGGAACAGGTGAAGAGCTGAGGTTCTCGAACCAGTTAGCAGAGGCGAAAAATGGTTGTGGTGGTGGAAGAGTCCTCTGCTTTTCCCAGCCACACTGATACTTTTAGGCCCTCTCAGGTGCGGGACAGGAGACGACAACTCTGTCTGCTGCGCCGGTAGTGCTGTAATTAAGACGGCGGTGTTGGAGGAGTCGCGGGCAGCCTCCAGCCTCGGCTTCCGTCAGTGGAGTTTGGACAGCCTCTACAACAGCAGCTGGATCTGCCATAATAGCTTGACGACCTCCTGGAGAGTTCGTTCCTCTGAATAAAAACATGAACGACGGTCAGTGAGAGAGGACTGTACAGTAACACAGGGAGCAGAGAGCACAAGGATCACAACACCACAAAGGTAATAAAAAGAAGACACAGCCACAAAAGTGGTACCAAGTTTCCCATTAAAGAGTACAATAGGCTTTATAACCTGAATGTGGTCAATGATCACAGCGGTGATGGTTACAGTGTTACAATATTCAAACACAGCATGAAATCCTTGATCACTGTAATTATGATGTTTCACATTATGCAGTAGAGAGCATGACGATCAAGGGCAAGATTGATAAACTGAACTGTGAAGTCTGCAAGGAAATCTGCTCAGAGTAGAAACAGAACCTGATGCACGAGCAAAAGCAGTACTTGAACTAGTACATACTGACCTAGCTGCTCCTATAGATCCAGTGTGCAAAAGAGGGTTGTAGATCCACTCTGGCGTTTACTGAAGATTACTCAGGTGCAGTCTGTGTACTTCCTGAAAATGAAGGGTGAAACTGTAAAAGCTACGGAGTGATGCTGGACTGTATGGAACAGTAAATGTATTTGTTTAGAAAATGGCACAGAGTTCACAGCAAGGGGTTTTCAGTCATTGGTCAGTGAGAAGAGCATAAGGCGTGAGACCTCAGCACCTTGATCACAACATCTAAAAACAGCAGACAGAAATTGGAGAACCCTATTTGATATGGAACGGGGAACACTAGTAGAGATCCAATTACCTAAAGAATTCTGGACATCTGCTGTAATGACCACTGCAGTCATTCGCAACAAGGACTTAAATAGCCACTAGGCTTAAAATGAAACTCCATACAACAAGGATGTTAAAGCCAATTTTCTGATGTTACAATTAAACTATGCAACAGACAGTCTCGATACTGCAGGGTTTGAGATACTATTAGAGACATGGATTTATTACATTTTAATACAAGCAGAGAAATAAATAATAAATGGTTATGAAATCAAGCAAATCATGTAAAATCACTTACCTTCCAACTATCCAGTTCACTGACGGACGCCTCGGGAGAAGCTTATCTCTGTGCAAGAGGAACAGACGCAGCCGAAAGGGCTCAAGTTGCTAGATCCAGCATGCTTGATGTGAAAAAACGACAGCTGGTTTTGACTACATGTACAAAGTTGACTTTCACATCAATGAAATTAATCAAAGAAGAAAGACCTGGAATCTCTCAGTGACAACCAAATCCTGACAGTCTCAGAAAAAATTTACTGAGCAGAGAAACACTAAATCTTAGTAGGCCAGCAGTGGTATTACCTCTGAAATCTCAGTACAATGAAATTGGGGCAATAAATCTGCAGGAACTCGAACTAGGCGTGTGGTATCTTCATTTCATTGACCAGTTCTCACGGTTTAGTGCAGACCGCATTCTGACCACAAAGAAGTCCTCTGAAATAGTGAAACGCTGTTCATAATCAGTCTGCATGCTCCACCTCAGAAACTGTTCAATGACAACAGAGGAGAATTCAACAATGATGAAGTGACAGAAAAGGAGGAAAACTTCAACATAGAAGTAAAGACAACAGCTGCATACAGTCCATGGAGCAATGCACTTTTGGAACGGCACAACCAAACACACACTGAGATTATGGTGAAAGTAAAGACGCAACAGCTGTGACTGGGATACTGCACTGGACTGAGGCCTTATGGAAAAGAGCAGCAGGCAAAAGGTCCATGGCTACAGTCCACATCAGTTGGTCTTAGCACAGAGGACAGGTTAGGATTCTGTCCAAACTGACAAGCCTCCTGCTTTAGAGGAAGCAGGAGAGAAGCAGCATCAAAGAACTCCTACAAACACAGGAGGTTGAACATGTGCTGCAGCACAGTGCAAAACAGCAGCTTATAGGGACTGTTTTTCCAAAAAGGGGCATCAGCTTCAGTTGCTTCAGTGCAGGACAAAGGAAACTATATTAAAAATGCATCTTGAAAGGACATAATACTGCTGTTCTGTGCTATGTCAGAGTTCTTTCTGTATACACTGTTTTTAAATAGCTAAAAGGAGTCTGTTCTATCAGAATACTAGGGTTTTAAGTATTGAGGGAGTTTGTTAAGTCTATGATAGACATGCATTGTTTCATTTATATTTTCTCATATTGGTTGTGGTATATTTACATTTACGGCATTTAGCTGATGCTCTAATTCAGAGCGACTTACAAAAGAGCTTCACTGTTTACTCAAGAATAACCTCAGCTAGTTTGAATAGACTAAAAATTCAAAGATACCTCTAAGCCTAGACACTGCTAAACACAAGCCAATAATGAGACCATAGTACTCTACTCTTCACCCAAATACCATCAGAAGAGGTGGGTCTTCAGTCTGCGTTTGGACAGTTTGCGTCAGACAGCAAGCACCTCTACTGTTCGGACACCCCAGGAAAGTTGGTTCCACTACTTTGGTGCCAGGAAATGCCGCACTTACTAGTTGGTAGGTGGGAGGGGGACTGAAGATGATCCCGGCATCTGTCTTTTTCCTAAGTGTGAGGCAGGGCTCCTTTAGGACTTCGCTGCGTTGGGCGGAGAACAGTGCCAAGGGAAGCCACCTGATGTCGTCCAGGACACCGGCTTGGTTGTGGAGGAGCCCTTTGTTTTCCCGGCTACACAGACACACCCAGGCCCTCTGCAGGAGTGAAGTGGAATTTAGATGACCACATTAGAGGAGTCGCCACAGGCAGCCTCGTCTTCCATCTGTGGAGTTTGGACTGCCTCTAAAACAGCAGCTGGATCTGAGGGTCAAGCTTGATAACTTCCTTGCAGAGCTTGCTCCTCCATGGTCGCACCGTTTCTTGTGAGTAAACAGAGAAAAAAAGAGAGTACAGTAACACAGGGAGCAGAGAGCACAAGGATCAAAACAACTGTCTCAGATAAAGAAGACAGCGCTAATATTAAAGACTATAAAGTAGGAATGATGGCTTGCTGCTCTGTGTTGAATCACGTGTCAAGCTTTCAAAGCAGGACCTCATCGAAACAGCAGCTCGGGGTCTCACTGAAAACGAAGCATTGTTGCCTCACTGAAATACAATCACAGGTCAAGGCACGTCAGCTCCCTGGTCGCGCTGAATTATGTACTCAAGTAAAATAGAAATGTACAAAATGTGTAAAAATTAGCCGACTTTCATTTCAAAAGACAATAAAACATGAAGTAGGTTTGGTCAGGTATTGTTTCCAAACCCACAAAAGAAAAATTGTTCACAAACCCTCTTTGTATTCAAGGGTTTTTAATTGGAGATGACGTGAAACTATCTTGAATTAAACATCAACAAAAATGTCTATTTCTGGTTATTTTTGTGTTCAACAAATGTTCAGTCTATATACATGTGCAGTACTGCTTACGAGGAGAACAAAGCAGTTACACACTCAAATGAAAAACATGCAATTAAATGTAGATCAAATTACGTTCAATGAAAAGAAACACAGGCAGACATCACTGTATGGAGCTCCCGTTTCCGTTTGGACGAAGCTTATGAACACAAGTGAATCAGGCAATAGTGGTGTAGTATTTGTAAAACAGGTGGCACAGTAGAGCTGTGAAGCTGTGGAGGGGAAGGTGCTTGCTAAGGGTTGCAGTTAGTTAAGGGGAGTAGATTATAATCATTACTACTGTCAGCAAGAATAACAGTTTGTGAGTTTGGTGAGTTTGTTTACAGTACTGAAAATTAATCCAGGGCAGTTTTAGTTATTATAGATTAGAAAGGAGAAATATGATTCGGCTTTAATAACGATTTTTTCTGCATGACACCATTTGAGTTGAAGAAATTCTAATTTAGTGTGACCCTACTAGCCTTGGGACGATAAACGATATTAAATATCGATAATTTAAACAAGTGACGATGTTCAGTGCAATATCATCCCAGGTGTGTGTTTTTTTTTTTTTTTGGCTTTATTTAACCATTGACTTTGTGCAAGTATTCTACGGTAAACTAAACATTTAGTCCTATGTAACAAATAAGGCAGCATCTAAGTATTGATGACTCATCATTAATATAAAATTAACTACAGCTACAAATTACCTTTGTAAAACGCGACTTAAAAAGATTAGAATGTAGAGATGTGGTTAAAGAATGCTGGGTACATGCAAATGAACATGAACATGAATCCGCCTCATGTGGCCTTCTCCCGGGTAGACGGTGAAAATGGATGAGCCTATACAGAAGAAGGGTGTCACTGCGGCAGTTTGGCAATATTTTAGTTTATAACCAGACGAACACAAAGAACTGTTAGATGTTAACAGTGTTACATGCCATCTTTGTAGAAAACGGATCACCACAGAGGGTGGAAATGCTACTAATCTGCAAATCTCAGGATACATCATGCAGCTCAGTATGCTAAACTGGGTCCAACGCATAGAGAAGGCAGTTTGTTGAATTAGACAATCACAAATGCTTTCGCAAAATACACAAACTTGACAGCGCAAAATGGCGAGAGCACAATTCGAGTGGAACCCGTTATATCGTGAAGGGACTGCCTCCAGTGTAGTAAAAAAAAAAAAGAAAAAGAAAAAAAAAATCATTCAGAGAAACGCTACAAACCTTGAACTCTCCATACGAGCTACTAAGCCTTAAGTACTTCAGTAAGACTGCGGTGCGGAAACGTAGAATAACGTTCAAGCTGAAGTTGAGCGTTTGATCAAGAGAGCGGAGTTTTACTCAGACAGCTGACATGTGGAGAAGCACTAATATGACTCTGTACAGGTCACTGACTGTACACTTCATTTCAACTGATCATCTACATCAAAGGCTGGTTCCTGTTTATATGCTGCCAATTCAGCAGTAGCTGGTTCTTCAGTAATAGAGATTCCTGATTGCTTTCGTTTTGGACAAATAGTTGCCTGATGTTTTATTTTTTAGGAGATTGTGTCAAAACCTCTGCGGAATAGAGGGACAGGCCTGATTCCGGAACATGGATGAATGGACTCCTCCAGACTGGATGGCAGGGCATCTCAGTACATGTAAATGAGAGAGAGAGAGAGAAAGGGGTTAGGATGACTGTTGGAACTGAGTAGTGTGACAGGCCTGATACCAAGACGCAGGAACTGAACCAAAAAAGGGCAACTCCAGACAGGCCGCTCAGGACATGAGGAGAGAGAGACAAAAAGAGTAGCCTTGTCTGCAGTGTCTTCTAATTGGAAAAATATCGGATATAAGACAGTTTGTTGTATTTAGACCCCACAGCCTCTATTAACGCAAACTTACTATATTTATAAAACTATTCCCCAATACGATTTTCTCCAGTAGTGCAAAAAGAAAAAACTCCTCAACCCTGCTGAACACTTTCTCAGCATCTAAGGAGTCTTTTCTTTTGGTAAGATTTATAATATTACGAAGGTGGTGAACGTTATTAGATCCATATCTGGATTTAATGAATCCCGTCTGATCAGGTTTAACGATGTATGGAAGAAATGTTGCCAGTCGGTGAGACAGTGCTTTAGTTAGAAATGTGTAATCTACATTAAGTAGACTAATGGGTCGATAGGAAGCACATTCTAGGGAGAGAAATGTTATCCAAGTAATTTGATCTATCTAAATGTAAACTGCTACAGTCTGAAGTGTAAAGCCATTTTTAAAAAGAAAGGATCATTAATTATGCGAGGGTGGTAGGAAATCTCACCAGAAGGAGTTTTAATAGCTTTTATAGATCGTTCAGTCTGTTGTAATTAAGCTGGTGAGCTAATAAACGACTGGGTTTATTTCCAAACTCATAGTATTGCTGTTTAGAAAAATGTAACAACTTAGAAATATGAGGAGTGTATTCAGGGTTAAGTTTTAATTTAGCATTTACTAGCAGGGACCAGTTTGCACTTGAAACCAGGAACATCATTGTAAAATGGAATGACAAAGCTGTAAACCTGCTCTCTTCTTTTGTTGGCGTTGAGCCACTGGGCAATGTGAAGCATTGGGATCGGAAAACCAAAATCTACATAATGGTTCCAAGACCAGCCATTGTTGACATATACAACAGGTTCACGGGAGGCGTTGACCTTCTTGATATGCTATCTGCATTGTACAAGTTCAGCATCAGATCCCGAAGATCTACATTTGGTGGCACACCGTTACAGTGGCAGTAATCAATGTATGGATCCGCTACAGAAGAGACCTGGAGAAACTGCAGCCCAGACAGAAACCCCTGCCCCTGACAGAGGGTCTCTAAATTCTATAGGAGAAATATCCTGATCTAAATAAGATGCTTCGTCAATGGAAATTTGTGGCAAATCTAAGAAATGGAAAAAGGGGGCACTATAAGGTTTCCTTTGGGACATCTGATTTATATAATTCAGAATAGAAGCTGTAAAAAGCATCATTGATTTGTGCATGTTCTGCAAGTAGTTGTCCATCATGAGACCTTATTGCTGCAATATTTGAGAATTTCTCATTTTAGGGTTTGACAAAATGACTATTAAGCTCATTCTTAAATAAAACTATTTGTATTCCAGAAAGAGACTGTTGATTGCTCTTGAATTTAAACTAAAAGCACAAGAAAGGTCCCGATACTTGTGTCTTTTCTGTCGCCAAGAAGAAAATGCAATAGAATTATTCCTAAAGAAACCATTCACTGCTACCAAACAACCTCAAATTGTTCACTGATTAAACAATTCAGTTAATTCACTCCTAAATTAAAGCTGAAATATTTGTGCCTCGCAGATAAAGTTTACTGCTTGGTGCTCGGATTAGGAAGTTGCCAGCAGTCGAGTAAAGACAATGCAGTAATAGATAGCTTAAGCTCTGAGCTAGCGGCCAGCTGACTGAGAAATATCACCCCCTGATCTGTTTAATTTAAAATGATTAATGACTATTTTTATCTGCTCCCACCACTAACAAAGTCCACCAGATTGGTTAGATCCATCCTTGGTTTAACATCGTAATCTCCCAATTCCTCTGTACTAAGATAAGAACTTCTTTAGTTGTAGTATTTGCAGTTGCGTAAGAAGCAACTCTATAAAATTTATTGCATTTGGGAATATCAATCTCTTAAATGGGATTATTAATCAGACCAAACTAGCACGTTTAAGAGGTCCATTTAGACAATTAAAATGTTCCAGCTCAAGACTCAAAACCATAAAGATAAAAATAAATTCAAGTATAACAAGACCCTTAACTGGTACTGGTAGCTAAACTTTGAGCTGCTTCTTGATAAAACTGTTAGGGTCGTCTTTCCCCGCGCCCTAAAGAATAAATTATTATAAAATTCAGTAAATCATGTAAATTAATTACCTGCCCTCTATCCAGTTGCCTACTCTGGGGTCCTGTCTTTTTCCGAGTGGTGTCCAGAAGTGTGTAGCAGTGCACCTTCAGGGCCTCACTGCATCGGGCAGAGAAAAGTGAAGAATGATGGTACCAAAGCCACATGGCAATGTCCAGGACTCCTGGAGAGAGGGGGAAAAAAAAGATTGAGCCATTTCTCTGGTCCAGATACTTTTGAGGGATTTACAGTACAACCTCCAAGAATGAATACACCGCCCTGAGGAGCTGTCCTCGGTGAGGGAGTAGGTGTGGTTGAAGAACTGATAACCTCGCACCAGTTAGTTGAGGTGAAAACTGGCTGTGGTGGTGGAGGAGCCCTCTGCTTTTCCAGGCCACGTCGACGGCCCCAGGTCCTCTCCGGTGCAGGAGTGGAGACAACCACCCTCTGTGTTCACTACGCAGGTACTGCTGGATTTAAGATGGCCAGCATTGGAGGAGTTACGAGCAGCCTCCAGTCTCGTCTTCCGTTGGTGGAGTTTAGACTGCCTCTACAACAGCAGCAGTAAAGCTCGACCTCTTTGCAGAGCACCTGGAGATCTTGCTCCTCCACGGTTCCTACAGAGTAAACACAGACAGAAACGCAAACAATGGTCAGTGAAAGTACTGTAAAGTAACACAGGAAGCAGAGAGCACAAGCATCACAACAGCTGTCTCAGATGAAGATAAAAGGCAAAAAGACAAAAAGCTTTTTCCTTTAGTGAGTACTTGTATCAGACAATATTAAGTCTAGACCTGACAACAAAGAGCTGTTTATGATAGAGGAGATGAAAGGAAGGAGGTTTGGAGCGATTGTTTGGAACAGAGGGGATGGAACAGGGTCTAGTGGACAGGTGGTAGGATTACTGGAGGTGAGAAGATGTAGGAGGTCATCTGTGGAAAGAGGAGAGAAGCAGGTCAGAGAAGAGGGAGGAGGAGGGCAGTGCCTAGAGAGGGGGGTAGAGGCAGGGGGAAAGATCGGCGGATCTTGTCAACCTTTTCTTCAAAGAAGGAGACAAAATCTTCTGCAGACAGGGTAGTGGGAGGTGGGGGAGTAGGAGGGTTGAGGAAAGAGGAGAAGATGGTGAAGAGTTTGTGTGGGTCAGATGCGGATGATTCCAATTTCCCCCTGTAGTAGGATGCTTTAGCGGCAGCAACTTCTGTTCTAAACCTGGAGAGAAGAGACTGATAGGAGTGGAGGTCGGAGTCGTGTTGTGACTTCCGCCACTTCCTTTCAGCCAGTCTTAGCTCTCTACGGTTGTTGCAGAGAACATCTGACAGCCACGGGGAAGGTGGAGAAGAATTTACTGACCTAGGGGAGAAAGGGCAGAGAAGGTCGACAGAGGTGGAGATAGATGAGAGGAGTGTGTCTGTAGCAGTTTCAAGTGGGAGAGAGGAGAAAGATTCAAGATGAGGAAGAGTGGTCAGGACAGTTGAGGCAAGAGCTGAAGGGGAAACAGAGCGAAGAGTGCGGTGAAGAGTGGAAGAGCTTGCAGAAGTGGTGGTTGAAGGAGCAGAGCGGGAGAGTGAGAAGGAGAGAAAGTGGTGATCAGAGAAGTCCAAAGGAGTCACAGCCACATCCAGAGCAGGGACAGGTCTGCTGAAGATCAGGTCCAGAGTGTTCCCTGCTCTGTGTTGGTGCAGACTGGTTGAACGCGAGATCAAAGGAGGATAGGATTGGGAGAAGGCATGAAGACTGGAGTTTCTCTGATGGAAGGTTGAAGTCGCCGAGTAGAATAAGTGGGGCGTCAACAGGGAGTCCACTCAAGAGAACATCCAGTTCATCAATGAAACTGCCCAAAGGACCAGGAGGATGATAGAGAACAATGATTTGAAGTCTAGTGGGAGAAGAGACAGTAACAGCATGGTATTCAAAAGAGGAAATGTCAAGATTAGACAAAGAGAGCGGGGTGAAGCGCCACAGAGAGAAGTAAACCGGTGCCGCCGCCCCTGCCAGTCTTTCGTGGAGAGTGGGAGAAGGCAAAGGCAGACGACAAGGCAGCTGGAGTTGCAGAGTTGTCCGGGGTGATCCACGTCTCAGTCAGTGCCAGGACGTTTAGAGACCGAGCAGAAGTAAAAGCTGAAATGAAATCTGCCTTCTGCACTGCAGACTGGCAATTCCACAGTCCTCCAGTTACCATCACATTGGTATTAGAACAAGGTGGGTAAATGAGGTTACCGGAATTGCAGCGTCTGCATCGGTATCTGCACCTCCGGCTGCTGTCAGAGGTGTGGACAGGAATTGCAAAGCACATCTTCAAGTACAACAGAATAGAGTTAGGTAAAAATGTTTTGCAGCTGATATTCTAGTGAGGAGTCATAACGTCTAACAAACCACACCTAATTTATCAAGACTGGAGGCACTTGGCTCCTCCTCTGCAATTCACAGAAGAGACTGATAGGAGTGGAGGTCGGAGTCGTGTTGTGACTTCCGCCACTTCCTTTCAGCCAGTCTTAGCTCTCTACGGTTGTTGCGGAGAACATCTGACAGCCACGGGGAAGTTGGAGAAGAATTTGCTGGCCTGAAACTACACCTGAATCAGCACCTCAATCAACTAGTAAGCACCAAGCTTCTATGTTAACCTTAAGACAAGAGTGTTAGCAGAATCTACTTAGAAGTATATTTAAAAACCAGCCTACCTTACAAGCTAAAGATGACCCCAAGTAAAAAAGCAAGCAACACTTCACCACTTCACTGAGATTCGGAGGGATTTGGATAACATCCACTTACCTGTTTTTTCATTAAAAATAGGAAATGTTAATAAAACAAAGAAAATAAAAATATGTACAATTCAATATGAATACCTTTTGTTTGTGTGTGTGTGAATGTCTTTGTGGTTCACAGGTTGTAGTTTGAGGTGTGAATGTGCAAAAGGTCCAGTCTGTGGAAAGGTAAGTATTTCCTCCTACCGCGCTACAGATGAAAACATTAAATAAAAAAGAATGCTTCTCAGGTCAGTGATGTCCTCAGGGTGTGTGAACTGCTTTACACACGGTCCCAGTTCAGAGAGGCTCGCCATCCAGCGTAGAAAGGTCCCATTTGAACACTGGCAAAAAAAAAAGGTCATAAATCTCAGTTAATTTCAAGTTTTAACTGACTGTGAACATCAACTTAACCACAGAAATATACATTTAACAGCACTTATACACAGTATTTACAGTTTCTTTAACAATTAAATGAGCTTATTTACAGTATATGAAGCTTCTATGAAGAAGCAGAGTGGACTGCATGGTTTGGCTTTTAAGGGGTTAACCTCTCGGCAGCGCGAGGCTAAAACTACGCGCCTTTTTTCCAGCCTCACGCGGCCCAGCCTGTGGCTACACACGCTGAAGAAATCTCAAATAAGAATAAAAATAAACGTTTTAATGTCCAACGGATATCATTTTTAAGCATACTCAGTTATCACCACCATAAATCATTTAATACAGTTACACAGAGCTGTCTAAGCACGGGCATGCCCAGCACTGAACCCCACAGAAAATACACGGCTAGCTTAGCATAGCCGGCTAAAGCTAACTCACCGATGTGAAAATCCAGTAAATCCCAGCTAATAACGCTCCTCTTTCACCAGCGGAGTGTTTTTCGGGTCCGACGACCCAGCGCTTTAAGTAACTGAAGGCTTAGCTAGATATTACGATGGCTTTTATCACATAAATCCAACCTTTCTAACTTTTTGACACTTTCTCCTCCAGGGAACACCACTGCTCATGGCGGCTGCTTGACCAGCAGGAAGATCTCGGTCAAGGTCAGCCGAATTTCCTGCGCATGTAAATCTAACTAATCACCTTATTGGCTGGTAGGTGTAACATAATGCTTAAATATGTAAAATAATCTAAAAAAATAAATAAATAATAATAATTATTTCTGGACTTAATAAAGTTTTTTTTTTTTTTTTTTTAAAGTGTCTGTTTATTTACATTATTTTCTCAACTTAGCTTGGATCTAGTTTAAGTATTTATTATAAATAGGTTATCTGCTATTTATTTATTTTTTTATTAAGAATTAATTATTATTAAATCTGCTTAATACTACTTACTTTTACTAAAAAAATGTACTTTAATCAGGCTTTTATAACCTGGGTTACAAAAGGCATCCGGATTAAAGTAACTCGAAGGTCTAAGAATATGGCAGCTCGTAATTCATAAGGCAAGCTGTATAATTAATTTACTTACAGTCACCTCGGGTACAGAGTGTCGGAGTCAGTAGAGCGCCTGAATTGACTCAGAATCACTCATTGGGATGACGGCGGCCGCCTCTGTCTGTTTCTGATCCTGTCTCTGAACACTCTGGACCCAGAGGAATATTGGGATCTTGGTGGAACCTCCAGAACTGTGGTAGTGGGATTTGCTTCTCTGCACTTAAAGAATCAACTCGATCAGTCAGTCTTAGGAATGTAGAGAAACACTTTAATCCTGAAGTAAACAACCGGTGATGAGGCTGGTGTGAAGTTGATAGACTCCATTGTTTCACAGTATCAAAAGCCACCATCTGTCTGTTCCTGAAAACAACGTATACATAGAATATTGAAATATCTGAAAAGATCCCCCCACAATATTGCAGCGTCGACGTACCAGACAAGAACACCAGATTCACCATTTGACTTTTTTTGTGACATAGATGGAATTTGGCTTCCCCCTGTAACTCACTCTCTCACACACACACACACACAATGAGCAGCCAGGGCCTTGCTCAAGAGTGGCAGTTTGCAGAGCCCAGGTATCGAACCCACAACGCTGTCATCAGTAGCCCGGAGCTCTAATCGCTGAGCTGCCACTGCCCCCTACAGCTGCTTATCGTTACCAGATTTTCGCCATTATTACTGGGCTTTGAACATCAGGGCTGTTCCTTTTTGTTCCACATGTTGCTCTTTTCAGAACTACCCATACCAGAATATTTGTCTGACTGTTCACTAAACCAGACTGTGAAACAGCAGTTTGCAGTTTGGAGAAGCCTTTTCACTAAATTAATTATCTATATACAGCTTGATGATGAAAATAAACATTCAGTCTACAACAGCAATATTCGTGGTGACTCCTCAAGGGCTTTATCTGTTCAAAAGGTGCTGGCTAAGGCTGCTTAGATTACTTAAAGAGAAAGAGGAAAACCCCTCCTACCTAAAACTGGGTGCAGTGGTGAATTTAATACTACTTGGCAACCTGTCTTGACTTAGATAGACAATATGGACTCTGAGGATTAATTGGCTCGTTAGCTCCCAGTCTGAAATCTGTTTCACTATTTAAAATTCTGCAGTCATTTACATTTACTCTTTTACCCTTTGCTTTTCTTTGGTCACTTGTATGTGCTTTTATAACTTCATATTCAGAAATGACCTGTATTTTTACAGTTAGAGTTTTAAGTTCATCATAAATGTAAAAAGACTTCGCTTCCAGGGGTCTCTGTGTGAACTGATTTTATGACCCCCACCAATGTAATAAACAGACCTACACCCTTGATTTAGTTACACAGAGATCTAGTGAACTAAGGTGGTTCATTTCAGATGGGCCTGGACATGTACTGGCTTAAGCAGGGGGACACACAAGATTGGAGTCTGACTGTTTGACCCTGTTAAATGTATAAAAAACACCTGTCCACAGCCCCAAACAGGTGCCATTAATACAGGTAACGAGTGGAGGAAAGTAGAGCTTCTTAAGAAAGGTACAGGTCTGATAGGTTACATGTTAATACTGTTGGAGTCACAGGCAGCCTCAAGCCTCATGTTCCATCGGTGGAGTTTCGACTGCCTCTACAACAGCAGCTGGATCTGCCGGTCAGGAGATATTACTCCTCCGTGGTCACCATGTTCCTCCAGAGTAAACACAGAGACAGAAACGCAAACTTAAAAAGACTATAAAGTAGGGATGGCCGCTTGGCCAAATTGATACCATTCGAGTCACTATCGACGTTCACAGCTATGAGTAACCAGGTTCATACTGCATGTGTGGTCGTGTGGTCATTATAACATGGTGCTAACTTTGCCTTGCTAATTTGTTTGACTCAACAACAGCAACATTTTCAAGGCAAGAACGGAGTACAGTCTGCAGATCATCTGTTACATGCTCTAGATCTTTAGGGGGAAATGAGATGGAGATGGAGAAATCTAGAAGTTTATTAATGAAAACACTAGCTGTCCAGCATTTAGCTTCAGAACCTGAGGCTTGGGTTGTGCATAGAACTGAATCATAAATCGTGGTGACTCCGCCACGACAACTTCTGCATGAGTAACTGCAATAGCTAAACCTGGGAGTCGTCGATGCATTCAGAACAAAACAGCGACAGCCTCTGAACTCTCACCAAGGACGTGACAAACACAGCCAAAAATACGGTACCAAGTTCCCCATTAAAGAGTACAATCCTTGTTCACAGTAACTATGATGTTTCACATTATGCAGTAGAGAGCATGAAGATCAAGGGTAAGATTGATAAACTGAACTGTGAAGTCTGCAGACAAGAGAAATCTGCTCAGAGTAGAAACAGAACCTGATGCTCGAGCAAAAGCAGTACTTGAACTAGTACATACTGAACTAGCTGCTCCTATAGATCCAGTGTATGACACATTTACTCTGACCCCTCTCCCAGAAGCTGAGAATGCAGTGAGAGGAAGGTGGGTCTAAGATTTAAAACTGTAGATGGACCAGAAACGTGATCTAGATGAAAATGGCTTTACACTGAAATCAGGAAGATAACACTGATAATCTGGGTTGATGATCATTTACCAGTTTTCCTACCCTTAGGATGGAGGCAGCAGTAACACAATCCTCGAATATCATTAAGAGTCGCAGTATTGAATAATGATGTTGTAGCAAAAGAATTTATTTCAATTCTACTAAGATTTTTAAAGCAAATTTTCTGAAGCTCCAAATACAAACAAATGTGGAGGACAGACAGTCTCCATACTGCAGGGTTTTTCTGAGATACTATGAGGGACACTGATGGATTACTTTTTAAAACAAGCAGAGAAATGACAGAATAAATATAAAATCCAGTAAATCATGTAAAAAACTTACCTGCCCACTATGTGACGCATCTGTCCCGCAGCCAGCAGTGGAGCTCAAAAAGCTGGGTAAACGGCTCGCTCACTCATCGATAGGTGGGCAGGGGGCAGAAGACTATGTCCATAAGCGTGCAGCAGTGTTCCAGTAGAGAATGATGGTACTGAAGGATTCACGCTGCCAATTCAATTCTAAGTTTATTTATATAGAGCCTTTAACAACAAATGTCACAAAGCGCTTCACAGAGATCCGGGTCCATACCTCTTATGAGCAAGCACCACAATGGTCCAAGGAACCCATCTGCCTTAGGTCGACCCGCACAGCACAAACAAATAACATTACCCAAAGAACTAGACAGAGATAATGAAGAGCTCTAGATAATGTAGAAGCAGGTTATGAGGTTCATGTTAAAGTCCATACTGAGTAAAGGGACAGGCCTGATTCTGGAACATGGATAAATGGACACCTCCAGACAGGATGGCAGGGCATCTCAGTGAGTGCGAGAGTGAGAGAGAGACAGACGGACAGACATAACAAACAATAAAACCCACCAAACGTCACACACAAACAGCCAACTGATCATCTACCACAGCACACACAGCATCACCAACACGCCACACAGTCTGGAACTTCAGCAGTTTATAATATGCAAATTCCACACTGATGCGAGATCTGACCAGTGTCTTCAACAGCAGCACCGGGTCAGTCACACCTTCACCTCGAAGGCTATTCCGCCTTGTAAGCCAGATGGATAATTTTGCCTGTCCAAACAGAAAGTTCAGTAGGCAGGACCTCTGACGCTGAGACAGTAGCGTGGACCCAGTATGAATATGTCTAATCTGAAAGGGTCCCCAACCTTCGCACACACCCCTCAGCAAGTCCAGCAGGGGTTCCAGGCACATGCACCCAGCAAGCACGTGCTCTACCGTCTCAGGCCTCCTACAATATGGACATCAACAAGGAGGTTCAAGTGAGCAGCATGCTTGTTCGTGGCCAAGGCCCCATGGATTATCCTCCACTGCAGGTCCCGAATTCTTTTGGGCACAGGCAGTTTATACAAAATTCGCCACCTGAAATTTGCCATGCTGTGCTTACCCAAGAGACCCTGCCACCAGTGCTCTCTTACCTCCCTCAAGGCACCAAAATTCCTCATCTTCACAGCCACTCCATACAGTGCCTTACTGCTGACAGTCGAGAACTCCCCTCGGCTCGGAGAAGAGAAGGTCAGGAGGTTACCCCTACCCTCCTGCCAGTCACCAACAGCCGCAGACACTTGTAGCCATGGAAAGGGAGGACTCTTCTCTTTCGACAGTTGGTCCAACATCCCTCTGGACGCTGGTGACTTCCAGCAGCCTCAATGACTTCACACCAGTCTGCCGAGAAGAGCTGCAGTGTGTTCCATCCGCCTTCACCTGGAATCAGCAGGTGGCCCAACTTAGTGTCCCCCGCTGACATGAAGCAGTTCCTGAAGCTCGGTGATAGATCCATGTCCATCCTTATTTCAGGATTGTGAAAGATAGGTTACTCCCACCCCCAGGGGCCCACTCCTAGTCCTCCATCCCAAGAAAATTTGAACATCTCCAAGACATCGTCCAGCAAGGTTCAATCCTTCCAGATTCATGAGGAACAACTGGAGGTCCAGCCCCCTTACCCCCAATCCTCCTCAGCAGAGCACACGCAGACTCACTCCACTCCACATCATGGTACAGCAGCCTCTGTGCAGCCTTCAACCTGAAAGCCAAAACCCCACTTTCAAGGTCCACCAAACCTTGCCCACCCTCATGAGTAGGTAGATTGAGCACTGCAACCTTCATCCAGTGGTATCCAGTCCAAAAAAAAAAAAAGTCCATCCTCTTCCTCTGGACCTCAGTCAGCAGACCAGATGGAGCATTTAAAACAATCAATCAGTGCCACAGTGTTGATGTCACTAGGTTCAGCACCCTACCAAGTATGACACTTGAGGGAGCAGCCATTTTCACTCCTCCAGCTTTCTAACCCAACCCCATCCTGAAACAGTGACCAACAGGCCGACTCAATCCCCTTCCCACCTGAACCAGACAATAAACATTAGAATACAGCAGCTCAATGTAACTGACCAATTTCGGATTTGGGGAGCAGTTTGTCACGAAGTCTCGAAAAGGTAGTCATGGTCCACTCGATCAAACGCCTTCACCTGATCCAAGGAAATCAGGCAAAAGTTTACATCAGTAAGGTTGGAAAGATTGATCAGATCCTGTATTAAAAACATAATCCATAATCCATAGTGTCCATAATCGAGCGCCCTGGTATACAGTACGATTGGCCCGTGTGCACAATGGATGACTTAAGATGATTAAGATGATCTTTAAGGCGGTTGGCCAGAAGCTTCGAGAAGATTTTGTAGTCACAGCACAGAAGAGCTACTGGACGCCAGTTTCTAATGTCACACAGATCTCCCTTTTTTGGGAGAACGGACAGAACCGCCCAGAGGCCCAGAGGCAGTTCTCCTGCACAATGCATTCACATAACATTTCATACAGGTCAGAACCAACCAATTTCCAGAACGCTTTATAAAACTCCACAGGCAGACCATCCACCCGCCCTCTGGAATGTCGAGGTGTGAAGTTCATGTACTGAGATTGGTTGATCCAGGCTACACTTCTGATCCAAGGACAACTTATGCAGGTTTAACAGCAAGGATTTCATGCATGCAGTATCACCTGGATCAGCTGTAAATAAAGCAGAATGAAACTCAACCGCCCTCTCCTGCATTTCCCCCACATGGGAAGTTAGTCTCCCATCAGACATGTCCAACCCATGTATCTGTTTGGGTTCATTACAGCCAAAAACAATCCAAAAACAAAAAGACGTAGGGGCATCCATTTCACTGAACAGTTTAAAACAAGCTCTCAAGAGCACCTTTTGCTCTCTCTTGCAGAAAAGTTCCCAGTTCTCTGCGCAGCGCCGCCAAGTCAGCTTCAAGGTCCAAAAGAACCCTCCTCCTTCCCATGGTGGATAGGGCTGTATATTGTTGGCAGAATAGTCAGATTTGAGCTTTCCCAACATCCCACCCCTGTCTGAGAGAATCATAGTCCCCTTTCCTTAACCTCCACATTTCCCAAAACTGCTGAAAAGCAGAGCAAAAGGCAGCATCTTGCAAGAGCTGTAAATTAAGCACAGTTGCTCTGTGCTGCCGTACACAGTGGACAACTGAACCAACACAAAATGATGGTCTGACAAAACCTACAGGAAAAATTGAGGCTCTAAGCAAACTATTAACGTGGTCTTTCAGTAGATATAAGCCATCTAAACGAGCAGCACTGACCCACCCCATCCACCACTTTAACCCAAGTAAATTGTTTTAGAGGGGTTTTTCAGCCTCCAAGAATCAACCAAATTAAAGTGGCGCTCTACATCTGTTAATATCCCAGCAGATGAAGCATGAGGCTCTCGTCCCGCTCTATCCATTACGCTATTAGTTGTGCAGTTCCAGTCACCACCTAAAACAATAAAAGCATCTTGGGAAACTTGACTTCTTTTTGTAAGGACGTGAAAACAGCCACTCTCTCCCCCGCCCCCCCCCTAATTAGGTGCATAAATATTTATAAACACATACATACTCCACCAATTAATATCCACATCAACCCTTAACAGTCGTCCTTAACACACCTCCTTCACCAGAGACAAAACTAGGTGGGGAAGGATACAAAAAGCTCTCAGATTTCCGTCTCCTCCCGTTTATTTAAATCTAAAAAACATCTAAATTCGTAGGGCAAGCGGCCTAATTAATTTACTTACGGTCATCTCGGGTACAGAGTCTCAGAGTCAGTAGAGCGCCTGAATTGACTGAGAATCACGGTCATCAATAGCCCGGAGCTCTAACTGCCCCTACATCTGCTTATCGTTACCAGATAATCCCATACCAGAATCTTTGTCTAGCTGTTCACTAAACCAGACTGTGAAACAGTCCCTGAAAATCTGGCTGCAGTTTGGAAGAGTCTTTTCACTAAATGAATTATCTACATAGAGCCTGATGATGAAAAACAATGTTCACTACCTCTACCATTGATAAGGCCTTTTCATCTTGGAGAGAAAAAGGAGGAAATGTCTTAAAGGATCCGTTTATTGATAAAAAGTTTGTATCCTTTGAACTTAGAACTGAATTTAATCCTCAAGCTCATTTTTTCAGGTATTTGCAGCTACGTAGTTTTGTGTCCACAAACTTCCTCGTCATTATTAGATACGGTTCTGAACGTCAACCCACAGATAAAAAAATGTAACTGGCACCATATCTGTTACTGAACTCATTTCATATGAAACCCTTACAAGTATTAAAGCAGCAGTAGGTGGAGGATCCATCTGTCCATCAATATATTTACTGAATGGTGGTAAAATATTGTAGATAACGCTCCTCATCTATGTGTTTAAAACACATTATAATTCAATTTAAAATAGTGCATTCCTTACTCTGGACTAAGACAAGGCTGGCAGAATTTGTTTAAAACATGAATCTAATGTGTGATAGATCTCAAACAGAATCAACACAGGCACACGTTCTGGTTTTGTCTAAAAATGACAGTCTTTTGGAATTATGTCAGGAGTCTTCAAACGGCCAACCCAGCCTTCCCCCACAACAGCAATATTCGGGGTGACTCCTCAGGGGCTTTATCTGGGGAAATCTTGTTCAAAAGGTGCTAGCTAAGACTAAGGAAACGCTTGTGGGAAATCCTTACTCCAGACCCGGTCCTTGGAGGAATCACTGTCTCCGTGTTTAGCTTGTTCTTTCTGCTTTCTATCACTTTCTAGCGCTTTTCCTCGTAACTGCTTTTAGATTGTGTTTACAGTCCACAGGTTTATTAAAAAAGCGGAGTACCCCACAACAACAACCTTATTTCGGTGCCTAAATCAGCTGAAAGCGGTAAGTTTGTATTTTATTATGGCTGTTGCTGGACTTTTTGAGTGTGAGAAGTGTGGCATGTTTAGTCTAGACCCTTTTCCCACCGCTAGTGATAATGATAGTGTTTGCACTAAATGTGAGTTAGTTAGCTCTCTGGTGGAAAAGGTGGAGCAGTTAGAGGTGTGCATCATGGGGTTACTGAAGGATAGAGAGCAAGAGTTGCCCCCCGTTGCCTCAGGGAGAGCTAGCACCCCCCCCACTCCGGCGTTAGAGCCCTCACAGCGGGGCGAATGGGTGACGTCTCGGCGGCATAGCCGGAAAGCTAAGGCTAATGCTAGCGCAAAGGCCGAAGCTAGCCCACCGGAACACCACGCTCCCCCCCGATTCGCGTGTCAAACAGGTTTGCCCCGCTCAGCGAAACACCCGCTGAGGAGCCTGTTCAAAGTACTCTGGTAATAGGAGACTCTATTGTTCGACACGTGAAAATAGCTCGTCCTTTAGGGGCTCCAGCAGTGACCGTTAGCTGTTTACCGGGAGCCAGAGCGCCGGACATTAGCGGCAACCTTAAGCGAACAGGAGATATTCGAGGATAGTGATTCATGTAGGGGCCAATGATATCCGTCTGCGGCAGTCAGAAATAACTAAGGATAATATTAAAGAGGTGGTTAAACTGGCCCAGACGATGTCCGATGCCGTAATTTGCTCTGGTCCCATCCCAATGAGGCGCGGCGCTGAGTCCTACAGCCGACTCACAGCGCTGAACCGCTGGATGTCCAAGTGGTGTTCCGAAAATCATGTGGGCTTCATAGATAATTGGTTAAAGTTTGAGGGCAAGCCTGGTTTTTTTGGTAGGGATGGTGTCCACCCCACGCGGGAGGGTGCTGCCTTACTTTCGTGCAGCATAGCCCATAGTCTGCTAGTTAGTCGGCAGAGGAGCGTAAAAGGCTGCTGACAATCCAGAGCCGAGACCAGGCCGCAGACAGACCGGCTAAACCGACTGCCTGCAAGCTGCTTTGAGGCGTCACCCAGGTTTCACTGTATTGAGACTGTGTCTGTGCGCCGAATTAAAGCCAAACAGAGAACATCTAGATCAGCTCGTTTTAATAATTTAATCAGTGTTAAAATCTCTCATTTCAACGATAACAGCAGCACCTCAGACCTAAAGCTCGGTCTACTTAACATTAGATCACTATCCTCGAAAGCAGTGATCGTAAATGAAATTATATGTGATCAGAAACTAGATGTTTTCTGCCTCACCGAAACCTGGATTAGACCTGATCAATATATAGCTCTAAATGAAGCCACCCCCGCAGGCTATAAATATGTACATAGCCCTAGATTATCAGGCAGAGAAGGTGGAGTATGTATAATCTACCAGAATACACTAGATATTATTCATAAACACTGTAACACCTTCACTTCTTTTGAGCTTATCTACATTAATATATCAAATCCGGCCACAAATAAAAATGTTTTCTCACTGATTAATATTTATAGGCCTCCAGGGCCCTACTCTGAATTTTTAAAAGAATTCAGTAATTTTTCTGCAGACTTGGCAGTGTGCAGCAACAAAGTTATAATAGTAGGAGATTTTAATATTCACTTTGAAAAAGCAGACGATCCATTAACAAAGGCGTTTGTATCAATTTTAGATTCTGTTGGCATTATACAAAACGTAACTGGACCCACACATTACTGTAATCATACCCTAGATTTAGTCCTGACCCTGGGTGTTAGCATTGATCAGCTAAATATTCTACCTCAAAGCTCAGTAATATCAGATCATTATCTAATCTCCTTTGAGCTACATCTTAGGCAAAATGTAAATTCTTCTCCCCAACACTGCCTAAAGCGCACAATAACACCAATGACAGCTGTACAGTTTACAAAAAATCTCCCACCCCTATCAACCTTAGCTTACACTCCGTCAGACCAAACGGAGCTCGTCAAATTAACAAACGATCTAGAGAATACCCTTCGATCAACCTTAGACAAAGTAGCACCGTTCAAAAATAAAATGATGAGGCAAAAAAGGCTCGCACCGTGGTACAGTGATCAAACTCGTACCTAAAAACAATCAGTGCGGAAACTAGAGCGTAAATGGCGGACGACCAAACTACAGGTGTTCCACTCTGCGTGGAAGGACAGCCTTAGTCAATATAGAAAGGCACTCATTAAAGCTCGCTCAGTGTATCTGGCCTCGCTGATCGAGAAAAACAAAAACAAAAACAATCCCAGAGTTCTTTTTAATGAGATCTCTAAACTTACTAAAAGCCAGGCAGATACTCAACCCCAGATCCCAACATCTTTAACTAGTCATGTTTTTATGGACTATTTTAATAATAAAATAGAAAATATTAGACAACAAATCCAACCCTGCTTATTAAATCAAACATGGCCGTCACCTGATGTAGTTGCTTTAGAACAAAACTTAGTTGTAGAACAAAGGCTGGAAGCCTTCTACCCACTTCCACAGCCTGAACTAGAAAAAATTATATCCTCAGCTAATTGTACAACATGTACACTCGACCCGATTCCCTCTAAATTGCTAAAAGAAATTCTCCCAATTATAATCGGACCTCTTTTAACAATTGTAAATTTATCCCTTAGCCTTGGGCATGTACCCCAAACCTTTAAAATAGCAGTTATAAAACCTTTAATCAAAAAACCAAATCTTGATCCTAGCGTATTATCTAATTATAGACCCATCTCAAACTTAACATTCGTATCTAAGATATTAGAAAAAGCTGTGGCCCAACAACTCTGCTTATACCTGAGTAAAAATTACATGTATGAAAAATTCCAGTCTTGATTTAGACTCAATCACAGCACAGAGACAGCCCTAGTGAAGATTACGAATGATCTCCTTCTTGCCTCTGATCAAGGCTACGTATCTTTATTAGTCCTACTAGACCTTAGTGCAGTCTTTGATACAATAGATCATTCTATATTACTAGAAAGATTAGAGAAAATGGTTGGAATCACAGGGACAGCCCTATCATGGTTCCAATCATATCTAACGGGACGCTTCCAATTTGTAAAGATAAATGATTTATCTTCAAACTACGCAGAAGTAAGATATGGAGTTCCGCAAGCCTCAATTTTAGGACCACTATTATTTATACTATACATGTTACCACTGGGCTCAGTTATAAGCAGACATGGCGTTAATTTCCATTTCTATGCAGATGACACACAGCTCTATATATCAGCCAAACCTGACGATAAATTTAGATTACAGAAAATGGAGGACTGTGTAAAGGATATAAAACTCTGGATGTCACATAACTTCCTTCTCCTCAACAGTGACAAAACCGAAGTTCTCCTTTTAGGTCCAAAAGACTCTAGAAATAAACTATCAGACTTAATGTTAGACTTGGCTGATTCTTCCATCATTCCTGGTTTAGCAGCTAAAAATCTTGGCGTCACATTCGACTCAGATTTATCATTTGAGCAACATATAGCTAATATTAGTAGAACAGCCTTTATGCAGCTTAGGAACATCTCCAAACTAAGAAACTCCTTATCACTACAAGACGCAGAAAAGCTAGTACATGCTTTTATTACCTCAAGGCTAGATTATTGTAACGCATTACTGTCAGGTTGTTCCAGCAGGAACCTCAATAAACTTCAGCTGGTGCAAAATGCTGCAGCCAGGGTCCTTACTAAAACTAGAAAATTTGACCATATCAGTCCAGTTCTATCAGCACTTCATTGGCTCCCAGTTAAATTTCGTATCGAATACAAAATTCTTTTATTAACATATAAAGCCCTATATGGCCTCGCTCCTGAGTACCTGCAGGATCTTATAGTATATTACGAACCATCAAGACTACTTAGATCTCAGGGTGCTGGCCTTACGCGTTCCCAAAATTCAGAAAACCTCTGCAGGGGGAAGAGCCTTTTCTTATAAAGCCCCCCAGCTCTGGAATAACCTTCCAGATAATGTTCGGGACTCAGACACAGTCTCAATCTTTAAATCTAAGCTGAAAACTTATATGTTTAGTTTAGCTTTTGGTAATTAATGTTTCTTAGATAAGGGCTGCAGGTCCAGGGGTTCGCGGACCCAGGGAATTGTAGTACACTGAGATGCTGGAGCTGTCGTCTCGCTGCTTACACGCGATCACTCAGGTTTGTTGACGGTGGAGCAGACAGATGCTGGTGTTCTCAGGGTACGCCCGTGTCCGTGTTACCTTCTGGCTCTCTCCTTTTAATTATGCTGTGATAATCAGACCTGCCGGAGTCGTCAGACATACCCAGATGCTGATTCTCAACATTCTCTGCACTCCTCTAAAATTCCTCTTAGAACTAACTTCTCTCTCTTTACCTTCCCCGAGTAAATGGCCACCCAGCCCGATCTGCAGGAAGATTGCCCGCTGAGGTCCCCGCTACCTGCATCTAACCAGCTGCCACCTACCAGTCCGGCCAGCGGGTCCCCCCCAACCCGCCACCACCCATGGCTCACCCGCCAGCTGCTGCTGCCTGTTTGGTGGCCGTGCTGAAACCTAGATGGACTCGTGCCTGTCTGACACTATTAATATCACCACTATTAACTTTCTGTTGTATCTGCTTTGGTAATTTTTATCATTAATGTTTAAAACAGTCTGGCCAGAGGAGGATGGGTCCCCCTTGTGAGTCTTGGTTCCTCCCAAGGTTTCTTCCTCCAGCTCTGAGGGAGTTTTTCCTTGCCACTGTCACCTTTGGCTTGCTCACGGGGGTCTTTGACGCTTCATGTTATTCCTTCTTTCTTCTCTGTCTCTGTTCTTTATTAAGTACTAATTATGTGAAGCTGCTTTGTGACAACAGTTGTAAAAAGCGCTATACAAATAAATTTGACTTGACTTGACTATTTAGATTACTTAAATGGAAAGAGAAAAACCCTCCTACCTAAAACTGGGTGCAGTGGTGAAATTAATACTACTTGGCAACCTGTCTTGACTTAAATAGACAATATGGCCTCTGAGGATTAATTGGCTGGTTAGCTCCCAGTTTGAAATCTATTTCACTATTTAAAATTCTGCAACCATTTACATTTACTCTTTTACCCTTTGCATTTCTTTGGACACTTGTATGTGCTTTTATAACTTCATATTCAGAAATTACCTGTATTTTTACAATTAGAGTTTTAATAAATGTAAAAAGACTCTGCTTCCAGGGGGTCCTGTGCGAACCGATTTTATGACCCCCACCAATGTAATAAACAGACCTGCGCCCTTGATTTAGTTTCACAGAGATCTAGTGAACTAAGATGGTTCACTTCAGACGGGTCTGGACTTGTACTGGCTTAAGCAGGTTGGAGGTTTGGAGTCTGACTGTTAGACACTGTGGACAGGTGTCTTTTATACAGATAACGAGCTCAAACAGGTGCCATTAATACAGGTAACGAGTGGAGGACAGAAGAGCTTCTTAAAGAAGTTACAGGTCTGAGAGCCAGAAATCTTGCTTGTTTGTGGGTGACCAAATACTTATTTTCCACCATAACTTCGAAAACAATTCTTTTAAAAAAAATCCTACAATGTAATTTCCTGAATCTTTCTCATTTTGTCTCTCATAAATTACTGACCATCTGTCTGAAGTTGAAGAACTTGCACAATCAGTGGCTGACTAAATATGTTTTTGCCCTACTGTATATTTAACATCCCAAGCTCAATGCAGAAATGCTTGCACTCGGAAAGATGGAAGAAATTATATAAATTCAGATTTTCCAACATTACAATTAAAAAACATGCGGGGGACAGAGTCTCAATACTGCAGAATGTGTCTATAATACTATGAGTAACACTGATATTACTTTTTAATACAAGTGAAAAGAATAAATAAGTCAGTCCTGGCCAGGCGGCTCAGGTGAAGCTCATCTGTGTTAGAGAATCGGACCCAGCCGAAAGCTCAGCACAGACTGACCTGTCCCACAGCCAGCAGTGGAGTGTGAAGAGCTGGGGAAACTGCTCACTCACTCATCGTTAAGTGTTCAGGGGGTAGGAGACGATGATCCTGGTGTCTGGCTTTTTCCAAAAAGTGTCCAGAAGCGTACGGCAGTGCTTCTTCAGGGCCACGCTGCATCAGTCAGAAAATAGTGGAGAACAATGGTGCCAAAGCCACCTGGTGACGCCCAGGATACGGGCACCTAGAAAACAGGAGACCGCGACATTACTCTTTAGGGTCGATACTTTTTAGTGTTTTACAAAAGAATCTCCAACAGTGAGAACACCACTCTGAGGAGCTGTCCTTGGTACCGGAGCAGGTGAAGCTAAAGTTGAAGAGTTGAGGACCTTTGAACCAGTTAGCCTCTGCTTTTCCTAGCCATGCTGACGCTTCCAGGTCATCTCAGGTGCGGGAGTGGAGACGCTAGTGCTGGAATTAAGATGGCCGCATTAGAGGAGTCACAGGCAGCCTCCAGCCTTGTCTTCCGTCGGTGGAGTTTGGCTGCATCTACAACTGCAGCTGGATCTGCCATACAAGCTTGACGACCTCCGGGAGAGTTCGTTTCTCTGTGGTCGCCTCAGAGTAAATACACAGACAGAAACTCAGTAACACAGAGCAGAGAGCACAAGGATCACAACACCTGGATAAGATAAGAAGACAAAGCTAATAAAAAGAAGACATGGCCACAAAAATGGGACCAACTTTGTCATTAAAGAGTACAATAGGCTTTATTACCTGAATGTGGTCAATGATCACAATGCTGATGGTTGCAGTGTGTTACAATATTCTAACAGCATGAAATCCTTGTTCACTGGAATTATGATGATTCACATTATGCAGTAGAGGGCATGAAGATCAAGGGTAAGATTGAAGAACTGAACTGCGAAGTCTGCAGACAAGAGAAATCTGCTCAGAGTAGAAACAGAACCTGATGCTCGAGCAAAAGCAGTACTTGAACTAGTACATACTGACCTAGCTGCTCCTAGAAATTGTTGTATTGAAGGAGACTGGACTGAAAATGAGGCTGAAGCATGGAGCACTGGGCATTAGAAATATGACAGCGTTATGGGTGAATGATGAATAAGTGAGGAAGAATTGAGGACAGGCTGAGGAATAAAGACTCTGAAATAAACAGAATACATGCACAATATTAAATAAAAGTTCAGAAAGGCTCCAGGTCTATATCGTAGTGCTACTAAATGACTTCATTCAGAGAGAGATGTGTATACGCTCAACAGGCAGGAGAAACCAAGCTAATAATTACCACTCAAAGCTTCTAGCAAGACACCAGCTTTAACATGCCTCTGACCGTTTCCACTGGTTAAACTATGGGGTTTTAGCGCCCCCACAAGGACGAAAAGAGGAACAGCAACAGCCTCGTTGAGTAAGAACACAAATTTAGCACAAATCCACAGAATTACACCATCCATACTAACCTAAAACATTCAGTAGCGCAAAACATGAAGAAATAACAGAAACCATGAAAATTCAGTAATACATATGCAAACACTGAAGCTACATTGCTAAGGAGAAAGCTAGCATAGCAACAGAACTAAGCCATTCCCAAACTAAATGAACAGCAGCTTACTTTGTGTCTCAGACTCTAAATTAAAGGCACCCACAGTCACACAGCTTGAGCAGTTTCTAAAGCTCAGTCTTCCAGAGGAGCTACAGAGCTCGGTCACACCGGCTCGTTCACCCTGCACACTGCTGCAAGACCACACTGCTGCTTTACAGCTGAAGCTCCTGATTGGCTGAGACTCCGCATTATATACTGACCAATGCGGCTGAAGCTTGGTGAATATTAAATGAGGTCACTGATTTAAGGAGCTTTTGGACAGATCCAGGGTTGGAGATCCACTCAGACATTTACTGAGGATTACTCAGATGCAGTCTGTGAACCTCCTGAAAACTAAGGGTGAAACAGTTAAAGCTACTGAGCGATGTTTGGCTGATTCTTCTCCATATGGATCAGTAAAATGTATTTGTTCACATAATGGTTCAGAGTTCACAGCAACACATTTACAGTTATTGCTCTGTAAGCAGGGGATAAGGCGTGAGACCTCAGCAGCTATATATACAGTGGAGGAAATAAGTATTTGATCATCACTGATTTTGAAAGTTTGTACTCTGACAAATGATTAAACAGTCTATGATTTTTATAGTAGCTTTATTTTAACAGTGAGAGATGGAACATCAAAAAGAAAATCTAGAAAAGGAATAATATTTAAATAAAAATAATTGAGGGAACTAAGTCTTTGATCCCCTAAAAAACATGACTAATGTTGGCTCCCACAGACCACTGACACACCCTAATCTCAGTGAAGTCGTTACCTGCATGAGAGACACCTGTCCCAAATTGTCACCTGTGTAAAAGGCCACCTGCCAAAAGACTCAGTGACACTCCAACATCTCCATCATGGGCAAGACTAAAGAGCTGTCTAAAGATGTCAGGGACAAAACTGTTGACCCACACAAGGCTGGAATGGGCTACAAAGCCATAAGTAAGAAGTTGGATGAGAAGGTGACAACTGTTGGTGCAATTATTTGGAAGTGGAAGAAGTACAACATTACTGTCAGTCGACCTAGACCTGGAGTCCCATGCAAGGTATCACCTCGTGGCGTCTCACTGATCATGAGAAAGATTAAAAATCACCAAGAACTACACAGGAGGAGCTGGTTAATGATCTCAAGGCAGCTGGGACCACAGTCTTCAAAAAAAACATTGGTAATACCCTGAGATATAATGGTTTAAAATCCTGCAGTGCACGCAAGGTTCCTCTGCTTATGAAGGCTCATGTCCAGGCCCGCCTAAACTTCACCAATGAACATAATGAGTCTGAGAGAGACTGGGAGAAGGTGGTCAGATGAGACCAAAATTGAGCTTTTTGGCCTCAACTCAACTTGACATGTTTGGAAGAAGAAAAGTACAGAATATGACCCTAAGAAAGGTATTCAATGAAATTAAAGTTTTTATTTCTCATTTCATGTAATTTTCTCAGTTCTTTTGATATTCTATGTGTCACTGTTAAAATAAAGCTGGCATGAAATTATGAGATGTTTCATTTATTTTTTTTATTAAAACTTTTAAAGTAAGTGGGGGGTCAAATACTTATTTTCTCCACTGTACACACACACACAAATTTCTGAAGCATGAGGAAAACGCATAGCCATCCTAGACTTAATATATTAAAGGTTAGATTAAAACGCATGTGATCTATAAATGGATAAAAAGACTAAATGGCTATGCTCTGACTGGACTTTTAGATGCACAAATGACATGTATCCTACACACCTCAAGGACAAGAAATCTGACATTTTGTGGATTATACAGGTTGACCGAAAGCGATTTGAGAACCAGCTACATGTGTATTAAAGCTCCCACAGTACCATGAAAAGCCTTAGGTATCTACCTTACCAGCTATCTACACTAAACGATTAAGAAACGGTTAGCAATGTGACTGAAATACTCCCACACTTTAGACGCATGCAGGCAATTTTTTGTAGATGCAGCTTTGGATAAATCCCGGGCTCAGTAGGCGCAGCCATCTTTGCGACTCATCAATGCATGTAATGCAAATCAACGTAATCTCGTAATTTAATGCCCATTACATCAGCGCGTCGCCCCAGCCCCACTCCTCAGCATCAGCCAGTGAGGACATCATAAAGGAGGAAGGGTTGTTCATGGGTGCATTCTCAATCACCACATGAGGAGCTGTCAAAACTGTAAGCCAGTTGCCCCATCCGGAGGCCGTTACTAAAAACATACAGACATTGTTCAGCAGTGCAGACACAGAATGAGGACATTTGACTGTGACTCTTTGTTCTAGTGTCTGCGGCTCACATGCCAACAGTGCCAGATAAGTGGCCTGTACTGCTCTTAAACATGTACCCACACATGCTACAGAATCTAACTTAGCTGAATGATAAGCTACTGGACGCTGCATACCACCATGTTCCTGATTCAGACAGGATGTCATAAAACCAGTGCCTTCATGCCCAAAGACAGGCTTGCTTGGATCACAAAGACCAAGAGCTGGTGCAGATATGAAGGCTGATTTCAAATTTGCAAAAGCAGTGGTTGTGTCTTCTGTGTGCATAAGAGGGGCATGTTGTCCAGGGATACCTTAAAGCAGATTGTATAGTGGTTGTGAAAGAGCAGCATAAGAATTCATTCAAGGTCTACAGTAGTTGCAGAGACCTAAGAAAGCTCACAATTTGTGCACTGCGGTTGGTAATGACACTGCATTAATTGCTGATCGTCTAGCAGGTAAAATTCCTCTGGAACCCTGGGTAACCCCCTGTCCTAAAAATTGCACACCAGACCACCACAACTAAGCTTTGTCATGACTGGCATAGTGTCCCTTGCTACCCAAAAATCTCATTCTCACTGCTCAACAAAACATGATGATTCAGATGACTGCAAAATGTATCCAGCCTGTTTTGAAAACCGTGGCACCCGTGTCCATTGATACTGCACATTCCCCACAGTGAATGCAAGCCATGGCTGGCTTTGTGATGCTAATGGAACTAACCAAACAACATTGGCCATATCAATGACAGAAGAAACCCTGTGTGCTATGGGAATTCCATCAAAAATGGTGGATGGGTCAGTAACTAATTGAGTTAGCTTGTCTATATGCTGATACTCTGTAGTCCACAGTTAGCCGCCAAGTTCCATTAGCTTTACGAACTGGCTACACAGGACTGTTTGAGATACTGTTTTGACCAAGATACCTCTATTCTTAAGCTGCTCTGTGATAGGCTTGATACCCTGCAAAGCTTCCTTGTTAATAGGATATTGTTTAGCACAAAGAGGTTGATGGCCTGTGAAAACAACTGGATCCATATCTAGAAGACCACAATCATCCTTGACAGACCAAATAGGGTGATGAGCCAAATCAGACAGTTTCAAAGAGGCAATGTTCCAAACACAAGAATCAGTATTAATAGACAAAGAAATGTTTTTAAACCTTTCCTACCCAAAATTGGTAAATTAGTTTAAAGCTGGGGCAGACGGAGACATTAAAAACCTCTGTACTGCACTGCCTTGATAAGCATGGACCATTGTTCAGGTGAAATACCCTGGAAAGATTTCCCCATTGTGTCCTCCTGTAGAAACCTGTCACTGATAATTACTGCTTTAGAGGCTAGAGATTGTATATTTAACAGCCCAAATTCAAAGAGAGAACTGCTTTTACTGAATTGTTTTTAAAAGCAAATTTTCTGGGTGTTACAATTACAAACCATGTGGGAGACAGACACAGAGAAATGACAATAAATTACTATAAAATCGAGTAAATCACGTAAAACACTTACCTGCCCACTATGCATTTCACTAACCTGACTGGGAGGGCCAGTCAGTCCTGGTGTAGCACCTTCTTGTTGTTCCTGGAGAGAACGATTGATCCTAGGCAGCTCGGGAGAAAGCTCATTTCTGCGGTAAAGGACCAGCCACTCCCGAAAGCTCTCCCTACGAATTCAGCGCTGATACACCTGTCCCGCAGTCAGCAGTGGATCGTGAAAAGGTGGGTAAACAGCTTGCTCACTCGTTGGTAGGTGGGCAAGGAGGGCAAGGAAGACAATGATCATGGTGATCCTGCTCTTTTTTCAAATGACGTCCAGAAACAGAATAGTGGAGAAAGATAGTGCCGAAGCCATACAGGACACGGGTGCCTGAAAAAAAGGAGATAGTGGTGTTACTCGTTGAGAACTCGTTTTAAAGCAGAATTTCCAACAATGAGAACATCGCCCTAAGGTGTTGTCCTCAGTGACAGAGCAGGTGAAAGAGAAGGCAAAGAGCTAAGGACCTCAAACCAGCAGAGGTGAAAACCAACTGTGGTGGAGATACCCTTGGCTTTTTTCTGGCCACACTGACGCTCCATCTTCCGTCTGTGCAGTTTGGACGGCCTCTACAACAGCAGCTGGTTCAAGCTTGATGACCTCCCCGCAGAGCTCGTCCTTCTCTGGTCGCCATGTTCCTCCAGGGTAAACACAGAAAAAGAAACAACGGTCAGTGAGACAGATCACTGTACTGTAACACAGGGAGCAGAGAGCAATAGGATCACAACAACTGGCTCAGATAGAAGAAAATCTAATATTAAACACTATAAAATAGGGGCAGAGAAATTCAAATTCTGCGTCACCATTGCCGTTCACAGCTACGAGTAACTGGGTTCATAATGCATGTGTGGGCATTATACCACAGTGCTAGCTTTTTCTAGCCAATTTGTTGGATTTGGATTGCAACATTTTCAAGGCTAGAACAGAGCACAGTCTGCAGATTCTGTTACATGCTCTAGATCTTTAGGGTGAAATGGGAAGAAGATGGAGAAATCTGGAAAGTTATTAACGAAAACAGTAGCTGTCAAGTATTTCGCTTTAGAATGAGTTTTGGGTTGTGCATAGAACTGAACCATAAAAATTGTGGTTATGCCCCTACGATCACTTCCACGTAAATTTTATCCATAAAAACTGTACCAACTTCCCCATTAAAGAGTACAATAGGCTTTATTACCTGAATGTGGTCAATGATCACAGTGGTGATGGTTGCAGGGTGTTACAATATTCAAACAGCATGAAATCCTTGTTCACTGTAACTATGATTCACATTATGCAGTAGAGGGCATGAAAATCAAGGGTAAGATACATTGAAGTTTACTGAGGATTACTCAGGTGCAGTCTGTGTACTTCCTGAAAATGAAGAGTGACACTGTAAAAGCCACTGAGCGAATCTTGGCAGACTCCTCTCCATATGGAACAGTAAAATGTCTTTTCAGATAATGGTACAGAGTTCACAGCAAGGGATTGTCAGTCATTGCTCAGTAAGAAGGGCATAAGGTGTGAAACCAACACCTTCAATCACATCAAAATGATGCAACAGAGAGAAATCGGAGAACCCTATTTGATATGGAAATGTGCATGCTAGTATAGAGCAATTTTCCTTAAGAATTCTGGACATATGCTGCAATGACCAATACAGTCATTTGCATTTGAAAGCCTAACCTTTCAAAAGATTGTCTTTGGATAGTTGACTAGATATGATGGACTCTGTCGTACCCTACAGACACAGGGAAAGTCCTTAAACACAGGCTTGTGAAATTTCTTATGTGTGTTACAGAACACCAAACCGAGACTGACCAGACAATGGCAGTGGAGGATTTCCATGGGAAAAGCCAACAGCTGTGTTCAGACTCCAAAAGAGGTTTTAGAATCTCAAACTGATGCTCAAGATGGTGCGCAAATAGAGGGAGACATCGCACATGTTATCTATAAGGGAGAAAGGAAAGCACCTCAGTACTTAGCTGACAGTTTCAGATATTGAAGATCAGACACTGATCAGTAATACAGGGTATGTAACGTACCACAGAGCTTTAAAGAGGCAAGGTGTTCACCATCACAGATATCTCATTGAAAATGACACATTTACTCTGACCCCCCCCCCCCCCCTGCCAGAAGCTGAACATGCAGTGGTGTTACACCACCACAACTGCAGATGTTACACCAATACACACTTTGATGCAGATGACCGCACAGTACTACCTTCACCTCCACCAGATGGACGTCACAACACACTCTGATTGTGAAATGTATGTGAAGCAATCAGAGGGATTTGAAAGAAAAGTCAAATACAGGTGAAAAGCTTGTCAGTTTAGATTAAAATGGCTTTACACAGAACCCAGCTGTGCACTGGTCTACAAACACACTGAAATCAGGAGGATAATACTGATGATCTGGGTTGAGGATTATTTACTAGTTTTCCTTCACAATTTGAGTGGCACAACACAACACAATCCCGGAACATTGCAGAATTTTCAATGATGAATGTTTGCTTATTTAGATGTTCCATCATGAAGTACAGTAAGCCAGCTGTGATGCTGTGAACCGATTATGCCCCCCACCAACATAATACGCCATTGATTCGGTTTCACAGAGACCTAGTTAAATAAGGTGGCTTAGCAGTCATAACTTAATCAAAACCTAAAGCAGTCACTGTCAATTGGGTTTTACAATATTTACAAAAAACAAAAACCATCCTGAGCCCGGGGAAACAATGTGAGCTGTGCACATATAGACAATAGAGAAAGTTTGTGTCTCTCAGTGTAATACGTATAATAACACTTCCTCATTGTCAAATCCAAATACAAGGAAAATGGAATGTAATACAACAGGATGTCCAGGTGTAAAAATGAATATCTGTAAGGAAGTTGTGGTGTATTTATTGGCCATGCAGATGTTCATAGGCCTGAAGGAATGGTATGGAGTTGAGGAATGATATGGTGAGGCCCATGGGGTAGATGTGGAAAACTGTACATAAACCGAACTAACATAAGATGTTGTTTAGATTGGACATCTCTTTGGGTGTACGTGACATAGATTTAACCATGGTCCAGATGTGTCTGTGGACCACGTATGTAATGGTGGGGGCTAATGAGTGTTCCTTATGGATGAAATGCAAACATTCTGCATATGGGAACAATCCAACAGAATATGACGTGTAGTAGGGTATAAAAACTCAAGGCATTCCTATGTCGGGGAGAGAGAGATCGAGGGGCACTCAGAATTGGCAGACTCTCTCCACACTGTACTTTTAATTGGAATAAAATATTTCATTGTTACAACTAAAAGACGGTGGTTATGAGTCTCCTTTCTTAAAAAAAAAAGACCTCCTTCGGAGAAAGACGAACCGAGACAACAAAGTTCAGTTCAGGCCTTTTCCAAGTACAGGGGACCAAATTCTGCTGAAGCGTTCTGAGTTCTGATGCAACTCACAGGTTAGCTTTTCCATATAGAACCATTTGGCAATCTGCTTCAACCACATCCTTCTGGAAGGAATATCTGATTTTGAGCAGAATAACAGAATACACTTTTTAACTAGATAAAATAGAATATGTAAAAGACTGATGGAGTCATCTTCCAGTGAGGGGTCTACAGCGTTTCAGAGTTACACTGCTGGAGACAAACTGTATGCCAGTTTTTTTTTTGTATGGGAAAATTAATTTCCTTCCAGTAGTTCTGCAACTTCACACACAACCAGAAAACATGTAAAACTGTGACCACTTCAGAAAAGCATTTAAAACACATGTTTGAAGTATTAGGGAATCTACTGTGCAGGCAGACAGGTGTAAAGAAAAGGTCCAATTACAAATATCCGAGACCCCAGACCTCAAATGTCAATCCTAGATCCCTCTCCCAAGTTAGTTTCAACATGGGTCCATGTTGGATAAAGTAATGTAAAGGGGTGAGATTCTACTTTGAGCTGTTTGAGGTGAGCTGTTCCTCCAATTCGTTGAGTTGAAATCTAAACTTGCCACTTTTCTGACAGGACTGGGTAAAGTCTGACTTGAAGAAAATGATAAAGCTCAGTATTAGGGAGTCCAGAAAGTGCTTTGAGTTGTTCAAATAAGTTTAAAACTCCTGCTGTGACTAAACTAGAAAAATCCTCTATGCCCCTTAATGTCCAATTACTAAGCCCAATGTCAAGCCCAAGCTGAAGGGATAGATCTGGATTTAAGGAGAGTGGTGACCATAAAGAGATACAATTAGGGACTTCAATATATTTTCTAGCGTCTCTCCAAGAAAGCAACATATTGTACACCACAACGTTATCAGAGAGAAACCCACACACAACCAATAACCCTAGGATATACATATAATTACAGCTAGCATCATTTATAACGTCCATGTTATCTGTTGTATTGTCATCGTTTGTGATAACCACCCCCTTAGTAGACACCTGGTCCACTCCAGGATGATGAGGGAGGAGCGTACGGCTTAAAAGGGCTGTGTGGGAGGCAATAAGGGGGTTCAGCTTGTACAGAATAGGCTGAAGCAGAAGTAGATGCCTGTGAAGCTTTGCAGCCCTCAGATGAAGGCCGCTGTACAAAGTGCTAGCGCTTTGGTGTTTTGTTTTTGTCAGAAGAGGAGGATCTTCCATTTGCGTTTGAAGACAGCGAACGACTCTGCCGTTCGGACGCCCAGGGGAAAGTTCGTTCCACCACTTTGGTGCCAGAACAGAAAAAAGCCTGGACGCTTGTCTTTTGTGGATTTTGAGGGATGGCGGGTCAAGCAGAGTCGTGCTTGAAGCTTGAAGGGCTCTTGGTGCGGATCATCCTTTGACCACTGCCATCAAGTACGGAGGGGCTGGTCCGTTCTTGGCCTTGTAGGCCAGCATCAGGGTTATGAATCTGATGCGGGCAGCAACAGGAAGCCAGTGAAGAGAACGCAGCAGAGGAGTGACGTGGCTGAAACATTGAAGGTGACCCATGCTGTTGCATTCTGGATAAGTTGACAAAAGACTGAACAAGCACCCGGGTGTCCTCTCTAGAAGGGTCGAATTCTCTTGATGTTGTACAGGAGAAATCTGCATGACAGAGTTACAGTTGCAACATGGCTTGAGAAAGATAACTGCTCATCCAGGACTACACCAAGGCGTCAAGCTTCTGTAGATGGAGTGGCCGGTGAGTTCTCAAAGGAGATGGCAAGATCGTTTTGAAGTCCAGCAGTTCCCGGGATGTACAGCAGCTCTGTCTTGCTGGGGTTGAGTTTGAGGTAGCGAGCTGCCATCCAAGAAAAGACATCAGCGAGACATGCTTAGATGCGGGTAGAAACCTGTGTCAGACGGTGGGAAAGAAAGGATGAGTTGAGAGTCATCGGTGTAACAGTGGTAAGAGAATCCATGAGATTTACCAAGAGAGCTAGTGTAGAGTGAGAAAAGAGGACCAAGAACCCAGCCTTGTGGAACGCCAGGAGCGAGGTGTGGAAAAACAAGAAGCGGACGTGTCCTGACTAATGAGCACCAAGCTTCTATGTTACCCAAAGACAAGAGTTTTTGCAGAATCTAGTTAAAAGTATATTTAAAAACCAGCCTACCTTACAAGCTAAAGATGAAATCCAAGTAAAAAAAAAGGGTGTGAGGAGAAATCATTCAAAAGGTAAATAAGCGCTGAGCACAGATCATCATGGTCCAGTTGTGCAGTTAGATTGGTAGAAATCTGATGCCAATAAATAAATAAATAAATAAATAATAAACCCAAATCCAAATCCAATCCAAAATGTATGTAGAAAGGTGCTAAGGTCACCTAAGGAAGACAAATCCAAAGCTGCATATGGCTCATGCCATATTAGAGTTTGTTTCCCTAACAACTGTTAATGCCAAATTAATATATGGTGTGAAATTATGGGTCCAAAATATAGTTTACAGTATCTAGTGGAAACATCACAAAATAAGACCTTGTAATTTATATGGGGCTACAAGAACAGCATAAATTATGAGCACTTTGACTCAGGCATGTTGATCGAGGTTTTAAGGTAAATGTCTGAGCATACATTTTAAAATCTAGAAACACAAGACCACCATCTTACTTACATCTCTGTAAAGTGGATAATTTAATTCTAGGTCATTTACCACTCCAAATATACATGGATAATACCTTAGAGTGTATCCCAATTTTTTTAGGAAGGGCAAAGGTATCATAACAGAACTAAATAAATAAGACGCCTTGTCAGTGGACAATTGTGGCAAATCTAAGGAAAGGAAAAGGGGGGCAATATCTAAGGTTTCCTTTGGGACATCTGATTTATATAATTCTGAATAGAACCTGTAAAAAGCTTCATTGCTTTGTGCATGTTCTGTAAGTAGTTCTCCATCATGAGACCTTATTGCTGCAATATTTGAAAATTTCTCATTACTGAGTTTTAGCACCATGAGGTGACTGGGCCTGCTTCCATTAAAATAGACATTATAATAAGGTACATTAATTATAATACAACCCTTATAATAAGGAATTCTGAATAGAATAATATTGAGCTCATTTTTAAATAAAACTTTTTTTGTATTGCAATATCACCAGAAAGTGTTGATTGCACTTGAATTTCAACTTGAAGCACAAGAAAGGTCCAGATTTGTGTGTCTTTTCTGTCACCAAGATACAAAAGCAATATAATTATTCCTAAAGAAACCATTCACTGTTTCCAACAAACCTTTGATCGTCCACTGAACCCTGATTAAACAGAAGAAATTTGGTTAATTCACTCGTAAATTCAGAGCCGAAAGATTTGTGCTTGCAGATAAAGTATGTTGCTTAGTGCTCGGATTAAGATGTTGCAAGCAGTCGAGTAAAGACAATGTGGTAATACATAGCTTAAGCTTGGAGCTAGCGGCCAGCTGACTGAGAAATATCACCCCCTGACCTGTTTAATTAATAAATGATTATATATCTGCTCCCACCACTAACCGAAATGATCATATCTGCTCCCACCACTAACCGAAGGTCCAATATATTTGTTAGATCATCTAACAGAAAAGAACTGGTATCTCTTAGAGTTGGAGCGTAAACTGAAATAAAGGCAATACTTCCATTTCTTACTTTTGTTGTAATGTATGTTATTCTCCTTTCTTCACCCCTTCCTTGGTTTCAAATAGTAATCTCCCAATTCTTCTGTACATAGATAAGAACTCCTTTAGTTGTTATTTGCAGTTGCATAAGAAGCAACTCTATAGAATTTATTGCATTTGGAAATATCAAAATCTCTTAGATGGGGCTCTTTAATCAGACCAAGGTGAATTCATTTTATGAACGTTTAAACCATTAAAATATTTCAGCTCAAGACATTCAAAACCATAAAGATTAAAAATAAACTCAAGTATAACAAGACTTTTAATTTCCAAACTCCAAAAGAACTGAACACAGCTTAAACATCAAATTATAAGTGAACTGAACCTCGCACCAGTTAGTTGAGGTGAAAACCAGCTGTGGTGGTGGAGCAGCCCTCTGCTTTTCCAGGCCATGCAGACACCCCCAGGCCCTCTCCGGTGCAGGAGTGGAGACAACAATGCTGTGTCCACCACGCCGTAGTGCTGGTTTTAAGACAGCAGCGTTGGAGGAGTTATGGGCAGCCTCCAGCCTCGTCTTCCGTCTGTGGAGTTTGGACTGCCTCTACAACAGCAGCAGTTAAGTTTGACGACCTCCTTGCAGAGCGCCTGGATAGATCACTCCTCCATGTTTGCCAAGTTTTTCGAGAGTAAACACAGACAGAAACGTAAACAATCGTTATTGAGTACTGCACAGTAACACAGGGAGCAGAGAGATTCTTCTTTTTTCTTTTGTGGTCTTCATCTTTGTCTTTTCTTTGGCTTTTTTGTCTTGTTTATCCTCTTTGTGTTTATAGTTTTCTTCTTTTATCTTTGTCGTTGTTGTCTTTTTCTTTTTTTTTTTCTTTTTTTAGGTTTTGACTTTGTCTCTATTGTCTTTCCTTTTTTCCTCTTTTCTTTTTTCTTCTTCTTTTCCTTTGTTTTTCTTTTTTCTTTACTTTTCTTTGTCTTTATATTTGATTTCTTTGTCTTTATTCTTTGTCTTTCTTCTTTGTCTTGATTTTCTTTGTATTTCTCTTCTTCGTCTTTGTCTTATTTGTCTTTTTTTCTTTGTATTTTCTTAGCCTTCTTCTTTTCCTTCTTTTCCTGTTTTTGTTCCTTTTCTTTTCTTGGTCTTTGTCTTCTTATTCTTCGTCCTTATTGTCTTTTCTTCTTTGTCGTTTTGTCTTCTTTATCCTTTTCTTCTTTGTATTTTCTATTTGTCATTTTATTAGTTTTCTTTTATGTTTTTCTTTGTCATTCTTCTTTGTCTTTTCTTTTTTTGTTTTCTTTGTATTTCACTTCTTTGTCTTTGTCTTTTTTTCTTTGTATTTTTGTTGTCTTCTTTTGTTTTTTTTTCTTCTTTTTTGGGGGTTTTGACTTTGTCTCTATTGTCCTTTCCTCTTTTCTTTGTCTTCTTCTTTTCCTTTTAAAAAAAAAATCTATTATTTTTCTTTGTATTTCATTTCTTTGTCTTTTTATTCTTGCTTTTTTCTTGGTCTTCTTATTTGTCTTCATCATCTTTTTCTTGTCTTCTTTGTCTTTTTCTTTTTTCTTCTTTGTTTTTTATCTTTGTCTTTTTTTCTTTGTGTTTTCTTAGTCTTCATATATATATATTTTTCTTTTATTCTTTTCTTGGTATTGGTATTTTTTGTCTTCTTTATCCTCTTTGTGTTTATAGTTGTCTTCATTTATCTTTGTTGTCTTGGTCTTTTTTGTCTTTGTCTTTCTCTTTCTACTTTCTTTCTTTTTCTCTCTTGTTTTCATTTCCCTAGATTTTCATCATCTTCTTTGTCTTCATTAAACTTTTTCTTCTTTTTCTGCTTTGTCTTTTTGTTTCCTTTATCATTTTCTTCTTTGTATTATCTATTTGTCATTTTATTTGTCTTATTTTATCTTTTGTCTTTATCCTTTTCTTTGTCTTTTTCTTTGTTTTCTTTGTATTTCACGTCTTGTCTTGTTTGTCTTTTTCTTCTTTGTATTTTTGTTGTCTTCTTTTGTTTTTTTTGTTTTTTGAGGTTTTGACTTTGTCTCTATTGTCTTTCCTTTTTTTCCTCTTTTCTTTTTTCTTCTTCTTTTCCTTTGTCTTTGTCTTCTTTTTTGTCTTCAACATCTTTTTCTTGTCTTCTTTGTCTTTTTCTTTTTTATCTTTGTCTTTATCTTGTTTTTATTTGTCTTTTTTGTTCTCTTCTTTTTGTTCTGTCTTTCTTTTTTCTTCTTTGTTTTTTATCTTTGTCTTTTTTTCTTTGTGTTTTCTTAGTCTTTATATTTTCCTTTTGTTTTTCTTCTATTCTTTTCTTGGTATTTGTCTTTTTTGTCTTCTTTATCCTCTTTGTGTTTATAGTTGTCTTCTTTTATCTTTGTCGTCTTGGTCTTTTTTGTTTTTGTCTTTATCCTTCTTCTTTCTTTCTTTCTTTTTCTCTTTTGTTTTCATTTCTTTAGATTTTTTGTCATCTTTGTCTTTTCTTTGTCTTCTTTAATTTTTTTCTTCTTAGACAACTGGATTAGGGTGAACTAATGTTAATGTCTGCTCTCTGTTCTGATGATCAATTACATTATTAGACTCTTTCAGTGACAGACAGGCCTGATTCTGGATCCTAACAGAGTACGTTAGATTACCTAATAAAACATCTAGAAGAAGAAATGAGAGGAGAGATGAGTGAGGGAGAGTTCAACTCCACAAAAAAAAAAAAAAACAGGTTTGGACTCACAGAGCTGATGCCTCTGTTGGGTTTTGCTGCTACGTTCTTCAGTGTTCTCCCACTCTAACATACTGGTTCCAACAGCGACTGGAAGTTCCTCTAAACGGAGAACTATTTAAGGTCCTGTAGGAGGTCAGCAGGAGGACACCTACTGACCCTGACCTGCTGGAGAGAATGGCACACTGCACTGGGCCTCGCTGTGACGTCACAGATGATGTCATAAAGGAGGGTTCCGACCCAGGTCCACCGACGCAGCTGCACTGGGATCAGTGCCAGGAGTTCACTGCTGACTGGACTTTCCCTTACCAGCAGCTCTGCCTCTAAACCAGTACAGACCTCCCAGTAAGACCAGTGCAGGCTGGGGTCAGCTGGTTTAGTGAAACAGAAGAGCTGAGAGAATTATTTATTTTTTTGTCTATTTAGTCTTAAAGGAATCGTAAAAGCTAAAATCTCACATTGAGAGAGAGTGTGTGTGTCATTCTGCACTGTGATGCTTTACTGTGTGGGTTTAATAGCGCCCCCTACAGGAGCCTGAACTCACCTCTCTAAAAAATAAAAGCTTAAAATCTCACAGAAACCTTTGTGGTTCTCTCAGAAACAAACCTGGTTACAGAGTGAAGACCAGAGTGAGGAGTAAGAGAAGATCAAACCCATCAGATCTTTATTATAGAGAATCTGCTGTTCAGGACGTTCAGATTCAGCAGTGATTCAGAGAGCTGGACAGGTCAGACAGGGTCACTGCAGTGAAATTGTGCTTCACTGTAGAGAAACCTACCCACTCTGATTTCTTTGCAGTGATCTTGAATGGAACCAGAAGTTGGTTGCCATGACTACAAATCAGATGTAGCCATTTTATTTCCTATCCAAACCTACCAGAGAAGCTACACGTGTCTTCTGCGTTTTATATGGAGAGAGGATGATGATGGGGAAAAAGTGTCTGATCTGAGAACAGTACAATTTTCTTTCAGGACTATTTTTTGCAGCACAACGCCCAGCAGCATGTATCCCTCCACCATTTTAGTGAGATGTAATGTTAAGGATTTTACACACGGAGCTGTGTGTAACAGCGGCCCCGGTGGAAAATCTTCACCTGCCTCACTAATGGAGATTTGAACAGAAGTTGATTTGTGATTTAAGATTATCTGTAAGTAAGTAAGTAAATGTAAGTAATATTATATTTATGTATGTAAGATTATATTTATGTAAGTAAGATTATCTGTATGTAAGTAATATTATATTTATGTATGTAAGATTATATTTATGTAAGTAAGATTATCTGTATGTAAGTAATATTATATTTATGTATGTAAGATTATATTTATGTAAGTAAGATTATCTGTATGTAATCTTAATGGGTTAAATCTAACTTGTACTTTAATATTGTCTAAAGTTTGCTTAGAAATCACCTTAGTTTTGCTCATGTAATTGTTTTTAGCTTTACAGTGAAGTGACTGGCTAAAGTAAGTTAGCTGAGGCAGAAAGCATAAAGGTGGATAACATGTCAGTCTGGACAATTTATAATTTCTTTTTTTCTTCTTTTCTTTTCTTTTTTTACCATGATATATATTTTTCTTTTTTCTCAATTCAATTTAAGTTTATTTATACAGCACTTTTTACAACAAATGTCACAAAGCAGCTTTACAGAGACCTGGAAGAAAACTTGAGATGGGGAGCCCATCCTCCTCTGGTCGACATCAGATAGCACAATAATTGAATTAAGAGAATATGCAAATTTGCGGTTAAGCCATAAAAGATGAAGGTGAGTGAAATGTTAAAGTCCAGGCAGGTATGCATGGTCATGCAGTGAGAAGAGGATGAATCCATGCCAAACCCCAGAGCAGGACAGCGGGCAGCAGGGTAGTGGAGGAAAGAAAAGAAAGGAGGGAAAACACAAGTTAGGAGAAGCGCGGCAACATTGCGATGGGTGGATGAGGATAGTGGATGGGTGGATGAGGGTGAAGAGGGTAGTTGGGGGAAGGGTTACAGTGGGACAAGATCACGGTGAGCAGAAAACACTAAAGGATTCAAGCCAAATTAAAACATCTTAGAGAAAACAAGGACAGACTACTCTAAAATATAAAAGCTTAAAATCTCACAGAAACCTTTGTGGTTCTCTCAGAAACAAACCTGGTTACAGAGTGAAGACCAGAGTGAGGAGTAAGAGAAGATCAAAACCATCAGATTTTTATTATAGAGAATCTGCTGTTCAGGACGTTCAGATTCAGCAGTGATTCAGAGAGCTGGACAGGTCAGACAGGGTCACTGCAGTGAAATTGTGCTTCACTGTAGAGAAACCTACCCACTCTGATTTCTTTGCAGTGATCTTGAATGGAACCAGATGTCGGTCGCCATGACTACAACTCCGATATAGCCATTTTATTTCCTATCCAAACCCACCAGTGAAGCTACACGTGTCTTCTGAGTCACGGTGAGCAGAAAACACTAAAGGTTTCAAGCCAAATTAAAACATCTTAGAGAAAACAAGGACTGACTACACATTTATACTCAAAGGACTGGATACAATAAAATGTCCTTCTCTAAACACAGGCCTCCTTTGGCATGGGACTGTACAAATGACACAGGCAGAAGTAATCAGGGTCAACACAGTAGAAACAGAATTGTGGCCAAAATACACGGGAAAGAAACAGACTTATTTACCACTCAGATAATAAGGCCTTGAATGCACAGGATAATACAGCAGCCACCAAGCACAAGCATTGCAATCCATATGATGAGACTAGAGAGAATGACCAAAAACCTTTTCCAGTTACAAAACATGGAATCCAACCATCCCATAAAGACTGCTGTACTCAACCCTAATTTCAGTCCTGAAGCACTTTGGCTGTAAAAGCTACATAGGACACCCACATGTCATTCCTTAAAGTAGCATTGGTAAGTGTCTTAAACATGAGAACAGCTCAGCCCGTTTGGACGCAACACCCAGAAAATTACAAGAGACATTGGTAGGATTGACAAAACATTTTCCTGGTGTGTGAAAATGTGGCCTGAGAACAATTTGTTTGATTGCTACAATTATTGTGGTTCCTATCAGAGTCCTGGGTTCCTGAAAGGATGCCAAGGGTGCACAATGTTCTGGGCCATATTCCGCAGAAAGTGTTCAAAATAGTCCAGAGTTAATTTCTGTTCTGGGCACATCCCCAACCTAAAAGTCCATTTCTGTTCCAACTGAAAAAGCGTCCTGGATCAGATCTGATCGGATGGTGGGAAGCAAGCAACACAATCAGTCCAATGCCGTTGTTCAAATGATGCTGTGTCAAGACTTGTCCTGTCACAGTCTTTGCCCTTCAGAGTCATCGCAGGCAGCAAAGGCGGCACTACGCTCACACCTTATACTGTCGTCAACGTAGGATGGAGTCAGGATGATTGTTTACCAGCCGTTGCCATTGACTCTTCAGATGGTCACATCTTCTGATCACACACATCTTAAAATACAAACAATAACAAGTGCCACTCCGGTCATTTGAAGAGAACTACACATTGATCAAGTACATAAGGAGTACATACAGTCAAGCCGGAGTCTGCACACTCCTTTCACCTTCTCCACATTTCATTTTGTTACACACTTATTTTACAATAGACAGTTCTACACAACTCTACACAATGACAAAGTCAAAGCAGGTTTTTACACATTTGTGGTAATTTATCATAAAATAAAGTAAAATCTCATATGTTCAAAAGTAGAAGAGGAAGAAACCCTGAGAGGAACCAAGACTCAAAAGGGGAACCAGTTCTCCCCTGGTCAACACCGGATAGCACAACAAATGACAGAACAAGAATAAAAATCAACAAAAGAAACAATAGTGAATTTTAAGCTGCTGCAAAGGTGACATCAAGCCAAAAATGAGAGTGAGCAATGTGAAAGTGCATGCAGGTAAATAGTCATATGCACAGCTATGCAGTGAAGAGAGAATGACTCAATATGAGAACCCAGAGCAGGACAGCATATCAGTGGGCAGCGAGAAAGAGGGGGAAGGAAAAACATTAGGATTAGGAGGAGCGCAGCAAAACAGGGGGATTTACTAAGGAAAGGAGGAGCGCCAAAGACTGCGTAGGAAGCAATAGGAGGTCAGGTTGTGCAGATTAAGCTGAAGTCATGGCAGAAATCTGTAAAGCTTCGCAGCCCTCAGATAAAGGTCGCTGAGGCCTCATCATGTAAAGAGTGCGACTTAGTTGGTTTGGGTTTCATTTTGTATAAACTTTCCCTTTACTTTTTTTTTATTGAATTGTATCAGTTTAGTATCACTGGAACTGAAAGTATTTGGCTGTGTCATATTGAAGCCACACTACCACATCACAGAGACAGCCAACCAGCTACAGACCTGTAGGCAGGTAAAACAGAATGAATTGCTGATGGACAGCCAGACAGCCAGATTTGCACACGGCCACTTGGACAGACAAACAGCTAGCCAGAACTGTTGTAGATGGATAGTCACAGTTTACATGTAGACAGACAGCCAGCCAGAGTAGCACACGGATGAACAGAAAACCTGAGTTGCACATGGGCATGCAGACAGTCACACAGCTGCAGACAAATATTCAAACTATTGAGACAAGGTAGCTCATCCCCAGTTTAAACAAGTATCTAGACTGGAAGATGATGTTAAATGAATTATTGGAAACCGGTTACATGTACTTTCTGCTGCAGTGAGTGTGAGAGGGGCAGAAGGAAGGCAAAGGGAGCCAGAATACCTTATCCTTGTTGGGCGGATCCACCTTCTCTTTGTGTGAATTAATAAATGACTTGATGCACAAGACATGACCCGAAACATTCAGTACAACTTCATACTCGCAGCCCTTGGCAACTGGTCACACTTAAACAAAAATCATCTTTGAGAACTAAAATCAGACTGTTTCACATAGAGAATTGTCAGACAGAGTGCAGGTGTATGGTCAAAGTCAGTCAGACAGCCACAAAGTTTTAGATGGAGAAACAGATACAGGGCTACAGTGTATAGGGCTACAGTGTACAGACTAGGGTTAGGTTTCCAGACACCATTGCAGATGGACATGGATAAACAACAAAAAAAAGCCAGCCAGCATTGCAGCCAGAGTCTTAACAGAATGAACTGCAACAGATGGATTGACAGCCAGACAGTAGCAGAGTGACAAACACATAGTTGCACAAGGACAACCAGCCTTCCAGACAGCCACACAGTTGTATACGGACATTCAGCCAGCCAGAGTTGCAGATGGACATGCAGACAGCCATAAACAGTTGTACAGTGACCCAGCCAGCCACGAAGTTGTAGACTGACATCTAGTCAGCCAGAGTTAAAGATAGACAGAAAGTTTGCCAAGTATATAGACAGCCACAGATGGATGGACAGCCAGATTTGTACACTAACAAAAAGACAGCCACCCAGACAAACAACCAGCCAGCGTTGCCCACAGAGAGACAGCCATCCAGTCAGCCACAGAGTTGTAGACAGCCAGTCAGACACAGCTGTACATGTATAGACAGCCAGCCAAAAAGTTGCACATGGACGGTTGGACAGACATCAATCTAGAATTGCACACGGATGGACAGCCAGCCAGCCAGCAAGAGAGTTGCACACGGGCATGAAGACAGCCAACCACAGTTGCAGACAGATAGTCAGGCTGTGATGAGGCAAGGTAGCTTTAAAGAAGTTTAAGTAAGACTCTAGTGTGGAAGATATGTTCAAATGTATTATTGTAAACAGGTTACATGTAGTTCTACTCCTGCTGCAGCGAGTGTTAGGGGGCAAAATGGACGCAAAGGGAGCTGGGATACCTTGTCCTTGTTGGATGGATCCACCTTCAGCCAGGGAGGTGGTCCTGAGAACCTGTAAGACAAAAAAGAAAGTCAATACATGTATAGAAACTGAATGATCACTTACCTGTTATGTCTTGAGGAATGTGTATGGTAATAGCGCTGAGGGTGTTTGCATGTTTAAACATAATTGACGTCATCCCTCTAAGGACGTACTGGTTTATTCTGGGGCTGGGCTTAAAACCTAAATTCTCAGCATGTGTATTTAGTGGCGGATGACTCTCTAATGCAGGTCAGACTCTACCCGTGCAACTGTGTCTGAATTGTCACACACAGTTGCAGATGGTCTTGGATGGGCAGCCAGACAGACAGCCAGCCAGAGTTGCGAATGGAGACCACCAACCAGAGTCGCCTATGAATAGACAGTCAGTCACACACAGTTGTCAGCCAGTGTAAATGAGTATCTAGGGTGGAGGACACCTTAAATGTATTATTGTAAACAGGTTACATGTACTTACCTTTTAATCCTGCTGTGGTGAGTGTCAAGGGGGCTAAATGGAGGCAAAGGGAGCCGGGCCGGGACCACTTGTTGGCCGGATCCACCTTCGGTGAAGGAGGTGCTACTGGAGTCCTGAGAACCTGTAAGACAAAAAAGAAAGTCAGAGTTGTCACTTACTGACGTAACCGACAGAAGTGTCTGACAGTGATGTGGATCTAAAACACACAGACAAACCCTTTTGCTGTATCTTGACTTTAGTAAAATTATGAAGACATTCATAACTTGCAGCTGTAGTTACACTCAATAATATACATTTGTATTGCTAATTAAGCTGGTTTAAAGCCCTATTTGGACCGGATTAATTTTATCTGGCAAACATCGATTGCCTCGATTTTGTGTGTTCCTGTAGTGACCACAAAATTTCTTTTTTTCAGTTTATTTCACAATTGGTGTTTGTAGTCTCAGGCTTAACTTGAGGTTTCTTACACTCCTTGACCAACAACAACAAAAAAAAATAAATAAATAAATAAATAAATGCACCCAGCTATTGGATTATTAGAGATGTTGGATTATTGTAAAACATGATATGCAGTTAGGACGTCTTAACAGGCAATTATGTAAATGACGGACAGAGTGGCTGTTTTGCAGGCTTTTTTTGTCGACGAGTGTATAGAACATGCTTAGCTAACTGGGTGTAATAGCTTCCGCCACTTTTGTTTGGGTTATGCTATATAATATATTGTATAATTTTACCTAGTGGAAGTAAGAGTTAGTGTACAGTAGGGGTGTGCAATCTTGACAAAAACTTAGATCAATATTTTCTTGGATTCTGCCGACAATGTTATTTAGACAATACTTTGAATGTAATATATATATTACAATGAAAATGACTAACATGAAATAAATGTAAAGGTTTTAAGCGACTGGCGAATATGTGTGGTTTTGAGGGGTTTCTGCGAAGTGAGTGACCTACTCGATAATGTCTGCTTGCAATTTGTTATGACAACAATTAAGATATTACTAATAAGATATTATTAGCAGGCCATCAGCAACTTCAAGGACAAGAAGCTAATACCAAGCCAGGGAAGGACCTCGTTGGCAGCATTCGATTAACTTTTTCAAGGTTCATTTTATAGTCAGTCTAAGCTATGAAGAATCACTCAGCAGCATGTACAAATTTCTCCAGACAACAGTGTACAGTATTGATGTAGGCACCACAAGAGAGAACGGAGTTCTTTGAATATTGTTGAATAATGTTACATTTGCAGATCACTGCATGACACACCTGGCACCTTGATTCGGCATATTAAGTTGTTGCATGGTTCAGATGCAGGAAAGAAATTTGGTCTGATGTGCTCATGATAGTTGTTCTCAGCAGTTCCAAAGTTTTGCAGTCTTTAGAAAACACCTGAAAATTGTTCATGTGAGATATACGTTTGAAGTCACATCTACCAGTAGTCTACCAGTAGTAATCTACCAGTAGTGTCTCAGTGAAACTAAAATCTAGGGGTTTCAAGCACTTGTATAGAACAGGTGTTGCTCTTTTGATATGGAATACACTGTTATTTGAACACATCAGATATTTCTGATGGGAGATTTGTGATGTCACAAGGAAAATAGAAGGATTAGTAGAAACACTATTAAATATATATACAGTGCCCTCCATAATTATTGGCACCCCTGGTTAAGATGTGTTCTTTAGCTTCTAATAAATTGAGTTTTTTTCTAAATAATATAGGACCACGATGGAAAAAAGAGTAAAATCCAACCTTTAACTCAAGTGAATTTATTCAGTAGGAAAAAAATTCTACATTAAGAAATAATTGTTTAACATCAAATCATGTGTGCCACAATTATTGGCACCCCTGATGTTAATACTTTGTACAACCCCCTTTTGCCAACAAAACAGCACCTAATCTTCTCTTATAATGTTATACAAGATGGGAGAATACAGATGGAGGGATCTTTGACCATTCCTCTTTGCACAATCTCTCTAAATCATCCAGCGACCTGGGTCCTCTCCTCTGCACTCTCCTCTTCAGCTCACCTCACAGGTTTTCAATGGGGATGAGGTCTGGGGACGGAGATGGCCATGGGAGGAGCTTGATTCTGTGTGTGGTGAACCATTTCTGTGTAGATTTGGCCATATGTTTTGGGTCATTATCTTGCTGAAAGACCCAGTGACGACCCATCTTCAGCTTTTGGGCAGAAGCCACCAGATGTTGTTTTAAAATGTCCTGGTATTTCAAACCATTCATGATGCCATGCACCCTAACAAGGTTCCCAGTGCCTTTGGAAGAGAAACAGGCCCACAGCATCAATGATCCTCCCCCATATTTCACAGTGGGCATGAGGTGCTTTTCTGCATACTCAGCTCTTGTGTTACGCCAGACCCACTTAGAGCATTTGTTGCCAAAAAGCTCTATCTTAGTTTCATCTGACCAAAGCACACGGTCCCAGTTGAAGTTCCAGTACTGCTTAGCAAACTCCAAACGTTTGCGTTTATGATTGTGAGTGAGAAAAGGTTTTTTCTGTGCATGCCTCCCAAACAGCTTGTTGGCATGCAGATAGCGCCTGATGGTTGTTTTGGAGACTTTGTGACCCCAAGAAGCTACCATTTGTTGTAATTCTGTAAAAGTGAGCTTTGGAGACCTTTTTATTTCTCTTATCATCCTCCTCACTGTGCGTGGTGGCAAAATAAACTTGCGTCCTCGTCCAGGCTTGTTTACCACTGTTCCAGTTGTTTTAAACTTCTTAATAATTCCTCTGACAGTAGATATGGACAGGTGTAGGTGAGTGGCTATTTTCTTGTAGCCATTGCCTGACTTGTGGAGGTCAACACACATCTGCCTTACTTGAATGGTATGTTCCTTTGTCTTTCCCATGTTGAAGAGAAATGGCCTCTGTGTCACGTCATATTTATACCCCAGGAGGGAACACATGACTCTTCTCCACATTCAACCTGCTCAACAATAGACTTTTCTTATTTTTAGCAGAGCTCGAGATAAGGTGGGGGCAGTGATAATGGTAGAATAGATCTTTCCGATCATGCCCCAATCTTGAATCATGAAATGAATTGAGATATATAGTTTAAAAACACAGGAGGCAGTTTTATACCTTAAACAAAGACATTACAAGGTAGGAGGAAGATAGCTAAACTCACAAGAAACAGGGAAACATCAAGCGGATAATTATTGATAAAAGTAGGAATCCAAAAGACTAGAAGAGCTAGAATCTAAAACGCAGAAAATTCAAGAAAGTTTTGAAATATTTTATAAGAATAATGAGGAGTTGTACGTAGCCATTTTTAGATCAAAACCAGAAAAATCTCCAGGACTGGACGGATATACCTCTCTAAGTATTTGATCCCCTAAAAACCATGACTAATGTTGGCTCCCACAGACCACTGACACATCCTAATCTCAGTGAAGTCGTTACCTGCATAAGAGACACCTGTCCCAAATTGTCACCTGTGTAAAAGGCCAACTGCCAAAAGACTCAATAACATCTCCATCATGGGCAAGACTAAAGAGCTGTCTAAAGATGTCAGGGACAAAATTGTTGACCTACACAAGGCTGGAATGGGCTACAAAGCCATAAGTAAGAAGCTGGATGAGAAGGTGACAACTGTTTGTGCAATTATTTGGAAGTGGAAGAAGTACAACATTACGGTCAATCGACCTAGACCTGGAGCTCCATGCAAGATATCACCTCGTGGCGTCTCACTGATCATGAGAAAGATTAAAAATCACCAAGAACTACACAGGAGGAGCTGGCTAATGATCTCAAGGCAGCTGGGACCACAGTCTCCAAAAAAAACATTGGTAATACACTGAGACGTAATGGTTTAAAATCCTGCAGTGCACGCAAGGTTCCTCTGCTCAAGAAGGCTCATGTCCAGGCCCGCCTAAAGTTCGCCAATGAACATATTAATGACTCCGAGAGAGACTGGGAGAAGGTGCTGTGGTCAGATGAGACCAAAATTTAGCTATTTGGCCTCAACTCAATGTGTTTGGAGGAAGAAAAATATAGAACATGACCCTAAGAACACCATCCCCACCGTCAAGCATGGTAGTAGAAGTATTATGTTTTGGGGGTGTTTTTCTTTTAAAGGCACAGGCCAACTTCACCGCATTGAAGATGAACGGGGCCATGTATCGTAAAATCCTGGGTAACAACCTCCTTGCCTCTGCCAGGGCACTGAAAATGGGTCGTGGATGGGTCTTCCAGCACGACAACGACCCGAAACATACAGCCAAGGAAACAAAGGAGTGGCTCCATAAGAAGCATATAAAGGTCATGGAATGGCCTAGCCAGTCTCTTGACTTCAATCCCATAGAAAATCTATGGAGAGAGCTGAAGATTCATGTTTCCAAATGCACGCCTAAAAACCTTAAGGATTTGGAGATGATCTGCAGAGAGGAGTGGGCCAAAATTACTCCTGAAGTGTGTGCAAACTGCTGTGCTTGCCAACAAGGGTTTTTGCCCCCAAGTACTAAATTATGTTTTACCAGGGGGTCAAATACTTATTTCCTTCAATGAAAATCAAGTTAATTTTTATTTCTCATTTCATGTAATTTTCTCAGTTCTTTTGATATTCTATGTGTCACTGTTAAAATAAAGCTGGCATAAAATTGAGACATTTCATTTTTTTTTTTTATTAAAACTTTTAAAGTCAGTGAGGGGGGGTCAAATACTTATTTCCTCCACTGTATATGTTGTCAATAAATGTCAGCATTTGCATCCAACAAAAGAGTACAGACTCTGATGTAGAAATATTGAAATGCTCCTCTGCAGTCATATCTAGCATGATTTAAGCCACTGCAATGGCTGGCTGTGCTACAAAAAAAGAGAATGAAACAAGAATTGCATGCTCGGCTCCTGAGTGCCAAGGTAGAAGATTTTGTTTAGTTGGCAGTCGAAACTGTCTTCAGTCCTGGCATTCTAGTGAAGGAAATGAGTTTCACAGTTTGACCTACATTTAGCCAAAATCATAGGTTAATATATGCTCTAAATTCAATTCAAGAGAAGATTATAGAAAAAAAATAAACAAATACATAAGGGGTAAAGATAGATTTACCATAAAAGCGTATGTAAATTTGTGTTCAGTGAATGAATGTAGTATTCACTTCTTAGTAAATTAATTAATATAAAGTCATTCGTAACTGTTATGCAACCAGTTGTCAATTACCATACTGTGACATGCTCTGGCCTGTTGTGAAAATCCTGTCAGAAACCTCTGTCAGCATTAGTGACCAGTTCAGGTTTAATATTTTTATGGCTATAAATGACCTGGCATACTACAAAGAGACCAACTCCAACCACTAGAACACAACAACAGCAAATGTTAAACATATATAAGTAGAAAATAAGGGATTAAAGACTTCCTACATTGCTTCAGAATATAGAAGAGTATTTATGAAATCCAAGCCTAAACAGCCCTAGCTTCTCTTAAGTAGTTTTAGCATGAAACATTTTAGCCAGGAAGCGGAATACACTACATATTTCCCCCTTTGAGATGAGACAGAGTCTCAAACAAATAAAGAAAGCAACACATGTTTACAGTTGTGGCAAATTGCAGCTCCTCCTGCACATGCTTCCTTTAACAGAACCTGAACAATACAGCTACTTTAAGGAGTGTAAGAGTGAAAACCTGTCAGGCAGTTATCTTTCCTTAATGTCCATCAAACAATCTAGACAGAAAATTCTCTCACAGCCCCTCTGCCTAGGCGACCACCTACAGCACTCCAGATCAAATTATAATAGAGGATCTTTGACAATGTGTATAGGGATATGACTTAAGCAAATACATCTGAAACCTCATAAATAAAATTAAAAAATGTCCAAATTCCTGCTGGTCGATCCATTGGACCTTCCAATGGACCTTCCCCTACCTAACACCAATTTCCTCTAAACATCAAGCAAAAACAAAACCAAACATCTGCAGTCCCAGTGTGTTTACCCCATAACAGAGTTTCCAACCAATGAAAACAAAAAGTGTCGTGAGTTTAAAGAGTTTAAATGTTACTCATACAGTAAAGAAGCAAAAAACTCAAACTAGTGTCTTACTAAGATTACCACCACCCCACAAACATTCTCTATCAATGACAAGAAGGGAACTCGATGGCCTATGTGTCCAGAGCACAGCAAGTGTGGAGAAATGTCACAGGAAATGACCCGGACTTAAATCAGATGGAACAGTCCATTTTACAAGCTAAAATACAGAGGGGGCTGCCCCAACCACTGAGAAGTAAACTAGAAGTCGTAAGTCTGATGTTTGGCAAAGGATGTTTATATGGTAGAATGCTCAGTCTATTGCCAAGTGTTTGTGTAGAGAAGTCATGAGCAGGTGAGGACTTCTAGATTGGATATCCTCAGGTAAAAATGAGAAATTAAACAGCGTCTTGGTGTTAATGGTGAGTCAGATCAAGTGAGCTGTGTGAAATACATATGACACCTTATGAGTGGGTTTGTTGCATATAAGTAGAAATGGTCCAATTTCTGCATTTTTGGACTGGACTCAGGACTGACATTGACGATGATGAGGAAGTAGTGATAGGAGATGAACTGGTGAAGAAGGAACCATTTAGAATATCTATTCTTATTCTTATTTATTCTTATTATAGTTTTAACATTTATTTCTCTTATCATTTTGTTATTTAGTCGGGTCTTACTACAGAGTGGAATGATAAAAGAGGGCAAATGGAAAAGATTATACATAACATATTTCTTTTTTCCTTTTTTTGTCATTATTCTTTTTCTTTCTTCTTTTTTCCCTTTCTTTGTCTTCTTTGTCTTATTTGTCTTTTTCTGTCTTCTTTGTCTTTTCTTTTTTATTTTTCATCTTGGTATTTTATCTTTGCCTTGTTTTTATTTGTCTTCTTTTATCTTTGTCGTCTTTGTATTTTCTTCTTTATCTGTTTCTTCTTTATCTTTTTTCTTTGTCTTTCTTTTCTTGGAATTTGTCTTCTTTGTCTTCTTTTTCTTAGTTTTTTTCTTTTTTTGGTCTTCTTTTTGTATTATATCTTTCTATTGTTTTTTATTTGTATATTATATATCTTTGTCTGATTCTTCTTTATCTTTTCTTTCCGTCTTTTTGTCTTTGTCTTCTTGGTCTTTGGCTTTTCTTTTTGTTTTCTTTGTCTTTTTTGTTTTTTATCTTTGTCTTTTTTTCTTTGTGTTTTCTTAGAATTCATATTTTCTTTTGTTTTCTTTTTATTCTTTTCTTGGTATTTGTCTTTTTTGTCTTCTTTATCTTTTTCTTCTATGTATTTTTAAATTTGTTTTTATTTGTCTTCTGTTATCTTTGTTTTCTTTATCTTTTTCATCCTTGGTTTCTGTGTTTCTTTTTTGTCTTTGTCTCCTTTGTCTGTCTTCTTTTTGATCTTTCTTTGTCTTTTTTTTTCCTTTTTAAATTTGATTTTCTTGGTCTTCATCCTCTTTGTCTTTTTGTTGTCTTCTTTGTCTTTTCTTTGTTTTCTTTATCTTTTTCTTCTGTTTTTTGTGTTTCTTTTTTGTTTTTGTGTTCTTTGTCTTTTCTTTTTTCCCTTTTGTCTTCTATTTATTTCCTCTGTGTTCTTTGTCTTTGTCTTGGTCTTGTTTGTCTTTTCTTTGTCTTCTTTGTCTTCATTTTCTTTGCATTTCTCTTCATCTTCTTTGTCTTTGTGTTTTCTTTGTCTTTTTTGTCTTTGTCTTCTTTTTTGTTATCTTTATCTTTTTCTTCTTTATCTTTTTCTTTTTTGTATTTTATCTTTGTCTTGTTTTATTTGTCTTTTTTATCTTTGTCTTCTTTGTTCTCTTCTTTTTGTTCTGTCTTTCTTTTTTCTTCTTTGTTTTTATCTTTGTCTTTTTTTTTCTTTGTGTTTTCTTAGTCTTCATATTTTTTTTTGTCTTCCTTTTATTCTTTTCTTGGTATTTGTCTTTTTTGTCTTCTCTTATCTTTGTCGTCTTGGTCTTTTTTGTCTTTGTCTTTGTCGTTCTTCTTTCTTTCTTTCTTTCTTTCTTTTTCTCTTTTGTTTTCATTTCCTTTGATTTTTTGTCATCTTCTTTGTCTTTTTTTGTCTTCTTTCATATTTTTCTTCTTTTTCTTCTTTGTCTTTTTGTCTTCTTTATCCTTTTCTTCTTTGTATTTTCTATTTGTCATTTTATTTGTCTTCTTTTATCTTTTATTTTTATGTTTTTCTTTGATCTTCCTCTTTTTCTTCTTTTTCTTCTTTTTCTTTGTATTTCATGTGTTTGTCTTTTTTGTCTTTTTCTTCTTTGTATTTTTGTTGTCTTCTTTTTGTTTTTTTCTTTTTTGAGGTTTTGACTTTCTCTTTTCTTTTCTTTATTTTTGTATTTGATTTCTTTGTCTTTTTCTTCTTGCTTTTTTCTTTGTCTTCTTGTTTGTCTTCTTCTTTGTGTTTTTCTTTTTTATCTTTGTCTTTATTTTTTTCTCCTTTGTCTTTTTCTTCTTTTTTTCTTTGTCTTTTTCTTCTCTTTTCTTTTGTGGTCTTCATCTTTGTCTTTTCTTTGTTTTTTGTGTTCTTTATCTTTTTCTTCTTTGTATTTTGTATTTTTCATTTTATTTGTCTTTTTTATCTTTTGTCTTTTTCTTTGTCTTTTTTTTCTTTGTCTTTCTTCTTTGTCTTGATTTTCTTTGTATTTCTCTTCTTTGTCTTTGTCTTGTTCGTCTTTTTCTTCTTTGTATTTTCTTTGCCTTCTTCTTTTCCTTTGTTTTTGTTCCTTTTCTTTTCTTGGTCTTTGTCTTCTTTTTCTTTGTCCTCATTGTCTTTTTGTTGTTTTTTCCTCTTTTCTTTGTCTTCTTTTTTGTGTTTGTCTTTTCTTTCTATTTGTTTCTTTGTTTTTTTTCCTTTTCTTGGTGTTCTTTGTCTACCAATTTTTTTTCTTCTTTGTCTGTAGTACTTGTCTTCTTTGTCCTCTTCTTTTTGTTCTGTCTTTCCTTTTTCTTCTTTGTTTTTTATCTTTGTCTTTTTCTTCTTAGTGTTTTCTTAGTCTTCATATTTTCTTTGGTTTTTCTTTTTTTTCTGTTCTTTGTATTTGTCTTTTTTGTCTTCTTTATTCTCTTTGTTTTTATAGTTGTCTTCTTTTATCTTTGTCTTTCTTCTTTCTTTTTTTCTTTTTCTATTTTGTTTTCATTTCCTTTGATCCACCTTCTTTGTCTTTTCTTTGTCTTCTTTAATATTTTTCTTCTTTGTCTTTTTGTCTTCTTTATCCCTTTCTTCTTTGTATTTTCTGTCATTTTATTTGTCTTCTTTTATCTTTTGTCTTTATCTTTATTTGATCTTCCTCTTTTTCTTCTTTTTCTTAGTATTTGATGTCTTTGTCTTGTTTGTCTTTTTCTTCTTTGTATTTTCATTCTTTGTCTTTTTTGAGGTTTTGACTTTTGTCTCTATTGTCTTTCCTTTTTTCCTCTTTTCTTTTTTCTTCTTCCTTTCCTTTGTTTTTCTTTTTTCTTTTCTTTGTCTTTTTATTCTTGCTTTTTTTCTTTGTCTTCTTATTTGTCTTCATCTTTTTCTTGTCTTCTTTGTCTTTTTCTTTTTTTATCTTTGTCTTTATCTTTTTCTCCTTTGTCTTTTTCTTCTTTGTCTTTTTTTGTCTTCTTTTTCTTGTTTTTTCTTTTCGTGGTCTTTGTCTTTTTGTTGTCTTCTTCGTTTCCTTTTATTCTTCTCTTTTCTTTTGTGGTCTTCATCTTTGTCTTTTCTTTGGCTTTTTGTCTTCTTAATCTTTTTCTTCTTTGTATTTTGTATGTTTCATTTTATTTGTCTTTTTTATCTTTTGTCTTTATCTTTTTCTTTGTCTTTTTCTTCTTTGTCTTGATTTTCTTTGTATTTCTCTTCTTCATGTTTGTTTTGTTTGTCTTTTTCTTCTTTGTATTTTCTTTGCCTTCTTCTTTTCCTTTGTTTTTGCTCCTTTTCTTGTCTTGGTCTTTGTCTTCTTATTCTTTGTCCTCATTGTCTTTTCATTGTTTTTCCTCTTTTCTTTGTCTTCTTTTTTGTTTGTCTTTTCTTTCCATTCTCTTCTTTATTTTTTTTCTTTTCTTTGTGTTCTTTGTGTTCTTTATTTTTTCTTCTTTGTCTGTCATCTTTGTCTTCTTTGTCATCTTCTTTTTGTTCTGTCTTTCTTTTTTTATCTTTGTCTTTTTTTTCTTTGTGTTTTCTTAGTCTTCATGTTTTCTTTTGTTTTTCTTTTTTTCTTTTCTTGGTATTTGTTTTTTTTTTGTCTTCTTTTTCGTCTTTGTCTTTCTTCTTTTTTTTCTTTTTCTCTTTTGTTTTCACTTCCTTTGATTTTGTCATCTTCCTTCTCTTTTCTTTGTCTTCTTTAATATTTTTCTTCTTTTTCGTCTTTGTCTTCTTTATCCTTTTCTTCTTTGTATTTTCACTTTGTCTTCTTTTGTCTTTGTCTTTATCTTTATCGTTGTCCTTCTTTGTCTTTTTCTTCTTTTTCTATGTTTTCTTAGTATTTCACTTCTTTGTCTTTTTCTTCTTTGTATTTTCATTGTCTTCATTTTTTTGGGGGGGGGTTGACTTTGTCTCTGTTGTTTTTCCTTTTTTGCTCTTTTCTTTGTCGTCTTCTGTTCCTTTTAAATTTTTTTTTTATTATTTGTCTTTGTATTTGATTTCTTTGTCTTTTTATTCTTGCTTTTTTTTCTTTGTCTTCTTATTTGTCTTCTTCATCTTTTTCTTGTCTTCTTTGTCTTTTTCTTTGTTATCTTTGTAATTATCTTATTTTTCTTTTTTTCTTTTCATAGTCTTTGTCTTTTGTCTTTTATTTGGCTTTTTTTGTCTTCTTTATCTTTTTCTTCTTTGTATTTTGTATTTTTATTTGTCTGATTTATCTTTGTTTTTATCTCCTTTTCTTTGTCTTTTTCTTCTTTGTCTTCATTTTCTTTGTATTTCTCTTCTTTGTCTTTGTCTTGTTTGTCTTTTTCTTCTTTGTATTTTCTTTGTCTTCTTCTTTTCCTTTGTTTTTGTTCCTTTTCTTTTCTTTTTTTTTGTCCTCGTTGTCTTTTCGTTGTTTTTTCCTCTTTTCTTTGTCTTCTTTGTTGTGTTTGTCTTTGCTGTGTCTTCTTTTCTTTTGTTTTTTTCTTTTCTTTGTGTTCTGTGTCTGTCGTCTTTGTCTTCTTTGTCTTTCTAGTTTGTTTTTGTTTTCTTTGTATTTCTCTTCTTTGTGTTTGTCATGTTTGCCTTTTTCTTATTTGTATTTTCTTTGTGTTTTTTGTCTTTTCCTTTGTTTCCTTTTTCTTCTTTGTCTTTGTCTTTTTTATCTTTGTCCTTTTCTTCTTTTTCTTCTGTCTTTTCTTTGTCTTTTTCTTTTTGTTGTCTTCTTCGTTTCCTTTTGTTCTTCTTTTTCTTGGTCTTCATCTTCATCTTTTTCTTCTTTGTATTTTCTGTTTGTCTTTTTTATCTTTTGTCTTTATCGTTTTCATCTTTGTGTTAGTTTTCTTTGTATTTCTCTTCTTTGTCATCGTCTTTGTATTTTTATTCTTACTGTTCTTGTTCATCTTCTTTGTTTTCGTCCTCTATTTCTTCTCATCTTATTTGTCTTTTTCTTCTTTGTCCCTTATATTTGTCTTCTTTCTTTGCCATTACCTGACTTGTGGAGGTCAACACACATCTGCCTTACTTGAATGGTATGTTCCTTTGTCTTTCCCATGTTGAAGAGAAATGGCCTCTGTGTCACGTCATATTTATACCCCAGGGAAACAGGAAGTTGTGAATTACTAATGAAATGTTCCTACATACTCTGATCAACTTCGTAAACTATTGTAGAATTGACAGAAATACTTTCATTACATTTATTTCCAAAGAAATGTTAGGGGTGCCAATAATTATGGAACAGGTGATTTTATGAAGAATAATTATTTCTTAGTCAGGGATTTTTTTTTCCCCCTTAAAATTCACTTGAGTTAAAGGTTGGATTTTGCTCTTTTTTCCATCGAGGTCCTAGATTATTTAGAAAAAAAACTCAATTTATTAGAAGCTAAAGAACACATCTTAACCAGGGGTGCCAATAATTATGGAGGGCACTGTATATGCCCCTCCGGGAAGTGAACTGAATTTCTATAAAAGATGGTTTGGTATGATGACTAGCTCACAGGGTACACTGATTTGTGGTGGGGGCTGGAATGTTTGTTTAAACCAAAGTTGATTCTTCTAGAGTGACTGCACAACAAAGTCCAGTAAATAAATAAATAAATAAATAGGATGATGAAAGAATTGGAATCAACAGATATCTGGAGGGAAATGTACCCGTCCGGTAAGGACTATACACATGACTCTTCTCCACATTCAACCTGCTCAACAATAGACTTTTCTTATTTTTAGCAGAGCTCGAGATAAGGTGGGGGCAGTGATAATGGTAGAATAGATCTTTCCGATCATGCCCCAATCTTGAATCATGAAATGAATTGAGATATATAGTTTAAAAACACAGGAGGCAGTTTTATACCTTAAACAAAGACATTACAAGGTAGGAGGAAGATAGCTAAACTCACAAGAAACAGGGAAACATCAAGCGGATAATATTATTGATAAAAGTAGGAATCCAAAAGACTAGAAGAGCTAGAATCTAAAACGCAGAAAATTCAAGAAAGTTTTGAAATATTTTATAAGAATAATGAGGAGTTGTACGTAGCCATTTTTAGATCAAAACCAGAAAAATCTCCAGGACTGGACAGATATACCTCTCTAAGTATTTGATCCCCTAAAAACCATGACTAATGTTGGCTCCCACAGACCACTGACACATCCTAATCTCAGTGAAGTCGTTACCTGCATAAGAGACACCTGTCCCAAATTGTCACCTGTGTAAAAGGCCAACTGCCAAAAGACTCAATAACATCTCCATCATGGGCAAGACTAAAGAGCTGTCTAAAGATGTCAGGGACAAAATTGTTGACCTACACAAGGCTGGAATGGGCTACAAAGCCATAAGTAAGAAGCTGGATGAGAAGGTGACAACTGTTTGTGCAATTATTTGGAAGTGGAAGAAGTACAACATTACGGTCAATCAACCTAGACCTGGAGCTCCATGCAAGATATCACCTCGTGGCGTCTCACTGATCATGAGAAAGATTAAAAATCACCAAGAACTACACAGGAGGAGCTGGCTAATGATCTCAAGGCAGCTGGGACCACAGTCTCCAAAAAAAACATTGGTAATACACTGAGACGTAATGGTTTAAAATCCTGCAGTGCACGCAAGGTTCCTCTGCTCAAGAAGGCTCATGTCCAGGCCCGCCTAAAGTTCGCCAATGAACATATTAATGACTCCGAGAGAGACTGGGAGAAGGTGCTGTGGTCAGATGAGACCAAAATTTAGCTATTTGGCCTCAACTCAACGTGTTTGGAGGAAGAAAAATATAGAACATGACCCTAAGAACACCATCCCCACCGTCAAGCATGGTAGTAGAAGTATTATGTTTTGGGGGTGTTTTTCTTTTAAAGGCACAGGCCAACTTCACCGCATTAAAGATGAACGGGGCCATGTATCGTAAAATCCTGGGTAACAACCTCCTTGCCTCTGCCAGGGCACTGAAAATGGGTCGTGGGTGGGTCTTCCAGCACGACAACGACCCGAAGCATACAGCCAAGGAAACAAAGGAGTGGCTCCATAAGAAGCATATAAAGGTCATGGAATGGCCTAGCCAGTCTCTTGACTTCAATCCCATAGAAAATCTATGGAGAGAGCTGAAGATTCATGTTTCCAAATGCACGCCTAAAAACCTTAAGGATTTGGAGATGATCTGCAGAGAGGAGTGGGCCAAAATTACTCCTGAAGTGTGTGCAAACTGCTGTGCTTGCCAACAAGGGTTTTTGCCCCCAAGTACTAAATTATGTTTTACCAGGGGGTCAAATACTTATTTCCTTCAATGAAAATCAAGTTAATTTTTATTTCTCATTTCATGTAATTTTCTCAGTTCTTTTGATATTCTATGTGTCACTGTTAAAATAAAGCTGGCATAAAATTGAGACATTTCTTTTTTTTTTTTATTAAAACTTTTAAAGTCAGTGAGGGGGGGTCAAATACTTATTTCCTCCACTGTATATGTTGTCAATAAATGTCAGCATTTGCATCCAACAAAAGAGTACAGACTCTGATGTAGAAATATTGAAATGCTCCTCTGCAGTCATATCTAGCATGATTTAAGCCACTGCAATGGCTGGCTGTGCTACAAAAAAAGAGAATGAAACAAGAATTGCATGCTCGGCTCCTGAGTGCCAAGGTAGAAGATTTTGTTTAGTTGGCAGTCGAAACTTTCTTCAGTCCTGGCATTCTAGTGAAGGAAATGAGTTTCACAGTTTGACCTACATTTAGCCAAAATCATAGGTTAATATATGCTCTAAATTCAATTCAAGAGAAGATTATAGAAAAAAAATAAACAAATACATAAGGGGTAAAGATAGATTTACCATAAAAGCGTATGTAAATTTGTGTTCAGTGAATGAATGTAGTATTCACTTCTTAGTAAATTAATTAATATAAAGTCATTCGTAACTGTTATGCAACCAGTTGTCAATTACCATACTGTGACATGCTCTGGCCTGTTGTGAAAATCCTGTCAGAAACCTCTGTCAGCATTAGTGACCAGTTCAGGTTTAATATTTTTATGGCTATAAATGACCTGGCATACTACAAAGAGACCAACTCCAACCACTAGAACACAACAACAGCAAATGTTAAACATATATAAGTAGAAAATAAGGGATTAAAGACTTCCTACATTGCTTCAGAATATAGAAGAGTATTTATGAAATCCAAGCCTAAACAGCCCTAGCTTCTCTTAAGTAGTTTTAGCATGAAACATTTTAGCCAGGAAGCGGAATACACTACATATTTCCCCCTTTGAGATGAGACAGAGTCTCAAACAAATAAAGAAAGCAACACATGTTTACAGTTGTGGCAAATTGCAGCTCCTCCTGCACATGCTTCCTTTAACAGAACCTGAACAATACAGCTACTTTAAGGAGTGTAAGAGTGAAAACCTGTCAGGCAGTTATCTTTCCTTAATGTCCATCAAACAATCTAGACAGAAAATTCTCTCACAGCCCCTCTGCCTAGGCGACCACCTACAGCACTCCAGATCAAATTATAATAGAGGATCTTTGACAATGTGTATAGGGATATGACTTAAGCAAATACATCTGAAACCTCATAAATAAAATTAAAAAATGTCCAAATTCCTGCTGGTCGATCCATTGGACCTTCCAATGGACCTTCCCCTACCTAACACCAATTTCCTCTAAACATCAAGCAAAAACAAAACCAAACATCTGCAGTCCCAGTGTGTTTACCCCATAACAGAGTTTCCAACCAATGAAAACAAAAAGTGTCGTGAGTTTAAAGAGTTTAAATGTTACTCATACAGTAAAGAAGCAAAAAACTCAAACTAGTGTCTTACTAAGATTACCACCACCCCACAAACATTCTCTATCAATGACAAGAAGGGAACTCGATGGCCTATGTGTCCAGAGCACAGCAAGTGTGGAGAAATGTCACAGGAAATGACCCGGACTTAAATCAGATGGAACAGTCCATTTTACAAGCTAAAATACAGAGGGGGCTGCCCCAACCACTGAGAAGTAAACTAGAAGTCGTAAGTCTGATGTTTGGCAAAGGATGTTTATATGGTAGAATGCTCAGTCTATTGCCAAGTGTTTGTGTAGAGAAGTCATGAGCAGGTGAGGACTTCTAGATTGGATATCCTCAGGTAAAAATGAGAAATTAAACAGCGTCTTGGTGTTAATGGTGAGTCAGATCAAGTGAGCTGTGTGAAATACATATGACACCTTATGAGTGGGTTTGTTGCATATAAGTAGAAATGGTCCAATTTCTGCATTTTTGGACTGGACTCAGGACTGACATTGACGATGATGAGGAAGTAGTGATAGGAGATGAACTGGTGAAGAAGGAACCATTTAGAATATCTATTCTTATTCTTATTTATTCTTATTATAGTTTTAACATTTATTTCTCTTATCATTTTGTTATTTAGTCGGGTCTTACTACAGAGTGGAATGATAAAAGAGGGCAAATGGAAAAGATTATACATAACTTATATTTCTTTTTTCCTTTTTTTGTCATTATTCTTTTTCTTTCTTCTTTTTTCCCTTTCTTTGTCTTCTTTGTCTTATTTGTCTTTTTCTGTCTTCTTTGTCTTTTCTTTTTTATTTTTCATCTTGGTATTTTATCTTTGCCTTGTTTTTATTTGTCTTCTTTTATCTTTGTCTTCTTTGTATTTTCTTCTTTATCTGTTTCTTCTTTATCTTTTTTCTTTGTCTTTCTTTTCTTGGAATTTGTCTTCTTTGTCTTCTTTTTCTTAGTTTTTTTCTTTTTTTGGTCTTCTTTATCTTTTTGTATTATATCTTTCTATTGTTTTTTATTTGTATATTATATATCTTTGTCTGATTCTTCTTTATCTTTTCTTTCCGTCTTTTTTTCTTTGTCTTCTTGGTCTTTGGCTTTTCTTTTTGTTTTCTTTGTCTTTTTTGTTTTTTATCTTTGTCTTTTTTTCTTTGTGTTTTCTTAGAATTCATATTTTCTTTTGTTTTCTTTTTATTCTTTTCTTGGTATTTGTCTTTTTTGTCTTCTTTATCTTTTTCTTCTATGTATTTTTAAATTTGTTTTTATTTGTCTTCTGTTATCTTTGTTTTCTTTATCTTTTTCATCCTTGGTTTCTGTGTTTCTTTTTTGTCTTTGTCTCCTTTGTCTGTCTTCTTTTTGATCTTTCTTTGTCTTTTTTTTCCTTTTTAAATTTGATTTTCTTGGTCTTCATCCTCTTTGTCTTTTTGTTGTCTTCTTTTTGTTTTTTCTTTGTTTTCTTTATCTTTTTCTTCTGTTTTTTGTGTTTCTTTTTTGTTTTTGTGTTCTTTGTCTTTTCTTTTTTCCCTTTTGTCTTCTATTTATTTCCTCTGTGTTCTTTGTCTTTGTCTTGGTCTTGTTTGTCTTTTCTTTGTCTTCTTTGTCTTCATTTTCTTTGCATTTCTCTTCATCTTCTTTGTCTTTGTGTTTTCTTTGTCTTTTTTGTCTTTGTCTTCTTTTTTGTTATCTTTATCTTTTTCTTCTTTATCTTTTTCTTTTTTGTATTTTATCTTTGTCTTGTTTTATTTGTCTTTTTTATCTTTGTCTTCTTTGTTCTCTTCTTTTTGTTCTGTCTTTCTTTTTTCTGCTTTGTTTTTATCTTTGTCTTTTTTTTTCTTTGTGTTTTCTTAGTCTTCATATTTTTTTTTTGTCTTCCTTTTATTCTTTTCTTGGTATTTGTCTTTTTTGTCTTCTCTTATCTTTGTCGTCTTGGTCTTTTTTGTCTTTGTCTTTGTCGTTCTTCTTTCTTTCTTTCTTTCTTTCTTTTTCTCTTTTGTTTTCATTTCCTTTGATTTTTTGTCATCTTCGTCTTTTTTTGTCTTCTTTCATATTTTTCTTCTTTTTCTTCTTTGTCTTTTTGTCTTCTTTATCCTTTTCTTCTTTGTATTTTCTATTTGTCATTTTATTTGTCTTCTTTTATCTTTTATTTTTATGTTTTTCTTTGATCTTCCTCTTTTTCTTCTTTTTCTTCTTTTTCTTTGTATTTCATGTGTTTGTCTTTTTTGTCTTTTTCTTCTTTGTATTTTTGTTGTCTTCTTTTGTTTTTTGTTTTTTTCTTTTTTGAGGTTTTGACTTTCTCTTTTCTTTTCTTTATTTTTGTATTTGATTTCTTTGTCTTTTTCTTCTTGCTTTTTTCTTTGTCTTCTTGTTTGTCTTCATCTTTTTCTTGTCTTCTTTGTGTTTTTCTTTTTTATCTTTGTCTTTATTTTTTTCTCCTTTGTCTTTTTCTTCTTTTTTTCTTTGTCTTTTTCTTCTCTTTTCTTTTGTGGTCTTCATCTTTGTCTTTTCTTTGTTTTTTGTGTTCTTTATCTTTTTCTTCTTTGTATTTTGTATTTTTCATTTTATTTGTCTTTTTTATCTTTTGTCTTTTTCTTTGTCTTTTTTTTCTTTGTCTTTCTTCTTTGTCTTGATTTTCTTTGTATTTCTCTTCTTTGTCTTTGTCTTGTTCGTCTTTTTCTTCTTTGTATTTTCTTTGCCTTCTTCTTTTCCTTTGTTTTTGTTCCTTTTCTTTTCTTGGTCTTTGTCTTCTTATTCTTTGTCCTCATTGTCTTTTTGTTGTTTTTTCCTCTTTTCTTTGTCTTCTTTTTTGTGTTTGTCTTTTCTTTCTATTTGTTTCTTTGTTTTTTTTTCCTTTTCTTGGTGTTCTTTGTCTACCAATTTTTTTTTCTTCTTTGTCTGTAGTACTTGTCTTCTTTGTCCTCTTCTTTTTGTTCTGTCTTTCCTTTTTCTTCTTTGTTTTTTATCTTTGTCTTTTTCTTCTTAGTGTTTTCTTAGTCTTCATATTTTCTTTGGTTTTTCTTTTTTTTCTGTTCTTTGTATTTGTCTTTTTTGTCTTCTTTATTCTCTTTGTTTTTATAGTTGTCTTCTTTTATCTTTGTCTTTCTTCTTTCTTTTTTCTTTTTCTATTTTGTTTTCATTTCCTTTGATCCACCTTCTTTGTCTTTTCTTTATCTTCTTTAATATTTTTCTTCTTTGTCTTTTTGTCTTCTTTATCCCTTTCTTCTTTGTATTTTCTGTCATTTTATTTGTCTTCTTTTATCTTTTGTCTTTATCTTTTTTATTTGATCTTCCTCTTTTTCTTCTTTTTCTTAGTATTTGACGTCTTTGTCTTGTTTGTCTTTTTCTTCTTTGTATTTTCATTCTTTGTCTTTTTTGAGGTTTTGACTTTTGTCTCTATTGTCTTTCCTTTTTTCCTCTTTTCTTTTTTCTTCTTCCTTTCCTTTGTTTTTCTTTTTTCTTTTCTTTGTCTTTTTATTCTTGCTTTTTTTCTTTGTCTTCTTATTTGTCTTCATCTTTTTCTTGTCTTCTTTGTCTTTTTCTGTTTTTATCTTTGTCTTTATCCTTTTCTCCTTTGTCTTTTTCTTCTTTGTCTTTTTTTGTCTTCTTTTTCTTGTTTTTTCTTTTCGTGGTCTTTGTCTTTTTGTCTTTTTGTTGTCTTCTTCGTTTCCTTTTATTCTTCTCTTTTCTTTTGTGGTCTTCATCTTTGTCTTTTCTTTGGCTTTTTGTCTTCTTAATCTTTTTCTTCTTTGTATTTTGTATGTTTCATTTTATTTGTCTTTTTTATCTTTTGTCTTTATCTTTTTCTTTGTCTTTTTCTTCTTTGTCTTGATTTTCTTTGTATTTCTCTTCTTCATGTTTGTTTTGTTTGTCTTTTTCTTCTTTGTATTTTCTTTGCCTTCTTCTTTTCCTTTGTTTTTGCTCCTTTTCTTGTCTTGGTCTTTGTCTTCTTATTCTTTGTCCTCATTGTCTTTTCATTGTTTTTCCTCTTTTCTTTGTCTTCTTTTTTGTTTGTCTTTTCTTTCCATTCTCTTCTTTATTTTTTTTCTTTTCTTTGTGTTCTTTGTGTTCTTTATTTTTTCTTCTTTGTCTGTCATCTTTGTCTTCTTTGTCATCTTCTTTTTGTTCTGTCTTTCTTTTTTTATCTTTGTCTTTTTTTTCTTTGTGTTTTCTTAGTCTTCATGTTTTCTTTTGTTTTTCTTTATTTCTTTTCTTGGTATTTGTTTTTTTTTGTCTTCTTTTTCGTCTTTGTCTTTCTTCTTTTTTTTCTTTTTCTCTTTTGTTTTCACTTCCTTTGATTTTGTCATCTTCCTTCTCTTTTCTTTGTCTTCTTTAATATTTTTCTTCTTTTTCGTCTTTGTCTTCTTTATCCTTTTCTTCTTTGTATTTTCACTTTGTCTTCTTTTGTCTTTGTCTTTATCTTTATCGTTGTCCTTCTTTGTCTTTTTCTTCTTTTTCTATGTTTTCTTAGTATTTCACTTCTTTGTCTTTTTCTTCTTTGTATTTTCATTGTCTTCATTTTTTTTGGGGGGGGGGTTGACTTTGTCTCTGTTGTTTTTCCTTTTTTGCTCTTTTCTTTGTCATCTTCTGTTCCTTTTTAATTTTTTTTTCTATTATTTGTCTTTGTATTTGATTTCTTTGTCTTTTTATTCTTGCTTTTTTTTCTTTGTCTTCTTATTTGTCTTCATCTTTTTCTTGTCTTCTTTGTCTTTTTCTTTGTTATCTTTGTAATTATCTTATTTTTCTTTTTTTCTTTTCATAGTCTTTGTCTTTTGTCTTTTATTTGGCTTTTTTTGTCTTCTTTATCTTTTTCTTCTTTGTATTTTGTATTTTTATTTGTCTGATTTATCTTTGTTTTTATCTCCTTTTCTTTGTCTTTTTCTTCTTTGTCTTCATTTTCTTTGTATTTCTCTTCTTCGTCTTTGTCTTGTTTGTCTTTTTCTTCTTTGTATTTTCTTTGTCTTCTTCTTTTCCTTTGTTTTTGTTCCTTTTCTTTTCTTTTTTTTTGTCCTCGTTGTCTTTTCGTTGTTTTTTCCTCTTTTCTTTGTCTTCTTTTTTGTGTTTGTCTTTGCTGTGTCTTCTTTTCTTTTGTTTTTTTCTTTTCTTTGTGTTCTGTGTCTGTCGTCTTTGTCTTCTTTGTCTTTCTAGTTTGTTTTTGTTTTCTTTGTATTTCTCTTCTTTGTGTTTGTCATGTTTGCCTTTTTCTTATTTGTATTTTCTTTGTGTTTTTTGTCTTTTCCTTTGTTTCCTTTTTCTTCTTTGTCTTTGTCTTTTTTATCTTTGTCCTTTTCTTCTTTTTCTTCTGTCTTTTCTTTGTCTTTTTCTTTTTGTTCTTCTTTTTCTTGGTCTTCATCTTCATCTTTTTCTTCTTTGTATTTTCTGTTTGTCTTTTTTATCTTTTGTCTTTATCGTTTTCATCTTTGTGTTAGTTTTCTTTGTATTTCTCTTCTTTGTCATCGTCTTTGTATTTTTATTCTTACTGTTCTTGTTCATCTTCTTTGTTTTCGTCCTCTATTTCTTCTCATCTTATTTGTCTTTTTCTTCTTTGTCCCTTATATTTGTCTTCTTTCTTTTATTTCTAAAAGAAATAAAGGACAATGTCTACAGCAGCATTCATCTTACATCAGCCCAACCCCTTCAGTTTGCAGAAGTTTATCTCTGCCTATTCTGTCTATAGTATTTTAGTCCCGCCCATGTTATTAGGATCAGACAATCAGATTAGAGCTCATTTATTTAGCAAGTTTAGTAAGTGTAAAGGATGAAGAAAGGTTGGTGTAGAAAAGAATTCTGATAAATTCTGGTTTAGAAACACAGACTAAGTGGAGCTCAGAGGAAAGATCACATCATAAAAAATTATGTTTTGTTTTTTTAACAGGACCTCTCCTTTTTAAATGGGATCAACTGGATTAGGGTGAACTAATGTTAATGTCTGCTCTCTGTTCTGATGATCAATGACATTATTAGACTCTTTCAGTGACAGACAGGCACACACACAGTGGATCACATTCTGGATCCTAACAGGGTACATTAGATTACCTAATAAAAACATCTAGAAGAAGAAATGAGAGGAGAGATGAGTGAGGGAGAGTTCAACTCCACTGGAAACAGGTTTGGACTCACAGAGCTGACGCCTCCGTTGGGTTTTGCTGCTACGTTCTTCAGTGTTCTCCCACTCTAACATACTGGTTCCAACAGCGACTGGAAGTTCCTCTAAACGGAGAACTATTTAAGGTCCTGCAGGAGGTCAGCAGGAGGACACCTACTGACCCTGACCTGCTGGAGAGAATGGCACACTGCACTGGGCCTCGCTGTGACGTCACGGATGATGTCATAAAGGAGGGTTCCGACCCAGGTCCACCGACGCAGCTGCACTGGGATCAGTGCCAGGAGTTCACTGCTGACTGGACTTTCCCTTACCAGCAGCTCTGCCTCTAAACCAGTACAGACCTCCCAGTAAGACCAGTGCAGGCTGGGGTCAGCTGGTTTAGTGAAACAGAAGAGCTGAGAGAATTATTTATTTATTTGTCTATTTAGTCTTAAAGGAATCGTAAAAGCTAAAATCTCACATTGAGAGAGAGAGAGAGAGAGAGAGAGAGAGAGTGTGTGTGTGTGTGTGATTCTGCACTGTGATGCTTTACTGTGTGGGTTTAATAGCGCCCCCTACAGGAGCCTGAACTCACCTCTCTAAAAAATAAAAGCTTAAAATCTCACAGAAACCTTTGTGGTTCTCTCAGAAACAAACCTGGTTACAGAGTGAAGACCAGAGTGAGGAGTAAGAGAAGATCAAACCCATCAGATCTTTATTATAGAGAATCTGCTGTTCAGGACATTCAGATTCAGCAGTGATTCAGAGAGCTGGACAGGTCAGACAGGGTCACTGCAGTGAAATTGTGCTTCACTGTAGAAAAATGGACCCACTCTGATTTCTTTGCAGTGATCTTGAATGGAACCAGACGTCGGTCGCCATGACTACAACTCAGATATAGCCATTTTATTTCCTATCCAAACCTACCAGAGAAGCTACACGTGTCTTCTGCGTTTTATATGGAGAGATGATGATGATGGGGAAAAAGTGTCTGATCTGAGAACAGTACAATTTTCTTTCGGGACTATTTTTTGCAGCACAACACCCTGCAGCATGTATCCCTCCACCATTTTAGTGAGATGTAACGTTAAGGATTTTACACACAGAGCTAGCTGAGTGTAACAGCGGCCCCGGTGGAAAATCTTCACCTGCCTTCCCTGCATGACGAGCTGTGAAAATGCCTCACTAATGGAGATTTGAACAGATTTGATTTAAGATTATATTTATGTAAGTAAGATTATATTTATGTAAGTAAGATTATCTGTATGTAATCTTAATGGGTTAAATCTAACTTGTACTTCAATATTGTCTAAAGTTTGTTTAGAAATCACCTTAGTTTTGCTCATAATATCATTGTTTTTAGCTTTACAGTGAAGTGACTGGCTAAAGTAAGTTAGCTGAGGCAGAAAGCATAAAGGTGGATAACACGTCAGTCTGGACAATTTATAATTTCTTCTTTTCTTTTCTTACCATAATATATTTTGTGATAATTCTTACATGTATCAGTGAAATATTGTTTAACCTATAAAATATTTGGCATATTTTTTATTGTATTTATTGTATACTTTTCTAATGTATTGCAAGAGATATTTGAAAGGTGGACTGACATGTTTTGTTTCTCTTTTTCTTCACATTTTATACAGTCGGTCAAGTAGAGTTAGGTGAGACCCTCCATTCATTATTTAGTTTCATACTTAGTTCCTTTTGGTTCGACACAATTTCAGATTCAAACAAACTCTCCTAAATCAAAGACAAAGGCAGCTTATTAGGTCTCATCACCTGGTGTCTGGAACCCTCTCCTCACTTTGGAGAGGCAGCCTTGGAGAGGCAATCTGCCTGCACCCTCCCTTGAGCCTTTGCAAAGTCTAGGCAACAGCGACGAGCTAGAGCGTTTTTCTTTAGTTCCAGTGCATTTAAACATACAGAGAGTGAATTCTACATATTGATCAATTCTTCTGTTTGTCTTTTCCCCCTTTTTGAGGACTAAATTACATCCAGGCTTAGTTTAGATTTTAGCCAAAATCATAGGTGAATATATGCTCTAAATTCAGTTCAAGAGAAGATTACAGAAAAAATAAACAAATACATAAGAGGTAAAGATAACTTTACCATAAAGGCGTATGTAAATTTGTGTTCAGTGAATTAATTAATATGTAGTATTCACTCCCTTAGTGAATTAATTAATATGTAGTATTCACCCCTTTAGTGAATTGATTAATATGAAGTCATTCGTAACTGTTATGCAACCAATTGTCAATTACCATACTGTGACATGCTCTGGCTTTTAGTCTGAGTGAGATGCCTGTTGTGAAAATCCCATCAGAAACCTCTGTCAGCATTAGTGACCAGTTCAGGTTTAATATTTTTATGGCTATAAATGGCCTGGCATACTACAAAGAGACCAACTCAAACCACTAGAACACAACAGCAGCAAATGTTAAACATATATAAGTAGAAAATAAGGGATTAAAGACTTCATACATTGCTTTCAGAATATAGAAGAGTATTTATGAAATCCAAGCTTAAACAGCCCTAGCTTCTCTAAAGCAGTTGGCATCATAACTTGGTTATATATGCTTGAAGTTTCAATAATAATAATAATAATAAAAAAAAGTAAGATAGTGTACAAATATGAACAATTGTTAAAAGGAAATAAATCATTAAAGATCAATTCAATTTAAGTTTATTTATACAGCACTTTACAACAAATGTCACAAAGCAGCTTTACAGAGACCTGGAAAAAAAACATGAGATGGGGAGCCCATCCTCCTCTGGTCGACATCAGATAGCACAATAATTGAATTAAGAGAATATGGAAATTTGCTGTTAAGCCATAAAAGATGAAGGTGGGTGATATGTTAAAGTCCAGGCAGGTATGCATGGTCATTCAGTGAGATGAGGATGAATCCATGCAAAACCCCAGAGCAGGACAGCAGGCAGCAGGGTAGTGGAGAGAAGTGGTGGTACCAGGATTGATCGGTTGGAACTAGGCATCTCAATATATGGTTGGTAGGTAGAGAGAGAGAGAGAGAGATAGAAGAAAAGAAAAGAAAGGAGGGAAAACACAAGTTAGGAGAAGCGCAGCAACATTAGATGAGGGTGGGGGTTGGGGAGGGGGGGGGGGGTAGTTGGGGGAAGGGAGTCCATGAGGTATGGTGGGAGTCATTTCACGGTGAGCAGAAAACACTAAAGGTTTCAAGCCAAATTAAAACATCTTAGAGAAAACAAGGACTGACTACACATTTATACTCAAAGGATTGGATACAATACATTTTCCTTCTCTAAACACAGGCCTCCTTTAGCATGGGACTGTACAAATGACACAGGCAGAAGTAATCAGGGTCATTACAGTAGAAACAGAATTGTGGCCAAAATACACAGGAAAGAAACAGACTTATTTACCACTCAGATAATAAGGCCTTGAATGCACAGGATAATACAGCAGCCACCAAGCATAAGCATTCCAATCCATATGATGAGACTAGAGAGAATGACCAAAAACCTTTCCCAGTTACCAAACATGGAATCCAACCATCCCGTAACGACTGCTGTGCTCAACCCTAATTTCAGTCCTGAAGCACTTTGGCTGTAAAAGCTACATAGGACACCCACATGTCATCATTCCCTAAAGTAGCATTGGTAAGTGTCGAACATGAGAACAACACCCATAAAATTACAAGAGACATTGGTAGGATTGACAAAACATTAGGCAGTGCATTGTCCTGGTGTGTGAAAATGATAGGAACCACAATAATTGTAGCAATCAAACAAATTGTTCTCAGGCCACAGAGTCCTGGGTTCCTGAAAGGATGCCAAGGGTGCACAATGTTCTGGGCCATATTCCTCAGAAAGTGTTCAAAATAGCCCAGAGTTCATTTCTGTTCTGGGCACATCCCCAACCTAAAAGTCCATTTCTGTTCAAACTGAAAAAGCGTCCTGGATCAGATCTGATCAGATGGTGGGAAGCAAGCAACACAATCAGTCCAATGCCGCTGTTCAAATGATGCTGTGTCCAGACTTGTCCTGTTACAGTCTTTGCCCTTCAGTGTCATCGCAGGCAGCAAAGGCAGCGCTAGGCTCACACCTTATACTGTTGTCAACGTAGGATGGAGTCAGGATGTTTACCAGTCGTTGCCATTGACTCTTCAGAGGGTCACATCTTCTGATCACACACATCTTAAAATCCAAACAACAACAACAACAAGTGCCACTCCGGTCATTTGAAGAGAACTACACAGAATACATTGATCAAGTACATAAGGAGTTACATACAGTCAAGCCGGAGTCTGCACACTCCTTTCACCTTCTCCACATTTCATTTTGTTTACACACTTATTCTACAATAGACAGTTCTACACAACTCGACACAATGACAAAGTCAAAGCAGGTTTTTACACATTTATGGTAATTTATCACAAAATAAAGTCAAATCTCATATGTTCAAAAGTAGAAGAGGAAGAAACGCTGAGAGGAACCAAGACTCAAAAGGGGAACCAGTCCTCCCCTGGTCAACACCGGATAGCACAACAAATGACAGAACAAGAATAAAAATCAACAAAAGAAACAATAGTGAATTTTAAGAGCTGCTGCAAAGGTGACATCAAGCCAAAAATGAGAGTGAGCAATGTGAAAGTGCATGCAGGTAAAGAGTCATATGCACAGCTATGCTGTGAAGAGAGAATGACTCAGTATGAGAACCCAGAGCAGGACAGCATATCAGTGGGCAGCGAGAAAGAGGGGGAAGGAAAAACAAACAATAGGATTAGGAGGAGCGCAGCAAAATAGGGGGATTTACAGTGGGAGTCTGACCAAGACGGTAGTCACCAGCACCCAACCTTGAAGAGACTCATGTCAGCAGCGAGCGGCTCAGCACAAGGGGAGAGAGAAGAAAGGAGAAAATGAAGAAAGGGCTTTAGGAGTAAGAGTAGACTGGTGTACAGCCAGTAAAAAAGCAGATTAGAAAGACAACAATAATGATCAAAACTGTAAACTGTAAAACTCCGTAATCAGAGCAGTACACAACAGTGTTCGTATGGAAACATGCTACAGCAGCACTGTGTCTGAGTCCCAAACAGCAACAGGAAGCTGCACTGCAAAAGATAGATAGACCTCAACTATGAGAGACAAAATGAGAAAATAAATTCTGAAAATCACATTGTCTGATTTTTAAAGAATTTATTTGCAAATAATGGTGGGAAATAAGTATTTGGTCACCTACAAACAAGCAAGATTTCTGGCTCTCACAGACCTGTAACTACTTCTTTATTAAGAGGCTTCTCTGTCCTCCACTCATTACCTGTATTAATGGCACCTGTTTGAACTCATTAACAGTATATAAGACACCTGCCCACAACCTCAAACAGTCAAACTCCAAACTCCATTATGGTGAAGACCAAAGAGCTGTCAAAGGACACCAGAAACAAAATTGTAGACCTGCACCAGGCTGGGAAGACTGAATCTGCAATAGGCAAGCAGCTTCGTTACAAAGGCTACCGTCAGTAACACACTACGCCGCCAGGGACTCAGATCTTGCAGTGCCAGACGTGTTCCCCTGCTTAAGCTAGTACATATCCGGGCGCGTCTGAAGTTTGCTAGAGAGCATTTGGATGTTGTGGAAGAGGATTGGGAGAATGTCTTATGGTCAGATGAAACCAAAGTAGAACTGTTTGGTACAAACACAACTCGTTGTGTTTGGAGGAGAGTGAATGCTGAGTTGCATCCAAAGAACACATACCAACTGTGAAGCATGGGGGTGGCAACATCATGCTTTGGGGCTGTTTCTCTGCAAAGGGACTAGGACGACTGGTCCGTGTACATGAAAGAATGAATGGGGCCATGTATTGTGAGATTTTGAGTGCAAACCTCCTTCCATCAGCAAGGGCATTGAAGATGAAACGTGGCTGGGTCTTTCAGCATGACAACAATCCCAAGCACACTGCCAGGGCAACAAGGAGTGGCTTCGTAAGAAGCATTTCAAGGTCCTGGAGTGGCCTAGCCAGTCTCCAGATCTCAACCCCATAGAAAACCTTTGGAGGGAGTTGAAAGTCCCAAAACATCACTGCTCTAGAGGAGATCTGCATGGAGAAATGGACCCAACATACCAGCAACGGTGTGTGCCAACCTTGTGAAGACACGTTTGACCTCCGTCATTGCCAACAAAGGATATATAAAGTATTGAGATGAACTTTTGTTATTGATCAAATACTTATTTTCCACCATTGTTTGTAAATAAATTCTTTAAAAATCAGACAATGTGATTTTTTTTTCTCATTTTGTCTCTCATAGTTGAGGTCTACCTATGATGTCTATTACAGACCTCTCTCATCTTTTTAAGTGGGATAACTTGCACAATTGGTGACTGACTAAATACTTTTTTTCCCCACTGTAGACAGCCACAGATGGACGGACAGCCAGATTTGTACACTGACAAAGACAGCCATCCAGACAAACAACCAGCCAGCGCTGCACATGCACAGCCAGCCAACCAACGTTGCCCACAGACAGCCAGCCATCCAGTCAGCCACATGCAGTTAGGACATCTTAACAGTCAAATATGTAAATGACGGACAGAGTGGCTGTTTTGCAGGCTTTTTTTGTCGACGAGTGTATAGAACATGCTTGGCTAACTGGGTGTAATAGCTTCTGCCACTTTATGTTTGTGTTATGCTATATAATATATTGTATAATTTACTTAGTGGAAGTAAGAGTTAGTGTACAGTAGGGGTGTGCAATCTTGACAAAAACGCAGATCAATATTTTCTTGGATTTTGCAGACAATGATAATTAGACAATACTTTGCATCTTTCAAAATGTGTTTAGAAAAAGCTAGACCAATGCAAGACTTTTACACTTATTTATTTACTAAAATAAAGTAAACATAATACAAAAACTGCATGTTATTACAAATATTGACATTACAAACTCTTTTACAAAATCTTTTTTTTACATTAAATTTATTTTACATTAATGTAATATATATTTTACACTGAAAATTACAATTTCAACTTCATTTCACTTAAACTGTAAATTGTGAGACTACACAGTTTCTTATAGAAGTATACAGGGGTCACACTTTCTGGCAGTGTCACATGGCAGAATGTCAATACTCTATTTCTATAAGAAACAGTGCAGTCACATAATCTGATAATGGCCATCTGTGACTGCACACAATAAATAATCTGCATAAAATGCCCTTGCACACAAGTAGAAATCTCAAACCATTTACTGAGGTCAAAGAATTAGACTGTCACAGATTACGGTCCAACAGCTCCTTGGTTGGTTTCGGCCTGTAGTGTTTTTTTAATTATATATAATCTTCATATTGAGCACAGTGGTCAGTTTGCAGATGGTGAAATATGAATGTCAAGCTGTCTTCAATTGCAACCGATTTGTGACCTGATTTGCAGAAGGAGAAACCTCTGTGTTTTCAAAGCAAAACCACCTCCAAGCTAATGATGAACCATGTCTAGCGACTAGCGAAAATGTGAACTCTTAAGGCGTGGTTTTGAGGGGTTTCTGCGAAGTGAGAGACCTACTCCATAATGTCTGCTTGCAGACTGTTATGACAACAATTGAGATATTATTGTAGATGATGCAGATCACACACCACTGGTCTATGGTCCATTTTTTTCTGTGATTCGCATTTTGAATTATAAATCTTGTGATTTGTCAATCAGAGCAACATGATTTTAAAAGTGCAGTATAGGACTCAAAGAAAAGTACACAAAGATTGCAGAGGCTTATTTGAAAGATTTTAATTGCAGAGGTTTCTGTAAAATGCTTTTCTGTACTATGAAATTTGAGCTATAGTGTTTTGTGATGGGACAGATGTGGATCAAGAGGTGTTTGCTGATCTCACAACCTCAAAGGACATCTGCTTTGTCATCCAGGATGACTGTGATGGTAATTATACGTTTCATGAATGGAAAAGATAATTACAGTATCGGCTTCTAACCACTTAAACAAATTAGAAGAGAAGAAGAAATGTTGTTCAGCAGTTCAGCAGCCTAAGATGCAAAATCATCTTTAAGCCCTTAAATAAGATTTTCTTTTTGGATGTTTATGTTGATTTTGTGACATTTTTTATCTGTTCAGCTGAAAAAGAAGATTCTTCTCTCCAAGCTTGGAGGGACAGCAGTGCCTAATCTGTAGCCCGAATATGGGCTTCAAATCCGTCACTGAATATCTAGCAGTATATCTGAAGCATTACAGGTCCAATATTAGAAACCAACATACCATATTAAAGCTTAGAATCTCTGCTTTTCATTGTTTTTTTTCATTGATTGATTTTCATGCCATTTTATCTTTAGTTTATTTTAGAAAATATATTTCGGTTGCAAAATACCTTGCCTACTTTTATTTTAAATAGGATCAAAGAACTGGTTACATCATTTGACTCCTTTCTGTTTGAGGCCAATTAAAGTATGTAAATATATAATTGGCACCTTAAATTACATTACTTTTTTATAACTTAAATTGTTCACTAACTGTTTAGCATGAACAGTAGTGTTAATAGGGTTTCATTTAGATTCTAATTGTAATTTTATTTTAAATGTAAACTTCCATGAGACAGTATTTTATGATGCATGTAATTTGTATGTTCAAATGATAAATAAATAAATAATATAAATATATTTATTATAAAAATCCCCCAATAGATGCCACTTACAAGCTCTATGGCCTGCCACAGAGTGAGTGAATGGGTACTTATTGAGGTTTTAAACCTTACTCCGCCATCGATGAATCCATCTGGAGATGACCAGGATATTGGCCCTCTGGAACCCATAGTTAACCATCATGACCATTACTATGTACAGCCAAATGTAGAGGTACTCTACAAATCAATCTCTCTCTCTCTTTGAAAACAATAGCTGTTATTTTACAAACTGAAATTGTATGAGAACTGAAATCAGAACTGAAAACAAGTCAATCCTGTTTCTTCATTGATGTTATGAAATAATTAATTTGGAATATGATAAAATAACATGAATATATATATATATATATATATATATATATATATATATATATATATATATATATATTAAAATGCATTTTCAGTGTCAATTCCTTGTCCTTTTGCTGTAGAAGTTATGGTCAGTTGGTGTAACCAGTATCTGGTCTAAAATACTAATATTGTATAACAAAATGAAAAAAATTGGAAGCCACTGGCGGCCCAACAGCAACATTAGCCACATTAACAACCAGCTACCAGATGAGTTCTGGAAAGAGGCCAAAGCTCTAATGAACCATACTACTGACAGAGACCATACAACTAAAAATGCATGAAAAGTTGGAGTACAGGCAGCGACTGGTCCATAATTCTGGGACATCTACAGTCCTCTCTGTATTTCCCCTGAACGTTAATAAAATATTTTGGAAATTAAACATCATGAAAGAATTTGGTTTTGTGCAGTAAACTTTAGAAGTTATTTGGCATCATTTTGTGTTTTTTTAGATACTTCAGGATTTTTTATTTTGGCACTGAAACAGTAGCTATATTATTGGAGAAGTGGCCTGAAATCCGCCAGGGACCAGCAAGGACAGCAGTCATTAGCAGATGCTCCAGGTATGCTTGAGCAAAAATTATTATATAAAATTAATTTGAGAATTGCATTTTTTGCCTTTATCCATGTCATGTTTGGTGTTTAATGACTTTGCTCACAAATTGACAATTTAGTTATACAGTAGTTGACTCAAAGTCATTTCAGGATAAAGCCTGTTTTCTATCAAAACTAAAAAAAAAAGCCACATCAAAGCAAACTGAACTAAGAACAATTACAGTAACATTTGAAATACTTACCGGTACTTAAACAAAGTTACAATGAGGAACAGTAGGTACAACCAGGAACTTTGTATAATTGTTAATATTTTTTAATGCATGGGAGTTCTGCAGGCAAGCTTCACCTACTGAATGCATTATTGTGCCATTAAAGATAATGTAAATATGAAATAATGTAATATACATATTTATCATCAGATGACCGTATAAGCCTTTCAAGAAATACACCTTTTTTTCTAGAAACTAATTCTAAGCCCCCAGTTGTTACTTCCTTGTTCCTCCTTGTACCTACACAAGTACCAGTATGAACCAGTAAGTACTTTATATGCACTAATTCATATGGGGTAGTTACACCATAATTACATTTGGGATTACTTTTTTGCAATATCCATTGCCATCTACAGACTGGGACAGTGATATGGCATCACTTCTCCTTTTGTAGTACATCTTGCCACCTCAGTCTCCTGGCAGGAAAAAAACCCCAGATGATCAGTGAACACCAGGCTACAGACCATCTTGTAAGGTTTCATAAAGCATGGCAGATCTTTATTGCAAATCATGGCTTTTTTTTTTAATTAGTAGAGTGTCTCTGATGTTACTGGTATTTGTAGTCTTGCAGGAGCCTGGATACGCACAGAGGCAGATGGACCATGTCAGCCATACCTCCTTGCTTTAGGATCCTCCCAGCAGGCCATCAGCAACTTCAAGGACAAGAAGCCTAACAGTAGTCCACCAGTAGTAATCTACCAGTAGTCTCAGTGAATCTAAATTCTAGGGGTTTCAAGCACTTGTATTTTTCCTTGTATAGAACAGGTGTTGCTCTTTTGATATGGAATACACTGTTATTTGAACACATCAGATATTTCTAAAAAGGGAGGGTGATTTGAGATGTCACAGGGAAAATAGAAGGATTAGTAGTAGCTCACAGCGTACACGGATTTGTGGTGGGGGCTGGAATATTTGTTTAAACCCAAGTTGATTCTTCTACAGTGACTGCACAACAAAGTCCAGTATGTTATAAAAAAAATTAATGGATTGGAAGATGAAAGAATTGGAATCAACAGACATCTGCCCTCTTCATTAGACCCCCTGCAATTTGCATATCGTCCCAACCGCTCCACGGACGATGCCATCACCACCACCCTTCATCTCTCCCTTACCCACCTGGAGAAGAAGGACACCTACGTCAGAATGCTGTTCATAGACTTCAGTTCAGCATTCAACACCATCATCCCACAGAACCTCACCAGGAAGTTAAGCCTGCTGGGCCTCAACACCCCCCTCTGCAACTGGATCCTGGACTTTCTGACAGGGAGGCCCCAGTTAGTCCGGTTCGGGGACAGCAGCTCCTCTGTTGTTCACCCTGCTGACTCATGACTGTGTTGCGAAACACAGTTCTAACAGCATCATAAAGTTCGCCGATGATACAACTGTGCTGGGTCTCATCAGCAAAGGCGACGAGTCAGCATACAGAGAGGAGGTGCAGCAGCTGACAGACTGGTGTACAGTCAACAACCTTCACTGGAATGCAGAGAAGACCAAGGAAATGGTTGTTGACTTCAGGAAATCAAGACCGGACCACTCTCCGCTTAACATCAACGGCTCCTCTGTGGAGATCGTTAAGAGCACCAAGTTCCTTGGTGTCCACCTAGCGGAGAACCTCACCTGGTCCCTGAACACCAGCTCTACAGCCAAGAAAGCCCAGCAGCGTCTCTACTTCCTCCGGAAGCTGAGAAAGGCCCGTCTCCCTCCACCCATCCTCACCCTCTTCTATAGGGGAACCATAGAGAGCATCCTAAGCAGCTGCATCACTGCCTGGTTTGGGACCTGCACAGCCTCTGACCGCAAGTCCCTCCAACGCATTGTGAGGACAGCTGAGAGGATCATCGGAGTCTCTCTCCCCTCCGTCATGGACATTTACACCACCCGCTGCATCCGCAAAGCAACCAGCATTGTGGATGACTCCACCCACCCTTCACACAGACTGTTCTCCCTCCTGCCATCAGGAAGAAGGTACCGCAGCATCCGGTCCAACACGACCAGACTCAGCAACAGCTTCTTCCCCCAAGCCATCAGACTCCTCAACACAACTCAACTTCTGAACTGATATCTTTCTGGTACATGTACACTCTCCCTCTCTCTCTCTCTCTCTCTCTCCAACCATTTACCCCAGGAAAAAAGGGGAAGCATTTTTGCACAAAGCATTGCACTAATAACTTTACTTTACTACCTCACTGGACTTGCACTTGTGTCTTGTATGCACTGTCTATGCTGCACCATGGTCCTGGAGGAACATTGTTTCGTTTCACTGTGTACTCCGTATGTAGTTGAAATGACAATAAAACCCACTTGACTTGACTTCTGGAGGGAGATGGGAGTACCCGTCCGGTAAGGACTATACACATTACTCTTCTCCACATTCGACCCACTCAACAATAGACTTTTCTTATTTTTATAGTTATAAAAATAAGTATAAGTATATAGTTTTATATAGTTTAAAAACACAAGAGGCAGTTTAATACCTTAAACAAAGACATTACAAGGTGGGAGGAAGATAGCAAAACTCTGCTTATAAACATAAAACAAACAGGGAAACATCAATTATAAAATTAGAAATCCAAAAGACCAGAAGAGCTAGAATCTAAAATGCAGAAAATTTTAAAAAGTTTTGAAATATTTTATAAGGATTTATACTCCCAATCACTAGCACCAAATGATCTACAGATTGATCAATTCCTAGACTCCTTAAAATTGCCCAGAGTAACAGATTAACAAAATGAAAGGCTAATACAGATGGTCACTGCTGAGGAGTTGTATGTAGCCATTTCTAGATTAAAACTGTTAAACTGTTAATGCCAAATTAAAATAAAGTGTGAAATTATGGGTCCAAAATATTAGTTTACAGTGTGTAGTTGGAACAAGACAAAATCAAAAATCTTGTAACTTATATGGTTCTACCAGAGCCCCCACTATTGAATGTTATTAATTATGAACAATTCTAGAAATGCAAGACCACAATCTGACTTACACCTCTGTAAAGTAGATCATTTAATTCGAGGTTGTTTACCATTCCAAATACACAAGGATAGTAACTTAGAGAGTGTATTCCAATATTTTAGGGAGGGGGAAAAGGTATCAAATAACTATAGAAATTCAGTCTAGGCAAATAGTTCATTTTTACCACTACGTTCCTGGCGTGCAGCACGATAGGCAAGGCCAATAGAGTGTATGAATTTCAATTTGTTTTAGTGTACCAAATCTTTGAGGACCGTCATACTCAGAGGGATACAAGTCTACACCCAAATACCTAAAGTGTACCACCACTGGAACATAAGTGGGTAGCATGCTTTGGTCTAACTGAAAATGTATGGGAAGAAGTGAAAATTTATCCAAGTTTATCTTGTGGCCTGACATTTCAAAATCAATAAATAAACTAAGCAGAGGTGGAATTGATGATTTATCTAAAAAGAACAAAACATTGTTGCATCAAAGGAAATATGTTGGGATTTCTTTACTATAATGGGGGAGCTAGGCATAAAATTTGTGCCACTGCTTGAGCTACGGGTTCCAGCGATATAGTGAAGAGGGGGTCTGACAAAGGGCACTCTTGACATGTGTGTGCTTCAAGTTTAAATTCAAGGGCAGATACTTGCGGTCTACGTCATTTCTGCCACAAAGCAAATGCAATAGAATTATTCCTAATGAATCCTTTCACCGCTGCCCACAAAACTCTGATCGTCCCCTGAACCCTGATAAAACACAATTCGATTCATTTACTCAATTGAGAGCCGAACTCATTGTGTAGTAAATAGGTGTTCAAGGCACACAGCCATAATTTGTAGTCATGTTTATCCCAGTAACAAATACTATCGTGGTCTGAGAAAGACATTGGGCAGATACTTAACGTGTCTATCCCTAAAAGAAGAGTGCAGTTTCTCTTGTGGAGAAAAGAAAAAAAAAATGTTGCTTAGTGCTCGGATCAAGATGCTGCCAGCAGTCGAAAAAAGACAAAGACAAGGCGGTAATACATTGCTTAAGTTCTGAGCTAGCGGTCAGCTGACTGTGAGAAATATCACACCCTCATCTGTCTAAATGAAGATTTAGGAGTTAGTGGTGGGAGCGGATATGAATACAAAGATTTGTTAGATAATCTAACAGAAAAGGGAAACCCCCTAAAGCAGTTTTCTGGCATTACAGTTACAAACCATACAGGGTGTCGATACTGCAGGGTTCGTCTGAGATACTATGAGTAACTACTTTTTAATACAAGCAAAGAAATGACTGAACAAAAGGCTATAAAATTGAGTAAATCAATTACCTACCCACTGTCCAGGTCACGAACCTGACTGGTGTAACTGGGAAGGGCCAGTCAGTCCTGAGCGGTGTCCAGAAGCGTGCAGCAGTGCTCCTTCAGGGCCTCGCTGCATCGGGAAGAGAAGACTGGAGAACGATGGTCCAGAAGCTGCCTGGCAACATCCAGGACACGGGCACCTGGAAAACAGGAGACCATGAAGTTACTCTTTTGGCTCCGATACTTTTAAGTATTTTACAGAAGACTCTCCAGCAGTGAGAACACTGAGGAGTTGTCCGCAGGTGAAGTCGAAGAACCGATAACCTCAAACCAGTTAGCAGAGGAAAAAGAGGAGACGAAAACCCTCTGTGTCCGCCATGCCGGTAGTGCTGGAATTAAGACGGACGTGTTGGAGAACTCCTCCTCCGTCTGTGGAGTTTGGATTGCCTCTACAACAGCAGCGGTCGGTCAAGCTTGACGACCTCCTTGCAGAGCGCCTACAAGGCGTTCCTCCGAGCTCGCTACGTTTCTAGAGAGTAAACACATTCAGAAACAGCTACTAGAACAGCAGTTGGTGTGATGTGCAGAACCCACCAAGGCCCCAACTATCAAGGTGATTTCAACAATTTTCTCCTTCACCATGATCCAATCGTCGCTCTGTATGGAGTGTACAGAGTCTGTTGGCACTGAAAAGGCTACTTGCACCATGGAATGACTCTGCCCAAAACCAAATTGGAGAATTAAGTGTTCTAAGACCTTCGGACACTTGGATCCCTGTTCGGATAACCTGGATCCCTTTGATATGGAGTCCCGTCTCCTCCAGTGTGTTCTAAATTCGTAAGGCAACCAATTGTAATAATTGGCTTACAGACACCTCGGGTACAGAGTCTCGGAGTCAGTAGAGTGCCTGAATTGACTCTGAGAACCCTGAGAATCAAAATATTCCAACACAATATCCTAGAATTTTCCAATTTAAAACAAATCTGGTTCCCGAGAAATTCCCAGTTCAGACAACTGTGAGAATGAAATGATCTTAAGGCAATGCACATCTTCGTCCTTCGAGTCCGGATCGCTGCAAAAAGTCAATGTGAAAATTAAAATATCAAAAGGGATCCGGGTTAAAGTAACCTGAAGGTCTAAGAATACGGCGTCCCGTCTTCTCCAGTTTATTCTAAATTCGTAAGGCAAGCGGTCTAATTAATTTACACAGTCACCTCGGGTACAGTGTCTCGGAGTCAGTAGAGCGCCTGAATTGACTCAGAATCACTCATTGGGATGTCGGCGGTTTCTGATCCGGTCTCTGAAAACTCTGGACTATTGGAATATTGGGATCTTTGTGGAACCTCAAACTGTGGTATTTGGATTTGCTTCTCCACAAATATATTCTCCTCTGTTTATATTGCTTGAATGTAAAGAACAAAACACTCCTAGCTTCAAAAATTGGGTGAACAACTTGATGCAGTTTATAGAATAATAAAAAAAATCGGATACTCTTTGGCTGGCTGCAGTGATGAATTTAATACTACTTGGCAGGTTGTCTTGACTTAAATAGACTTGATTAATCGGCTGGTTAACACCCGGTTTGAACTATTTCACTATTTACATTTACTCTCTTTTACCCTTTGCCTTCCCTTGGGCACTTGTATGTGCTTTATTATCATATTACCTGTATTTTTATTAAAGACTTTATAAAAGTTCAAATTTGACCCAAATGTGGCAAGGGTGTCTAAGGTGGGGGACCTCAGGGGGCTGTTTTCACAATTAGTGCTTTCTGTATGATACAAATGTGAATAAATAGACCTTAATTAAAAATGTAAGAAAAATAAATAAATAAATACAAGTCTCAGCTTTAGTCTTGAATCAACTCACACCAAGGACTTCCCTGGTTTAGACTGGTGGATGTTCTGTTCAGTGAATTTGTGGTACAGTAAACTAAATATAATGCTCACTGTTACCAGTGGATGGTACTCTCCTCATTACTATTCTTTTTATCTGAAGAGGAGCTGCAAAGCCACAACCATTACAATGTAAAAGACCTGATCCAAGTTGGACCACCAGCAAATTATCACAGTACTTGTCTGAGTCAAAAGAACAACACTAGACTGCAGTCAAGCCTGTAACAATGTACTCAAAGGGTACAACTGATCAGGAACTGTGTTACAAGAACAGCTACTCTATGGCATGGTCTGTGATCAATATACACCTGTGAAAATATCTGAAGACAACAAAGGAAAAATTGCTCTTTCTAAGAAGCCTGCATGTCGAAAACATTCACATCATGAGAAAACCTGCAGCTAAGCTCAAGCTGGAGAAAGTTAAGAGCTCTGTGTTTGGGATGGAAACAGGCGAGTTATGCTGTGGAATGCCATGTACAATTTAAGAGCAAGTGGAGTGTTGGCAGTTTATTCAGGTGTGCTCTCATTAGTGCGACCTTACTGTGAGGGTCTTATTTTGGGGGGCTGTAGCTGTGGAAAGCAAAAATCCTTGAGATCCGGTTCGAATAAACCGATGGTAAGCACACTAACTTTTCCCTCCATTAAAATAGTTAGGAGTCATGGGGTCCACTCTGGCGTTTACTGAGGATTACTCGGGTGCAGTCTGTGAACTTCCTGAAAAATAAGAGTCTAATTGTAAAAGCTACGGAGCGATTCTTGGCTGATGTTACCTCCATATTGAACAGTAAAATGTATTTGTTCAGTTACAGCAAGGGATTTTCAGTCATTGCTCAGTGAGAAAAGTACATGCATGAGAATGTGGCACCTTCCTCACCACATCAAAATACAGCAGAGAAAAATCAGAGAACCCTATTTGATAGGGAAAGGTGTGTACTAGAATAGAGCAACTTGCCTAAAGAATTCTGGATGGGCTGTAATGACCATTGCAGTAATTCGCAACAGGGGCTTCAATAGCTGTTTGAAACTCTGTACAACATGTTGACAGGACAAAAGCCTGAGAGAATGAAGCTAGAGTCAAAATGTTAAAAGGGAGTCTTTGTAGGGTATGAAAGAACAGTTGTTTTGTCAGATTCCACTTAAAACTGAGGGAGAGGGACATAGTACATGCCATCCAAAAAGAGATACATGCACAATAAGCACCTCAGTACTTAACTGACTGTGTCAGATATTAAAGATCAGACACTGACCAGAACCGACTACTGCTACAGGATCTGTAACGTACCACAGAGCTTTAAGAGGCAAGGAGTTCAACAAAATCACAGTTTTGGGTTGACTCTGAAAGAGGAGAGGAGTTCTCTCATTGAAAATGTCAAATTTACTCTGACCCCCCTCCCAGAAGCTGAACATGCAGTGGTGGGAAGGTGGGTCTATGATTAAAAACAGTGTAGATGGATCTGAAATGTACCAAGTCTGATATGTTGCTAAGGATTACAGTCAAGCAAAGGGTGAACAGTCTGGAGGAACCTGAACATGTTGCATGATTATCTAGATGAAAATGGCTTTACACAGAACCCAGCTGACCATTGTGTCAGCAAGTATAGTAGACAATGATTATACCGAAAGAGTCCTGGACACAGGCCCCTGAAAAACAGGAGACTGCGGCGTTACTCTTTTCGATACTTTTAAGGGTTTTACAGTAGAATCTTCAACAGTGAGAACACTGGCCTCAAGGACGTAGCAGTCGGCCACGCTGACACCCCCAGGGTCTCTCCGGTGCGGGAGTGTAGACGACGCCCCTCTGTGTCCACCACACAGGTAGTGCTGGAAGAAAGACAGCCACGTTGATGGAGTTTAGACTGCCTCTACAACAGCAGCTGGATCTGCCGGTCAAGCTCGTTCTGGTCACCATGTTCAAGGGTAAACACAGAAAACACAAACAACTGACAGTGAGACAGTAACACAGGGAGCAGAGAGCACAACAGGACTACAACTGATAAAGAAGACAAAGCTAAAATGAAATACTATAAAGTAGGGATGTCGTCTTGTTCACAGCTACAAGTGATTGGTTTCAGAGTACATGTCTGGTCATTATATCACGATGCTAGCTACATTTTAATATCCAATTTCTATCTAAATTTGTTTGATCCATGACCAGATACGGAGTAAAACAAGAGTAAATACTGGTGATGCGTCTGATCAATGGAGACAGCTTAGAGCCCAGAAGGACTTCAAGACGGACGGCGAACTGGCCGATTTTCTCCTGAACAGGTGAGCACTGATCTTCAGCTAAGCTTAGCTAACCTCAGCAAGATCATTTAGAACAACCACTAGCGGGGATGAGCATTTTAAGTCATTTAAACATTCGAGTGCTTGGATTTATATTTAGTGGTCCGATTACAGCTGGGTTATCAAGATGATATTTGAGATGGCTAGTGCTAGGAAAAGCTATCCAGACTAGTGCTGGCTAACGCTAGAGAAGCAGATGGGCCACAGCAGTTTACTCCCTCAGCACCAAAGAGCGTGACAGATTTTTTTGCCAAATAAATCAAAAGTTTGACTATTTTGACTCAAATGTTTGTGATATGTTGAATGACTTCTAGCGTCCAAATCGAGTAACACTACTCATGCCCATTCCTAGCTACTAACGTGAGTGGTTTCTCCGTTGTAACTAATAAAATCCATATAGCTACACATTTACAACAGATTACTCGGATTTGTGCCTGAATCGGTGGATATGGTCAGATTTCACTTTCGTGATTTCATATTTTAGTAAAATGATGTGACTTTCCTGTGTACATGAGTTGATTATGGTATATATTTTTTTTAGCTTTGAATGTCCAAGCACGTCCAACCCTAGTTAGAGGCAGAAGATTAAGCACCTTTTCCAGTTTTGGGTGTTCAGGTGGAAGACTTTCAGACCGGTCTAGTATGTTTTCATCCTTTCATCAGTTCGGAATTATAATGTTGGTGGCGTACAAGTTCACAAATTTCATCTGTATAGAGAAGATCTAGCACATCTAGAAAAAGGGATTGCAGCTCTGGAGAGCACCACGGATGCCTCTGAAGCTCTAGAGAATAGTAATAAGCAATATTTACCTCAACATGAGACACAAAAATAGCAGCAATTAGTTTGATTCTTACACCTGCTGCTGCTTTATGGGGGGGTGGGGGTGCTAGGGGATAGTTCTGTTAAACTGAGCATGTTGTCAGGATCTGTAACTCAGTAACTCCAACTCTAGAGTGTATTTTAGGAGCAGTGGGCTTGATACTGCAGGGTTTGTCTGAGATACTATGAGGAATATTGATATTACTTTTCAATACAAACTGCGAAATTACAGAATAAATGGGTGTAATCAATTAAATCCTTCACCTGCCTACTATATTTACACTTACATTTAAGGCATTTAGATATATTATATACTGTTGCATGCTCTAGATCTTTAGGGGGAAATGGGAAGATGGAGAAACCTCTTCCTCAGTGTCAAATACAAGGCAAATGGGATGTCTAAGGAATTTCAGTTTTGGTCCTTTTCCAAGTACAACTGTAAAGGGGATCAAATTCTGGTAAAGCCAGTCAAGTCAAGTCAAGTCAAATTTATTTGTATAGCGCTTTTTACAACTGTTGTCGTCACAAAGCAGCTTTACCTAATTAGTTCTTAAAGCGTTCTGAGGCAACTCCCAGGTTAGCTTTTCCATACGTAACCATTTGGCAATCTGCTTCAACCACATCCTTCTGGAAGGAATATCTGATTTTGACCAGAACAGAATACACTTTAACTAGACAAAATAGAATATGTAGAATACTGATGGTGTCATCTTCCAGTGAGGAATCTACAGCATTTAAGAGATACAGAGAACAGAATGAACTCCTGCTATGAATAAACTAGAGAAATCCTCTATGCCCCTTAATGTCCAATTACTAAGCCCAATGTCCCCAAGCTGAGGGTGTAGATCTGGATTCAAGGAGAGTGGTGATCATATAGAGATACAATTAGGGAATTATGTTATATATTTTCTAGCATCTCTCCTAGAAAGCAACATATCGTACACTACAAAGTTATCAGAGAGAGACGGTATTTTGTCAAAATTATAAATAAATGGTAGGGAAGTTGGAGATCTAGGATGACGTGATGAAGTCAGTGTTAGCTGACTCATCCCCAGGCCATACACAGTAGAGACTTGTGACTCTGACAAGTGACCTACCTGGTGATCCTGGAGGAATGAAGGGGGCTGGTGAGTGGGTCATCTAGGAGCCGGCAGGATCCACGGTTAATCTAGAAGGAGGAAAACACACAACCAATAACCCTAGAAGTGTGGTTCAGGTCAGAGGTAATTGTTATCCCAAGGTATCTAAAGCCAGTTTTTGTCAACTGGAATAGTAGATTTAGTTTAATATAATTCAGGACATTCAGCTGAATAGCTGTAGACCTGCCAAAACTGATTTTATAGCCAGATAGCACACTATAATTAGTGATGAAGTTTCTGATTTCAGGAACAGAGGTCACTGGATTCTTTAAATATAGAAGTATATCGTCTGCAAATAATGATACGATGGTCTGCTTCTCCCACTAAAACTCCTGATATAATGAACCTAGATATAAATGTATTCAGCAAGGAGTTCCATTACTAGGGCAAAATGCAATGCTGAAAGAGAGTAGCCTTGTCTGCGGTGTCTTCCAATTGGCACAACATCAGAGATAAGATTGTTTGCATTAATACAGGCTGAGGGGTCTAAATACAACAATTTAACTATATTTATAAAATTATTCCCCAATACGATTTTCTCCAGTAGTGCAAAAAGAAAATTCCATTCAATCCTGCTGAACACTTTCTCAGCAGGTAGGGTCTTTTCTTTTGGTAAGAAGATTTATAAATATTAAAGGTGGCGAATGTTATCGGATCCATATCTGGATTTAATGATTCCCATCTGATCAGGTTTAATGATCTATGGAAGAAATGTTTCCAGTCGGGGAGACAGTGCTTTAGTTAGAATTTTGTGATCTACATTAAGTAGACTAATGGGTCGATAGGAAGCACATTCTGTTGGGTTTTTGTGCTTTAACAGTAGAGCATTTCAATTTCCTTCAGGATTATCATCAATCATGGGCATAAAAATGGGGTATAAATCTGACCAAAACTTCTTGTAAAATTCGACTGGATAGCCGCCAGGGCCAGGTGCTTTTCCCGAGGGCATGGCCCTAATAGCATCCCAGATCTCCTCTGGTGTAAAGGGGGCATTCAAAAGAGTCTGATCAATGTGAACTGCTACAGTCTGAAGTGTAAAGCGATATTAAAAGGATCATTAATAATGCGAAGGTCATAAGAAAACTCTCCAGAGGAGTTTTAATAGCTTTTATAGATCATTCAGTCTGTTGTAATTAAGATGGTGAGCTAATAAACAAATGGGTTTATTTCTGTTCAGAAAAAAGTAATAACTTAGAAATATGAGGAGTGTATTCAGGGTTAAGTTTTAATTTAGCATTTACTAGCAGAGACCAATTTGTAACAGACTGTGTGTGTTCTAGTTGCAGCTTCTCAACTTCCAAATTTTCTTTGGTTTTTGGCTCCGAGTTCTTTCTGAAGAGACGCAGAAGATCAAATGACCTTGCAAAGTGTTTTTGACGGCATCCCATTTAACTGCACTAGTAACTGGAGAGCAGCAGTTGTCTTGCCAATAATCTGTTATTCTCTTTAACATGGAAACAAAAGCTTCTTTATTTAGTAAATGTGTTAAATCTCCACTGAGGAGTTTTTAATGCTGTTAAATTTACCATTACATCCAAATACACTGGACTGTGGTCAGATAAAACCAATTTGACAGACCTTCAACATATGTATACGGTTAGTAGGAATAAGAAAGTAATTTTGGACCTTCAGCCACCAAGTTTTCAACCTCTTCCAAATCTGCCTTCTGTGGCGGTACCTCGTGTAAAGTGGATAATGAAGCCTCCACCGAGGAGACAGCCTGCAATATCTTGAAGACAGCCCTCCATATTATCCTAAAATCAGCCGATAGATCTGAGTTCAGCATGAAGAATAACCATGTTTGGTTGAGTATTAGCAGGAATGCTAGCTTCATCCCCCTCAGCGGATTCCAGAACTTGTTTTCTTGTCTTTAAGTCTCTGGGACTGCGTAGATAAAGAAATAGGAAAATCTTTATCCCCAGAAGTATCAGTCATAGGTATATCAAAAGTGGGACTGCATTAAAGAGATTAAACCGAGGTGGAGTGTGAATAAAGACAGGTGTAAAAACGGAGTAAAAGACTAAGCAGCCACCTCTGACCCGGTCACGTTTTTAAAGCAAATTCTTTTTTTTTTGAGAACAAATGTTTATTAACTATTTTAAAATGTATGCAGAAAGGTGCCAAGCTTACCTAAGGAGCATAAATCAAAAGCTGGAGATTGGAAAAGCTGCATATGGAATCATCTTAATGATGTCAGATAAAATTTAAGTAGAAATATCCAGTGGATTATTTGGTGATCAGGATTCCTCAAAGATAAATCGATAATTTCCCATGCATGGTCCTCAAAACATAAAGACTCAAGATCCTTTGACCACACACAGTCCAACCCGTCTACAAGAGGCTTAAAGTAAAAAACAATACAATACAGGAAGGAAAAAATACAGGAAGCCGAGCAAAGCACTGTAAGCATTAGGTGGGGATGTAATTTGGAGTTCAGTGAGTCTCTGATGCCAAAGGGCTGGTTTAAGCTGCAGATCCCTAAAGAAAGAGGTGCTGGGCACATTACATTACTCTTTGATAGCCTGGAAAGATCTTAACCCATTTTCACTACAGATATCACCTGGAGGTTAAACTCCTTTGCTCTCCCATTGGGGGCAATGAAACGGAGCATTCCCCATCAGTAAATTATGATTATGAAAGAGTGGAGAGAGCTCATGCCATATTAGAGTATGTTTGCCTAAACAACTGTTAATGCCAAATTAATATAAGGACCTTTACTTTACATAGGGCTACCAGAGCCTGTACCAGAGCCTCCTCTATTGAGCAGCATGAATTATGAGCACTTTGACTCAGGCATGTTGATCGAGGTTTTAAGGTAAACGTCTGAGCATACATTTCAAACTCTAGAAATGCAAGAACACCATCTGACTTACACCCCTGTACAGTAGATCATTTTATTCAAGGTTGTATGCATGTGTATTGGGAATGGTCATATCCCAATATTTTTTATAGGCAGGAGCAAATGTATCATATAACTATAGAAATTCAGTCTAGACAGAATATTCTTTTTACCACTACAATCTGGAGTGCAGTGAGGGCAAGTTTATCCAATTTAGTATCTATTTAATTTGTTCAAGTATACCATTTTTTTGAGGACAGTCACTCACTGCGGGACACACAATCCAGTGGTGGACCACTTTAGGTATTTGGGGGTAGACATAAGTGGGTAGCATGCTTTGGTCTAACTGAAAATTTAAGGGGAAAAGTGAAGATTTATCCCAGTTTATCTTGTGGCCTGACATTTTTAAGCAGAGGTAACTGAATCTGTTGATTTATCTAAAAAAAGAACAAAACCTCGTCACATAAACTGAAATATGACGTTGGGCTTTCTTTATTATAGGGAGCTAGGAATAAAACAGCGCACTGCTTGAGCTAGAGGTTCCAGCAATATAGTGAAAAGGCATTCTCAAAGATGCCGCCCAAACCAGGAGACTTTACTTTTTTCATCTGACAGAGGGTCTCTTTCAATTCTAGAGGAGAAATCTCCGGATCTAAATAAGATGCCTCGTCAGTAGACAATTGTGGTAACTCTAAGGAATGGAAAAAGGAGGCAATATTTAAGGTTTTTTTTGGGACTGGTCTGATTTATATCATTCTGAATAGAAGCTGTAAAACGCATCATTGATTTGTGCATGTTCTATAAGTAGTTCATCATTGGGACCTTATTGCTGCAATTTTTGAGAACTTCTCATTACTGAGTTTTAGCACCAAGAGGTGACTGGGCCTGCTTCTATTAAAATAGTCATTTTGTCTAACCCTTATAATAAGGAATTCTGCTTTTTCTCTTAGAAGAATATTAAGCTCATTGCAATACAAATCATTTTATTTAAGAATATTACCAGAAAGGTCCAGATACTTCTCTTTTCTGTCACCAAGAACCAAAAACAGAATTATTCCTAAAGAAACCATTCACTGCTCCCAATAAACCTCTGATCGTGCACTGAATCCTGATTAAACAGAAAAAATTCGGTTAATTCACTCCTAAAATCAGAGCCGAAAGATTTGTGCTTGCATGTAAAGTATGTTGCTTAGTGCTCGGATTAAGATGCTGCAAGCAGTCGAGTAAAGACAATGTGGTATTACATAGCTTAAGCTCAGAGCTAGCGGCCAGCTGACTAAGAAATATCACCCCCTGATCTGTTTAATTAATAAATGATTAATGACTTTTCATATCTGCTCCCACCACTAACTGAAAGACCACTAGATTTGTTAGATAATCGAACAGAAAAGAAAAACTGGTATCTCTTAGAGTTGGAGCGTAAACTGAAATAAAGGCAATATTCTCATTTCTTACTTTTGTTGTAATGTGTGTTATTCTTCTTTCTTCACCCCTTCCTTATAATAGTAATCTCCCACTTCCTCTGTACCAAGATAAGAACTCCTTTAGTTGTTATTTGCAGCTGCATAAGAAGCAACTCTATAGAATTTATTGCATTTGGGAATATCAAAATCTCTCAATTGGGATTCATAATCAGACCAAGGTCAGTTCGTTTTTGATAGAGCAAGAACAACAGAAAAAATGTTTAAGAGGCTTATTTGGACCATTAAAAACATTCAAAATCATAAAGACAAGGGTCTTGTTATACCTAAATTTCCAGACTTTCAAACGAGTCAAATAACAAAAAACATAAAATAAGTGAACTGCCCAAATACACAAAAATACAAATATAACCTGCTATATAAAAAGTGCCCTGCTAGAAGTTTATTCTGCTGTCTTTGCTCACCCATGAGATAGTCTAGCTTTGAACACATCCTGAAATGTAGACATGTGTGTAAAGAATTCTTCCCGCGTTGCTGAGAGCCACGCCATGATGATCTTCTTCAGTGCACCAGAGGATCCACCATGTTGGATTGAGGCGAGGAGAAGACAGATATGACCTTTTTTGCTGGTGACGAGTTTGGAGTAAAAGGCAGAGGTTTCCTGCTGAGAAACATCCTTAACTGCACTGTAACCAAAAAGAAGAAATGAAATAAGGACCAAATTCGGGAGCTCTAGCCAGCTGCAACTGAATGAACCGATGAATTCTCAGCAGATATTGCATCCCAATAGTTGCTGGATTAGGTACAATTGGACCAGCAGGATATACTGCTGCACTTACCGCTCTCAGAGGACTATTCACCAGTGAAGATTCACATGCAACAATTGCTTCATTTTCCAAAAGGGAATTTATTTCTTTATAACTTCTGCTTCCTTGGACATGGGACATTGAGTCAATAAGGGGGGCATCTCTGGTTAAAGTGGTGCAAGAAAAACAGCTGATTGGCCTTACCATGCTCAATTTCATTCATTCTGAGACCAGAAATGTTTGGGAAATGTTTGGTAAGTTAGTCTTAGTCTTGTCATTCTCACTTGGCAGCTCAGATCTTGACCGTGTAAAAGTAGTATCAATTATTTGCCCCCTGTCTTGACTAGGGACTTATGTGATTCACCTGGCTCTCTAAACAACTGTCTCGGTCCTTCATCCAAGACTACATGCACAGCTGCAAACTGATCCTCATAGTACACATAAGATACTGATATTGTTTCAGCTGCAATCTTTTGTACCACTATATGTTCATACATATTGTCAACATCATCTGGGGACAAATAAAACAATGTAAAAATGGAGGATTTTCCCATTTCCCATTTTCCCAAGAATATTCTACTGGGCCTATTAGAAGTGGAAATATCCCTATACTAGGACTAGCAGCAGAAAAACCTGAACCTTGCTTTAAAATCTTAGACTTTTCTACAAAATAAATGCAGACCCTTTTACAACACTCTCCAAGTTGAGTTCAGTATTGAGAATTAAATGTCCTAAAAATTAGAATTTTTATAAATTTGGATCCCTAAAAAAGTATCTGGTCTAAACAACCCTGAGAATCAAAATATTCCAACACAATATCCTAGAATTTTCCAATTTAAAACAAATCTGATTCCCAGTTCAGACAACTGTGAGACTGAAATTATCTTAAGGCAATGCACATCTTCGTCCTTCGAGTCCGGATCGCTGCAAAAAGTCAATGGCCTAAAACAAATGTGAAAATTAAAATATCAAAAGGGATCTGGGTTAAAGTAACTAGAAGGTCTAAGAATACGGCGTCTCGTCTCCTCCAGTTTATTCTAAATTCGTGAGGCAAGCGGTCCAATTAATTTACACAGTCACCTCGGGTACAGAGTCTCGGAGTCAGTAGAGTGCCTGAATTGACTCAGAATCACTCATTGGGATGACGGCGGCCGCCTCTGTCGGTTTCTGATCCTGTCTCTGAAAACTCTGGACCCAGAGAAATATTGGGATCTCGGTGGAATCTCCAGAACTGTGGTAGTTGGATTTGCTTCTCTGCGCTTAAAGAATCAACTCGATCAGTCAGTCTTAGGAATGTAGAGAAACACTTTAATCCTGCAGTAAATGTAACGCCGGTGGAAGACTTCAGAACTGTGTCCTTGCAGTACAGTCAGTTACACTGAAATCTTGTTCAAAAGGTGCTGGCTAAGACTGCTTAGATTACTTAAAGAGAAAACCCTCCTACTTAAAATTGGGTGCAGTGGTGAATTTAATACTACTTAGCAACCTGTCTTGACTTAAATAGACAATATGGTCTCTGAGGATTAATTGGCTGGTTAGCACCCAGTTTGAAATCTATTTCACTACTTAAAATTCTGCAGTCATTTACATTTACTCTCTTACCCTTTGTGTTTCTTTGGTCACTTGTATGTGCTTTTATAACTTCATATTCAGAAATTACCTGTATTTTTACAGTTAGAGTTTTAAGTTCATCATAAATGCAAAAGACTCAGCTTCCAGGGGTCTCTGTGTGAACCGATTTTATGACCCCCACCAATGTAATAAACAGACCTACGCCCTTGATTTAGTTTCACATAGACCTGGGGAACGAAGGTGGTTAGCAATCATAACTTCATTGAAAAGGACTGCTTTAGGGGCTAGAGATCATTAAAATTAAAAACCATGACAGTCTCAACACTGCAGGATTTGTCTGAAATACTATGAGTGTCACTGATATAACTTTTTAATACAAGCAGAAAAGTTACATGGTTTATTTGATTCCACCCATTTATTCTGTCAATCACTCACCTGCCAACTATGCAGTTCACTAACCTGACAGTGTGACTGGGAAGGGTCAGTCAGTCCTGGCCTGACACCTTCTTGATGTTCCCGGAGAGAACGATGGACCCCAGGTGGCTCAGGTGAAACTCATCTCTGTGTAAGAGGACCAGACGCAGGAAAGCTCTGCCAGTTGTCTACGAAGTCAGCACAGACGGACCTGTCAGCCAGCAGTGGAGCGAGAAGAGCTGGAGAAGTGGCTCACTCACTCGTCTTCAAGCGGGCAGGGGGCTGAAGACGATGATCCTTTTTCCGAACAGTGTCCAGAAGCGTACGGCAGTGCTTCTTCAGGGCCACGCTGCAACAGGCAGAGAATAGTGGAGAACGATGGAGCCAAAGCCACCTGGTGACGCCCAGGACACGGGCAGCTGGAAAACAGGAGGCATTACTCTTTAGGGTCGAGACATTTCAGTGTTTTAGAGAAGAATCTTCAACAGTGAGAACACCGCCCTGAGCAGTAGTCCTCTGTGCCGGAGCAGGTGAAGAGCTGAGGTTCTCGAAGTTAGCAAAGGCGAAAAATGGTTGTGGTGGTGGAAGAGTCCTCGGCTTTTCCCAGCCACACTGATACTTCTAGGCCCTCTCAGGTGCGGGACAGGAGACGACAACTCTGTCTGCTGCGCCGGTAGTGCTGTAATTAAGACGGCGGTGTTGGAGGAGTCGTGGGCAGCCTCCAGCCTCGGCTTCCGTCAGTGGAGTTTGGACAGCCTCTACAACAGCAGCTGGATCTGCCATAATAGCTTGACGACCTCCTGGAGAGCTCGTTCCTCTGAATAAAAACACGAACGACGGTCAGTGAGAGAGGACTGTACAGTAACACAGGGAGCAGAGAGCACAAGGATCACAACACCACAAAGGTAATAAAAAGAAGACACAGCCACAAAAGTGGTACCAAGTTTCCCATTAAAGAGTACAATAGGCTTATTTACCTGAATGTGGTCAATGATCACAGCGGTGATGGTTACAATGTGTGTTACAATATTCAAACACAGCATGAAATCCTTGATCACTGTAATTATGATGTTTCACATTATGCAGTAGAGAGCATGAAAATCAAGGGCAAGATTGATAAACTGAACTGTGAAGTCTGCAAGGAAATCTGCTCAGAGTAGAAACAGAACCTGATGCTCGAGCAAAAGCAGTACTTGAACTAGTACATACTGAACTAGCTGCTCCTATAGATCCAGTGTGCAAAAGAGGGTTGTAGATACGCAGTCTGTGTACTTCCTGAAAATGAAGGGTGAAACTGTAAAAGCTACAGAGTGATGCTGGACTGAATGGAACAGTAAATGTATTTGTTCAGATAATGGTACAAAGTTCACAGCAAGGGTTTTTCAGTCATTGGTCAGTGAGAATTGCATAAGGCGTGAGACCTCAGCACCTTGATCACAACATCTAAAAACTGCAGACAGAAATTGGAGAAATCTATTTGATATGGAACGGTGAACGCTAGTAGAGATCCAATTACCTAAAGAATTCTGGACATCTGCTGTAATGACCACTGCAGTTATTTGCAACAAGGACTTAAATAGCCACTAGGCTCAAAATGAAACTCCATACAACAAGGATGTTAAAGCCAATTTTCAGACGCTACAATTAAACTATGCGGTAGACAGTCTCGATACTGCAGGGTTTGAGATACTATTAGGGACATGGATTTATTACTTTTTAATACAAGCAGAGAAATAAATAATAAATGGTTATGAAATCAAGCAAATCATGTAAAATCACTTACCTTCCAACTATTCAGTTCACTGACATGAACAACGGAAGCCTCGGGAGAAGCTTCTCTGTGCAAGAGGAACAGACGCAGCCGAAAGGGCTCAAGTTGCTAGATCCAGCATGCTTGATGTGAACAAACGACAGCTGGTTTTGACTACATGTACAAAGTTGACTTTCACATCAATTAAATCAATCAAAGAAGAAAGACCTGGAATCTCTCAGTGACAACCAAATCCTGACAGTCTCAGAAAAAATGAACTGAGCAGAGAAACACTAAATCTTAGTAGGCCAGCAGTGGTATTACCTCTGAAATCTCAGTACAATGAAATTGGGGCAATAAATCTGCAGGAACTCGAACTAGGCGTGTGGTATCTTCACATCATTGACCAGTTCTCACGGTTTAGTGCAGACCGCATTCTGACCACAAAGAAGTCCTCTGAAATAGTGAAACGCTGTTCATGATAGGATCAGTCTGCATGCTCCACCTCAGAAACTGTTCAGTGACAACAGAGGAGAATTCAACAATGATGAAGAGACAGAAATGGAGGAAAACTTCAACATAGAAGTAAAGACAACAGCTGCATACAGTCCATGGAGCAATGCACTTTTGGAACGGCAACCAAACACGCACTGAGATTATGGTGAAAGTAAAGACGCAACAGCTGTGACTGGGATACTGCACTGGACTGAGGCCTTATGGAAAAGAGCAGCAGGCAAAAGGTCCATGGCTACAGTCCACATCAGTTGGTCTTAGCACAGAGGGCAGGTTAGGATTCTGTCCAAACTGACAAGCCTCCTGCTTTAGAGGAAGCAGGAGAGAAGCAGCATCAAAGAACTCCTACAAACACAGGAGGTTGAACATGTGCTGCAGCACAGTGCAAAACAGCAGCTTAGGGACTGTTTTTCCAAAAAGGGGCATCAGCTTCAGTGTAGGACAATGGAAACTTGATTAAAAATGCATCTTGAAAGGACATAATACTGCTGTTCTGTGCTATGTCAGAGTTCTTTCTGTATACACTGTTTTTAAATAGCTAAAATGAGTCTGTTCTATCAGAATACTAGGGTTTTAAGTATTGAGGGAGTTTGTTAAGTCTATGATAGACATGCATTGTTTCATTTATATTTTCTCATATTGGTTGTGCTATATTTACATTTACGGCATTTAGCTAATGCTCTAATTCAGAGCGACTTACACAAGAGCTTCACTGTTTACTCAAGAATAACCTCAGCTAGTTTGAATAGACTAAACATTCAAAGATACCTCTAAGCTTAGACACTGCTAAACACAAGCCAATAATGAGACCATAGTACTCTACTCTTCACCCAAATACCCTTGTCTTTTTCCAAAGTGTGAGGCAGGGCTCCTTTAGGACTTCGCTGCGTTGGGCGTAGAATAGTGCCAAGGGAAGCCACCTGGTGATGTCCAGAACACCGGCATGGTTGTGGAGGAGCCCTTTGTTTTCCCGGCTACACAGACACACCCAGGCCCTCTGCAGGAGTGAAGTGGAATTTAGATGACCACATTAGAGGAGTCGCCACAGGCAGCCTCGTCTTCCATCTGTGGAGTTTGGACTGCCTCTAAAACAGCAGCTGGATCTGAGGGTCAAGCTTGATAACTTCCTTGCAGAGCTTGCTCCTCCATGGTCGCACCGTTTCTTGTGAGCAAACAGAGAAAAAAGAAATGACGACGGTCAGTGAGACAGAGTGCTGTACAGTAACACAGGGAGCAGAAAGCACAAGGATCAAAACAACTGTCTCAGATAAAGAAGACAGCGCTAATATTAAAGACCATAAAGTAGGAATGATGGCTTGCTGCTCTGTGTTGAATCACGTGTCAAGCTTTCAAAGCAGGACCTCATCGAAACAGCAGCTCAGAGTCGCACTGAAAACGAAGCATTGTTGCCTCACTGAAATACAATCACAGGTCAAGGCACGTCAGCTCCCTGGTCGCGCTGAATTATGTACTCAAGTAAAATAGAAATGTACAAAATGTGTGAAATTAGCCGACTTTCATTTCAAAAGACAATAAAACATGAAGTAGGTTTGGTCAGGTATTGTTTCCAAACCCACAAAAGAAAAATTGTTCACAAACCCTCTTTGTATTCAAGGGTTTTTAATTGGAGATGACGTGAAACTATCTTGAATTAAAACATCAACAAAAATGTCTATTTCTGGTTATTTTTGTGTTCAACAAATGTTCAGTCCATATACATGTGCAGTACTGCTTACGAGGAGAACAAAGCAGTTACACACTCAGATGAAAAACATGCAATTAAATGTAGATCAAATTACGTTCAATGAAAAGAAACACAGGCAGACATCACTGTATGGAGCTCCCGTTTCCGTTTGGACGAAGCTTATGAACACAAGTGAATCAGGCAATAGTGGTGTAGTATTTGTAAAACAGGTGGCACAGTAGAGCTGTGAAGCTGTGGAGGGGAAGGTGCTTGCTAAGGGTTGCAGTTAGTTAAGGGGAGTAGATTATAATCATTACTACTAATGTCAGCAAAAATAACAGTTTATGACTGCAGGTGAGTTTGTTTACAGTACTGAAAATGAATCCAGGGCAGTTTTAGTTACTATAGATTAGAAAGGAGAAATATGATTCGGCTTTAATAACAATTTTTTCTGCATGACACCATTCGAGTTGAATAAATTCTAATTTTGCGTGACCCTACTAGCCTTGGGACGATAAACGATATTAAATATCAATAATTTAAACAATGACGATGTTCAGTGCAATATAATGGCTTTATTTAACCGTTGACTTTGTGCAAGTATTCTACGGTAAACTAAACATTTAGTCCTATGTAACAAATAAGGCAGCATCTAAGTATTGATGACATCATAAATATAAAATTAACTACAGCTACAAATTACCTTTGTAAAATGCGACTTAAAAAGATTGTAGAGATGTGGTTAAAGAATGCTGGGTACGTGCAAATGAACAACTTCGCCTCATGTGGCCTTCTCCCGGGTAGACTGTGAAAATGGATGAGCCTATACAGAAGAAGGGGGTCACTGCGGCAGTTTGGCAATATTTTGGTTTATAACCAGACAAACACGGGGAACTGTTGGATGTTAACAGTGTTACATGCCGTCTTTGTAGAAAACGGATCACCACAGAGGGTGGAAATGCTACTAATTTGCAAGCACTGCAAGTCATCATTCAGAGAAACGCTACAAACCTTGAACTCTCCATACGAGCTACTAGAATAACGTTCAAGCTGAAGTTGAGTGTTTGATCAAGAGAGCGGAGTTTTACTCAGACAGCTGACATGTGGTGAAGCACTAATATGACTCTGTACAGGTCACTGACTGCACACTTTATTTCACCTGAGAGCCACACTGCAGCCAATACAGCTGAGGGTCTTCACTCTGAACTCCAGGACTGGAAACTGAATGAGAATTTACCTACATTACAACAGACAACGCTGCAAATATAACATCAGCCGTGAGTAGGTGACATGGTTGTACGTCACCATGTTAACTGATCATCTACATCAAAGGCTGGTTCCTGTTTATATGCTGCCAATTCAGCAGTAGCTGGTTCTTCAGTAATAGAGATTCCTGATTGCTTTCGTTTTGGACAAATAGTTGCCTGATGTTTTATTTTTTAGGAGATTGTGTCAAAACCTCTGCTGAGTAGAGGGACAGGCCTGATTCCGGAACATGGATGAATGGACTCCTCCAGACTGGATGGCAGGGCATCTCAGTACATGTAAATGAGAGAGAGAGAGAGAGAAAGGGGTTGGAATGACTGTTGGAACTCTGCTGAGTAGCGTGACAGGCCTGATACCAAGACGCAGGAACTGAACCAAAAAAGGGCAACTCCAGACAGGCCGCTCAGGACATGAGGAGAGAGAGACAAAAAGAGTAGCCTTGTCTGCAGTGTCTTCTAATTGGAAAAATATCAGATATAAGAGAGTTTGTTGTATTTAGACCCCACAGCCTCTATTAACGCAAACTTACTATATTTATAAAACTATTCCCCAATACGATTTTCTCCAGTAGTGCAAAAAGAAAAAAACTCAACCCTGCTGAACGCTTTCTCAGCATCTAAGGAGTCTTTTCTTTTGGTAAGATTTATAATATTACGAAGGTGGTGAACGTTATTAGATCCATATCTGGATTTAATGAATCCCGTCTGATCAGGTTTAATGATGTATGGAAGAAATGTTGCCAGTCGGTGAGACAGTGCTTTAGTTAGAAATGTGTAATCTACATTAAGTAGACTAATAGGTCGATAGGAAGCACATTCTAGGGAGAGAAATGTTATCCAAGTAATTTGATCTATCTAAATGCAAACTGCTACAGTCTGAAGTGTAAAGCCATTTTTAAAAAGAAAGGATCATTAATTATGCGAGGGTGGTAGGAAATCTCACCAGAAGGAGTTTAATAGCTTTTATAGATCGTTCAGTCTGTTGTAATTAAGCTGGTGAGCTAATAAACGACTGGGTTTATTTCCAAACTCATAGTATTGCTGTTTAGAAAAATGTAACAACTTAGAAATATGAGGAGTGTATTCAGGGTTAAGTTTTAATTTAGCATTTACTAGCAGGGACCAGTTTGTATCAGACTGTGTGTTTGTGTTCTAGTAGCAGCTTCTCAGCTTCCAAATTTTTCTTTGGTTTCGGCTTGGTTTTAGTTTTTTTTCCTGGAGAAACGCATAAGAGCTTAAATGATTTCGCAAAGTAAAGGTAAAGGTGCACATATTTGTCACTGTACAGTGTACACTGTAATGAAATGTGTCCTCCGCATTTAACCCATCTGTGGTAGTGAACACACACACACACACACACACACACACACACACGTGTACTAGGGGCAGTGGGTACACACACCCAGAGCGGTGGGCAGCCAACTCCAGCGCCTGGGGAGCAGAAAGGGGAAAGGGCCTTGCTCAAGGGCCCAACAGTGGCAGCTTGCCAAGCCCGGGAATAGAAACCACAACCCTGGTCTCCAAACCCTGTAACCGCTGAGCCACCACTGCCCCGTGGTGTCTTTGTCTTTGAGGACATCCCATTTAACTGCACTGGTAACTGGAGAGTTGCAGTTGTCTGTTATTCTCTTTAACATGGAAGCAAAAGCTTCTTTATTTAGTAAATGTGTTAAATCTCCACTGAGGAGTTTTTAATGCTGTTAAATTTAGTGTGACCTCCAAATACACTGGACTGTGGTCAGATAAAAGCAATTTGACAGCATATGTATACAGTTAGCAAGAATAAGAAAGTAATCCAGTCTTGAATAGGAGCCATGGGGAGGAGAGTAAAATGTAGAATCCATAGTCATGGGATGTAGTTCTCTCCAGATATGTAGAAGGCCTGACTGCATACTCATGTCGAAGAACTTTACAATTAACCATATGGAGTGAAGAAGATTTGTCCAGACCAGCTTCTAAGACGCAATTAAAATCACCACCCAGGAACCCAAGATCCTTGCAAAATTCATTAAACCTTTAAAATGTAATTAATTTTGGGTCACCTTCATAAGGTGCATATGTATTTAGTCCTATAATGCCAAACACCAAATTTGATTATTGTTTTTCATGCATTATACATAACATCAAGCAACATACATTTTTTCCCCCAAGTAAACTAATTAAATGTTTAAATTACAATTAACATTTAGAGCAAAAAATTAGATATGCAATGGTACGATTGCTAGTAACTTCCTTTTGCTTACTGATTTTCACTAAAAACTGACCAAAGAAAATACACACAATAATCTGTGTGTATGTGTTTGTAGATGGCAAAAAAATACAGTGTTGAAGATGCTATGAAAAGGATTATGGATGGGAATTCATGGACATGGAGCAGCTAGGGAAAGATGATGAGGAGGAGGAGGACGAGGAATACTCCTACTGCAAAGATTAGGGAAAACCCAGATAGTGATGAAGGCCCAGAAGAGGACAACACCAAAGCAGTCGGCAAGGGGCAAAGTGAAAAGGAAGGAGCATCTGTGGAAAAGAAAACAGTTTGAACCTCCATCTGCTTAGTTTGTGGAATGCGTTGAGGAAGACTGAAGTGAGGCTTGACTGGACACCATATAAGTTTCAAAGACTGTTTGACTGAGGAAATGCTACAGGAAACTGCAGAAGAAAAACTTGCACAGAGTGCAGAAAAACGGAAAGTCGGTGAACACAAACGCCCAAGAAATCAAGCAAATTCTGGGTATGTGCATGCACATGGGGTTAGTACAGATGCCCAATGTACATACACACAAGTTTGTGATGTCACAGGGTTGATTCCTGAATTTGCTGATGCTGATTCACTTTCAGGACAACCTCAATGTGTCTGGGGATGCAAAAAAAGAAAGTGTGGAAACTCAGGCCATGGTTAGAGAAACTACGCCAACGCTTTCTTTGCATACCTCCTGGAAAATGTCACGCAGTTGATGAAATCATGGTGCCTTTCAAAGGAAAATCACAGCTACGGTGCTACATGCAAGGAAAACATCACAAGTGTTGGGCAAAGTGGCTATCTAAGACTTTGATGTGTGTCAAGGGGGAGAAAATCCTGACGTTGGTGCTACAGGAGATGTCCTAAAAATGACCTCAACTCATCCAGCAGGAAAAAGAATAAATAAATAATAATAATCAATTTTGCTGACAATTTCTTTTCAGCAGTTCCATTGGTGGAGCACTTGAAACCAGGAACATCATTGTAAAATGGAATGACAAAGCTGTAAACCTGCTCTCTTCTTTTGTTGGCGTTGAGCCACTGGGCAATGTGAAGCATTGGGATCGGAAAACCAAAATCTACATAATAGTTCCAAGACCAGCCATTGTTGACATATACAACAGGTTCACGGGAGGCGTTGACCTTCTTGATATGCTATCTGCACTGTACAAGTTCAGCTTCAGATCCCAAAGATGGTACATCTACATTTGGTGGCACACCGTTACAGTGGCAGTAATCAATGTATGGATCCGCTACAGAAGAGACCTGGAGAAACTGCAGCCCAGACAGAAACCCCTGCCCCTGACAGAGGGTCTCTAAATTCTATAGGAGAAATATCCTGATCTAAATAAGATGCTTCGTCAATGGAAATTTGTGGCAAATCTAAGAAATGGAAAAAGGGGGCACTATAAGGTTTCCTTTGGGACATCTGATTTATATAATTCTGAATAGAAGCTGTAAAAAGCATCATTGATTTGTGCATGTTCTGCAAGTAGTTCTCCATCATGAGACCTTATTGCTGCAATATTTGAGAATTTCTCATTTTAGGGTTTGACAAAATGACTATTAAGCTCATTCTTAAATAAAACTATTTGTATTGCAATATCACCAGAAAGAGACTGTTGATTGCTCTTGAATTTAAACTAAAAGCACAAGAAAGGTCCCGATACTTGTGTCTTTTCTGTCGCCAAGAAGCAAATGCAATAGAATTATTCCTAAAGAAACCATTCACTGCTACCAAACAACCTCAAATTGTTCACTGATTAAACAATTCAGTTAATTCACTCCTAAATTAAAGCTGAAATATTTGTGCCTCGCAGATAAAGTTTACTGCTTGGTGCTCGGATTAGGAAGTTGCCAGCAGTCGAGTAAAGACAATGCAGTAATAGATAGCTTAAGCTTAGAGCTAGCGGCCAGATGACTGAGAAATATCACCCCCTGATCTGTTTAATTTAAAATGATTAATGACTATTTTTATCTGCTCCCACCACTAACTGAAAGTCCACCAGATTGGTTAGATCCATCCTTGGTTTAACATCATAATCTCCCAATTCCTCTGTACTAAGATAAGAACTTCTTTAGTTGTAGTATTTGCAGTTGCGTAAGAAGCAACTCTATAAAATTTATGCATTTGGGAATATCAATCTCTTAAATGGGATTATTAATCAGACCAAACTAGCACGTTTAAGAGGTCCATTTAGACAATTAAAATGTTCCAGCTCAAGACTCAAAACCATAAAGGTTAAAAATAAATTCAAGTATAACAAGACCCTTAACTGGTACTGGTAGCTAAACTTTGAGCTGCTTCTTGATAAAACTGTTAGGGTCGTCTTTCCCCGCGCCCTAAAGAATAAATTATTATAAAATTCAGTAAATCATGTAAATTAATTACCTGCCCTCTATCCAGTTGCCTACTCTGGGGTCCTGTCTTTTTCCGAGTGGTGTCCAGAAGTGTGTAGCAGTGCACCTTCAGGGCCTCACTGCATCGGGCAGAGAAAAGTGAAGAATGATGGTACCAAAGCCACATGGCAATGTCCAGGACTCCTGGAGAGAGGGGGAAAAAAAAAGATTGAGCCATTTCTCTGGTCCAGATACTTTTGAGGGATTTACAGTACAACCTCCAAGAATGAATACACCGCCCTGAGGAGCTGTCCTCGGTGAGGGAGTAGGTGTGGTTGAAGAACTGATAACCTCGCACCAGTTAGTTGAGGTGAAAACTGGCTGTGGTGGTGGAGGAGCCCTCTGCTTTTCCAGGCCACGTCGACGGCCCCAGGTCCTCTCCGGTGCGGGAGTGGAGACAACCACCCTCTGTGTTCACCACGCAGGTACTGCTGGATTTAAGATGGCCAGCGTTGGAGGAGTTACGAGCAGCCTCCAGTCTCGTCTTCTGTTGGTGGAGTTTAGACTGCCTCTACAACAGCAGCAGTAAAGCTCGACCTCTTTGCAGAGCACCTGGAGATCTTGCTCCTCCACGGATCCTACAGAGTAAACACAGACAGAAACGCAAACAATGGTCAGTGAAAGTACTGTAAAGTAACACAGGAAGCAGAGAGCACAAGCATCACAACAGCTGTCTCAGATGAAGATAAAAAGCAAAAAGACAAAAAGCTTTTTCCTTTAGTGAGTACTTGTATCAGACAATATTAAGTCTAGACCTGACAACAAAGAGCTGTTTATGATAGAGGAGATGAAAGGAAGGAGGTTTGGAGCGATTGTTTGGAAAAGAGGGGATGGAACAGGGTCTAGTGGACAGGTGGTAGGATTACTGGAGGTGAGAAGATGTAGGAGGTCATCTGTGGAAAGAGGAGAGAAGCAGGTCAGAGAAGAGGGAGGAGGAGGGCAGTGCCTAGAAAGGGGGGTAGAGGCAGGGGGAAAGATCGGCGGATCTTGTCAACCTTTTCTTCAAAGGAGGAGACAAAATCTTCTGCAGACAGGGTAGTGGGAGGTGGGGGAGTAGGAGGGTTGAGGAGAGAGGAGAAGATGGTGAAGAGTTTGTGTGGGTCAGATGCAGATGATTCCAATTTCCCCCTGTAGTAGGATGCTTTAGCGGCAGCAACTTCTGTTCTAAACCTGGAGAGAAGAGACTGATAGGAGTGGAGGTCGGAGTCGTGTTGTGACTTCCGCCACTTCCTTTCAGCCAGTCTTAGCTCTCTACGGTTGTTGCAGAGAACATCTGACAGCCACGGGGAAGGTGGAGAAGAATTTGCTGACCTAGGGGAGAAAGGGCAGAGAAGGTCGACAGAGGTGGAGATAGATGAGAGGAGTGTGTAGGTAGCAGTTTCAAGTGGGAGAGAGGAGAAAGATTCAAGATGAGGAAGAGTGGTCAGGACAGTTGAGGCAAGAGCTGAAGGGGAAACAGAGCGAAGAGTGCGGTGAAGAGTGGAAGAGCTTGCAGAAGTGGTGGTTGAAGGAGCAGAGAGGGAGAGTGAGAAGGAGAGAAAGTGGTGATCAGAGAAGTACAAAGGAGTCACAGCCACATCCAGAGCAGGGACAGGTCTGCTGAAGATCAGGTCCAGAGTGTTCCCTGCTCTGTGTTGGTGCAGACTGGTTGAACGCGAGATCAAAGGAGGATAGGATTGGGAGAAGGCATGAAGACTGGAGTTTCTCTGATGGAAGGTTGAAGTCGCCGAGTAGAATAAGTGGGGCGTCAACAGGGAGTCCACTCAAGAGAACATCCAGTTCATCAACGAAACTGCCCAAAGGACCAGGAGGATGATAGAGAACAATGATTTGAAGTCTAGTGGGAGAAGAGACAGTAACAGCATGGTATTCAAAAGAGGAAATGTCAAGATTAGAAAAAGAGAGCGGGGTGAAGCGCCACAGAGAGAAGTAAACCGGTGCCGCCGCCCCTGCCAGTCTTTCGTGGAGAGTGGGAAAAGGCAAAGGCAGACGACAAGGCAGCTGGAGTTGTCCGGGGTGATCCACGTCTCAGTCAGTGCCAGGAAGTTTAGAGACCGAGCAGAAGTAAAAGCTGAAATGAAATCTGCCTTCTGCACTGCAGACTGGCAATTCCACAGTCCTCCAGTTACCATCACATTGGTATTAGAACAAGGTGGGTAAATGAGGTTACCAGAATTGCAGCGTCTGCATCGGTATCTGCACCTCCGGCTGCTGATACAAACCACACCTAATTTATCAAGACTGGAGGCACTTGGCTCCTCCTCTGCAATTCACAGAAGAGACTGATAGGAGTGGAGGTCGGAGTCGTGTTGTGACTTCCGCCACTTCCTTTCAGCCAGTCTTAGCTCTCTACGGTTGTTGCGGAGAACATCTGACAGCCACGGGGAAGTTGGAGAAGAATTTGCTGGCCTGAAACTACACCTGAATCAGCACCTCAATCAACTAGTAAGCACCAAGCTTCTATGTTAACCTTAAAACAAGAGTGTTAGCAGAATCTACTTAGAAGTATATTTAAAAACCAGCCTACCTTACAAGCTAAAGATGACCCCAAGTAAAAAAGCAAGCAACACTTCACCACTTCACTGAGATTCGGAGGGATTTGGATAACATCCACTTACCTGTTTTTTCATTAAAAATAGGAAATGTTAATAAAACAAAGAAAATAAAAATATGTACAATTCAATATGAATACCTTTTGTTTGTGTGTGTGTGTGAATGTCTTTGTGGTTCACAGGTTGTAGTTTGAGGTGTGAATGTGCAAAAGGTCCAGTCTGTGGAAAGGTAAGTATTTCCTCCTACCGCGCTACAGATGAAAACATTAAATAAAAAAGAATGCTTCTCAGGTCAGTGATGTCCTCAGGGTGTGTGAACTGCTTTACACACGGTCCCAGTTCAGAGAGGCTCGCCATCCAGCGTAGAAAGGTCCCATTTGAACACTGGCAAAAAAACCTGACCTATAAAAGGTCATAAATCTCAGTTAATTTCAAGTTTTAACTGACTGTGAACATCAACTTAACCACAGAAATATACAATTTAACAGCACTTATACACAGTATTTACAGTTTCTTTAACAATTAAATGAGCTTATTTACAGTATATGAAGCTTCTATGAAGAAGCAGAGTGGACTGCATGGTTTGGCTTTTAAGGGGTTAACCTCTCGGCAGCGCGAGGCTAAAACTACGCGCCTTTTTTCCAGCCTCACGCGGCCCAGCCTGTGGCTACACACGCTGAAGAAATCTCAAATAAGAACAAAAATAAACGTTTTAATGTCCAACGGATATCATTTTTAAGCATACTCAGTTATCACCACCATAAATCATTTAATACAGTTACACAGAGCTGTCTAAGCACGGGCATGCCCAGCACTGAACCCCACAGAAAATACACGGCTAGCTTAGCATAGCCGGCTAAAGCTAACTCACCGATGTGAAAATCCAGTAAATCCCAGCTAATAACGCTCCTCTTTCACCAGCGGAGTGTTTTTCGGGTCCGACGACCCAGCGCTTTAAGTAACTGAAGGCTTAGCTAGATATTACGATGGCTTTTATCACATAAATCCAACCTTTCTAACTTTCTGACACTTTCTCCTCCAGGGAACACCACTGCTCATGGCGGCTGCTTGACCAGCAGGAAGATCTCGGTCAAGGTCAGCCGAATTTCCTGCGCATGTAAATCTAACTAATCACCTTATTGGCTGGTAGGTGTAACATAATGCTTAAATATGTAAAATAATTAAAAAAAATAATAATAATAATAATTATTTCTGGACTTAATAAAGTTTTTTTTTTTTTTTTTTAAAGTGTCTTTATTTACATTATTTTCTCAACTTAGCTTGGATCTAGTTTAGGTATTTATTATAAATAGGTTATCTGCTATTTATTTATTTTTAAATTAAGAATTAATTATTATTATCTCAAATCTGCTTAATACTATTTACTTTTACTAAAAAAATGTACTTTAATCAGGCTTTTATAACCTGGGTTACAAAAGGCATCCGGATTAAAGTAACTCGAAGGTCTAAGAATATGGCAGCTCGTAATTCATAAGGCAAGCTGTCTAATTCATTTACTTACAGTCACCTCGGGTACAGAGTGTCGGAGTCAGTAGAGCGCCTGAATTGACTCAGAATCACTCATTGGGATGACGGCGGCCGCCTCTGTCTGTTTCTGATCCTGTCTCTGAAAACTCTGGACCCAGAGGAATATTGGGATCTTGGTGGAACCTCCAGAACTGTGGTAGTGGGATTTGCTTCTCTGCACTTAAAGAATCAACTCGATCAGTCAGTCTTAGGAATGTAGAGAAACACTTTAATCCTGAAGTAAACAACCGGTGATGAGGCTGGTGTGAAGATGATAGACTCCATTGTTTCACAGTATCAAAAGCCACCATCTGTCTGTTCCTGAAAACAACGTATACATAGAATATTGAAATATCTGAAAAGATCCCCCCACAATATTGCAGCGTCGACGTACCAGACAAGAACACCAGATTCACCATTTGACTTTTTTTGTGACATAGATGGAATTTGGCTTCCCCCTGTAACTCACTCTCACACACACACACACACAATGAGCAGCCAGGGCCTTGCTCAAGAGTGGCAGTTTGCAGAGCCCAGGTATCGAACCCACAACGCTGTCATCAGTAGCCCGGAGCTCTAATCGCTGAGCTGCCACTGTCCCCTACAGCTGCTTATCGTTACCAGATTTTCGCCATTATTACTGGGCTTTGAACATCAGGGCTGTTCCTTTTTGTTCCACATGTTGCTCTTCTCAGAACTACCCATACCAGAATCTTTGTCTGACTGTTCACTAAACCAGACTGTGAAACAGCAGTTTGCAGTTTGGAGAAGCCTTTTCACTAAATTAATTATCTATATACAGCTTGATGACGAAAATAAACATTCAGTCTACAACAGCAATATTCGTGGTGACTCCTCAAGGGCTTTATCTGTTCAAAAGGGGCTGGCTAAGACTGCTTAGATTACTTAAAGAGAAAGAGGAAAACCCCTCCTACCTAAAACTGGGTGCAGTGGTGAATTTAATACTACTTGGCAACCTGTCTTGACTTAGATAGACAATATGGACTCTGAGGATTAATTGGCTCGTTAGCTCCCAGTCTGAAATCTATTTCACTATTTAAAATTCTGCAACCATTTACATTTACTCTTTTACCCTTTGCGTTTCTTTGGTCACTTGTATGTGCTTTTATAACTTCATATTCAGAAATTACCTGTATTTTTAGTTAGAGTTTTAAGTTCATCATAAATGTAAGACTTCGCTTCCAGGGGTCTCTGTGTGAACTGATTTTATGACCCCCACCAATGTAATAAACAGACCTGCGCCTTTGATTTAGTTACACAGAGATCTAGTGAACTAAGGTGGTTCATTTCAGATGGGCCTGGACATGTACTGGCTTAAGCAGGGGGACACACAAGATTGGAGTCTGACTGTTTGACCCCGTTAAATGTATAAAAAACACCTGTCCACAGCCCCAAACAGGTGCCATTAATACAGGTAACGAGTGGAGGAAAGTAGAGCTTCTTAAGAAAGGTACAGGTCTGATAGGTTACATGTTAATACTGTGAGTCACAGGCAGCCTCAAGCCTCATGTTCCATCGGTGGAGTTTCGACTGCCTCTACAACAGCAGCTGGATCTGCCGGTCAGGAGATATTACTCCTCCGCGGTCACCATGTTCCTCCAGAGTAAACACAGAGACAGAAACGCAAACTTAAAAAGACTATAAAGTAGGGATGGCCGCTTGGCCAAATTGATACCATTCGAGTCACTATCGACGTTCACAGCTATGAGTAACCAGGTTCATACTGCATGTGTGGTCGTGTGGTCATTATAACATGGTGCTAACTTTGCCTTGCTAATTTGTTTGACTCTGATTGAAGCAACATTTTCAAGGCAAGAACGGAGTACAGTCTGCAGATCATCTGTTACATGCTCTAGATCTTTAGGGGGAAATGAGATGGAGATGGAGAAATCTAGAAGTTTATTAATGAAAACACTAGCTGTCCAGCATTTAGCTTCAGAACCTGAGGCTTGGGTTGTGCATAGAACTGAATCATAAATCGTGGTGACTCCGCCACGACAACTTCTGCATGAGTAACTGCAATAGCTAAACCTGGGAGTCGTCGATGCATTCAGAACAAAACAGCGACAGCCTCTGAACTCTCACCAAGGACGTAACAAACACAGCCAAAAATACGGTACCAAGTTCCCCATTAAAGAGTACAATCCTTGTTCACAGTAACTATGATGTTTCACATTATGCAGTAGAGAGCATGAAGATCAAGGGTAAGATTGATAAACTGAACTGTGAAGTCTGCAGACAAGAGAAATCTGCTCAGAGTAGAAACAGAACCTGATGCTCGAGCAAAAGCAGTACTTGAACTAGTACATACTGACCTAGCTGCTCCTATAGATCCAGTGTATGACACATTTACTCTGACCCCTCTCCCAGAAGCTGAGCATGCAGTGAGAGGAAGGTGGGTCTAAGATTTAAAACTGTAGATGGACCAGAAACGTGATCTAGATGAAAATGGCTTTACACTGAAATCAGGAGGATAATACTGATAATCTGGGTCGATGATCATTTACCAGTTTTCCTACCCTTAGGATGGAGGCAGCAGTAACACAATCCTCGAATATCATTAAGAGTCGCAGTATTGAATAATGATGTTGTAGCAAAAGAATTTATTTCAATTCTACTAAGATTTTTAAAGCAAATTTTCTGAAGCTCCAAATACAAACAAATGTGGAGGACAGACAGTCTCCATACTGCAGGGTTTTTCTGAGATACTATGAGGGACACTGATGGATTACTTTTTAAAACAAGCAGAGAAATGACAGAATAAATATAAAATCCAGTAAATCATGTAAATAACTTACCTGCCCACTATGTGACGCATCTGTCCCGCAGCCAGCAGTGGAGCTCAAAAAGCTGGGTAAACGGCTCGCTCACTCATCGATAGGTGGGCAGGGGGCAGAAGACTATGTCCAGAAGCGTGCAGCAGTGTTCCAGTAGAGAATGATGGTACTGAAGGATTCACGCTGCCAATTCAATTCTAAGTTTATTTATATAGAGCCTTTAACAACAAATGTCACAAAGCGCTTCACAGAGATCCGGGTCCACACCTCTTATGAGCAAGCACCACAATGGTCCAAGGAACCCATCTGCCTTAGGTCGACCCGCACAGCACAAACAAATAACATTACCCAAAGAACTAGACAGAGATAATGAAGAGCTCTAGATAATGTAGAAGCAGGTTATGAGGTTCATGTTAAAGTCCATACTGAGTAAAGGGACAGGCCTGATTCTGGAACATGGATAAATGGACACCTCCAGACAGGATGGCAGGGCATCTCAGTGAGTGCGAGAGTGAGAGAGAGACAGACGGACAGACATAAACAATAAAACCCACCAAACGTCACACACAAACAGCCAACTGATCATCTACCACAGCACACACAGCATCACCAACACGCAGTCTGGAACTTCAGCAGTTTATAATATGCAAATTCCACACTGACGCGAGATCTGACCAGTGTCTTCAACAGCAGCACCGGGTCAGTCACACCTTCACCTCGAAGGCTATTCCGCCTTGTAAGCCAGATGGATAATTTTGCCTGTCCAAACAGAAAGTTCAGTAGGCAGGACCTCTGACGCTGAGACAGTAGCGTGGACCCAGTATGAATATGTCTAATCTGAAAGGGTCCCCAACCTTCGCACACACCCCTCAGCAAGTCCAGCAGGGGTTCCAGGCACATGCACCCAGCAAGCACGTGCTCTACCGTCTCAGGCCTCCTACAATATGGACATCAACAAGGAGGTTCAAGTGAGCAGCATGCTTGTTCGTGGCCAAGGCCCCATGGATTATCCTCCACTGCAGGTCCCGAATTCTTTTGGGCACAGGCAGTTTATACAAAATTCGCCACCTGAAATTTGCCATGCTGTGCTTACCCAAGAGACCCTGCCACCAGTGCTCTCTTACCTCCCTCAAGGCACCAAAATTCCTCATCTTCACAGCCACTCCATACAGTGCCTTACTGCTGACAGTCGAGAACTCCCCTCGGCTCGGAGAAGAGAAGGTCAGGAGGTTACCCCTACCCTCTGCTCCTCAGCAGAGCACACGCAGACTCACTCCACTCCACATCATGGTACAGCAGCCTCTGTGCAGCCTTCAACCTGAAAGCCAAAACCCCACTTTCAAGGTCCACCAAACCTTGCCCACCCTCATGAGTAGGTAGATTGAGCACTGCAACCTTCATCCAGTGGTATCCAGTCCAAAAAAAAAAGTCCTCTTCCTCTGGACCTCAGTCAGCAGACCAGATGGAGCATTTAAAACAATCAATCAGTGCCACAGTGTTGATGTCACTAGGTTCAGCACCCTACCACCGGTATGACACTTGAGGGAGCAGCCATTTTCACTCCTCCAGCTTTCTAACCCAACCCCATCCTGAAACAGTGACCAACAGGCCGACTCAATCCCCTTCCCACCTGAACCAGACAATAAACATTAGAATACAGCAGCTCAATGTAACTGACCAATTTCGGATTTGGGGAGCAGTTTGTCACGAAGTCTCGAAAAGGTAGTCATGGTCCACTCGATCAAACGCCTTCACCTGATCCAAGGAAATCAGGCAAAAGTTTACATCAGTAAGGTTGGAAAGATTGATCAGATCCTGTATTAAAAACATAATCCATAATCCATAGTGTCCATAATCGAGCGCCCTGGTATACAGTACGATTGGCCCGTGTGCACAATGGATGACTTAAGATGATTAAGATGATCTTTAAGGCGGTTGGCCAGAAGCTTCGAGAAGATTTTGTAGTCACAGCACAGAAGAGCTACTGGACGCCAGTTTCTAATGTCACACAGATCTCCCTTTTTTGGGAGAACGGACAGAACCGCCCAGAGGCCCAGAGGCAGTTCTCCTGCACAATGCATTCACATAACATTTCATACAGGTCAGAACCAACCAATTTCCAGAACGCTTTATAAAACTCCACAGGCAGACCATCCACCCGCCCTCTGCAATGTCGAGGTGTGAAGTTCATGTACTGAGATTGGTTGATCCAGGCTACACTTCTGATCCAAAGACAACTTATGCAGGTTTAACAGCAAGGATTTCATGCATGCAGTATCACCTGGATCAGCTGTAAATAAAGCCGAATGAAACTCAACCGCCCTCTCCTGCATTTCCCCCACATGGGAAGTTAGTCTCCCATCAGACATGTCCAACCCATGCATCTGTTTGGGTTCATTACAGCCAAAAACAATCCAAAAACAAAAAGACGTAGGGGCATCCATTTCACTGAACAGTTTAAAACAAGCTCTCAAGAGCACCTTTTGCTCTCTCTTGCAGAAAAGTTCCCAGTTCTCTGCGCAGCGCCGCCAAGTCAGCTTCAAGGTCCAAAAGAACCCTCCTCCTTCCCATGGTGGATAGGGCTGTATATTGTTGGCAGAATAGTCTGAGCTTTCCCCACATCCCACCCCTGTCTGAGAGAATCATAGTCCCCTTTCCTTAACCTCCACATTTCCCAAAACTGCTGAAAAGCAGAACAAAAGGCAGCATCTTGATATTTTAATATTCACTTTGAAAAAGCAGACGATCCATTAACAAAGGCGTTTGTATCAATTTTAGATTCTGTTGGCATTAGATAGACAGAACAAAAGGCAGCATCTTGCAAGAGCTGTAAATTAAGCACAGTTGCTCTGTGCTGCCGTACACAGTGGACAACTGAACCAACACAAAATGATGGTCTGACAAAACCTACAGGAAAAATTGAGGCTCTAAGCAAACTATTAACGTGGTCTTTCAGTAGATATAAGCCATCTAAACGAGCAGCACTGACCCACCCCATCCACCACTTTAACCCAAGTAAATTGTTTTAGAGGGGTTTTTCAGCCTCCAAGATTAAAGTACCTACATCTGTTAATATCCCAGCAGATGAAGCATGAGGCTCTCGTCCCGCTCTATCCATTACACTATTAGTTGTGCAGTTCCAGTCACCACCTAAAACAATAAAAGCATCTTGGGAAACTTGACAGTTCTTTTTGTAAGGACGTGAAAACAGCCACTCTCCCCCCCGCCCCCCCCTAATTAGGTGCATAAATATTTATAAACACATACATACTCCACCAATTAATATCCACATCAACCCTTAACAGTCGTCCTTAACACACCTCCTTCACCAGAGACAAAACTAGGTGGGGAAGGATACAAAAAGCTCTCAGATTTCCGTCTCCTCCCATTTATTTAAATCTAAAAAACATCTAAATTCGTAGGGCAAGCGGCCTAATTAATTTACTTACAGTCATCTCGGGTACAGAGTCTCAGAGTCAGTAGAGCGCCTGAATTGACTGAGAATCACGGTCATCAATAGCCCGGAGCTCTAACTGCCCCTACATCTGCTTATCGTTACCAGATAATCCCATACCAGAATCTTTGTCTAGCTGTTCACTAAACCAGACTGTGAAACAGTCCCTGAAAATCTGGCTGCAGTTTGGAAGAGTCTTTTCACTAAATGAATTATCTACATAGAGCCTGATGATGAAAAACAATGTTCACTACCTCTACCATTGATAAGGCCTTTTCATCTTGGAGAGAAAAAGGAGGAAATGTCTTAAAGGATCCGTTTATTGATAAAAAGTTTGTATCCTTTGAACTTAGAACTGAATTTAATCCTCAAGCTCATTTTTTCAGGTATTTGCAGCTACGTAGTTTTGTGTCCACAAACTTCCTCGTCATTATTAGATACGGTTCTGAAAGTCAACCCACAGATAAAAAAATGTAACTGGCACCATATCTGTTACTGAACTCATTTCATATTAAACCCTTACAAGTATTAAAGCAGCAGTAGGTGGAGGATTCATCTGTCCATCAATATATTTACTGGACATCAATATCTTACTCTGGACTAAAACAAGGCTGGCAGAATTGGTTTAAAACATGAATCTAATGTGTGATAGATCTCAAACAGAATCAACACAGGCACACGTTCTGGTTTTGTCTAAAAATGACAGTCTTTTGGAATTATGTCAGGAGTCTTCAAACGGCCAACCCAGCCTTCCCCCACAACAGCGAATGGGTGACGTCTCGGCGGCATAGCCGGAAAGCTAAGGCTAATGCTAGCGCAAAGGCCGAAGCTAGCCCCCCGATTCACGTGTCAAACAGGTTTGCCCCGCTCAGCGAAACACCCGCTGAGGAGCCTGTTCACAGTACTCTGGTAATAGGAGACTCTATTGTTCGACACGTGAAAATAGCTCGTCCTTTAGGGGCTCCAGCAGTGACCGTTAGCTGTTTACCGGGAGCCAGAGCGCCGGACATTAGCGGCAACCTTAAGCGAACAGGAGATATTCGAGGATAGTGATTCATGTAGGGGCCAATGATATCCGTCTGCGGCAGTCAGAAATAACTAAGGATAATATTAAAGAGGTGGTTAAACTGGCCCAGACGATGTCCGATGCCGTGATTTGCTCTGGTCCCATCCCAATGAGGCGCGGCGCTGAGTCCTACAGCCGACTCACAGCGCTGAACCGCTGGATGTCCAAGTGGTGTTCCGAAAATCATGTGGGCTTCATAGATAATTGGTTAAAGTTTGAGGGCAAGCCTGGTTTTTTAGGTAGGGATGGTGTCCACCCCACGCGGGAGGGTGCTGCCTTACTTTCGTGCAGCATAGCCCATAGTCTGCTAGTTAGTCGGCAGAGGAGTGTAAAGGACTGCTGACAATCCAGAGCCGAGACCAGGCCGCAGACAGACCGGGTAAACCGACTGCCTGCAAGCTGCTTTGAGGCGTCACCCAGGTTTCACTGTATTGAGACTGTGTCTGTGCGCCGAATTAAAGCCAAACAGAGAACATCTAGATCAGCTCGTTTTAATAATTTAATCAGTGTTAAAATCTCTCATTTCAACGATAACAGCAGCACCTCAGACCTAAAGCTCGGTCTACTTAACATTAGATCACTATCCTCGAAAGCAGTGATCGTAAATGAAATTATATGTGATCAGAAACTAGATGTTTTCTGCCTCACCGAAACCTGGATTAGACCTGATCAATATATAGCTCTAAATGAAGCCACCCCCGCAGGCTATAAATATGTACATAGCCCTAGATTATCAGGCAGAGGAGGTGGAGTATGTATAATCTACCAGAATACACTAGATATTATTCATAAACACTGTAACACCTTCACTTCTTTTGAGCTTATCTACATTAATATATCAAATCCGGCCACAAATAAAAATGTTTTCTCACTGATTAATATTTATAGGCCTCCAGGGCCCTACTCTGAATTTTTAAAAGAATTCAGTAATTTTTCTGCAGACTTGGCAGTGTGCAGCAACAAAGTTATAATAGTAGGAGATTTTAATATTCACTTTGAAAAAGCAGACGATCCATTAACAAAGGCGTTTGTATCAATTTTAGATTCTGTTGGCATTAGATAGATAGATAGATAGATAGATCACTTTATTTATCCCACAGGGAAAGTCAGTTTTTACAGCAGCAAAATCAAAACAAGAGAGCAGCATGATAGAGGCATAAAAGCGTAAAAAGTGATTGTAGTGCAGTAATAATTACATTAATATAATGTAATATACAGAATGAATTATGTGTAATGTAACAGTGCAGTAACTACATTAATATAATGTAGTGATGTAAGGCATCCTGGGGTATCATTACAGTATAGAGTTTTAAAGTGGCAGTGCAGATGACAGAGCTGTGTGGCAGTACATACTGATGAACAGAATAGTGTCCGATTGAGAAACAGCGGGACTGTTCTATTAGTACACTCAGTGCACAATAATGTCCCGGCACAGTGACTAGGCGTTGTACAGCGAGATCGCTGTTGGGAGAAACGATCTCCTGTACCGTTCCTTACTGCTGCAGAGCTGAAGGAGCCTGTTACTGAAAGTGCTCCGCTGCTTGACCAGTAGATCATGGAGGGGGTGGGAAGTGTTCTCCAGAATGGCAGTGAGTTTGCTCAGAGTCCTCCTTTCCACAACCACCTCAAAGCCTTCCAGAGAGCAGCCCAGGACTGATCCAGCTTTCCTGATCAGTTTGTTGAGCTTTCTGGCATCTCCACTCCTGATGCTGCCTCCCCAGCAGATTGCAGCAAAAAAGACAGCACTAGCAACAACAGACTGGTAGAAGGTCTCCATACAAAACGTACAAAACGTACAAAACGTAACTGGACCCACACATTACTGTAATCATACCTTAGATTTAGTCCTGACCCTGGGTGTTAGCATTGATCAGCTAAATATTCTACCTCAAAGCTCAGTAATATCAGATCATTATCTAATCTCCTTTGAGCTACATCTTAGGCAAAATGTAAATTCTTCTCCCCAACACTGCCTAAAGCGCACAATAACACCAATGACAGCTGTACAGTTTACAAAAAATCTCCCACCCCTATCAACCTTAGCTTACACTCCGTCAGACCAAACGGAGCTCGTCAAATTAACAAACGATCTAGAGAATACCCTTCGATCAACCTTAGACAAAGTAGCACCGTTCAAAAATAAAATGATGAGGCAAAAAAGGCTCGCACCGTGGTACAGTGATCAAACTCGTACCTAAAAACAAACAGTGCGGAAACTAGAGCGTAAATGGCGGACGACCAAACTACAGGTGTTCCACTCTGCGTGGAAGGACAGCCTTAGTCAATATAGAAAGGCACTCATTAAAGCTCGCTCAGTGTATCTGGCCTCGCTGATCGAGAAAAACAAAAACAAAAACAATCCCAAAGTTCTTTTTAATGAGATCTCTAAACTTACTAAAAGCCAGGCAGATACTCAACCCCAGATCCCAACATCTTTAACTAGTCATGTTTTTATGGACTATTTTAATAATAAAATAGAAAATATTAGACAACAAATCCAACCCTGCTTATTAAATCAAACATGGCCGTCACCTGATGTAGTTGCTTTAGAACAAAACTTAGTTGTAGAACAAAGGCTGGAAGCCTTCTACCCACTTCCTATAGAAAAATGTCTACATAGTGTTGCCCGTACCCCACCCCTCTTCCGGGGCGCAACACCTTGCGTGTTCGTTTTGTGGAAAGAGTCGCAGACGAGTGGAGTGAAGTTAGAAGCAAACCAAAGTATTTATTTAAGAATGCTGGATCCAGGAGAACAAATGCATTAAAGACAGTGTATCAACCATCCCAAAGCAAAGTTCTGACCCCGTTCTCATCTGACTCCACGTTTATACCCCAAATGACGTGAAACCTGCCGATGAGGCGTTTCTACAGATTAGTCTATGTGAATATGCAAGATGGCACATGTTAGTACTCAGATTCACGTGTCTGACTCCACCATCATGCTTGACCTTGACTATGTTTTGTATTTTCTCAAAGCTGGACAGTGTAGCATTCTCTATGTGTGTGCGAGGCAGCTGCAGGTTAGGGAGTTACCCACACAGAGAGAAGGCCGCTTTGTCCGACCCTATCAGCATCCCCTCTACCCACACAGAGAGAAGGCCGCTCCGTCCGACCCTATCAGCATCCCCTCCATATCACTTCAGTTCAAACAAAGTACATCAGTCCCAATTGGGGCCAACACGATGGTCCATGACAGTGACTTCAGACACATGGAGTGGCCTCACTTGTCATGCTGATGTATAGTTTTAGTAACGCAAATGTCTTTAAGCGTGAATCACCCGCCTTTACCATAGAACTCCATATGTTACATGTTAATGTGTCTCAGGAGGCCATGTCATGTGAGTTAGTAGGCCATACAATGTAATAAGGTTATAATATGTCTTATGAGTAAATATCATGTAAGTTAGTAAGTGGGTGAGTAATATGCCATGCAAAGTGACTCTATATGTCGCACACCAATACGTGTTACAAGTGGGTATTATGTGGGTTAGAAACAAACTATACATTGTTAGCTATGTGTGTAAGCCTACATGATATAAGTATCGGATAATCATTTGTATAGATGCATAGAAAATACAAGGTTTCACACAATGATTATGTAGTTGTTAATACTAAGTTGAGTAATCATTATTTAAGGATAATTTGTCAACAAACACAAGGTATAATAAACATTTTACTACAACAATCTCCCTTTTGACGTGTCCTCGAAGACACGTCAACACACTTGTAGTTCCTCCAAACATGTGTTTGACATGTGGTTTACATTTGTGAGAGCGAAAACCTGTCCGGCAGCCAACCAACCAATTTTGACAGGAAAAATTCTCTCACAACCCCTCTGCCCCAGGCGGCCAATTTTACCCATGTCAATGGAGGAAGTGACATTATTCCCATATAGTTATCCCCACAATGGTTTTTTATAACAGTTCCTCCTGCTCTTCCTCACAGTCCAAAATAGGTAACATATATGGTGGTTTGCTGTCTTTACCCTCCATCATACGTGTGATCATTCGTTCTACCAAGGATCGAATACAAGGTACACAACAGCATCCGCACGTGATCAAAATAGCCGCGAATACTGCTACGGCTGAAGCCATGGATATAAACACGCCCTTCCACTGTCCGAAGGTTCTTTCCAGCCACTTAGTGATTGGATTATCTACCCCCGTGTTTTCTGCCATTTCTCTAGACAGAGCTTTTAGAGCCAGTAAGGCTTTAGTGACCTTTCCGTCTGGGGCCGTGTTATTTGGGATTACGGTACAACATACATCTCCGAACATGTGACAAACACCGCCCTGGTTCGCGAGGACCATGTCCAAGGCTATACGATTTTGTATGGTCATTAGCGAAGTTGCCGATAGCTGTTCTGATAAACCAGTTATCGCTGCCCCCGTAATGTTAGCCAGTCTCATTACTTGGTAATTTACGTAATTAATCCGATCGACGTTTTTGTTTGGTGTTATCCAAATGAAGATACTTTCCCATCCGGCGGCTATCTGATCTACTAGTTTATGTTCGTCTGGTACTCCTCTAGGTATTCCAATTGCGTCTATGTACGTAGGTGTATTTTTAGTTAAGTCGAAATCATAATCATCCGATCTTCTACGCCTATCGGGATTAGAAGTAGTTTTGTGCGGACCGTACATGGTGATTGGAGAAATTAGTCTTACCATAGCGCACAGGCCTTGACTACGCGTGGGTAGTCTTAGCAGTAGGGTCGATCCTCCGCAATAATAATATAGGCCCGCTCTGGCCCATGGCCCTATAGAACTACCGGAATCGCTATCAAATATCGTGTGGCACCAGTTATGGTTTATGTTGCCTAATTGTCTTGGGTTCTTTGTCTCGTTCCCTGCTACATGGTTAAAGCAAGTAAAGTTGCCTGATTCAGGGATCTGGAATGGTCCTGAGCCGGTGTTGTTTGCTATGACTGGGAAAATGTTCGACAGGGCAGTACAGTTAGCCGGGTTGGGCATACGTGTTAATTTAATCATACACTGGAATCCTATTGGGTCTTCTATCGGAAATAGTGGGGCTGGACCTAAAAACAATGTTGGTCTGGCTGCGGCACAGGCCACGCACCCGTCCATGTTAGCTTCTCTGGCTTGCGCATTTATCCATCTAATCCACAAGTTACTCCCTTCAAACCCTGTACTTAGCTTTACGATCTGTTCGGTTGTCCAGGTAGAATAGTCCGCTCCCAGTATAGGTCGATCCCCCCCCCCACTATTGTTTGTTAGGATTTTTGTATCTTTGATAGTGTCAGTTGGTTCGTTTTTAACTCTAACTTTAATCCATCCCACAGGGTCATTACCACGTACATCCACCCCGACCCCCATGAAAAATGCTGAAGACTTTTCCCCATTAGGATCGGTTTGCCATTCCAACGCAATAGTAATTAGGTTGTCTATTGGACCATTATCCCTCTGTATGTTTAGTTTATGCCATTGTTTCCGTTCACGAGTCGCCCATCGTTCAGTCGGATCCCAATTAGCATGTGTTGACCTAATTACGTTCTCCCACTTGTTACAAGGTCTAGCCTTATAAGCTGCTTGGTCGGTGTTACGGTTACACTGAAGATTATTATCGCGCGACCAGCACAAGTACACCGCCTCCCCCTTGTATCCGAACTTAGTTTTGCCACAGTTAACTAATTCGCACAAATTCACTGTCCATGCGGTCGTCTCGCCCCAATAATAGTCTAATTCTATGCCTCCCCAGTGTCTAATGCATTTTGACTTAGACTGATCGTTAGTTGATCGTTTGGTTCTGTTTAGTTGTGTCGGCCGGTCCTTGGTTGTTATGTTTGTCTGGCGTACGATCGCTGATATATTGACAACTGTCCCTTCTACCGTTATTGGTTGTTCCTGACTTGAGACAATGGCCAGTGTTGTGATCATTATACCCATTAGAGTAATTGTTATTATTATCTGCAACCATGTTGGAAGAACTGGAGGAAGTGGTGGTTCGTTATGGTGTCTGTATTTTGCCCTTTGCCACCCCCTTTTCCCGTACCAAGCCATTATTAGACAACAAATGTGTTTTCCCTCTAAGTTTCCCTCTACTTAGTAAACTATTGTCTATAACCCTATATGTGTAAGTGTTAAAGTTACAATGTGTGTTTTTTTTTTTTTTTTTTTTACAATCTCTTAGTTCAAGGCAACCTGTAAAGAAAAAATGTTTTATTGTTCTGGGCCACCGTCAGTGCTGGACAGCTCCTCGGTGGCTCCCCTCGGGCCCAGGGGTGCTCGGATGTCGCTTGTCGTCAGCTCGGTGTCAGTTGGTCAGGTAGATGCGCTCTTGTCGCGCATCTCTCTCTCAAGGCGTGCTCAGATGGCACTTGTTGCTGATTGGATGCTTGCTTCTGCACCTGTTGGTCCCCGGGTGGCAGTGCTGGCTTGCACTGAGATAGGTGGTACCACGAGCTGCCTTTGCTCTGGAGTCGTACCGCGTGGCTGGTTCTCTCTGTCACCTGGAATGGACCTGTCCAGCGAGGCTCTGACCACTTTCGCTTAATGGCTCTCAGGTACAACCATGGGGCCACGGCCACCTCCGGGGGTATCTCGCGGTCCTCGTCTCCTCCTCTGTTTCTCCGTACCTGTACAGATAAATCCTCACACACTGATTTTAGTTTCAAAAACAGCTGTCGATATGTATCTGTTGTAATCCCAGGCGAGCCTGTATCGGGGCTCAATCTTGTTTTTGGGCCTGGAAATGCTATGCCTCTGACCAGTTCAAATGGGGAGAAGCCTGTGCTTCTATTAATTGAGTTCCGAATGCTGATCAGGGCCATTGGGAGGGCATCTAGCCAATTCATGCCCGTGGTCAGTGTAATCTTAGCTAGCTTGGATTTTAAATTTTGATTCATCCTCTCCACCTGACCCTGTGAGGCAGGATGATACACACAACCATAGCTATGGCGCAGCCCCAACGACTGCTCCACCCACTGCAGTGTCTTGCTCGTAAAATGACTCCCATTATCTGAGTGAACCTTCCTGGGGAACCCGTGTTGTGGTATCCAACAATTGATCAACATCTTGCACACAGACCTGGCATCCTCTTTTATGGTGGGAATTGCCTCCACCCACCCTGAAAATCGGTCTACTACCACCAGGAGATACCTGTATCTCCTTACTGAGTCAATCATGTCAGTATAGTCAATCTGAATTTCTTCTCCGTGTGAATCTGGCAATGGAAACTTTCCAGGTGTTAGCTTAAGTGCTTTTGCTACGTTCTGGGTGTTACAAATCTGACATTGGGTGATGTAATCTACCACTAAGGCTGACATGAATGGGTGCCACCATTGTTTTAGATTTTCCAGTGTTTGTTGTCTCCCTACGTGTGCTACTGTGTGTGCTTCTTCTAGAACTGCTTTCGCTAGTGACATTGGTAACACTGCTTGTCCCCTTTGTGACATCCACACCTGGCCGTCTGGACTAGCCCCCTTTGCTAGCCATGTTGACTTCTCCTCTGGACTTGCCTCATCCTGTAGGCGTCTAAGCTCTTGTCCTGTGGGAATCGGTTCCCAGGGTACACTGGAGTCCAACACAAACATGGTGTTGGGTTCCGTGTAGCCTGCTGCTCTTTTTGCTGCCCCATCTGCTGCTTCATTCCCTCTGTTTATCATTGTGTCTCCCTTTTGGTGTCCTTTACACTTTACAATTGCTACTTTGCTCGGTTTGTGTATGGCTGCTTCTAATCGCATTAATTCTGTTTTATGTTTGACTGGTTTCCCAGCGCTTGTGACATACCCAGCTTGCTTCCAGTGTGGAATGTCTACATGTGCTGCTGTCACTACGTATGCTGAGTCGCTGTAGATAGTGACGTCTCTCCCTTCTGCCAATTCTAGTGCTGCGATTACTGCTAGTAGTTCTGCTTTCTGTGCTGATGGATTTTGTTTCACTTCTTCTGCTATGACTGTCCAAAACTCATGTGCCTCCCCCCTTGCTTCCTGGACTACCGCGTATCCTGCTCTGACTCCACCTGTGTTTGTTCTGTACCCACACCCATCTGTCCACAAATTCCACGACCCTGGGATGGGTGTGGCCTGTAAATCTGGTCTTACTTTTCCTTGCCTCTCTACCTGTTCCTCACACTCATGTGGTGGGCCTTCCAGCATCCCCTCTGCCATGTTGACTCCTTCATGTGTGTAGGTGATGTTGGGTGCAGTCAGTGCTTTGTGAATGCGTCTCTGTCGCAAGGGAGTGAGTGTAAACATCTGTGAGTTTATGTATGCCACTACTCCGTGTGTGGTTAGTATGTGCAATGGGTATCCTGCTACCAGATGTGCTGTTTTCTGGACTAATTTGGTCAGTCCTGCTACATGTCTTGTGCACTGTGGTTGTCTCCTCTCTATAAGGTCCAATGGAACACTTAAGTACATTAGCACTGCTCTACCTTCCCCCTTTTTCTGAAACAGTACACCATTAACCAAAGTGTCTGTTTCAGAAACATCCAGGTAAAAAGGTAGTGAATAGTTAGGTCTGGCTAGGTCAGCTGCAGTAGATAAGGCCTGTTTAACATCTATAAATGCCTGTTCTGTTTCTACCGTCCAAGTCAGGTTACCAGACAAATTTCTCATCCCCACGGTTTTCACCATGTCCCTAAGAGGTTGTGTTCGTCCAACAAAGTCAGGAATGTATTGTCTACTATAGCCTGTCAGTCCTAAGAATGCTAACATGTCTTTAACAGTCTCCGGTCTTGTGTGTGACAGTATAGCGGACCTGTGTGTGGCTGACAAGCCTGTCGACCCCTGTGTTACTACCCTCCCCAAGAAAGTAACTCTAGATCTACAGCACTGTAACTTTTGTTTGGACACTTTGTACCCAGCCTTTGCTAAACATTCCAGCGCCGCCTTGGTGGCCTCAAGGCAGATTTCCGGCGTCGTGGCTGAAATAATGACGTCATCTACGTACTGGGTCAAAAGGGAGTGTTCTGGCAGTTGGCATGATTCCAGACTCTGCCTCAGAGCCTGATTAAATAGGCCCGGAGACAGGGCTAGTCCCTGAGGTAGCCTATTGTACCGGAATTGGGTGCCTTTGTGTGTGAATGCACAAATATCTCTGCAGTGTTCTGCCAGTGGCACACAGAAAAATGCGTTAGCTAGGTCAATGCAGGTGAACCACTTCATGTCCGGACCCAACTCTGATAGGGCAGTGTATGGGTTGGGAACTGGAACAGTGGCCGTAGCTAATGCTGCATTTATGGCTCTCAGATCATGGGCCATCCGATATTGGCCAGGTTCCTTTTTTGGAACCGGCAAAATCGGTGTGTTCCATGCTGATTGGCACGGTTCCAGGACTCCGGCCTCCACCAAGGCCTGGACCGTTTTGTCCAATGATTCAACAGCATCTGGCTTGTGTCTATATTGGGGAACCCAAATCGGTTCTGTAGTGGCCATGGAAAATGAGACTGGTGTCTGATCTATGTATCCTACATCGTCTGGGCCTGTGGACCACAGTGTGTCAGGCAGTGATGCCAATAATGCTTCTGTTAGCGGGTGATCAGAGTCCTCACAACCATGGTGTCTAGGTAGCAATTGATGTTGTAATGTGACTGAGATAGGTGAGTTATCAGTGATGTGGTATGTCTGTGTGGACTGTGAAAACATGACGCCGGGCAGCTGGGTCTGGACCCAATCCGTGGCCTCGTTTGCTCTTTTTACCATAGGGCCCAACTGCTTGGCCTCATGCTTCGGATGGAGAGCTAGTGAAATGTGTGGTGCTGCTGTGTCTGACATTTTGTACCAACAGTGTTGTTGTGGTGTCAGTGTGACTGGTGATGCCACCCCTTCAGGACCCACATAAATCCCTGTGGTGTCAACAGACCACTGAGTACCCTCTAATTCTGTCTGAAATGTGTCATAGTAAGTTAAATCTCCCCCTACATCATAGAACAGGGTGACATGGAACGGGTCGGGCGGCGGGATATAGGGTGCCATAGCCCCAATCCAAGGCGACCATTGTTGAAACAGGTCAATTAGTGGTGGTGTTGGGTCTGTTAGTTCAGACAATAGTCCCCAGTAAATGTCCACTGACTCATCCTGTTCTGGCCGTATCAGGTACATTCCATCCGTGTACCCCATCACACCCACAGTGTTATGTCCATCTAGCCATGTAAGAGTAATTCCGTCTGGTTGACATAAAATAGTGACCCCCATTTTCATCAATAAGTCTCTACCACAAATGTTCAAGGGTGCGTGTGGTGCAATCAAAAATGAATGTGACACAGTCTGTACACCAGTATTGACTGGTAACTGTCTTGTTTTTGGCAGTGATGTAGGTTTCCCCGAGAAGCCCCTAACCTGCACAGTTTGTTCACTCATCAGGTGTGCTGGTAATACTGTGGTGATGACTGACCATGTGGCTCCCGTGTCCACCAGAAAAGGGATTTTGGAGGCCCCCACAGTCAATGACAGCATGGGTTCTGCCCTAGCCCTGCTGTCCTGGTGCTCCTCTGGGCCCCGTCAGCGTCCACCCCATGGCTCCATGCTGTACTGTCCAGCAGGATGCTGCCGTGGGGCTGGTTGTGGTGCCGCGTGTGGGTGTGGTGCCTGGTGCGGATATGTCGTCTCAGGTGAGAGTGGTGCTGTACATTGTGCTGCCCAGTGGCCCATGGCCCCGCATCTCAGACATGCACCGGGTCCGGGCTGGCGCCCACCCCGCCACCGTCCACCACCCCGCCCCCTGCCCCTTGAGTAGGGCCGTTGTGGGAAGTATGGGCGTGGTTCATAACTATATGGTGGGTATTGTGTTGGCCATGTCTGGGTGGGCATGTATGCTTGTGTGTTCATGAATGTTTGTGGTTGCTGTGGTGATGTTATCATCTGTGGTGTCTGCTCATTTGGCTGCTGTGTCTGTGGTTGTGGTGCTGCAGTCATAGGCATCATGGTGTCAGGCCTCCGCATCTTTTTATTATCATTAAGTGTCTTCCTGGCCTCTGCCAGTTGAGTTTTTAGCAGTTCCCTTTCTAATTTAATCGTGTCCTTTTCTGTGTCATCAGCTTTCGCCTTATATTTGTCCATGTGGAACAAAACGTTCCTGACCCACTGGTCATGTGGTTTGTCAGGGCCCATATCAGGATCCTCATCAATTTTGTCCTTTATGAGGGCGGGCAAGCCTTTCAAAATGGCAGTTCTAAACCAAAGCACCTGCTGCCCCCTAGCAGGGTGAACACCTGTAGTGTTAGTCCAATCCTCAACTGCTTTAGCCATATACTCCCCTGGGTTGAGTGTTTCATCCCAGGTGTATGATGGTATTGTAGATGCTGCTGTGGTAGGCCACATCTCTCTCATAACGTCAGTGAGGCGCTGTGAGTGAGCGTGGAAAGGGTCATTGTTTGGTTGTGTATATGTTTGGGCTTGTCTTTCTACTTCAGCTGCCTCCATGGAGGTGGTAGACCTTTTTATAATGTTTCTGAAATCCCCCAGGGCTAGAGTCATGCCACCTGTCAGGCTGTCCAGCTTCCTTATCCAAGCTGCTGCTCCACTAGATAAAGGTGGAAGTTGATCAGCTAGAGTCTGTGCATCCGTTAGTGATAAGGGAACATATTTATGTACTCCTGTGCTAGTGGCCACTAGTGGACACATCATGTCTAGGTTCGGTGCACTCCTATATCTCTCAGGTCGGCGTCGAGGTCTGGTGCTTCGTCTCAAAGTGTCTGATATGTCTGTGTTGTGTGTGCCGCTCTCAAGGGCCTGTTGGCGTAATTCCAAGTCTCTGTGTTCTGCTAGAATCATCTGTTCCATGTCATGTAGGGTACGGTTCAAGTCAGCTACTGTTCTGTCCCTTATATGTCCCACTACCCTGCACTCGTCAGCCGGTATGCAGTCGTGATCGTCAGAGTCATCATCAGTTGTCTCATGTCCCTCTAAAGCTGCTGTAATAATGACCGTGGGTTTTGTTTTTTGGCGTAATGGGTTAATAGATGGTTTGGCCAATGTTTGTGTACAGTGATGGCGCTGTTTATCCTCAGTTCTATTAGTCCCCTTTGCATGTAGATCGTCATAACAGCGGGTGTCAGGCTGGTTGTCATTAAGGGTCTCATGTTGTCTGCGCAGTAGAAAGGGATCTGCAGTGTGTGCGTAACTATCTGCTGCCTGCTCTCTGCTGTGAGCTGTGGTGTCAGCTAGTGGTGTGTGCTCTCGGGCTGAGCCCCCCCCCTTTCCTGCTGCTCCACTCTGACTGTCCCTGTGTCTATGGTGAAGACTGGCAACAGAATATCTGCAGGTGAGATGTGTCTTGGGTTGTATGGCGGAGGCAGGGCGTCAGGCCCCTCCCCCTTGTGTTTTGTATACTCACTGTCCACTTCCGCCTTCTCCGCAGATGGTGCGTTCGCCTTCGGCCGGGACGGATCCTGTATTTTCAGTGTGACTAAATCGGGTATCATGCTCAGAAATGCAGTTGTGATAGCTTTCAGCTCTGCTAAGTCCTCCTGTGCTGCTTTAAAGCTATTTTTAGCCTTTGTTCTTTTGAACAAACCAGCCCGCTTCATTTCTGCTTCAGCCTGACCTGATCTGTCTTCTAACTCTTTCTTCATCTGATTAATGCAGTGTATTAAACATGTTCTCTCTCCCGTATGTTTTTGTCCCCATGTCTCAAACCTGCTGATCACACTTTTCTGCACCTCATCTCGCTGTTTCAGATTTATCACACCCTCTTTAACCCCCTGGGCTACCCTCTGTATTTGCAGTTCAAAGGGTTTCCATTCCCAGTTTCCCACGCCGTAAAGGGCATTTAGTTCTTTACTCAAATTTCTACTACTAGCCATGCTGTGTGCAAGGTGCTGATCAAGGATGGATCTCACCTGAATGGGTCTTCGCTCTACTTCTCTCTCAAATGCGATTACGTTAACACCGCAGGGTTTCACGCATTGAGATTTTTCGAGCAGTGTCCTCCCAGGGCTCCCCCTCTGCGCTTCTCCGCAGCAGCCGCTGCGCTCCGCGCTCCTCGGCGGTATATAACAGGGAAAGAGAAGAGGAAAAATTTCAGCTTTCAGCTCAGTGAAGAATTTCACAGTCTGATAATCATATACAGCACAACCGTGTGTTCGTCAAGGCTCTCTCAGGCGCACTGAAAAAGCTCTTGTGTGTATCCTTTACACAACGCTAGGTACGCCTGGTCCCCGACCAGCCGGCCGAGCCGTGCTTACAGAAGCAAGTACCTGTAATTGGCACCCAGTCGCACTTGTGGGCCCTCCGCCCCTTTCACACAGTTAGGCAAAATATGAAACACACAGCGGCGTGCTCACACGCACTTATATGGCCATACAGCCTCTTTTTAAACTAAACATTCACACTTAAACTACATACAGCGCCGTGTGCACGCACTTATATGGACATATCATATATGAGACATACAGCGCTGTGCGCACATGCACTTATGTGAACTCCTTTTAAACTAGACATTCAGGCCAATTACTTGTCTCTGACAAAGCGCCGCCCACACGGTCCCACTATAACCTAGTTATAGTAGTTCGATATTCCAGGTATTACCTATACCTGCAGAGTCGCCAATCCGAGTGAAACAAAATTAAACAGCTGCTTTAATACACAAAATCACAATAAAATCATACAATACAACCCTTTTAGCAGGAACCGCTTCTGCTTTATACAATTAAAAATACACAACAATAATAACCATGACTACTTTGCGAGTGGATCAATCTCGAGGTGAGTCTCCCACCTGGCAATTATCCGACCACCTCGTCAGATGTCGGGGGGATACGCCAGCTTCCAATCCTAACCCTTGCTCCGGAATCACCCGTCGGAGTTACCTTTAGCCGGAATCACCCATCGGCATTAACCATATAAAATAGAAAAACCCTACTCCGGAATCACCCGTCGGAGTTACCTTTAGCCGGAATCACCCATCGGCATTAACCATAAATAAATTGATGTGCTTCCTGCTCCCCTCCAGACAGCACTCGGACCGCCTCACCACTCAAATTTCAGATATTCAATATGCAGAATTCGATTAACAGGCTCTGCTTACCTTTTTGTGGTGTGCGCACGAGTGGATCAGTGCCGGATGCCGTCTTTCGTCACAACTTTCCCACACGTCGGAGGTCACCAATTTGTAGAAAAATGTCTACATAGTGTTGCCCGTACCCCACCCCTCTTCCGGGGCGCAACACCTTGCGTGTTCGTTTTGTGGAAAGAGTCGCAGACGAGTGGAGTGAAGTTAGAAGCAAACCAAAGTATTTATTTAAGAATGCTGGATCCAGGAGAACAAATGCATTAAAGACAGTGTATCAACCATCCCAAAGCAAAGTTCTGACCCCGTTCTCATCTGACTCCACGTTTATACCCCAAATGACGTGAAACCTGCCGATGAGGCGTTTCTACAGATTAGTCTATGTGAATATGCAAGATGGCACATGTTAGTACTCAGATTCACGTGTCTGACTCCACCATCATGCTTGACCTTGACTATGTTTTGTATTTTCTCAAAGCTGGACAGTGTAGCATTCTCTATGTGTGTGCGAGGCAGCTGCAGGTTAGGGAGTTACCCACACAGAGAGAAGGCCGCTTTGTCCGACCCTATCAGCATCCCCTCTACCCACACAGAGAGAAGGCCGCTCCGTCCGACCCTATCAGCATCCCCTCCATATCACTTCAGTTCAAACAAAGTACATCAGTCCCAATTGGGGCCAACACGATGGTCCATGACAGTGACTTCAGACACATGGAGTGGCCTCACTTGTCATGCTGATGTATAGTTTTAGTAACGCAAATGTCTTTAAGCGTGAATCACCCGCCTTTACCATAGAACTCCATATGTTACATGTTAATGTGTCTCAGGAGGCCATGTCATGTGAGTTAGTAGGCCATACAATGTAATAAGGTTATAATATGTCTTATGAGTAAATATCATGTAAGTTAGTAAGTGGGTGAGTAATATGCCATGCAAAGTGACTCTATATGTCGCACACCAATACGTGTTACAAGTGGGTATTATGTGGGTTAGAAACAAACTATACATTGTTAGCTATGTGTGTAAGCCTACATGATATAAGTATCGGATAATCATTTGTATAGATGCATAGAAAATACAAGGTTTCACACAATGATTATGTAGTTGTTAATACTAAGTTGAGTAATCATTATTTAAGGATAATTTGTCAACAAACACAAGGTATAATAAACATTTTACTACAACATTCCACAGCCTGAACTAGAAAAAATTATATCCTCAGCTAATTGTACAACATGTACACTCGACCCGATTCCCTCTAAATTGCTAAAAGAAATTCTCCCAATTATAATCGGACCTCTTTTAACAATTGTAAATTCATCCCTTAGCCTTGGGCATGTACCCCAAACCTTTAAAATAGCAGTTATAAAACCTTTAATCAAAAAAACAAATCTTGATCCTAGCGTATTATCTAATTATAGACCCATCTCAAAATTAACATTCGTATCTAAGATATTAGAAAAAGCTGTGGCCCAACAACTCTGCTTATACCTGAGTAAAAATTACATGTATGAAAAATTCCAGTCTGGATTTAGACTCAATCACAGCACAGAGACAGCCCTAGTGAAGATTACGAATGATCTCCTTCTTGCCTCTGATCAAGGCTACATATCTTTATTAGTCCTACTAGACCTTAGTGCAGCCTTTGATACAATAGATCATTCTATATTACTAGAAAGATTAGAGAAAATGGTTGGAATCACAGGGACAGCCCTATCATGGTTCCAATCATATCTAACGGGACACTTCCAATTTGTAAAGATAAATGATTTATCTTCAAACTACGCAGAAGTAAGATATGGAGTTCCGCAAGCCTCAATTTTAGGACCACTATTATTTATACTACATGTTACCACTGGGCTCAGTTATAAGCAGACATGGCGTTAATTTCCATTTCTATGCAGATGACACACAGCTCTATATATCAGCCAAACCTGACGATAAATTTAGATTACAGAAAATGGAGGACTGTGTAAAGGATATAAAACTCTGGATGTCACATAACTTCCTTCTCCTCCTTCCTTCGACTCAGATTTATCATTTGAGCAACATATAGCTAATATTAGTAGAACAGCCTTTATGCAGCTTAGGAACATCTCCAAACTAAGAAACTCCTTATCACTACAAGACGCAGAAAAGCTAGTACATGCTTTTATTACCTCAAGGCTAGATTATTGTAACGCATTACTGTCAGGTTGTTCCAGCAGGAACCTCAATAAACTTCAGCTGGTGCAAAATGCTGCACTTCATTGGCTCCCAGTTAAATTTCGTATCGAATACAAAATTCTTTTATTAACATATAAAGCCCTACATGGCCTCGCTCATGAGTACCTGCAGGATCTTATAGTATATTACGAACCATCAAGACTACTTAGATCTCAGGGTGCTGGCCTCTTACGCGTTCCCAAAATTCAGAAAACCTCAGCAGGGGGAAGAGCCTTTTCTTATAAAGCCCCCCAGCTCTGGAATAACCTTCCAGATAATGTTCGGGACTCAGACACAGTCTCAATCTTTAAATCTAAGCTGAAAACTTATATGTTTAGTTTAGCTTTTGGTAATTAATGTTTCTTAGATAAGGGCTGCAGGTCCAGGGGTTCGCGGACCCAGGGAATTGTAGTACACTGAGATGCTGGAGCTGTCGTCTCGCTGCTTACACGCGATCACTCAGGTTTGTTGACGGTGGAGCAGACAGATGCTGGTGTTCTCAGGGTACGCCCGTGTCCGTGTTACCTTCTGGCTCTCTCCTTTTAATTATGCTGTGATAATCAGACCTGCCGGAGTCGTCAGACATACCCAGATGCTGATTCTCAACATTCTCTGCACTCCATAAAATTCCTCTTAGAACTAACTTCTCTCTCTTTACCTTCCCCGAGTAAATGGCCACCCAGCCCGATCTGCAGGAAGATTGCCCGCTGAGGTCCCCTCTACCTGCATCTAACCAGCTGCCACCTACCAGTCCGGCCAGCGGGTCCCCCCCCAACCCGCCACCACCCATGGCTCACCCGCCAGCTGCTGCTGCCTGTTTGGTGGCCGTGCTGAAACCTAGATGGACTCGTGCCTGTCTGACACTATTAATATCACCACTATTAACTTTCTGTTGTATCTGCTTTGGTAATTTTTATCATTAATGTTTAAAACAGTCTGGCCAGAGGAGGATGGGTCCCCCTTGTGAGTCTTGGTTCCTCCCAAGGTTTCTTCCTCCAGCTCTGAGGGAGTTTTTCCTTGCCACTGTTGCCGTTGGCTTGCTCACGGGGGTCTTTGACGCTTCATGTTATTCCTTCTTTCTTCTCTGTCTCTGTTCTTTATTAAGTACTAATTATGTGAAGCTGCTTTGTGACGACAACAGTTGTAAAAAGCGCTATACAAATAAATTTGACTTGACTTGACTATTTAGATTACTTAAATGGAAAGAGAAAAACCCTCCTACCTAAAACTGGGTGCAGTGGTGAATTTAATACTACTTGGCAACCTGTCTTGACTTAAATAGACAATATGGCCTCTGAGGATTAATTGGCTGGTTAGCTCCCAGTTTGAAATCTATTTCACTATTTAAAATTCTGCAACCATTTACATTTACTCTTTTACCCTTTGCGTTTCTTTGGACACTTGTATGTGCTTTTATAACTTCATATTCAGAAATTACCTGTATTTTTACAATTAGAGTTTTAATAAATGTAAAAAGACTCTGCTTCCAGGGGGTCCTGTGCGAACCGATTTTATGACCCCCACCAATGTAATAAACAGACCTGCGCCCTTGATTTAGTTTCACAGAGATCTAGTGAACTAAGGTTGTTCACTTCAGACGGGTCTGGACTTGTACTGGCTTAAGCAGGTTGGAGGTTTGGAGTCTGACTGTTAGACACTGTGGACAGGTGTCTTTTATACAGATAACGAGGTCAAACAGGTGCCATTAATACAGGTAACGAGTGGAGGACAGAAGAGCTTCTTAAAGAAGTTACAGGTCTGAGAGCCAGAAATCTTGCTTGTTTGTGGGTGACCAAATACTTATTTTCCACCATAACTTCGAAAACAATTCTTTAAAAAAAATCCTACAATGTCATTTCCTGAATCTTTCTCATTTTGTCTCTCATAAATTACTGACCATCTGTCTGAAGTTGAAGAACTTGCACAATCAGTGGCTGACTAAATATGTTTTTGCCCTACTGTATATTTAACATCCCAAGCTCAATGCAGAAATGCTTGCACTCGGAAAGATGGAAGAAATTATATAAATTCAGATTTTCCAACATTACAATTAAAAAACATGCGGGGGACAGAGTCTCAATACTGCAGAATGTGTCTATAATACTATGAGTAACACTGATATTACTTTTTAATACAAGTGAAAAGAATAAATAAGTCAGTCCTGGCCAGGCGGCTCAGGTGAAGCTCATCTGTGTTAGAGAATCGGACCCAGCCGAAAGCTCAGCACAGACTGACCTGTCCCACAGCCAGCAGTGGAGTGTGAAGAGCTGGGGAAACTGCTCACTCACTCATCGTTAAGTGTTCAGAGGGTAGGAGACGATGATCCTGGTGTCTGGCTTTTTCCAAAAAGTGTCCAGAAGCGTAATAAGCGAAAATAGTGGAGAACAATGGTGCCAAAGCCACCTGGTGACGCCCAGGATACGGGCACCTAGAAAACAGGAGACCGCGACATTACTCTTTAGGGTCGATACTTTTTAGTGTTTTACAAAAGAATCTCCAACAGTGAGAACACCGCCCTGAGGAGTTGTCCTTGGTACCGGAGCAGGTGAAGGCAAAGTTGAAGAGTTGAGGACCTTTGAACCAGTTAGCCTCTGCTTTTCCTAGCCATGCTGACGCTTCCAGGTCATCTCAGGTGTGGGAGTGGAGACGCTAGTGCTGGAATTAAGATGGCCGCATTAGAGGAGTCACAGGCAGCCTCCAGCCTTGTCTTCCGTCGGTGGAGTTTGGCTGCATCTACAACTGCAGCTGGATCTGCCATCCAAGCTTGACGACCTCCGGGAGAGTTCGTTTCTCTGTGGTCGCCTCAGAGTAAATACACAGACAGAAACTCAGTAACACAGAGCAGAGAGCACAAGGATCACAACACCTGGATAAGATAAGAAGACAAAGCTAATAAAAAGAAGACATGGCCACAAAAATGGGACCAACTTTGTCATTAAAGAGTGCAATAGGCTTTATTACCTGAATGTGGTCAATGATCACAGTGCTGATGGTTGCAGTGTGTTACAATATTCAAACAGCATGAAATCCTTGTTCACTGTAATTATGATGTTTCACATTATGCAGTAGAGAGCATGAAGATCAAGGGTAAGCTTGATGAACTGAACTGTGAAGTCTGCAGACAAGACAAATCTGCTCAGAGTAGAAACAGAACCTGATGCTCGAGCAAAAGCAGTACTTGAACTAGTACATACTGACCTAGCTGCTCCTAGAAATTGTTGTATTGAAGGAGACTGGATTGAAAATCAGGCTGAAGCATGGAGCACTGGGCATTAGAAATATGACAGCGTTATGGGTGAATGATGAATAAGTGAGGAAGAATTGAGGACAGGCTGAGGAATAAAGACTCTGAAATAAACAGAATACATGCACAATATTAAATAAAAGTTCAGAAAGGTTTCAGGTCTATATCATAGTGCTACTAAATGACTTCATTCAGAGAGAGATGTGTATACGCTCAACAGGCAGGAGAAACAAAGCTGATAATTACCACTCAAAGCTTCTAGCAAGACACCAGCTTTAACATGCCTCTGACCGTTTCCACTGGTTAAACTATGGGGTTTTAGCGCCCCCACAAGGACGAAAAGAGGAACAGCAACAGCATCTGAGCAGCAGTTCAAAAAACACCAGGACGTTGACCAAGAACACAAATTTAGCACAAATCCACAGAATTACATCATCCATACTAACCTAAAACAGCTCAGAAGCGTGAAACATGAAGAAATAACAGAAACCATGAAGATTCAGTAATGCATAGGTAAACACTGAAGCTACATTGCTAAGGAGAAAGCTAGCATAGCAACAGAACTAAGCCATTCCCAAACTAAATGAACAGCAGCTTACTTTGTGTCTCAGACTCTAAATTAAAGGCACCCACAGCCACACAGCTTGAGCAGTTTCTAAAGTTCAGTCTTCCAGAGGAGCTACAGAGCTCGGTCACACCGGCTCGTTCACCCTGCACACTGCTGCAAGACCACGCTGCTGCTTTACAGCGGAGGCTCCTGATTGGCTGAGACTCCGCATTATATACTGACCAATGCGGCTGAAGCTTCGTGAATATTAAATGAGGTCACTGATTTAAGGAGCTTTTGGACAGATCCAGGGTTGGAGATCCACTCAGACATTTACTGAGGATTACTCAGATGCAGTCTGTGAACCTCCTGAAAACTAAGGGTGAAACAGTTAAAGCTACTGAGCGATGTTTGGCTGATTCTTCTCCATATGGATCAGTAAAATGTATTTGTTCACATAATGGTTCAGAGTTCACAGCAACACATTTACAGTTATTGCTCTGTAAGCAGGGGATAAGGCGTGAGACCTCAGCAGCTATATATACAGTGGAGGAAATAAGTATTTGATCATCACTGATTTTGAAAGTTTGTACTCTGACAAATAATTAAACAGTCTATGATTTTTATGGTAGCTTTATTTTAACAGTGAGAGATTGAACATCAAAAAGAAAATCTAGAAAAGGAATAATATTTAAATAAAAATAATTGAGGGAACTAAGTCTTTGATGAAAAAACATGACTAATGTTGGCTCCCACAGACCACTGACACACCCTAATCTCAGTGAAGTCGTTACCTGCATGAGAGACACCTGTCCCAAATTGTCACCTGTGTAAAAGGCCAACTGCCAAAAGACTCAGTGACACTCCAACATCTCCACCATGGGCAAGACTAAAGAGCTGTCTAAAGATGTCAGGGACAAAACTGTTGACCCACACAAGGCTGGAATGGGCTACAAAGCCATAAGTAAGAAGTTGGATGAGAAGGTGACAACTGTTGGTGCAATTATTTGGAAGTGGAAGAAGTACAACATTACTGTCAGTCGACCTAGACCTGGAGTCCCATGCAAGGTATCACCTCGTGGAGTCTCACTGATCATGAGAAAGATTAAAAATCACCAAGAACTACACGGGAGGAGCTGGTTAATGATCTCAAGGCAGCTGGGACCACAGTCTTCAAAAAAAACATTGGTAATACACTGAGATGTAATGGTTTAAAATCCTGCAGTGCACGCAAGGTTCCTCTACTTATGAAGGCTCATGTCCAGGCCCGCCTAAACTTCACCAATGAACATAATGAGTCTGAGAGAGACTGGGAGAAGGTGCTGTGGTCAGATGAGACCAAAATTGAGCTTTTTGGCCTCAACTCAACTCGACATGTTTGGAAGAAGAAAAATACAGAATATGACCCTAAGACCCTAAGAAAGGTATTCAATGAAATTAAAGTTAATTTTTATTTCTCATTTCATGTAATTTTCTCAGTTCTTTTGATATTATATGTGTCACTGTTAAAATAAAGCTGGCATAAAATTGAGACGTTTCATTTATTTATTTTTTTTATTAAAACTTTTAAAGTAAGTGGGGGGTCATACTTATTTTCTCCACTGTACACACACACACACACACACACACACACACACAAATTTCTGAAGCATGAGGAAAACGCATAGCCATCCTAGACTTAATATATTAAAGGTTACATTAAAACGCATGTGATCTATAAATGGATAAAAAGACTAAATGGCTACGCTCTGACTGGACTTTTAGATGCACAAATGACATGTAACCTACACACCTCAAGGACAAGAAATCTGACATTTTGTGGATTATACATGTTGACCGAAAGCGATTTGAGAACCAGCTACGTGTGTATTAAAGCTTCCACAGTACCATGAAAAGCCTTAGGTATCTACCTTACCAGCTATCTACACTAAACGATTAAGAAACGGTTAGCAATGTGACTGAAATACTCCCACACTTTAGACGCATGCAGGCAATTTTTTGTAGATGCAGCTTTGGATAAATCCCGGGCTCAGTAGGCGCAGCCATCTTTGCGACTCATCAATGCATGTAATGCAAATCAACGTAATCTCGTAATTTAATGCCCATTACGTCAGCGCGTCGCCCCAGCCCCACTCCTCAGCATCAGCCAGTGAGGACATCATAAAGGAGGAAGGGTTGTTCATGGGTGCATTCTCAATCACCACATGAGGAGCTGTCAAACCTGTAAGCCAGTTGCTCAATCCGGAGGCCGTTACTAAAAACATACAGACATTGTTCAGCAGTGCAGACACAGAATGAGGACATTTGACTGTGACTCTTTGTTCTAGTGTCTGCGGCTCACATGCCAACAGTGCCAGATAAGTGGCCTGTACTGCTCTTAAACATGTACCCACACAGGCTACAGAATCTAACTTAGCTGAATGATAAGCTACTGGATGCTGCATACCACCATGTTCCTGATTCAGACAGGATGTCATAAAACCAGTGCCTTCATGCCCAAAGACAGGCTTGCTTGGATCACAAAGACCAAGAGCTGGTGCAGATATGAAGACTGATTTCAAATTTGCAAAAGCAGTGGTTGTGTCTTCTGTGTGCATAAGAGGGGCATGTTGTCCAGGGATACCTTAAAGCAGATTGTATAGTGGTTGTGAAAGAGCAGCATAAGAATTCATTCAAGGTCTACAGTAGTTACAGAGGCCTAAGAAAGCTCACAATTTGTGCACTGCGGTTGGTAATGACACTGCATTAATTGCTGATCGTCTAGCAGGTAAAATTCCTCTGGAACCCTGGGTAACCCCCTGTCCTAAATATTGCACACCAGACCACCACAACTAAGCTTTGTCATGACTGGCATAGTGTCCCTTGCTACCCAAAAATCTCATTCTCACTGCTCAACAAAACATGATGATTCAGATGACTGCAAAATGTATCCAGCCTGTTTTGAAAACCGTGACACCCGTGTCCATTGATACTGCACATTCCCCACAGTGAATGCAAGCCATGGCTGGCTTTGTGATGCTAATGGAACTAACCAAACAACATTGGCCATATCAATGACAGAAGAAACCCTGTGTGCTATGGGAATGCCATCAAAAATGGTGGATGGGTCAGTAACTAGTTAGCTAGCTAGAGTTAGCTTGTCTATATGCTGATACTCTGTAGTCCACAGTTAGCCGCCAAGTTCCATTAGCTTTACGAACTGGCTACACAGGACTGTTTGAGATACTGTTTTGACCAAGATACCTCTATTCTTAAGCTGCTCTGTGATAGGCTTGATACCCTGCAAAGCTTCCTTGTTAATAGGATATTGTTTAGCACAAAGAGGTTGATGGCCTGTGAAAACAACTGGATCCATATCTAGAAGACCACAATCATCCTTGACAGACCAAATAGGGTGATGAGCCAAATCAGACAGTTTCAAAGAGGCAATGTTCCAAACACAAGAATCAGTATTAATAGACAAAGAAATGTTTTTAAACCTTTCCTACCCAAAATTGGTAAATTAGTTTAAAGCTGGGGCAGACAGAGACATTAAAAACCTCTGTACATTCTTGCACTGCCTTGATAAGCATGGACCATTGTTCAGGTGAAATACCCTGGAAAGATTTCCCCATTGTGTCCTCCTGTAGAAACCTGTCACTGATAATTACTGCTTTAGAGGCTAGAGATTGTATATTTAACAGCCCAAATTCAAAGAGAGAACTGCTTTTACTGAATTGTTTTTAAAAGCAAATTTTCTGGGTGTTACAATTACAAACCATGTGGGAGACAGACACAGAGAAATGACAATAAATTACTATAAAATCGAGTAAATCACGTAAAACACTTACCTGCCCACTATGCATTTCACTAACCTGACTGGGAGGGCCAGTCAGTCCTGGTGTAGCACCTTCTTGTTGTTCCTGGAGAGAACGATTGATCCCAGGCAGCTCGGGAGAAAGCTCATTTCTGCGGTAAAGGACCAGCCACTCCCGAAAGCTCTCCCTACGAATTCAGCGCTGATACACCTGTCCCGCAGTCAGCAGTGGATCATGAAAAGGTGGGTAAACAGCTTGCTCACTCATTGGTAGGTGGGCAAGGAGGGCAAGGAAGACAATGATCATGGTGATCCTGCTCTTTTTTCAAATGATGTCCAGAAACAGAATAGTGGAGAAAGATAGTGCCGAAGCCATACAGGAAACGGGTGCCTGAAAAAAAGGAGATAGTGGTGTTACTCGTTGAGAACTCGTTTTAAAGCAGAATTTCCAACAATGAGAACATCGCCCTAAGGTGTTGTCCTCAGTGACAGAGCAGGTGAAAGAGAAGGCAAAGAGCTAAGGACCTGAAACCAGCAGAGGTGAAAACCAACTGTGGTGGAGATACCCTTGGCTTTTTTCTGGCCACACTGACGCTCCATCATCCATTGGTGCAGTTTGGACGGCCTCTACAACAGCAGCTGGTTCAAGCTTGATGACCTCCCCGCAGAGCTCGTCCTTCTTTGGTCGCCATGTTCCTCCAGGGTAAACACAGAAAAAGAAACAACGGTCAGTGAGACAGACCTGTACAGTACTGTAACACAGGGAGCAGAGAGCAATAGGATCACAACAACTGGCTCAGATAGAAGAAAATCTAATATTAAACACTATAAAATAGGGGCAGAGAAATTCAAATTCTGCGTCACCATTGCCGTTCACCGCTACGAGTAACTGGGTTCATAATGCATGTGTGGGCATTATACCACAGTGCTAGCTTTTTCTAGCCAATTTGTTGGATTCTGATTGCAACATTTTCAAGGCTAGAACAGAGCACAGTCTGCAGATTCTGTTACATGCTCTAAAGGTAAAGGTAAAGGTGCATGTATTTGTCACTGTACAGTGTACAGCGAAATGTGTCCTCCGCATTTAACCCATCTGGTAGTGAACACACACTCACACACACACATGTGTTAGGGGCAGTGAGTACACACACACACCCAGAGCGGTGGGCAGCCAACTCCAGCGCCCGGGGAGCAGAGAGGGTAAAGGGCCTTGCTCAAGGGCCCAACAGTGGCAGCTTGCCGAGCCCGGGAATCGAACCCACAACCTTGTTATCGACAGCCCGGAGCTCTAACCGCTGAGCCACCACTGCCCCACCCCCTAGATCTTTAGGGTGAAATGGGAAGATTGAGAAATCTGGAAAGTTATTAACGAAAACAGTAGCTGTCAAGTATTTCGCTTTAGAATGAGTTTTGGGTTGTGCATAGAACTGAACCATAAAAATTGTGGTTATGCCCCCACGATCACTTCCACGTAAATTTTATCCATAAAAACTGTACCAACTTCCCCATTAAAGAGTACAATAGGCTTTATTACCTGAATGTGGTCAATGATCACAGTGGTGATGGTTGCAGGGTGTTACAATATTCAAACAGCATGAAATCCTTGTTCACTGTAACTATGATTCACATTATGCAGTAGAGGGCATGAACATCAAGGGTAAGATACACTGAAGTTTACTGAGGATTACTCAGGTGCAGTCTGTGTACTTCCTGAAAATGAAGAGTGACACTGTAAAAGCCACTGAGCGAATCTTGGCAGACTCCTCTCCATATGGAACAGTAAAATGTCTTTTCAGATAATGGTACAGAGTTCACAGCAAGGGATTGTCAGTCATTGCTCAGTAAGAAGGACATAAGGTGTGAAACCAACACCTTCAATCACATCAAAATGATACAACAGAGAGAAATTGGATAACCCTATTTGATATGGAAATGTGCATGCTAGTATAGAGCAATTTTCCTTAAGAATTCTGGACATATGCTGCAATGACCAATACAGTCATTTGCATTTGAAAGCCTAACCTTTCAAAAGATTGTCTTTGGATAGTTGACTAGATATGATGGACTCTGTTGTACCCTACAGACACAGGGAAAGTCCTTAAACACAGGCTTGTGAAATTTCTTATGTGTGTTACAGAACACCAAACCACAGAGCTTTAAAGAGGCAAGGTGTTCACCATCACAGATATCTCATTGAAAATGACACATTTACTCTGACCCCCCCCCCCCCTGCCAGAAGCTGAACATGCAGTGGTGTTACACCACCACAACTGCAGATGTTACACCAATACACACTTTGATGCAGATGACCGCACAGTACTACCTTCACCTCCACCAGATGGACGTCATAACACACTCTGATTGTGAAATGTATGTGAAGCAATCAGAGGGATTTGAAAGAAAAGTCAAATACAGGTGAAAAGCTTGTCAGTTTAGATTAAAATGGCTTTACACAGAACCCAGCTATGCACTGGTCTACAAACACACTGAAATCAGGAGGATAATACTGATGATCTGGGTTGAGGATTATTTACTAGTTTTCCTTCACTTCGAGTGGCACAACACAACACAATCCCGGAACATTGCAGAATTTTCAATGATGAATGTTTGCTTATTTAGATGTTCCATCATGAAGTACAGTAAGCCAGCTGTGATGCTGTGAACCGATTATGCCCCCCACCAACATAATACGCCATTGATTCGGTTTCACAGAGACCTAGTTAAATAAGGTGGCTTAGCAGTCATAACTTAATTGACAGTGACTGCTTTAGGTTTTGATTGGGTTTTACAATATTTACAAAAAACAAAAACCATCCTGAGCCCGGGGAAACAATGTGAGCTGTGCACATATAGACAATAGAGAAAGTTTGTGTCTCTCAGTGTAATACGTATAATAACACTTCCTCATTGTCAAATCCAAATACAAGGAAAACGGAATGTAATACAACAGGATGTCCAGGTGTAAAAATGAATATCTGTAAGGAAGTTGTGGTGTATTTATTGGCCATGCAGATGTTCATAGGCCTGAAGGAATGGTATGGAGTTGAGGAATGATATGGTGAGGCCCATGGGGTAGATGTGGAAAACTGTACATAAACCGAACTAACATAAGATGTTGTTTAGATTGGACATCTCTTTGGGTGTACGTGACATAGATTTAACCATGGTCCAGATGTGTCTGTGGACCACGTATGTAATGGTGGGGGCTAATGAGTGTTCCTTATGGATGAAATGCAAACATTCTGCATATGGGAACAATCCAACAGAATATGACGTGTAGTAGGGTATAAAAACTCATTCCTATGTCGGGGAGAGAGAGATCGAGGGGCACTCAGAATTGGCAGACTCTCTCCACACTGTACTTTTAATTGGAATAAAATATTTCATTGTTACAACTAAAAGACGGTGGTTATGAGTCTCCTTTCTTAAAAAAAAAAAGACCTCCTTCGGAGAAAGACGAACCGAGACAACAAAGTTCAGTTCAGGCCTTTTCCAAGTACAGGGGACCAAATTCTGCTGAAGCATTCTGAGTTCTGATGCAACTCACAGGTTAGCTTTTCCATATAGAACCATTTGGCAATCTGCTTCAACCACATCCTTCTGGAAGGAATATCTGATTTTGAGCAGAATAACAGAATACACTTTTTAACTAGATAAAATAGAATATGTAAAAGACTGATGGAGTCATCTTCCAGTGAGGGGTCTACAGCGTTTCAGAGTTACACTGCTGGAGACAAACTGTATGCCAGTTTTTTTTTTGTACGGGAAAATTAATTTCCTTCCAGTAGTTCTGCAACTTCACACACAACCAGAAAACATGTAAAACTGTGACCACTTCAGAAAAGCATTTAAAACACATGTTTGAAGTATTAGGGAATCTACTGTGCAGGCAGACAGGTGTAAAGAAAAGGTCCAATTACAAATATCCGAGACCCCAGACCTCAAATGTCAATCCTAGATCCCTCTCCCAAGTTAGTTTCAACATGGGTCCATGTTGGATAAAGTAATGTAAAGGGGTGAGATTCTACTTTGAGCTGTTTGAGGTGAGCTGTTCCTCCAATTCGTTGAGTTGAAATCTAAACTTGCCACTTTTCTGACAGGACTGGGTAAAGTCTGACTTGAAGAAAATGATAAAGCTCAGTATTAGGGAGTCCAGAAAGTGCTTTGAGTTGTTCAAATAAGTTTAAAACTCCTGCTGTGACTAAACTAGAAAAATCCTCTATGCCCCTTAATGTCCAATTACTAAGCCCAATGTCAAGCCCAAGCTGAAGGGATAGATCTGGATTTAAGGAGAGTGGTGACCATAAAGAGATACAATTAGGGACTTCAATATATTTTCTAGCGTCTCTCCAAGAAAGCAACATATTGTACACCACAACGTTATCAGAGAGAAACCCACACACAACCAATAACCCTAGGATATACATATAATTACAGCTAGCATCATTTATAACGTCCATGTTATCTGTTGTATTGTCATCGTTTGTGATAACCACCCCCTTAGTAGACATCTGGTCCACTCCAGGATGATGAGGGAGGAGCGTACGGCTTAAAAGGGCTGTGTGGGAGGCAATAAGGGGGTTCAGCTTGTACAGAATAGGCTGAAGCAGAAGTAGATGCCTGTGAAGCTTTGCAGCCCTCAGATGAAGGCCGCTGTACAAAGTGCTAGCGCTTTGGTGTTTTGTTTTTGTCAGAAGAGGAGGATCTTCCATTTGCGTTTGAAGACAGCGAACGACTCTGCCGTTCGGACGCCCAGGGGAAAGTTCGTTCCACCACTTTGGTGCCAGAACAGAAAAAAGCCTGGACGCTTGTCTTTTGTGGATTTTGAGGGATGGCGGGTCAAGCAGAGTCGTGCTTGAAGCTTGAAGGGCTCTTGGTGCGGATCATCCTTTGACCACTGCCATCAAGTACGGAGGGGCTGGTCCGTTCTTGGCCTTGTAGGCCAGCATCAGGGTTATGAATCTGATGCGGGCAGCAACAGGAAGCCAGTGAAGAGAACGCAGCAGAGGAGTGACGTGGCTGAAACATTGAAGGTGACCCGTGCTGTTGCATTCTGGATAAGCTGACAAAAGACTGAACAAGCACCCGGGTGTCCTCTCTAGAAGGGTCGAATTCTCTTGATGTTGTACAGGAGAAATCTGCATGACAGAGTTACAGTTGCAACATGGCTTGAGAAAGATAACTGCTCATCCAGGACTACACCAAGGCGTCAAGCTTCTGTAGATGGAGTGGCCGGTGAGTTCTCAAAGGAGATGGCAAGATCGTTTTGAAGTCCAGCAGTTCCCGGGATGTACAGCAGCTCTGTCTTGCTGGGGTTGAGTTTGAGGTAGCGAGCTGCCATCCAAGAAGAAACATCAGCGAGACATGCTTAGATGCGGGTAGAAACCTGTGTCAGACGGTGGGAAAGAAAGGATGAGTTGAGAGTCATCGGTGTAACAGTGGTAAGAGAATCCATGAGATTTACCAAGAGAGCTAGTGTAGAGTGAGAAAAGAGGACCAAGAACCCAGCCTTGTGAAACGCCAGGAGTGAGGTGCGGAAAAACAAGAAGCGGACGTGTCCTAACTAATGAGCACCAAGCTTCTATGTTACCCAAAGACAAGAGTTTTTGCAGAATCTAGTTAAAAGTATATTTAAAAACCAGCCTACCTTACAAGCTAAAGATGAAATCCAAGTAAAAAAAAAAAAAGGGTGTGAGGAGAAATCATTCAAAAGGTAAATAAGCACTGAGATCATCAGATCATCATGGTCCAGTTGTGCAGTTAGGTAGAAATCTGATGCCAATAAATAAATAAATATATAAATAATAAACCCAAATCCAAAATGTATGTAGAAAGGTGCTAAGGTCACCTAAGGAAGACAAATCCAAAGCTGCATATGGCTCATGCCATATTAGAGTTTGTTTCCCTAACAACTGTTAATGCCAAATTAATATATGGTGTGAAATTATGGGTCCAAAATATAGTTTACAGTATCTAGTGGAAACATCACAAAATAAGACCTTGTAATTTATATGGGGCTACAAGAACGGCATAAATTATGAGCACTTTGACTCAGGCATGTTGATCGAGGTTTTAAGGTAAATGTCTGAGCATACATTTCAAAATCTAGAAATACATGACCACCATCTTACTTACATCTCTGTAAAGTGGATAATTTAATTCTAGGTCATTTACCACTCCAAATATACATGGATAATACCTTAGAGTGTATCGCAATTTTTTTAGGAAGGGCAAAGGTATCATAACAGAACTAAATAAATAAGACGCCTTGTCAGTGGACAATTGTGGCAAATCTAAGGAAAGGAAAAGGGGGGCAATATCTAAGGTTTCTTTTGGGACATCTGATTTATATAATTCTGAATAGAACCTGTAAAAAGCTTCATTGCTTTGTGCATGTTCTGTAAGTAGTTCTCCATCATGAGACCTTATTGCTGCAATATTTGAAAATTTCTCATTACTGAGTTTTAGCACCATGAGGTGACTGGGCCTGCTTCCATTAAAATAGACATTATAATAAGGTACATTAATTATAATACAACCCTTATAATAAGGAATTCTGAATAGAATAATATTGAGCTCATTTTTAAATAAAACTTTTTTTGTATTGCAATATCACCAGAAAGTGTTGATTGCACTTGAATTTCAACTTGAAGCACAAGAAAGGTCCAGATTTGTGTGTCTTTTCTGTCACCAAGATACAAAAGCAATATAATTATTCCTAAAGAAACCATTCACTGTTTCCAACAAACCTTTGATCGTCCACTGAACCCTGATTAAACAGAAGAAATTTGGTTAATTCACTCGTAAATTCAGAGCCGAAAGATTTGTGCTTGCAGATAAAGTATGTTGCTTAGTGCTCGGATTAAGATGTTGCAAGCAGTCGAGTAAAGACAATGTGGTAATACATAGCTTAAGCTTGGAGCTAGCGGCCAGCTGACTGAGAAATATCACCCCCTGACCTGTTTAATTAATAAATGATTATATATCTGCTCCCACCACTAACCGAAATGATCATATCTGCTCCTACCACTAACCGAAGGTCCAATATATTTGTTAGATCATCTAACAGAAAAGAACTGGTATCTCTTAGAGTTGGAGCGTAAACTGAAATAAAGGCAATACTTCCATTTCTTACTTTTGTTGTAATGTATGTTATTCTCCTTTCTTCACCCCTTCCTTGGTTTCAAATAGTAATCTCCCAATTCTTCTGTACATAGATAAGAACTCCTTTAGTTGTTATTTGCAGTTGCATAAGAAGCAACTCTATAGAATTTATTGCATTTGGAAATATCAAAATCTCTTAGATGGGGCTCTTTAATCAGACCAAGGTGAATTCATTTTATGAACGTTTAAACCATTAAAATATTTCAGCTCAAGACATTCAAAACCATAAAGATTAAAAATAAACTCAAGTATAACAAGACTTTTAATTTCCAAACTCCAAAAGAACTGAACACAGCTTAAACATCAAATTATAAGTGAACTGAACCTCGCACCATTTAGTTGAGGTGAAAACCAGCTGTGGTGGTGGAGCAGCCCTCTGCTTTTCCAGGCCATGCAGACACCCCCAGGCCCTCTCCGGTGCAGGAGTGGAGACAACAATGCTGTGTCCACCACGCCGTAGTGCTGGTTTTAAGACAGCAGCGTTGGAGGAGTTATGGGCAGCCTCCAGCCTCGTCTTCCGTCTGTGGAGTTTGGACTGCCTCTACAACAGCAGCAGTTAAGTTTGACGACCTCCTTGCAGAGCGCCTGGATAGATCACTCCATGTTTGCCAAGTTTTTCGAGAGTAAACACAGACAGAAACGTAAACGATTGTTATTGAGTACTGCACAGTAACACAGGGAGCAGAGAGATTCTTCTTTTTTCTTTTGTGGTCTTCATCTTTGTCTTTTCTTTGGCTTTTTTGTCTTGTTTATCCTCTTTGTGTTTGTATTTCTCTTCTTCGTCTTTGTCTTATTTGTCTTTTTTTCTTTGTATTTTCTTAGCCTTCTTCTTTTCCTTCTTTTCCTGTTTTTGTTCCTTTTCTTTTCTTGGTCTTTGTCTTCTTATTCTTCGTCCTTATTGTCTTTTCTTTTTTGTCGTTTTGTCTTCTTTATCCTTTTCTTCTTTGTATTTTCTATTTGTCATTTTATTAGTTTTCTTTTATGTTTTTCTTTGTCATTCTTCTTTGTCTTTTCTTTTTTTGTTTTCTTTGTATTTCACTTCTTTGTCTTTGTCTTTTTTCTTTGTATTTTTGTTGTCTTCTTTTGTTTTTTTTTCTTCTTTTTTAGGGGTTTTGACTTTGTCTCTATTGTCCTTTCCTCTTTTCTTTGTCTTCTTCTTTTCCTTTAAAAAAAAAATCTATTATTTTTCTTTGTATTTCATTTCTTTGTCTTTTCCTTTGTCTTTTAGAAAAAGACAAAGAAAAAAATATATTGTTCTCTTCTTTTGTTCTGTCTTTCTTTTTTCTTTGTTTTTTATTTTTGTCTTTTTTTCTTTGTGTTTTCTTAGTCTTTATATATATATATTTTTTCTTTTATTCTTTTCTTGGTATTGGTCTTTTTTGTCTTCTTTATCCTCTTTGTGTTTATAGTTGTCTTCATTTATCTTTGTTGTCTTGGTCTTTTTTGTCTTTGTCTTTCTCTTTCTACTTTCTTTCTTTTTCTCTCTTGTTTTCATTTCCCTAGATTTTCATCATCTTCTTTGTCTTCATTAAACTTTTTCTGCTTTGTCTTTTTGTTTCCTTTATCATTTTCTTCTTTGTATTTTCTATTTGTCATTTTATTTGTCTTATTTTATCTTTTGTCTTTATCCTTTTCTTTGTCTTTTTCTTTGTTTTCTTTGTATTTCACGTCTTGTCTTGTTTGTCTTTTTCTTCTTTGTATTTTTGTTGTCTTCTTTTGTTTTTTTTCTTTTTTGAGGTTTTGACTTTGTCTCTATTGTCTTTCCTTTTTTTCCTCTTTTCTTTTTTCTTCTTCTTTTCCTTTGTCTTTGTCTTCTTTTTTGTCTTCATCATCTTTTTCTTGTCTTCTTTGTCTTTTTCTTTTTTATCTTTGTCTTTATCTTGTTTTTATTTGTCTTTTTTGTTCTCTTCTTTTTGTTCTGTCTTTCTTTTTTCTTCTTTGTTTTTTATCTTTGTCTTTTTTTCTTTGTGTTTTCTTAGTCTTTATATTTTCCTTTTGTTTTTCTTCTATTCTTTTCTTGGTATTTGTCTTTTTTCTCTTCTTTATCCTCTTTGTGTTTATAGTTGTCTTCTTTTATCTTTGTCGTCTTGGTCTTTTTTGTTTTTGTCTTTATCCTTCTTCTTTCTTTCTTTCTTTTTCTCTTTTGTTTTCATTTCTTTAGATTTTTTGTCATCTTTGTCTTTTCTTTGTCTTCTTTAATTTTTTTCTTCTTAGACAACTGGATTAGGGTGAACTAATGTTAATGTCTGCTCTCTGTTCTGATGATCAATTACATTATTAGACTCTTTCAGTGACAGACAGGCCTGATTCTGGATCCTAACAGAGTACGTTAGATTACCTAATAAAACATCTAGAAGAAGAAATGAGAGGAGAGATGAGTGAGGGAGAGTTCAACTCCACTGGAAACAGGTTTGGACTCACAGAGCTGACGCCTCTGTTGGGTTTTGCTGCTACGTTCTTCAGTGTTCTCCCACTCTAACATACTGGTTCCAACAGCGACTGGAAGTTCCTCTAAACGGAGAACTATTTAAGGTCCTGTAGGAGGTCAGCAGGAGGACACCTACTGACCCTGACCTGCTGGAGAGAATGGCACACTGCACTGGGCCTCGCTGTGACGTCACAGATGATGTCATAAAGGAGGGTTCCGACCCAGGTCCACCGACGCAGCTGCACTGGGATCAGTGCCAGGAGTTCACTGCTGACTGGACTTTCCCTTACCAGCAGCTCTGCCTCTAAACCAGTACAGACCTCCCAGTAAGACCAGTGCAGGCTGGGGTCAGCTGGTTTAGTGGAGCAGAAGAGAGAGAATTATTTATTTATTTGTCTATTTAGTCTTAAAGGAATCGTAAAAGCTAAAATCTCACATTGAGAGAGAGAGAGAGAGAGTGTGTGTGTGTGTGTCATTCTGCACTGTGATGCTTTACTGTGTGGGTTTAATAGCGCCCCCTACAGGAGCCTGAACTCACCTCTCTAAAAAATAAAAGCTTAAAATCTCACAGAAACCTTTGTGGTTCTCTCAGAAACAAACCTGGTTACAGAGTGAAGACCAGAGTGAGGAGTAAGAGAAGATCAAACCCATCAGATCTTTATTATAGAGAATCTGCTGTTCAGGACGTTCAGATTCAGCAGTGATTCAGAGAGCTGGACAGGTCAGACAGGGTCATTGCAGTGAAATTGTGCTTCACTGTAGAAAAATGGACCCACTCTGATTTCTTTGCAGTGATCTTGAATGGAACCAGAAGTTGGTCGCCATGACTACAACTCAGATATAGCCATTTTATTTCCTATCCAAACCTACCAGAGAAGCTACACGTGTCTTCTGCATTTTATATGGAGAGAGGATGATGATGGGGAAAAAGTGTCTGATCTGAGAACAGTACAATTTTCTTTCAGGACTATTTTTTGCAGCACAACGCCCTGCAGCATGTATCCCTCCACCATTTTAGTGAGATGTAATGTTAAGGATTTTACACACGGAGCTGTGTGTAACAGCGGCCCCAGTGGAAAATCTTCACCTGCCTTCCCTGCATGACGAGCTGTGAAAATGCCTCACTAATGGAGATTTGAACAGAAGTTGATTTTTGATTTACGATTATATTTATGTAAGTAAGATTATATTTATGTAAGTAAGATTATCTGTATGTAAGTAATATTATATTTATGTATGTAAGATTATATTTATGTAAGTAAGATTATCTGTATGTAATCTTAATGGGTTAAATCTAACTTGTACTTTAATATTGTTTAAAGTTTGCTTAGAAATCACCTTAGTTTTGCTCATATAATTGTTTTTAGCTTTACAGTGAAGTGACTGGCTAAAGTAAGTTAGCTGAGGCAGAAAGCATAAAGGTGGATAACATGTCAGTCTGGACAATTTATAATTTCTTTTTTTCTTCTTTTCTTTTCTTTTTTTACCATAATATATATTTTTCAAGTTTATTTATACAGCACTTTTTACAACAAATGTCACAAAGCAGCTTTACAGAGACCTGGAAGAAAACTTGAGATGGGGAGCCCATCCTCCTCTGGTCGACATCAGATAGCACAATAATTGAATTAAGAGAATATGCAAATTTGCGGTTAAGCCATAAAAGATGAAGGTGAGTGAAATGTTAAAGTCCAGGCAGGTATGCATGGTCATGCAGTGAGAAGAGGATGAATCCATGCCAAACCCCAGAGCAGGACAGCGGGCAGCAGGGTAGTGGAGGAAAGAAAAGAAAGGAGGGAAAACACAAGTTAGGAGAAGCGCGGCAACACTGCGATGGGTGGATGAGGATAGTGGATGGGTGGATGAGGGTGAAGAGGGTAGTTGGGGGAAGGGTTACAGTGGGACAAGATCACGGTGAGCAGAAAACACTAAAGGATTCAAGCCAAATTAAAACATCTTAGAGAAACAAGTCAACAAATCAAGGAGAGTCCTGTTGAACCTCTCGACAGGGTTACCCCTGGGATGGTACGGGGTGGTGCGAGACTTGATCCCAGACAGCGTACACAGCTCTGTCACTACTTCCGACTCAAAACTAGCTCCTTGATCGCTATGCAATCTGCGTGGAAAGCCATAATTGCTAATGAAATTTTCCCACAACACCTTGGCTACTGTTCTTGCTGTTTGATCTTTTGTAGGATAAGCCTGTGAGTATTTTGTAAAATAATCTGTTATGACCAAAATATTACGAGTGTCTCCTGAATCAGGTTCTAAACTCAGAAAGTCCATACAAACAAGCTCGAGTGGGGCAGCAACTTTGATGTTAACAAGCTTGGCTGCCTTCTGGGCTCTGGCCTTCCTCCTTACACACCTCTCACAAGCTTTGCACTTTGCTTCAATATACTGAGCCATTTTTGGCCAGTAAAACCTTGCTCTTGCAAGTTCTACAGTTCTCTCTATACCCATGTGACCGGTTTCACTATGGACACCATGAAAAGCTCTCTCCCTGTGACTGCTTGGCAGGACCAGCTGATGAAAAGCCTCCCCACTCTGATCAAAGACTTTACGGTGCAACACTCCATCCCGTAATACTAGTTTTGACTTTTCCCTTAACAGTAGCACAGTCTCAGGCTCTCGCAGCCTCACATCCGAAGTCTCTTTGTCAATTTTGCCCTCCAAAATGTCCATGATGCAGGCTAAGCTACTGTCTTTTCTCTGCAGTTGGTGCCAGTCCTCCATAGACATTCCTGGGATGGTTTCTTGACCTGGCCACAGAGCAGGATCCTCCAGATCATCGGGTACGGCTCCCTCTCCACATAGCAGTGTTTCTACTGCAGGGACTCCACTCTTGTCAGACGCACTTGTCTCTTGGGAAACACTGTGATACATACACAGAGTACTCACTGCCTCCTCATCAAAAACATTGAAGTTGTCTGTGCATGGGCTCGCACAGTTTAACAACCGGGATACCTTTTCACTCAGCTCTTCTGACTCCTCATCCTCTTCCAGTTGTCCATAAGGCCTCCGAGAAAGCCCATCAGCATCAGCATTATGCAGACCAGATCTGTAATGTATATCAAAGTTGTAAATGGACAGTGCAGCAAGCCATCTGTGACTGGTGGCATCAAGCTTTGCGCTCGTCAGAACATAAGTCAGGGGGTTGTTGTCTGTTAGCACTTTGAACTCAGCCCCATACAAATAATCATGAAACTTCTCACTGACTGCCCACTTAAGAGCAAGAAACTCTAGTTTGTGGGCTGGATAGTTTCTCTCACTTTTGGAAAGCCCTCGACTGGCATAGGCTACTACACGGGTTTGACCATCTTGAATCTGATACAAGACTGCCCCTAGTCCTGTGGTGCTCGCGTCTGTGTGCAGCACATAAGGGAGACGCCAGTCTGCAAATCCAAGAATGGGTGCTGAAGTGAGTTTATCAACAATTGACTCAAAAGCTGCCTGACAGCTATCAGTCCATTGGTCTTTTAGTGAGGGTGACTTTGCTCGTGGCCCATAACAAGGACGCTTGTTTCTGGAGGCATATTCACCTTTCAGTAAATCATTGAGAGGTCTGACCATTCTGGCGTAATTTCGAACAAATCTGCGATAATATCCAGTAAATCCAAGGAAGGACCTAAGCTCACGAACTGTCTGCGGGCAAGGCCATGTTTTGATAGCTGCAACCTTATCAGGGTCAGGCTGAATTCCTTGTGAAGAAATCACATGTCCCAGGTACCTTACAGATGTTTGGAAAAATCTGCATTTGGAGGGAGATAGTTTGAGTCCAAAATCTGAAATGCGTTTCAGCACTTTCATCAATCTATCTTCATGCTCCTCCAATGTGCTAGAGAAAATTATAAGATCATCCAGGAAAGTGATGACTTCCTGGAGGTTCATTCCCTCCATCACTCTCTCCATTGTGCGTTGAAAGGTGGCTGGGGAGTTTGTCAGACCTTGTGGCATCCGCCGAAATTGCCATGTCCCAAACGGGGTTGTGAAGGCTGTCTTTGGCCGATCAGAGGGCTCAACCTCGAGCTGATAGTATCCACTCTTGAGGTCAAGGACACTGAACCATTTGGAACCAGACAGTAAGGTAAACGTCTCCTCTATACGAGGTAGTGGATATGCGTCTTTCTTAGTGAAAGTATTTAATTTTCTGTAATCCACGACCATCCTCAGTTCTCCATTTTTCTTTCTTACAAGCACAATTGGAGATGCATAGGGACTTGCGGATTCTTCAATGATGCCAGCTGCTAAAAGATCCTGCAAATGTTTCTTTAGGTCATTGAAGTCAGCTGGTGAGACACGCCTTGTTCTTTCTTTGAAGGGCACATGTGGCTCTAGTTCTATACGATGCCTGACACCAGAAGCTGTGCCAACATCAAGATCATTTCTAGAAAAGGCTTGCGGAACTTCTTCTAATATTCTGGCTTGTATTTGCTGTTTAAGCTGTGGACTTATGGGGCTGTTACTGAAGTCTAACTCAAGGGACTCATGGACAGGAGCCGCCCTCTCAGTTGGAGAGACTAGCAGAGAATGGATCTGAGACGTCGAGACCTTGTGGGAATTATCTAGAGCATTTGCTGCAATAGGGATAGCCCAGTCAATGGGTGATCCTGCTGCAATAACTGTTTTTGGAGATAGAGTGATGTCATGATGGGAGACATTTTTCACCAGGAGCTCAACCTTGCCATGAGATTCGGGTTGCACATCCACTATTTGCTCATAGACTATGAGGCCTCCAGGAGCGTGAATTTCCTCTGAGCTGCTGACAAGAGCTTGGAACTTTTCATGATGAGGCTTTGATGGACACGCGCCCTTCAACATACTCACCTCACCTTGTTTCAGGTGAACTGGCGCTTTACTACTAAGCATTATGCGCATGACGTGGGCGCTCTGTGTCTTAGGTTTCGACTTCTCGCGATAATCTGCATATGCCATGGCCCAACTGGTCTGAATAGGTAAAGTTTTGAGAAACTGCGTTCCACCTTCTTTTATACAGTGCCGTGTTAATTGACGCAAGACATTGGTGCCAACCAGCAGAGGAAACTTTGCATTGTATGACTGGTCTGGGCTCACTAAAACTAGTGTGTTGAAGCGCTGACCTGTGCCACATGCATTCTGAGAAAACCGAACCTCCTCCTCCACATACCCTAAATAGGGAACTTTTTGTCCAGCTGCACCTTCAATATTTAGAACACTACCTATAGAGAACAGCTCACGGTGTGCTAAATGTCGGTAATAAAAGGACTGGCATACGATTGTTACTTGTGAACCCGAGTCTATTAAACAGTGGCACTGTGCCCCATCTAGCCAAGCAACTCCATCACAGACATCCCCAATGAGACCTTCTGGGACCTGCGTGGATGCTTCTGCAGTTGGTGACAGTCCAGACATACAGTAGCTCTGGGAACTAGTTTGATTCTGAGCCCCTGCTCGTTCCTCAGCAGGAGCTCTTACATGTTTAAAGGCATATGACATTCTGCAGCTTGCTGTCGGTTTTGTCTACTTCGATGTCTCTCGCACAATTTGCTTTGCACTAGGACAGCATTAGCTGGATTGGCACACTGAGGCAGTAGATGAGAATTCTCACCACAGTTGTAACAGAACCTCCCAACGTTAGTGTCCTTTTCTGCAGGAACAACAGGAGCAGTCTTAATGCTTTTGGTATTTTGTGAAGTTCTGTAACTGGGTTTCTCATTTCTGACATGCTGAAAATTCGGTGCAGATGCCTTTCTTTTAATTTCAGCTTCCAGCTGTCTTATTCGTTCTTCTAACTGTGCTCTCGAGAAAGCATCGAGAGTGGAGGTGTCGCTGTGGGAAACCTTGAGCTCCTCATGAGTCATGTGGGTTTTAGTGTGAACTTTGGTTGATGTTACTCCCAAGTGTCTCTTTCTTCTCATCTCCTTGAGATGACTTTCTTTCTCGTAAGTTCTGATCTTGAGTACCAGCTCAGAGAACGTGGGAATGCTTTTAGCTGGATCATCCATAAGATCTTTTAAGTGAAGAGTGGATATTAAATGATCATCCCAACAGCCTCTAAGAAACTGCTTCAACAACTGAGAATCAGCATCTCTTTTTGTCACACCATTTCTCTCTATGACTTCTTGCAGCAAAGTCTGCAGAGGTACTCGCTAACTCTCTCACCGCTGTTCTGGTGCGTTTCCAAGAACTGGATGTAGAGCTCCTCGCCTCCGGTGACATTTCCATAAGCATTGTCCAGCTCCTGCAGATAGGCACTTGGGGCAGCCTGTAAACCGATACGTAATGCCACATTCAAAGCTGGGGAAACTAGACTGTTAAGTAGGGCACTACGCTTCTGGTTCTCACTCAGACTGGAATCTTTTAGCACCTGTTTGGCACGAAGCTGCCATGTGCTGAAGTCGGTCTCAGTATGGGGTTTAGGGACATTACCGGAGAAGGATGGTAGCTCTTGTGGGGTGGCAGTATAGGTCTGAGAATCGTGCTTGACTATATGTTCCACTAGGACGCGATGAGGTTCAGCTGGCATAGGAATTACAAATGAGGAGTCCGCATTAGGCACTTGTGTGACTGAGGGACATTTTACTTCACTGGGGACGCCACCAGCTGCATCAGAAAGTGAGTCTTGTCGGTGACGAGGGGCAGGAGTTGAGGTTAAAGGGCTAATTTTGTGCTCTTTGCTCCCACTCATATATCCCATGGCTTTCTGGCCCAGGTTAACAGGACTGACTTTGTAGGTGGTGGCTAGCTCTTCAATTCTCTCTCTAAAATTGACTGTCATATCATCAATGACACGAGCTAACGGAACTAGCTTTTCACTTTTTGGGGTTGTCTCTATTTTGTCTGGGCAGTACTCTTCTAGCTGAATAACCTCCCACTGAGAACCACTACCATCTGGATGCTCTGCCTCTAATAGCATTGGAGTTACACACTCACTAAATTGGCATAAAATAGTACTGAACTGTACATCAATATGCTGAATCTTAACAACATGGTCTAGTAGATCGAACACTTTTTGCACCTTTTCTAAACTGACCCTTGCCATGTCACCTTTTAGTATGATGGTACGTTCTGGATCAAACTCATACTGTTCACAAAGCTCCATTTTACCAACTTCTAAAATTACTACCACTATGAAATTCAGAAAAAAAAATCAGAAACACTCCAGTCCCTGTTCGGGCGCCATTTTTTCCTCTATGTAACCAAGCGTACAATTCTTTAATCTAAATTAAAATTTAATTAAGTTCAAATGACCACAGAAACATATGACACGCTTGAATTGAAAGGAATTTATTTAGGGTCTGGTAGCAGTGTACTACCTAGGTCCAATAAGTCTAAATGTTACTGGACTGGAGCGTTTCTTTCATCTTATGAAGGATTTGCGTTGAGTTGTACTGACATATCATTTGCAATGACATTCATGAAAAGAAAATATAACATGTGCACAAATTCACATTTTTAAATGTGATCTAAACACATGTGAAATAGGTTGAAATAGGTAAGTAGTTCTGAACCTGAACACTGAACCTTGAGATTTCTCTTGCACAGTCCTTAGAAAATGGTCGCTGGGAATGTCCAAAAAAAATAATAATATGCGAACCGTCCTTGAACTCTGAACGTTGGTGTAAAAAAAAATATGTATTTGGGTACCCAATAAAAAAATTTCAGTGTGTTAAGCGGTGTACTTAAGTGCTCCGATGCAGGCTAAAGACGGTCGTGACCAACATCTCTCTCTCTCTCGATCTCTCCCTCCAACGTGCCTCTCGCGCGTTGCTGAAGCCGGTCAAAGTAACATAAGCTGAACGCCCTGCCAGCCTAGCAGGAGAATCTAGCAGGAGAATCTAGCAGGAGAATCAGTAAACAGAATAAAGGGTATGAAGGTAGCTGGGGCTGGCTGCAGTATATCAAACCTCTCCTTCCCCCTCTCCAAGCTATCTGAGCCTCGTGCTCTCCTGTCTATGCTTTTCAACATAAACTTGCCGTTTTTTTGCCATAAATCAGCTGCTATTGCGGGAAATAGCTTCGACAGATTGCCGAAAACTGCCGCGGTTTTCTTAAAGGGGCAGCACCCATTTAAGGGCTACCATTCAATTAAAAGGGCTTTATTATAGCTGGGTTACATCCTCCCCTGCTTAAAATATGACGTCCTCGTCATGTACAGGAACTACACCTTGTATCAATGCTGCTATCTGCTCCTGCAAAGAAATTAAAAAACTATAGAGCAGTGAAGGTGAGCTAACATTATGTTGTCTACAACCCACTAGAGACCCAACATGGTAATCTCTAAGATAATTCGGGGGCAGGCGTCGCCTCTGGGGCCTACTTTGTTTAAGTGTTGGACTTGCCACAATGTCAGTGTCAGACAGCTCTGGGGAATCTATTGCAAAATCTTGAGCTTCGGGATTTAAAGAGCTCTTAAATGGAGATACAGTTTGTTCAACTGGTGGAGTACCCTCCAGTTCTTGGGACCACATGCAAGGTGCATCACTGTTCTCACGTGCTTCAGAAATGGTTGAGGATTCTAGTATCCCGTCTCTACATCTTGTAAGATCTTGAACCGGTGTTTTACACCCCTGATTCTGTCCTTCAGCTTCCAATTTCACAGGTAAAAACCCACATGGCAGCAGCAAGTCTCGATGAAGGACCCGTTCTCTACCTCCTCCATCCTCTGCTCTCACCACATATACTGGAATGTTTTCATCAGGCTGTTTGACGACAATGTGAACAGCAGATTCCCACCGGTCAGAAATTTTGTGCTTCTTTCTAAGGCTCAAATTTCTCACGAGGACCCTGTCGCCCACTTCCAGTGGCATGGCAGTCACAGTGGAATCCCAGCGTCGCTTGTTTAGTGCTTGTCTTTTCTCAGCATTTCGAGATGCAAGGTTATAGGCATGTCTGAGTCTGTTCTTTAGCTCACGCACATACTGAGAATGTGTCCTGGGATTATGGCCTCTGGGGCTGATACCAAAGCAAAGATCTATTGGGAGGCGTGGCTGCCGACCAAACATAAGAAGAAAGGGTGCTTCCCCAGTCGTATCATTTCTCGTACAGTTATATGCATGTACGAGGGGTCGGACATATTTCCTCCATTCCTCCTTTTTCCTATCCTCCAGGGTTCCCAACAAATCAAGGAGAGTCCTGTTGAACCTCTCGACAGGGTTACCCCTGGGATGGTACGGGGTGGTGCGAGACTTGATCCCAGACAGCGTACACAGCTCTGTCACTACTTCCGACTCAAAACTAGCTCCTTGATCGCTATGCAATCTGCGTGGAAAGCCATAATTGCTAATGAAATTTTCCCACAACACCTTGGCTACTGTTCTTGCTGTTTGATCTTTTGTAGGATAAGCCTGTGAGTATTTTGTAAAATAATCTGTTATGACCAAAATATTACGAGTGTCTCCTGAATCAGGTTCTAAACTCAGAAAGTCCATACAAACAAGCTCGAGTGGGGCAGCAACTTTGATGTTAACAAGCTTGGCTGCCTTCTGGGCTCTGGCCTTCCTCCTTACACACCTCTCACAAGCTTTGCACTTTGCTTCAATATACTGAGCCATTTTTGGCCAGTAAAACCTTGCTCTTGCAAGTTCTACAGTTCTCTCTATACCCATGTGACCGGTTTCACTATGGACACCATGAAAAGCTCTCTCCCTGTGACTGCTTGGCAGGACCAGCTGATGAAAAGCCTCCCCACTCTGATCAAAGACTTTACGGTGCAACACTCCATCCCGTAATACTAGTTTTGACTTTTCCCTTAACAGTAGCACAGTCTCAGGCTCTCGCAGCCTCACATCCGAAGTCTCTTTGTCAATTTTGCCCTCCAAAATGTCCATGATGCAGGCTAAGCTACTGTCTTTTCTCTGCAGTTGGTGCCAGTCCTCCATAGACATTCCTGGGATGGTTTCTTGACCTGGCCACAGAGCAGGATCCTCCAGATCATCGGGTACGGCTCCCTCTCCACATAGCAGTGTTTCTACTGCAGGGACTCCACTCTTGTCAGACGCACTTGTCTCTTGGGAAACACTGTGATACATACACAGAGTACTCACTGCCTCCTCATCAAAAACATTGAAGTTGTCTGTGCATGGGCTCGCACAGTTTAACAACCGGGATACCTTTTCACTCAGCTCTTCTGACTCCTCATCCTCTTCCAGTTGTCCATAAGGCCTCCGAGAAAGCCCATCAGCATCAGCATTATGCAGACCAGATCTGTAATGTATATCAAAGTTGTAAATGGACAGTGCAGCAAGCCATCTGTGACTGGTGGCATCAAGCTTTGCGCTCGTCAGAACATAAGTCAGGGGGTTGTTGTCTGTTAGCACTTTGAACTCAGCCCCATACAAATAATCATGAAACTTCTCACTGACTGCCCACTTAAGAGCAAGAAACTCTAGTTTGTGGGCTGGATAGTTTCTCTCACTTTTGGAAAGCCCTCGACTGGCATAGGCTACTACACGGGTTTGACCATCTTGAATCTGATACAAGACTGCCCCTAGTCCTGTGGTGCTCGCGTCTGTGTGCAGCACATAAGGGAGACGCCAGTCTGCAAATCCAAGAATGGGTGCTGAAGTGAGTTTATCAACAATTGACTCAAAAGCTGCCTGACAGCTATCAGTCCATTGGTCTTTTAGTGAGGGTGACTTTGCTCGTGGCCCATAACAAGGACGCTTGTTTCTGGAGGCATATTCACCTTTCAGTAAATCATTGAGAGGTCTGACCATTCTGGCGTAATTTCGAACAAATCTGCGATAATATCCAGTAAATCCAAGGAAGGACCTAAGCTCACGAACTGTCTGCGGGCAAGGCCATGTTTTGATAGCTGCAACCTTATCAGGGTCAGGCTGAATTCCTTGTGAAGAAATCACATGTCCCAGGTACCTTACAGATGTTTGGAAAAATCTGCATTTGGAGGGAGATAGTTTGAGTCCAAAATCTGAAATGCGTTTCAGCACTTTCATCAATCTATCTTCATGCTCCTCCAATGTGCTAGAGAAAATTATAAGATCATCCAGGAAAGTGATGACTTCCTGGAGGTTCATTCCCTCCATCACTCTCTCCATTGTGCGTTGAAAGGTGGCTGGGGAGTTTGTCAGACCTTGTGGCATCCGCCGAAATTGCCATGTCCCAAACGGGGTTGTGAAGGCTGTCTTTGGCCGATCAGAGGGCTCAACCTCGAGCTGATAGTATCCACTCTTGAGGTCAAGGACACTGAACCATTTGGAACCAGACAGTAAGGTAAACGTCTCCTCTATACGAGGTAGTGGATATGCGTCTTTCTTAGTGAAAGTATTTAATTTTCTGTAATCCACGACCATCCTCAGTTCTCCATTTTTCTTTCTTACAAGCACAATTGGAGATGCATAGGGACTTGCGGATTCTTCAATGATGCCAGCTGCTAAAAGATCCTGCAAATGTTTCTTTAGGTCATTGAAGTCAGCTGGTGAGACACGCCTTGTTCTTTCTTTGAAGGGCACATGTGGCTCTAGTTCTATACGATGCCTGACACCAGAAGCTGTGCCAACATCAAGATCATTTCTAGAAAAGGCTTGCGGAACTTCTTCTAATATTCTGGCTTGTATTTGCTGTTTAAGCTGTGGACTTATGGGGCTGTTACTGAAGTCTAACTCAAGGGACTCATGGACAGGAGCCGCCCTCTCAGTTGGAGAGACTAGCAGAGAATGGATCTGAGACGTCGAGACCTTGTGGGAATTATCTAGAGCATTTGCTGCAATAGGGATAGCCCAGTCAATGGGTGATCCTGCTGCAATAACTGTTTTTGGAGATAGAGTGATGTCATGATGGGAGACATTTTTCACCAGGAGCTCAACCTTGCCATGAGATTCGGGTTGCACATCCACTATTTGCTCATAGACTATGAGGCCTCCAGGAGCGTGAATTTCCTCTGAGCTGCTGACAAGAGCTTGGAACTTTTCATGATGAGGCTTTGATGGACACGCGCCCTTCAACATACTCACCTCACCTTGTTTCAGGTGAACTGGCGCTTTACTACTAAGCATTATGCGCATGACGTGGGCGCTCTGTGTCTTAGGTTTCGACTTCTCGCGATAATCTGCATATGCCATGGCCCAACTGGTCTGAATAGGTAAAGTTTTGAGAAACTGCGTTCCACCTTCTTTTATACAGTGCCGTGTTAATTGACGCAAGACATTGGTGCCAACCAGCAGAGGAAACTTTGCATTGTATGACTGGTCTGGGCTCACTAAAACTAGTGTGTTGAAGCGCTGACCTGTGCCACATGCATTCTGAGAAAACCGAACCTCCTCCTCCACATACCCTAAATAGGGAACTTTTTGTCCAGCTGCACCTTCAATATTTAGAACACTACCTATAGAGAACAGCTCACGGTGTGCTAAATGTCGGTAATAAAAGGACTGGCATACGATTGTTACTTGTGAACCCGAGTCTATTAAACAGTGGCACTGTGCCCCATCTAGCCAAGCAACTCCATCACAGACATCCCCAATGAGACCTTCTGGGACCTGCGTGGATGCTTCTGCAGTTGGTGACAGTCCAGACATACAGTAGCTCTGGGAACTAGTTTGATTCTGAGCCCCTGCTCGTTCCTCAGCAGGAGCTCTTACATGTTTAAAGGCATATGACATTCTGCAGCTTGCTGTCGGTTTTGTCTACTTCGATGTCTCTCGCACAATTTGCTTTGCACTAGGACAGCATTAGCTGGATTGGCACACTGAGGCAGTAGATGAGAATTCTCACCACAGTTGTAACAGAACCTCCCAACGTTAGTGTCCTTTTCTGCAGGAACAACAGGAGCAGTCTTAATGCTTTTGGTATTTTGTGAAGTTCTGTAACTGGGTTTCTCATTTCTGACATGCTGAAAATTCGGTGCAGATGCCTTTCTTTTAATTTCAGCTTCCAGCTGTCTTATTCGTTCTTCTAACTGTGCTCTCGAGAAAGCATCGAGAGTGGAGGTGTCGCTGTGGGAAACCTTGAGCTCCTCATGAGTCATGTGGGTTTTAGTGTGAACTTTGGTTGATGTTACTCCCAAGTGTCTCTTTCTTCTCATCTCCTTGAGATGACTTTCTTTCTCGTAAGTTCTGATCTTGAGTACCAGCTCAGAGAACGTGGGAATGCTTTTAGCTGGATCATCCATAAGATCTTTTAAGTGAAGAGTGGATATTAAATGATCATCCCAACAGCCTCTAAGAAACTGCTTCAACAACTGAGAATCAGCATCTCTTTTTGTCACACCATTTCTCTCTATGACTTCTTGCAGCAAAGTCTGCAGAGGTACTCGCTAACTCTCTCACCGCTGTTCTGGTGCGTTTCCAAGAACTGGATGTAGAGCTCCTCGCCTCCGGTGACATTTCCATAAGCATTGTCCAGCTCCTGCAGATAGGCACTTGGGGCAGCCTGTAAACCGATACGTAATGCCACATTCAAAGCTGGGGAAACTAGACTGTTAAGTAGGGCACTACGCTTCTGGTTCTCACTCAGACTGGAATCTTTTAGCACCTGTTTGGCACGAAGCTGCCATGTGCTGAAGTCGGTCTCAGTATGGGGTTTAGGGACATTACCGGAGAAGGATGGTAGCTCTTGTGGGGTGGCAGTATAGGTCTGAGAATCGTGCTTGACTATATGTTCCACTAGGACGCGATGAGGTTCAGCTGGCATAGGAATTACAAATGAGGAGTCCGCATTAGGCACTTGTGTGACTGAGGGACATTTTACTTCACTGGGGACGCCACCAGCTGCATCAGAAAGTGAGTCTTGTCGGTGACGAGGGGCAGGAGTTGAGGTTAAAGGGCTAATTTTGTGCTCTTTGCTCCCACTCATATATCCCATGGCTTTCTGGCCCAGGTTAACAGGACTGACTTTGTAGGTGGTGGCTAGCTCTTCAATTCTCTCTCTAAAATTGACTGTCATATCATCAATGACACGAGCTAACGGAACTAGCTTTTCACTTTTTGGGGTTGTCTCTATTTTGTCTGGGCAGTACTCTTCTAGCTGAATAACCTCCCACTGAGAACCACTACCATCTGGATGCTCTGCCTCTAATAGCATTGGAGTTACACACTCACTAAATTGGCATAAAATAGTACTGAACTGTACATCAATATGCTGAATCTTAACAACATGGTCTAGTAGATCGAACACTTTTTGCACCTTTTCTAAACTGACCCTTGCCATGTCACCTTTTAGTATGATGGTACGTTCTGGATCAAACTCATACTGTTCACAAAGCTCCATTTTACCAACTTCTAAAATTACTACCACTATGAAATTCAGAAAAAAAAATCAGAAACACTCCAGTCCCTGTTCGGGCGCCATTTTTTCCTCTATGTAACCAAGCGTACAATTCTTTAATCTAAATTAAAATTTAATTAAGTTCAAATGACCACAGAAACATATGACACGCTTGAATTGAAAGGAATTTATTTAGGGTCTGGTAGCAGTGTACTACCTAGGTCCAATAAGTCTAAATGTTACTGGACTGGAGCGTTTCTTTCATCTTATGAAGGATTTGCGTTGAGTTGTACTGACATATCATTTGCAATGACATTCATGAAAAGAAAATATAACATGTGCACAAATTCACATTTTTAAATGTGATCTAAACACATGTGAAATAGGTTGAAATAGGTAAGTAGTTCTGAACCTGAACACTGAACCTTGAGATTTCTCTTGCACAGTCCTTAGAAAATGGTCGCTGGGAATGTCCAAAAAAAATAATAATATGCGAACCGTCCTTGAACTCTGAACGTTGGTGTAAAAAAAAATATGTATTTGGGTACCCAATAAAAAAATTTCAGTGTGTTAAGCGGTGTACTTAAGTGCTCCGATGCAGGCTAAAGACGGTCGTGACCAACATCTCTCTCTCTCTCGATCTCTCCCTCCAACGTGCCTCTCGCGCGTTGCTGAAGCCGGTCAAAGTAACATAAGCTGAACGCCCTGCCAGCCTAGCAGGAGAATCTAGCAGGAGAATCTAGCAGGAGAATCAGTAAACAGAATAAAGGGTATGAAGGTAGCTGGGGCTGGCTGCAGTATATCAAACCTCTCCTTCCCCCTCTCCAAGCTATCTGAGCCTCGTGCTCTCCTGTCTATGCTTTTCAACATAAACTTGCCGTTTTTTTGCCATAAATCAGCTGCTATTGCGGGAAATAGCTTCGACAGATTGCCGAAAACTGCCGCGGTTTTCTTAAAGGGGCAGCACCCATTTAAGGGCTATCATTCAATTAAAAGGGCTTTATTATAGCTGGGTTACATCCTCCCCTGCTTAAAATATGACGTCCTCGTCATGTACAGGAACTACACCTTGTATCAATGCTGCTATCTGCTCCTGCAAAGAAATTAAAAAACTATAGAGCAGTGAAGGTGAGCTAACATTATGTTGTCTACAACCCACTAGAGACCCAACATGGTAATCTCTAAGATAATTCGGGGGCAGGCGTCGCCTCTGGGGCCTACTTTGTTTAAGTGTTGGACTTGCCACAATGTCAGTGTCAGACAGCTCTGGGGAATCTATTGCAAAATCTTGAGCTTCGGGATTTAAAGAGCTCTTAAATGGAGATACAGTTTGTTCAACTGGTGGAGTACCCTCCAGTTCTTGGGACCACATGCAAGGTGCATCACTGTTCTCACGTGCTTCAGAAATGGTTGAGGATTCTAGTATCCCGTCTCTACATCTTGTAAGATCTTGAACCGGTGTTTTACACCCCTGATTCTGTCCTTCAGCTTCCAATTTCACAGGTAAAAACCCACATGGCAGCAGCAAGTCTCGATGAAGGACCCGTTCTCTACCTCCTCCATCCTCTGCTCTCACCACATATACTGGAATGTTTTCATCAGGCTGTTTGACGACAATGTGAACAGCAGATTCCCACCGGTCAGAAATTTTGTGCTTCTTTCTAAGGCTCAAATTTCTCACGAGGACCCTGTCGCCCACTTCCAGTGGCATGGCAGTCACAGTGGAATCCCAGCGTCGCTTGTTTAGTGCTTGTCTTTTCTCAGCATTTCGAGATGCAAGGTTATAGGCATGTCTGAGTCTGTTCTTTAGCTCACGCACATACTGAGAATGTGTCCTGGGATTATGGCCTCTGGGGCTGATACCAAAGCAAAGATCTATTGGGAGGCGTGGCTGCCGACCAAACATAAGAAGAAAGGGTGCTTCCCCAGTCGTATCATTTCTCGTACAGTTATATGCATGTACGAGGGGTCGGACATATTTCCTCCATTCCTCCTTTTTCCTATCCTCCAGGGTTCCCAACAAATCAAGGAGAGTCCTGTTGAACCTCTCGACAGGGTTACCCCTGGGATGGTACGGGGTGGTGCGAGACTTGATCCCAGACAGCGTACACAGCTCTGTCACTACTTCCGACTCAAAACTAGCTCCTTGATCGCTATGCAATCTGCGTGGAAAGCCATAATTGCTAATGAAATTTTCCCACAACACCTTGGCTACTGTTCTTGCTGTTTGATCTTTTGTAGGATAAGCCTGTGAGTATTTTGTAAAATAATCTGTTATGACCAAAATATTACGAGTGTCTCCTGAATCAGGTTCTAAACTCAGAAAGTCCATACAAACAAGCTCGAGTGGGGCAGCAACTTTGATGTTAACAAGCTTGGCTGCCTTCTGGGCTCTGGCCTTCCTCCTTACACACCTCTCACAAGCTTTGCACTTTGCTTCAATATACTGAGCCATTTTTGGCCAGTAAAACCTTGCTCTTGCAAGTTCTACAGTTCTCTCTATACCCATGTGACCGGTTTCACTATGGACACCATGAAAAGCTCTCTCCCTGTGACTGCTTGGCAGGACCAGCTGATGAAAAGCCTCCCCACTCTGATCAAAGACTTTACGGTGCAACACTCCATCCCGTAATACTAGTTTTGACTTTTCCCTTAACAGTAGCACAGTCTCAGGCTCTCGCAGCCTCACATCCGAAGTCTCTTTGTCAATTTTGCCCTCCAAAATGTCCATGATGCAGGCTAAGCTACTGTCTTTTCTCTGCAGTTGGTGCCAGTCCTCCATAGACATTCCTGGGATGGTTTCTTGACCTGGCCACAGAGCAGGATCCTCCAGATCATCGGGTACGGCTCCCTCTCCACATAGCAGTGTTTCTACTGCAGGGACTCCACTCTTGTCAGACGCACTTGTCTCTTGGGAAACACTGTGATACATACACAGAGTACTCACTGCCTCCTCATCAAAAACATTGAAGTTGTCTGTGCATGGGCTCGCACAGTTTAACAACCGGGATACCTTTTCACTCAGCTCTTCTGACTCCTCATCCTCTTCCAGTTGTCCATAAGGCCTCCGAGAAAGCCCATCAGCATCAGCATTATGCAGACCAGATCTGTAATGTATATCAAAGTTGTAAATGGACAGTGCAGCAAGCCATCTGTGACTGGTGGCATCAAGCTTTGCGCTCGTCAGAACATAAGTCAGGGGGTTGTTGTCTGTTAGCACTTTGAACTCAGCCCCATACAAATAATCATGAAACTTCTCACTGACTGCCCACTTAAGAGCAAGAAACTCTAGTTTGTGGGCTGGATAGTTTCTCTCACTTTTGGAAAGCCCTCGACTGGCATAGGCTACTACACGGGTTTGACCATCTTGAATCTGATACAAGACTGCCCCTAGTCCTGTGGTGCTCGCGTCTGTGTGCAGCACATAAGGGAGACGCCAGTCTGCAAATCCAAGAATGGGTGCTGAAGTGAGTTTATCAACTATTGACTCAAAAGCTGCCTGACAGCTATCAGTCCATTGGTCTTTTAGTGAGGGTGACTTTGCTCGTGGCCCATAACAAGGACGCTTGTTTCTGGAGGCATATTCACCTTTCAGTAAATCATTGAGAGGTCTGACCATTCTGGCGTAATTTCGAACAAATCTGCGATAATATCCAGTAAATCCAAGGAAGGACCTAAGCTCACGAACTGTCTGCGGGCAAGGCCATGTTTTGATAGCTGCAACCTTATCAGGGTCAGGCTGAATTCCTTGTGAAGAAATCACATGTCCCAGGTACCTTACAGATGTTTGGAAAAATCTGCATTTGGAGGGAGATAGTTTGAGTCCAAAATCTGAAATGCGTTTCAGCACTTTCATCAATCTATCTTCATGCTCCTCCAATGTGCTAGAGAAAATTATAAGATCATCCAGGAAAGTGATGACTTCCTGGAGGTTCATTCCCTCCATCACTCTCTCCATTGTGCGTTGAAAGGTGGCTGGGGAGTTTGTCAGACCTTGTGGCATCCGCCGAAATTGCCATGTCCCAAACGGGGTTGTGAAGGCTGTCTTTGGCCGATCAGAGGGCTCAACCTCGAGCTGATAGTATCCACTCTTGAGGTCAAGGACACTGAACCATTTGGAACCAGACAGTAAGGTAAACGTCTCCTCTATACGAGGTAGTGGATATGCGTCTTTCTTAGTGAAAGTATTTAATTTTCTGTAATCCACGACCATCCTCAGTTCTCCATTTTTCTTTCTTACAAGCACAATTGGAGATGCATAGGGACTTGCGGATTCTTCAATGATGCCAGCTGCTAAAAGATCCTGCAAATGTTTCTTTAGGTCATTGAAGTCAGCTGGTGAGACACGCCTTGTTCTTTCTTTGAAGGGCACATGTGGCTCTAGTTCTATACGATGCCTGACACCAGAAGCTGTGCCAACATCAAGATCATTTCTAGAAAAGGCTTGCGGAACTTCTTCTAATATTCTGGCTTGTATTTGCTGTTTAAGCTGTGGACTTATGGGGCTGTTACTGAAGTCTAACTCAAGGGACTCATGGACAGGAGCCGCCCTCTCAGTTGGAGAGACTAGCAGAGAATGGATCTGAGACGTCGAGACCTTGTGGGAATTATCTAGAGCATTTGCTGCAATAGGGATAGCCCAGTCAATGGGTGATCCTGCTGCAATAACTGTTTTTGGAGATAGAGTGATGTCATGATGGGAGACATTTTTCACCAGGAGCTCAACCTTGCCATGAGATTCGGGTTGCACATCCACTATTTGCTCATAGACTATGAGGCCTCCAGGAGCGTGAATTTCCTCTGAGCTGCTGACAAGAGCTTGGAACTTTTCATGATGAGGCTTTGATGGACACGCGCCCTTCAACATACTCACCTCACCTTGTTTCAGGTGAACTGGCGCTTTACTACTAAGCATTATGCGCATGACGTGGGCGCTCTGTGTCTTAGGTTTCGACTTCTCGCGATAATCTGCATATGCCATGGCCCAACTGGTCTGAATAGGTAAAGTTTTGAGAAACTGCGTTCCACCTTCTTTTATACAGTGCCGTGTTAATTGACGCAAGACATTGGTGCCAACCAGCAGAGGAAACTTTGCATTGTATGACTGGTCTGGGCTCACTAAAACTAGTGTGTTGAAGCGCTGACCTGTGCCACATGCATTCTGAGAAAACCGAACCTCCTCCTCCACATACCCTAAATAGGGAACTTTTTGTCCAGCTGCACCTTCAATATTTAGAACACTACCTATAGAGAACAGCTCACGGTGTGCTAAATGTCGGTAATAAAAGGACTGGCATACGATTGTTACTTGTGAACCCGAGTCTATTAAACAGTGGCACTGTGCCCCATCTAGCCAAGCAACTCCATCACAGACATCCCCAATGAGACCTTCTGGGACCTGCGTGGATGCTTCTGCAGTTGGTGACAGTCCAGACATACAGTAGCTCTGGGAACTAGTTTGATTCTGAGCCCCTGCTCGTTCCTCAGCAGGAGCTCTTACATGTTTAAAGGCATATGACATTCTGCAGCTTGCTGTCGGTTTTGTCTACTTCGATGTCTCTCGCACAATTTGCTTTGCACTAGGACAGCATTAGCTGGATTGGCACACTGAGGCAGTAGATGAGAATTCTCACCACAGTTGTAACAGAACCTCCCAACGTTAGTGTCCTTTTCTGCAGGAACAACAGGAGCAGTCTTAATGCTTTTGGTATTTTGTGAAGTTCTGTAACTGGGTTTCTCATTTCTGACATGCTGAAAATTCGGTGCAGATGCCTTTCTTTTAATTTCAGCTTCCAGCTGTCTTATTCGTTCTTCTAACTGTGCTCTCGAGAAAGCATCGAGAGTGGAGGTGTCGCTGTGGGAAACCTTGAGCTCCTCATGAGTCATGTGGGTTTTAGTGTGAACTTTGGTTGATGTTACTCCCAAGTGTCTCTTTCTTCTCATCTCCTTGAGATGACTTTCTTTCTCGTAAGTTCTGATCTTGAGTACCAGCTCAGAGAACGTGGGAATGCTTTTAGCTGGATCATCCATAAGATCTTTTAAGTGAAGAGTGGATATTAAATGATCATCCCAACAGCCTCTAAGAAACTGCTTCAACAACTGAGAATCAGCATCTCTTTTTGTCACACCATTTCTCTCTATGACTTCTTGCAGCAAAGTCTGCAGAGGTACTCGCTAACTCTCTCACCGCTGTTCTGGTGCGTTTCCAAGAACTGGATGTAGAGCTCCTCGCCTCCGGTGACATTTCCATAAGCATTGTCCAGCTCCTGCAGATAGGCACTTGGGGCAGCCTGTAAACCGATACGTAATGCCACATTCAAAGCTGGGGAAACTAGACTGTTAAGTAGGGCACTACGCTTCTGGTTCTCACTCAGACTGGAATCTTTTAGCACCTGTTTGGCACGAAGCTGCCATGTGCTGAAGTCGGTCTCAGTATGGGGTTTAGGGACATTACCGGAGAAGGATGGTAGCTCTTGTGGGGTGGCAGTATAGGTCTGAGAATCGTGCTTGACTATATGTTCCACTAGGACGCGATGAGGTTCAGCTGGCATAGGAATTACAAATGAGGAGTCCGCATTAGGCACTTGTGTGACTGAGGGACATTTTACTTCACTGGGGACGCCACCAGCTGCATCAGAAAGTGAGTCTTGTCGGTGACGAGGGGCAGGAGTTGAGGTTAAAGGGCTAATTTTGTGCTCTTTGCTCCCACTCATATATCCCATGGCTTTCTGGCCCAGGTTAACAGGACTGACTTTGTAGGTGGTGGCTAGCTCTTCAATTCTCTCTCTAAAATTGACTGTCATATCATCAATGACACGAGCTAACGGAACTAGCTTTTCACTTTTTGGGGTTGTCTCTATTTTGTCTGGGCAGTACTCTTCTAGCTGAATAACCTCCCACTGAGAACCACTACCATCTGGATGCTCTGCCTCTAATAGCATTGGAGTTACACACTCACTAAATTGGCATAAAATAGTACTGAACTGTACATCAATATGCTGAATCTTAACAACATGGTCTAGTAGATCGAACACTTTTTGCACCTTTTCTAAACTGACCCTTGCCATGTCACCTTTTAGTATGATGGTACGTTCTGGATCAAACTCATACTGTTCACAAAGCTCCATTTTACCAACTTCTAAAATTACTACCACTATGAAATTCAGAAAAAAAAATCAGAAACACTCCAGTCCCTGTTCGGGCGCCATTTTTTCCTCTATGTAACCAAGCGTACAATTCTTTAATCTAAATTAAAATTTAATTAAGTTCAAATGACCACAGAAACATATGACACGCTTGAATTGAAAGGAATTTATTTAGGGTCTGGTAGCAGTGTACTACCTAGGTCCAATAAGTCTAAATGTTACTGGACTGGAGCGTTTCTTTCATCTTATGAAGGATTTGCGTTGAGTTGTACTGACATATCATTTGCAATGACATTCATGAAAAGAAAATATAACATGTGCACAAATTCACATTTTTAAATGTGATCTAAACACATGTGAAATAGGTTGAAATAGGTAAGTAGTTCTGAACCTGAACACTGAACCTTGAGATTTCTCTTGCACAGTCCTTAGAAAATGGTCGCTGGGAATGTCCAAAAAAAATAATAATATGCGAACCGTCCTTGAACTCTGAACGTTGGTGTAAAAAAAAATATGTATTTGGGTACCCAATAAAAAAATTTCAGTGTGTTAAGCGGTGTACTTAAGTGCTCCGATGCAGGCTAAAGACGGTCGTGACCAACATCTCTCTCTCTCTCGATCTCTCCCTCCAACGTGCCTCTCGCGCGTTGCTGAAGCCGGTCAAAGTAACATAAGCTGAACGCCCTGCCAGCCTAGCAGGAGAATCTAGCAGGAGAATCTAGCAGGAGAATCAGTAAACAGAATAAAGGGTATGAAGGTAGCTGGGGCTGGCTGCAGTATATCAAACCTCTCCTTCCCCCTCTCCAAGCTATCTGAGCCTCGTGCTCTCCTGTCTATGCTTTTCAACATAAACTTGCCGTTTTTTTGCCATAAATCAGCTGCTATTGCGGGAAATAGCTTCGACAGATTGCCGAAAACTGCCGCGGTTTTCTTAAAGGGGCAGCACCCATTTAAGGGCTACCATTCAATTAAAAGGGCTTTATTATAGCTGGGTTACATCCTCCCCTGCTTAAAATATGACGTCCTCGTCATGTACAGGAACTACACCTTGTATCAATGCTGCTATCTGCTCCTGCAAAGAAATTAAAAAACTATAGAGCAGTGAAGGTGAGCTAACATTATGTTGTCTACAACCCACTAGAGACCCAACATGGTAATCTCTAAGATAATTCGGGGGCAGGCGTCGCCTCTGGGGCCTACTTTGTTTAAGTGTTGGACTTGCCACAATGTCAGTGTCAGACAGCTCTGGGGAATCTATTGCAAAATCTTGAGCTTCGGGATTTAAAGAGCTCTTAAATGGAGATACAGTTTGTTCAACTGGTGGAGTACCCTCCAGTTCTTGGGACCACATGCAAGGTGCATCACTGTTCTCACGTGCTTCAGAAATGGTTGAGGATTCTAGTATCCCGTCTCTACATCTTGTAAGATCTTGAACCGGTGTTTTACACCCCTGATTCTGTCCTTCAGCTTCCAATTTCACAGGTAAAAACCCACATGGCAGCAGCAAGTCTCGATGAAGGACCCGTTCTCTACCTCCTCCATCCTCTGCTCTCACCACATATACTGGAATGTTTTCATCAGGCTGTTTGACGACAATGTGAACAGCAGATTCCCACCGGTCAGAAATTTTGTGCTTCTTTCTAAGGCTCAAATTTCTCACGAGGACCCTGTCGCCCACTTCCAGTGGCATGGCAGTCACAGTGGAATCCCAGCGTCGCTTGTTTAGTGCTTGTCTTTTCTCAGCATTTCGAGATGCAAGGTTATAGGCATGTCTGAGTCTGTTCTTTAGCTCACGCACATACTGAGAATGTGTCCTGGGATTATGGCCTCTGGGGCTGATACCAAAGCAAAGATCTATTGGGAGGCGTGGCTGCCGACCAAACATAAGAAGAAAGGGTGCTTCCCCAGTCGTATCATTTCTCGTACAGTTATATGCATGTACGAGGGGTCGGACATATTTCCTCCATTCCTCCTTTTTCCTATCCTCCAGGGTTCCCAACAAATCAAGGAGAGTCCTGTTGAACCTCTCGACAGGGTTACCCCTGGGATGGTACGGGGTGGTGCGAGACTTGATCCCAGACAGCGTACACAGCTCTGTCACTACTTCCGACTCAAAACTAGCTCCTTGATCGCTATGCAATCTGCGTGGAAAGCCATAATTGCTAATGAAATTTTCCCACAACACCTTGGCTACTGTTCTTGCTGTTTGATCTTTTGTAGGATAAGCCTGTGAGTATTTTGTAAAATAATCTGTTATGACCAAAATATTACGAGTGTCTCCTGAATCAGGTTCTAAACTCAGAAAGTCCATACAAACAAGCTCGAGTGGGGCAGCAACTTTGATGTTAACAAGCTTGGCTGCCTTCTGGGCTCTGGCCTTCCTCCTTACACACCTCTCACAAGCTTTGCACTTTGCTTCAATATACTGAGCCATTTTTGGCCAGTAAAACCTTGCTCTTGCAAGTTCTACAGTTCTCTCTATACCCATGTGACCGGTTTCACTATGGACACCATGAAAAGCTCTCTCCCTGTGACTGCTTGGCAGGACCAGCTGATGAAAAGCCTCCCCACTCTGATCAAAGACTTTACGGTGCAACACTCCATCCCGTAATACTAGTTTTGACTTTTCCCTTAACAGTAGCACAGTCTCAGGCTCTCGCAGCCTCACATCCGAAGTCTCTTTGTCAATTTTGCCCTCCAAAATGTCCATGATGCAGGCTAAGCTACTGTCTTTTCTCTGCAGTTGGTGCCAGTCCTCCATAGACATTCCTGGGATGGTTTCTTGACCTGGCCACAGAGCAGGATCCTCCAGATCATCGGGTACGGCTCCCTCTCCACATAGCAGTGTTTCTACTGCAGGGACTCCACTCTTGTCAGACGCACTTGTCTCTTGGGAAACACTGTGATACATACACAGAGTACTCACTGCCTCCTCATCAAAAACATTGAAGTTGTCTGTGCATGGGCTCGCACAGTTTAACAACCGGGATACCTTTTCACTCATCCAACAAAAGAGTACAGACTCTGATGTAGAAATATTGAAATGCTCCTCTGCAGTCATATCTAGCATGATTTAAGCCACTGCAATGGCTGGCTGTGCTACAAAAAAAGAGAATGAAACAAGAATTGCATGCTCGGCTCCTGAGTGCCAAGGTAGAAGATTTTGTTTAGTTGGCAGTCGAAACTTTCTTCAGTCCTGGCATTCTAGTGAAGGAAATGAGTTTCACAGTTTGACCTACATTTAGCCAAAATCATAGGTTAATATATGCTCTAAATTCAATTCAAGAGAAGATTATAGAAAAAAAATAAACAAATACATAAGGGGTAAAGATAGATTTACCATAAAAGCGTATGTAAATTTGTGTTCAGTGAATGAATGTAGTATTCACTTCTTAGTAAATTAATTAATATAAAGTCATTCGTAACTGTTATGCAACCAGTTGTCAATTACCATACTGTGACATGCTCTGGCCTGTTGTGAAAATCCTGTCAGAAACCTCTGTCAGCATTAGTGACCAGTTCAGGTTTAATATTTTTATGGCTATAAATGACCTGGCATACTACAAAGAGACAAACTCCAACCACTAGAACACAACAACAGCAAATGTTAAACATATATAAGTAGATAATAAGGGATTAAAGACTTCCTACATTGCTTCAGAATATAGAAGAGTATTTATGAAATCCAAGCCTAAACAGCCCTAGCTTCTCTTAAGTAGTTTTAGCATGAAACATTTTAGCCAGGAAGCGGAATACACTACATATTTCCCCCTTTGAGATGAGACAGAGTCTCAAACAAATAAAGAAAGCAACACATGTTTACAGTTGTGGCAAATTGCAGCTCCTCCTGCACATGCTTCCTTTAACAGAACCTGAACAATACAGCTACTTTAAGGAGTGTAAGAGTGAAAACCTGTCAGGCAGTTATCTTTCCTTAATGTCCATCAAACAATCTAGACAGAAAATTCTCTCACAGCCCCTCTGCCTAGGCGACCACCTACAGCACTCCAGATCAAATTATAATAGAGGATCTTTGACAATGTGTATAGGGATATGACTTAAGCAAATACATCTGAAACCTCATAAATAAAATTAAAAAATGTCCAAATTCCTGCTGGTCGATCCATTGGACCTTCCAATGGACCTTCCCCTACCTAACACCAATTTCCTCTAAACATCAAGCAAAAACAAAACCAAACATCTGCAGTCCCAGTGTGTTTACCCCATAACAGAGTTTCCAACCAATGAAAACAAAAAGTGTCTGAGTTTAAAGAGTTTAAATGTTACTCATACAGTAAAGAAGCAAAAAACTCAAACTAGTGTCTTACTAAGATTACCACCACCCCACAAACATTCTCTATCAATGACAAGAAGGGAACTCGATGGCCTATGTGTCCAGAGCACAGCAAGTGTGGAGAAATGTCACAGGAAATGACCCGGACTTAAATCAGATGGAACAGTCCATTTTACAAGCTAAAATACAGAGGGGGCTGCCCCAACCACTGAGAAGTAAACTAGAAGTCGTAAGTCTTTGATGTTTGGCAAAGGATGTTTATATGGTAGAATGCTCAGTCTATTGCCAAGTGTTTGTGTAGAGAAGTCATGAGCAGGTGAGGACTTCTAGATTGGATATCCTCAGGTAAAAATGAGAAATTAAACAGCGTCTTGGTGTTAATGGTGAGTCAGATCAAGTGAGCTGTGTGAAATACATATGACACCTTATGAGTGGGTTTGTTGCATATAAGTAGAAATGGTCCAATTTCTGCATTTTTGGACTGGACTCAGGACTGACATTGACGATGATGAGGAAGTAGTGATAGGAGATGAACTGGTGAAGAAGGAACCATTTAGAATATCTATTCTTATTCTTATTTATTCTTATTATAGTTTTAACATTTATTTCTCTTATCATTTTGTTATTTAGTCGGGTCTTACTACAGAGTGGAATGATAAAAGAGGGCAAATGGAAAAGATTATACATAACTTATATTTCTTTTTTCCTTTTTTTGTCATTATTCTTTTTCTTTCTTCTTTTTTCCCTTTCTTTGTCTTCTTTGTCTTATTTGTCTTTTTCTGTCTTCTTTGTCTTTTCTTTTTTATTTTTCATCTTGGTATTTTATCTTTGCCTTGTTTTTATTTGTCTTCTTTTATCTTTGTCTTCTTTGTATTTTCTTCTTTATCTGTTTCTTCTTTATCTTTTTTCTTTGTCTTTCTTTTCTTGGAATTTGTCTTCTTTGTCTTCTTTTTCTTAGTTTTTTTCTTTTTTTGGTCTTCTTTATCTTTTTGTATTATATCTTTCTATTGTTTTTTATTTGTATATTATATATCTTTGTCTGATTCTTCTTTATCTTTTCTTTCCGTCTTTTTTTCTTTGTCTTCTTGGTCTTTGGCTTTTCTTTTTGTTTTCTTTGTCTTTTTTGTTTTTTATCTTTGTCTTTTTTTCTTTGTGTTTTCTTAGAATTCATATTTTCTTTTGTTTTCTTTTTATTCTTTTCTTGGTATTTGTCTTTTTTGTCTTCTTTATCTTTTTCTTCTATGTATTTTTAAATTTGTTTTTATTTGTCTTCTGTTATCTTTGTTTTCTTTATCTTTTTCATCCTTGGTTTCTGTGTTTCTTTTTTGTCTTTGTCTCCTTTGTCTGTCTTCTTTTTGATCTTTCTTTGTCTTTTTTTTTCCTTTTTAAATTTGATTTTCTTGGTCTTCATCCTCTTTGTCTTTTTGTTGTCTTCTTTTTGTTTTTTCTTTGTTTTCTTTATCTTTTTCTTCTGTTTTTTGTGTTTCTTTTTTGTTTTTGTGTTCTTTGTCTTTTCTTTTTTCCCTTTTGTCTTCTATTTATTTCCTCTGTGTTCTTTGTCTTTGTCTTGGTCTTGTTTGTCTTTTCTTTGTCTTCTTTGTCTTCATTTTCTTTGCATTTCTCTTCATCTTCTTTGTCTTTGTGTTTTCTTTGTCTTTTTTGTCTTTGTCTTCTTTTTTGTTATCTTTATCTTTTTCTTCTTTATCTTTTTCTTTTTTGTATTTTATCTTTGTCTTGTTTTATTTGTCTTTTTTATCTTTGTCTTCTTTGTTCTCTTCTTTTTGTTCTGTCTTTCTTTTTTCTTCTTTGTTTTTATCTTTGTCTTTTTTTTTCTTTGTGTTTTCTTAGTCTTCATTTTTTTTTTTTGTCTTCCTTTTATTCTTTTCTTGGTATTTGTCTTTTTTGTCTTCTCTTATCTTTGTCGTCTTGGTCTTTTTTGTCTTTGTCTTTGTCGTTCTTCTTTCTTTCTTTCTTTCTTTTTCTCTTTTGTTTTCATTTCCTTTGATTTTTTGTCATCTTCTTTGTCTTTTTTTGTCTTCTTTCATATTTTTCTTCTTTTTCTTCTTTGTCTTTTTGTCTTCTTTATCCTTTTCTTCTTTGTATTTTCTATTTGTCATTTTATTTGTCTTCTTTTATCTTTTATTTTTATGTTTTTCTTTGATCTTCCTCTTTTTCTTCTTTTTCTTTGTATTTCATGTGTTTGTCTTTTTTGTCTTTTTCTTCTTTGTATTTTTGTTGTCTTCTTTTGTTTTTTGTTTTTTTCTTTTTTGAGGTTTTGACTTTCTCTTTTCTTTTCTTTATTTTTGTATTTGATTTCTTTGTCTTTTTCTTCTTGCTTTTTTCTTTGTCTTCTTGTTTGTCTTCATCTTTTTCTTGTCTTCTTTGTGTTTTTCTTTTTTATCTTTGTCTTTATTTTTTTCTCCTTTGTCTTTTTCTTCTTTTTTTCTTTGTCTTTTTCTTCTCTTTTCTTTTGTGGTCTTCATCTTTGTCTTTTCTTTGTTTTTTGTGTTCTTTATCTTTTTCTTCTTTGTATTTTGTATTTTTCATTTTATTTGTCTTTTTTATCTTTTGTCTTTTTCTTTGTCTTTTTTTTCTTTGTCTTTCTTCTTTGTCTTGATTTTCTTTGTATTTCTCTTCTTTGTCTTTGTCTTGTTCGTCTTTTTCTTCTTTGTATTTTCTTTGCCTTCTTCTTTTCCTTTGTTTTTGTTCCTTTTCTTTTCTTGGTCTTTGTCTTCTTATTCTTTGTCCTCATTGTCTTTTTGTTGTTTTTTCCTCTTTTCTTTGTCTTCTTTTTTGTGTTTGTCTTTTCTTTCTATTTGTTTCTTTGTTTTTTTTTCCTTTTCTTGGTGTTCTTTGTCTACCAATTTTTTTTTCTTCTTTGTCTGTAGTACTTGTCTTCTTTGTCCTCTTCTTTTTGTTCTGTCTTTCCTTTTTCTTCTTTGTTTTTTATCTTTGTCTTTTTCTTCTTAGTGTTTTCTTAGTCTTCATATTTTCTTTGGTTTTTCTTTTTTTTCTGTTCTTTGTATTTGTCTTTTTTGTCTTCTTTATTCTCTTTGTTTTTATAGTTGTCTTCTTTTATCTTTGTCTTTCTTCTTTCTTTTTTTCTTTTTCTATTTTGTTTTCATTTCCTTTGATCCACCTTCTTTGTCTTTTCTTTGTCTTCTTTAATATTTTTCTTCTTTGTCTTTTTGTCTTCTTTATCCCTTTCTTCTTTGTATTTTCTGTCATTTTATTTGTCTTCTTTTATCTTTTGTCTTTATCTTTTTTATTTGATCTTCCTCTTTTTCTTCTTTTTCTTAGTATTTGACGTCTTTGTCTTGTTTGTCTTTTTCTTCTTTGTATTTTCATTCTTTGTCTTTTTTGAGGTTTTGACTTTTGTCTCTATTGTCTTTCCTTTTTTCCTCTTTTCTTTTTTCTTCTTCCTTTCCTTTGTTTTTCTTTTTTCTTTTCTTTGTCTTTTTATTCTTGCTTTTTTTCTTTGTCTTCTTATTTGTCTTCATCTTTTTCTTGTCTTCTTTGTCTTTTTCTTTTTTTATCTTTGTCTTTATCTTTTTCTCCTTTGTCTTTTTCTTCTTTGTCTTTTTTTGTCTTCTTTTTCTTGTTTTTTCTTTTCGTGGTCTTTGTCTTTTTGTTGTCTTCTTCGTTTCCTTTTATTCTTCTCTTTTCTTTTGTGGTCTTCATCTTTGTCTTTTCTTTGGCTTTTTGTCTTCTTAATCTTTTTCTTCTTTGTATTTTGTATGTTTCATTTTATTTGTCTTTTTTATCTTTTGTCTTTATCTTTTTCTTTGTCTTTTTCTTCTTCATGTTTGTTTTGTTTGTCTTTTTCTTCTTTGTATTTTCTTTGCCTTCTTCTTTTCCTTTGTTTTTGTTCCTTTTCTTGTCTTGGTCTTTGTCTTCTTATTCTTTGTCCTCATTGTCTTTTCATTGTTTTTCCTCTTTTCTTTGTCTTCTTTTTTGTTTGTCTTTTCTTTCCATTCTCGTCTTTATTTTTTTTCTTTTCTTTGTGTTCTTTGTGTTCTTTATTTTTTCTTCTTTGTCTGTCATCTTTGTCTTCTTTGTCATCTTCTTTTTGTTCTGTCTTTCTTTTTTTATCTTTGTCTTTTTTTTCTTTGTGTTTTCTTAGTCTTCATGTTTTCTTTTGTTTTTCTTTTTTTCTTTTCTTGGTATTTGTTTTTTTTTGTCTTCTTTTTCGTCTTTGTCTTTCTTCTTTTTTTTCTTTTTCTCTTTTGTTTTCACTTCCTTTGATTTTGTCATCTTCCTTCTCTTTTCTTTGTCTTCTTTAATATTTTTCTTCTTTTTCGTCTTTGTCTTCTTTATCCTTTTCTTCTTTGTATTTTCACTTTGTCTTCTTTTGTCTTTATCTTTATCTTTATCGTTGTCCTTCTTTGTCTTTTTCTTCTTTTTCTATGTTTTCTTAGTATTTCACTTCTTTGTCTTTTTCTTCTTTGTATTTTCATTGTCTTCATTTTTTTTGGGGGGGGGTTGACTTTGTCTCTGTTGTTTTTCCTTTTTTGCTCTTTTCTTTGTCGTCTTCTGTTCCTTTTTAATTTTTTTTTCTATTATTTGTCTTTGTATTTGATTTCTTTGTCTTTTTATTCTTGCTTTTTTTTCTTTGTCTTCTTATTTGTCTTCTTCATCTTTTTCTTGTCTTCTTTGTCTTTTTCTTTGTTATCTTTGTAATTATCTTATTTTTCTTTTTTTCTTTTCATAGTCTTTGTCTTTTGTCTTTTATTTGGCTTTTTTTGTCTTCTTTATCTTTTTCTTCTTTGTATTTTGTATTTTTATTTGTCTGATTTATCTTTGTTTTTATCTCCTTTTCTTTGTCTTTTTCTTCTTTGTCTTCATTTTCTTTGTATTTCTCTTCTTCGTCTTTGTCTTGTTTGTCTTTTTCTTCTTTGTATTTTCTTTGTCTTCTTCTTTTCCTTTGTTTTTGTTCCTTTTCTTTTCTTTTTTTTTTGTCCTCGTTGTCTTTTCGTTGTTTTTTCCTCTTTTCTTTGTCTTCTTTGTTGTGTTTGTCTTTGCTGTGTCTTCTTTTCTTTTGTTTTTTTCTTTTCTTTGTGTTCTGTGTCTGTCGTCTTTGTCTTTCTAGTTTGTTTTTGTTTTCTTTGTATTTCTCTTCTTTGTGTTTGTCATGTTTGCCTTTTTCTTATTTGTATTTTCTTTGTGTTTTTTGTCTTTTCCTTTGTTTCCTTTTTCTTCTTTGTCTTTGTCTTTTTTATCTTTGTCCTTTTCTTCTTTTTCTTCTGTCTTTTCTTTGTCTTTTTCTTTTTGTTGTCTTCTTCGTTTCCTTTTGTTCTTCTTTTTCTTGGTCTTCATCTTCATCTTTTTCTTCTTTGTATTTTCTGTTTGTCTTTTTTATCTTTTGTCTTTATCGTTTTCATCTTTGTGTTAGTTTTCTTTGTATTTCTCTTCTTTGTCATCGTCTTTGTATTTTTATTCTTACTGTTCTTGTTCATCTTCTTTGTTTTCGTCCTCTATTTCTTCTCATCTTATTTGTCTTTTTCTTCTTTGTCACTTATATTTGTCTTCTTTCTTTGCCATTGCCTGACTTGTGGAGGTCAACACACATCTGCCTTTCTTGAATGGTATGTTCCTTTGTCTTTCCCATGTTGAAGAGAAATGGCCTCTGTGTCACGTCATATTTATACCCCAGGGAAACAGGAAGTTGTGAATTACTAATGAAATGTTCCTACATACTCTGATCAACTTCGTAAACTATTGTAGAATTGACAGAAATACTTTAATTACATTTATTTCCAAAGAAATGTTAGGGGTGCCAATAATTATGGAACAGGTGATTTTATGAAGAATAATTATTTCTTAGTCAGGGATTTTTTTTCCCCCTTAAAATTCACTTGAGTTAAAGGTTGGATTTTGCTCTTTTTTCCATCGAGGTCCTAGATTATTTAGAAAAAAAACTCAATTTATTAGAAGCTAAAGAACACATCTTAACCAGGGGTGCCAATAATTATGGAGGGCACTGTATATGCCCCTCCGGGAAGTGAACTGAATTTCTATAAAAGATGGTTTGGTATGATGACTAGCTCACAGGGTACACTGATTTGTGGTGGGGGCTGGAATGTTTGTTTAAACCAAAGTTGATTCTTCTAGAGTGACTGCACAACAAAGTCCAGTAAATAAATAAATAAATAAATAGGATGATGAAAGAATTGGAATCAACAGATATCTGGAGGGAAATGTACCCGTCCGGTAAGGACTATACACATGACTCTTCTCCACATTCAACCTGCTCAACAATAGACTTTTCTTATTTTTAGCAGAGCTCGAGATAAGGTGGGGGCAGTGATAATGGTAGAATAGATCTTTCCGATCATGCCCCAATCTTGAATCATGAAATGAATTGAGATATATAGTTTAAAAACACAGGAGGCAGTTTTATACCTTAAACAAAGACATTACAAGGTAGGAGGAAGATAGCTAAACTCACAAGAAACAGGGAAACATCAAGCGGATAATATTATTGATAAAAGTAGGAATCCAAAAGACTAGAAGAGCTAGAATCTAAAACGCAGAAAATTCAAGAAAGTTTTGAAATATTTTATAAGAATAATGAGGAGTTGTACGTAGCCATTTTTAGATCAAAACCAGAAAAATCTCCAGGACTGGACGGATATACCTCTCTAAGTATTTGATCCCCTAAAAACCATGACTAATGTTGGCTCCCACAGACCACTGACACATCCTAATCTCAGTGAAGTCGTTACCTGCATAAGAGACACCTGTCCCAAATTGTCACCTGTGTAAAAGGCCAACTGCCAAAAGACTCAATGACACTCTAACATCTCCATCATGGGCAAGACTAAAGAGCTGTCTAAAGATGTCAGGGACAAAATTGTTGACCTACACAAGGCTGGAATGGGCTACAAAGCCATAAGTAAGAAGCTGGATGAGAAGGTGACAACTGTTTGTGCAATTATTTGGAAGTGGAAGAAGTACAACATTACGGTCAATCGACCTAGACCTGGAGCTCCATGCAAGATATCACCTCGTGGCGTCTCACTGATCATGAGAAAGATTAAAAATCACCAAGAACTACACAGGAGGAGCTGGCTAATGATCTCAAGGCAGCTGGGACCACAGTCTCCAAAAAAAACATTGGTAATACACTGAGACGTAATGGTTTAAAATCCTGCAGTGCACGCAAGGTTCCTCTGCTCAAGAAGGCTCATGTCCAGGCCCGCCTAAAGTTCGCCAATGAACATATTAATGACTCCGAGAGAGACTGGGAGAAGGTGCTGTGGTCAGATGAGACCAAAATTTAGCTATTTGGCCTCAACTCAACGTGTTTGGAGGAAGAAAAATATAGAACATGACCCTAAGAACACCATCCCCACCGTCAAGCATGGTAGTAGAAGTATTATGTTTTGGGGGTGTTTTTCTTTTAAAGGCACAGGCCAACTTCACCGCATTGAAGATGAACGGGGCCATGTATCGTAAAATCCTGGGTAACAACCTCCTTGCCTCTGCCAGGGCACTGAAAATGGGTCGTGGATGGGTCTTCCAGCACGACAACGACCCGAAGCATACAGCCAAGGAAACAAAGGAGTGGCTCCATAAGAAGCATATAAAGGTCATGAAATGGCCTAGCCAGTCTCTTGACTTCAATCCCATAGAAAATCTATGGAGAGAGCTGAAGATTCATGTTTCCAAATGCACGCCTAAAAACCTTAAGGATTTGGAGATGATCTGCAGAGAGGAGTGGGCCAAAATTACTCCTGAAGTGTGTGCAAACTGCTGTGCTTGCCAACAAGGGTTTTTGCCCCCAAGTACTAAATTATGTTTTACCAGGGGGTCAAATACTTATTTCCTTCAATGAAAATCAAGTTAATTTTTATTTCTCATTTCATGTAATTTTCTCAGTTCTTTTGATATTCTATGTGTCACTGTTAAAATAAAGCTGGCATAAAATTGAGACATTTCATTTTTTTTTTTTTATTAAAACTTTTAAAGTCAGTGAGGGGGGGTCAAATACTTATTTCCTCCACTGTATATGTTGTCAATAAATGTCAGCATTTGCATCCAACAAAAGAGTACAGACTCTGATGTAGAAATATTGAAATGCTCCTCTGCAGTCATATCTAGCATGATTTAAGCCACTGCAATGGCTGGCTGTGCTACAAAAAAAGAGAATGAAACAAGAATTGCATGCTCGGCTCCTGAGTGCCAAGGTAGAAGATTTTGTTTAGTTGGCAGTCGAAACTTTCTTCAGTCCTGGCATTCTAGTGAAGGAAATGAGTTTCACAGTTTGACCTACATTTAGCCAAAATCATAGGTTAATATATGCTCTAAATTCAATTCAAGAGAAGATTATAGAAAAAAAATAAACAAATACATAAGGGGTAAAGATAGATTTACCATAAAAGCGTATGTAAATTTGTGTTCAGTGAATGAATGTAGTATTCACTTCTTAGTAAATTAATTAATATAAAGTCATTCGTAACTGTTATGCAACCAGTTGTCAATTACCATACTGTGACATGCTCTGGCCTGTTGTGAAAATCCTGTCAGAAACCTCTGTCAGCATTAGTGACCAGTTCAGGTTTAATATTTTTATGGCTATAAATGACCTGGCATACTACAAAGAGACAAACTCCAACCACTAGAACACAACAACAGCAAATGTTAAACATATATAAGTAGATAATAAGGGATTAAAGACTTCCTACATTGCTTCAGAATATAGAAGAGTATTTATGAAATCCAAGCCTAAACAGCCCTAGCTTCTCTTAAGTAGTTTTAGCATGAAACATTTTAGCCAGGAAGCGGAATACACTACATATTTCCCCCTTTGAGATGAGACAGAGTCTCAAACAAATAAAGAAAGCAACACATGTTTACAGTTGTGGCAAATTGCAGCTCCTCCTGCACATGCTTCCTTTAACAGAACCTGAACAATACAGCTACTTTAAGGAGTGTAAGAGTGAAAACCTGTCAGGCAGTTATCTTTCCTTAATGTCCATCAAACAATCTAGACAGAAAATTCTCTCACAGCCCCTCTGCCTAGGCGACCACCTACAGCACTCCAGATCAAATTATAATAGAGGATCTTTGACAATGTGTAAAGGGATATGACTTAAGCAAATACATCTGAAACCTCATAAATAAAATTAAAAAATGTCCAAATTCCTGCTGGTCGATTCCAATGGACCTTCCCCTACCTAACACCAATTTCCTCTAAACATCAAGCAAAAACAAAACCAAACATCTGCAGTCCCAGTGTGTTTACCCCATAACAGAGTTTCCAACCAATGAAAACAAAAAGTGTCGTGAGTTTAAAGAGTTTAAATGTTACTCATACAGTAAAGAAGCAAAAAACTCAAACTAGTGTCTTACTAAGATTACCACCACCCCACAAACATTCTCTATCAATGACAAGAAGGGAACTCGATGGCCTATGTGTCCAGAGCACAGCAAGTGTGGAGAAATGTCACAGGAAATGACCCGGACTTAAATCAGATGGAACAGTCCATTTTACAAGCTAAAATACAGAGGGGGCTGCCCCAACCACTGAGAAGTAAACTAGAAGTCGTAAGTCTGATGTTTGGCAAAGGATGTTTATATGGTAGAATGCTCAGTCTATTGCCAAGTGTTTGTGTAGAGAAGTCATGAGCAGGTGAGGACTTCTAGATTGGATATCCTCAGGTAAAAATGAGAAATTAAACAGCGTCTTGGTGTTAATGGTGAGTCAGATCAAGTGAGCTGTGTGAAATACATATGACACCTTATGAGTGGGTTTGTTGCGTATAAGTAGAAATGGTCCAATTTCTGCCTTTTTGGACTGGACTCAGGACTGACATTGACGATGATGAGGAAGTAGTGATAGGAGATGAACTGGTGAAGAAGGAACCATTTAGAATATCTATTCTTATTCTTATTTATTCTTATTATAGTTTTAACATTTATTTCTCTTATCATTTTGTTATTTAGTCGGGTCTTACTACAGAGTGGAATGATAAAAGAGGGCAAATGGAAAAGATTATACATAACTTATATTTCTTTTTTCCTTTTTTTGTCATTATTCTTTTTCTTTCTTCTTTTTTCCCTTTCTTTGTCTTCTTTGTCTTCTTTGTCTTTTTCTGTCTTCTTTGTCTTTTCTTTTTTATTTTTCATCTTGGTATTTTATCTTTGCCTTGTTTTTATTTGTCTTCTTTTATCTTTGTCTTCTTTGTATTTTCTTCTTTATCTGTTTCTTCTTTATCTTTTTTCTTTGTCTTTCTTTTCTTGGAATTTGTCTTCTTTGTCTTCTTTTTCTTAGTTTTTTTCTTTTTTTGGTCTTTATCTTTTTGTATTATATCTTTCTATTGTTTTTTATTTGTATATTATATATCTTTGTCTGATTCTTCTTTATCTTTTCTTTCCGTCTTTTTTTCTTTGTCTTCTTGGTCTTTGGCTTTTCTTTTTGTTTCCTTTGTCTTTTTTGTTTTTTAATTTTGTCTTTTTTTCTTTGTGTTTTCTTAGAATTCATATTTTCTTTTGTTTTCTTTTTATTCTTTTCTTGGTATTTGTCTTTTTTGTCTTCTTTATCTTTTTCTTCTATGTATTTTTAAATTTGTTTTTATTTGTCTTCTGTTATCTTTGTTTTCTTTATCTTTTTCATCCTTGGTTTCTGTGTTTCTTTTTTGTCTTTGTCTCCTTTGTCTGTCTTCTTTTTGATCTTTCTTTGTCTTTTTTTTTCCTTTTTAAATTTGATTTTCTTGGTCTTCATCCTCTTTGTCTTTTTGTTGTCTTCTTTTTGTTTTTTCTTTGTTTTCTTTATCTTTTTCTTCTGTTTTTTGTGTTTCTTTTTTGTTTTTGTGTTCTTTGTCTTTTCTTTTTTCCCTTTTGTCTTCTATTTATTTCCTCTGTGTTCTTTGTCTTTGTCTTGGTGTTGTTTGTCTTTTCTTTGTCTTCTTTGTCTTCATTTTCTTTGCATTTCTCTTCATCTTCTTTGTCTTTGTGTTTTCTTTGTCTTTTTTGTCTTTGTCTTCTTTTTTGTTATCTTTATCTTTTTCTTCTTTATCTTTTTCTTTTTTGTATTTTATCTTTGTCTTGTTTTATTTGTCTTTTTTATCTTTGTCTTCTTTGTTCTCTTCTTTTTGTTCTGTCTTTCTTTTTTCTTCTTTGTTTTTATCTTTGTCTTTTTTTTTCTTTGTGTTTTCTTAGTCTTCATTTTTTTTTTTTGTCTTCCTTTTATTCTTTTCTTGGTATTTGTCTTTTTTGTCTTCTCTTATCTTTGTCGTCTTGGTCTTTTTTGTCTTTGTCGTTCTTCTTTCTTTCTTTCTTTCTTTCTTTTTCTCTTTTGTTTTCATTTCCTTTGATTTTTTGTCATCTTCTTTGTCTTTTTTTGTCTTCTTTCATATTTTTCTTCTTTTTCTTCTTTGTCTTTTTGTCTTCTTTATCCTTTTCTTCTTTGTATTTTCTATTTGTCATTTTATTTGTCTTCTTTTATCTTTTATTTTTATGTTTTTCTTTGATCTTCCTCTTTTTCTTCTTTTTCTTTGTATTTCATGTGTTTGTCTTTTTTGTCTTTTTCTTCTTTGTATTTTTGTTGTCTTCTTTTGTTTTTTGTTTTTTTCTTTTTTGAGGTTTTGACTTTCTCTTTTCTTTTCTTTATTTTTGTATTTGATTTCTTTGTCTTTTTCTTCTTGCTTTTTTCTTTGTCTTCTTGTTTGTCTTCATCTTTTTCTTGTCTTCTTTGTGTTTTTCTTTTTTATCTTTGTCTTTATTTTTTTCTCCTTTGTCTTTTTCTTCTTTTTTTCTTTGTCTTTTTCTTCTCTTTTCTTTTGTGGTCTTCATCTTTGTCTTTTCTTTGTTTTTTGTGTTCTTTATCTTTTTCTTCTTTGTATTTTGTATTTTTCATTTTATTTGTCTTTTTTATCTTTTGTCTTTTTCTTTGTCTTTTTTTTCTTTGTCTTTCTTCTTTGTCTTGATTTTCTTTGTATTTCTCTTCTTTGTCTTTGTCTTGTTCGTCTTTTTCTTCTTTGTATTTTCTTTGCCTTCTTCTTTTCCTTTGTTTTTGTTCCTTTTCTTTTCTTGGTCTTTGTCTTCTTATTCTTTGTCCTCATTGTCTTTTTGTTGTTTTTTCCTCTTTTCTTTGTCTTCTTTTTTGTGTTTGTCTTTTCTTTCTATTTGTTTCTTTGTTTTTTTTTCCTTTTCTTGGTGTTCTTTGTCTACCAATTTTTTTTTCTTCTTTGTCTGTAGTACTTGTCTTCTTTGTCCTCTTCTTTTTGTTCTGTCTTTCCTTTTTCTTCTTTGTTTTTTATCTTTGTCTTTTTCTTCTTAGTGTTTTCTTAGTCTTCATATTTTCTTTGGTTTTTCTTTTTTTTCTGTTCTTTGTATTTGTCTTTTTTGTCTTCTTTATTCTCTTTGTTTTTATAGTTGTCTTCTTTTATCTTTGTCTTTCTTCTTTCTTTTTTTCTTTTTCTATTTTGTTTTCATTTCCTTTGATCCACCTTCTTTGTCTTTTCTTTGTCTTCTTTAATATTTTTCTTCTTTGTCTTTTTGTCTTCTTTATCCCTTTCTTCTTTGTATTTTCTATGTCATTTTATTTGTCTTCTTTTATCTTTTGTCTTTATCTTTTTTATTTGATCTTCCTCTTTTTCTTCTTTTTCTTAGTATTTGACGTCTTTGTCTTGTTTGTCTTTTTCTTCTTTGTATTTTCATTCTTTGTCTTTTTTGAGGTTTTGACTTTTGTCTCTATTGTCTTTCCTTTTTTCCTCTTTTCTTTTTTCTTCTTCCTTTCCTTTGTTTTTCTTTTTTCTTTTCTTTGTCTTTTTATTCTTGCTTTTTTTCTTTGTCTTCTTATTTGTCTTCATCTTTTTCTTGTCTTCTTTGTCTTTTTCTTTTTTTATCTTTGTCTTTATCTTTTTCTCCTTTGTCTTTTTCTTCTTTGTCTTTTTTTGTCTTCTTTTTCTTGTTTTTTTCTTTTCGTGGTCTTTGTCTTTTTGTTGTCTTCTTCGTTTCCTTTTATTCTTCTCTTTTCTTTTGTGGTCTTCATCTTTGTCTTTTCTTTGGCTTTTTGTCTTCTTAATCTTTTTCTTCTTTGTATTTTGTATGTTTCATTTTATTTGTCTTTTTTATCTTTTGTCTTTATCTTTTTCTTTGTCTTTTTCTTCTTCATGTTTGTTTTGTTTGTCTTTTTCTTCTTTGTATTTTCTTTGCCTTCTTCTTTTCCTTTGTTTTTGTTCCTTTTCTTGTCTTGGTCTTTGTCTTCTTATTCTTTGTCCTCATTGTCTTTTCATTGTTTTTCCTCTTTTCTTTGTCTTCTTTTTTGTTTGTCTTTTCTTTCCATTCTCGTCTTTATTTTTTTTCTTTTCTTTGTGTTCTTTGTGTTCTTTATTTTTTCTTCTTTGTCTGTCATCTTTGTCTTCTTTGTCATCTTCTTTTTGTTCTGTCTTTCTTTTTTTATCTTTGTCTTTTTTTTCTTTGTGTTTTCTTAGTCTTCATGTTTTCTTTTGTTTTTCTTTTTTTCTTTTCTTGGTATTTGTTTTTTTTTGTCTTCTTTTTCGTCTTTGTCTTTCTTCTTTTTTTTCTTTTTCTCTTTTGTTTTCACTTCCTTTGATTTTGTCATCTTCCTTCTCTTTTCTTTGTCTTCTTTAATATTTTTCTTCTTTTTCGTCTTTGTCTTCTTTATCCTTTTCTTCTTTGTATTTTCACTTTGTCTTCTTTTGTCTTTATCTTTATCTTTATCGTTGTCCTTCTTTGTCTTTTTCTTCTTTTTCTATGTTTTCTTAGTATTTCACTTCTTTGTCTTTTTCTTCTTTGTATTTTCATTGTCTTCATTTTTTTTGGGGGGGGGTTGACTTTGTCTCTGTTGTTTTTCCTTTTTTGCTCTTTTCTTTGTCGTCTTCTGTTCCTTTTTAATTTTTTTTTCTATTATTTGTCTTTGTATTTGATTTCTTTGTCTTTTTATTCTTGCTTTTTTTTCTTTGTCTTCTTATTTGTCTTCTTCATCTTTTTCTTGTCTTCTTTGTCTTTTTCTTTGTTATCTTTGTAATTATCTTATTTTTCTTTTTTTCTTTTCATAGTCTTTGTCTTTTGTCTTTTATTTGGCTTTTTTTGTCTTCTTTATCTTTTTCTTCTTTGTATTTTGTATTTTTATTTGTCTGATTTATCTTTGTTTTTATCTCCTTTTCTTTGTCTTTTTCTTCTTTGTCTTCATTTTCTTTGTATTTCTCTTCTTCGTCTTTGTCTTGTTTGTCTTTTTCTTCTTTGTATTTTCTTTGTCTTCTTCTTTTCCTTTGTTTTTGTTCCTTTTCTTTTCTTTTTTTTTTGTCCTCGTTGTCTTTTCGTTGTTTTTTCCTCTTTTCTTTGTCTTCTTTGTTGTGTTTGTCTTTGCTGTGTCTTCTTTTCTTTTGTTTTTTTCTTTTCTTTGTGTTCTGTGTCTGTCGTCTTTGTCTTCTTTGTCTTTCTAGTTTGTTTTTGTTTTCTTTGTATTTCTCTTCTTTGTGTTTGTCATGTTTGCCTTTTTCTTATTTGTATTTTCTTTGTGTTTTTTGTCTTTTCCTTTGTTTCCTTTTTCTTCTTTGTCTTTGTCTTTTTTATCTTTGTCCTTTTCTTCTTTTTCTTCTGTCTTTTCTTTGTCTTTTTCTTTTTGTTGTCTTCTTCGTTTCCTTTTGTTCTTCTTTTTCTTGGTCTTCATCTTCATCTTTTTCTTCTTTGTATTTTCTGTTTGTCTTTTTTATCTTTTGTCTTTATCGTTTTCATCTTTGTGTTAGTTTTCTTTGTATTTCTCTTCTTTGTCATCGTCTTTGTATTTTTATTCTTACTGTTCTTGTTCATCTTCTTTGTTTTCGTCCTCTATTTCTTCTCATCTTATTTGTCTTTTTCTTCTTTGTCACTTATATTTGTCTTCTTTCTTTGCCATTGCCTGACTTGTGGAGGTCAACACACATCTGCCTTTCTTGAATGGTATGTTCCTTTGTCTTTCCCATGTTGAAGAGAAATGGCCTCTGTGTCACGTCATATTTATACCCCAGGGAAACAGGAAGTTGTGAATTACTAATGAAATGTTCCTACATACTCTGATCAACTTCGTAAACTATTGTAGAATTGACAGAAATACTTTAATTACATTTATTTCCAAAGAAATGTTAGGGGTGCCAATAATTATGGAACAGGTGATTTTATGAAGAATAATTATTTCTTAGTCAGGGATTTTTTTTCCCCCTTAAAATTCACTTGAGTTAAAGGTTGGATTTTGCTCTTTTTTCCATCGAGGTCCTAGATTATTTAGAAAAAAAACTCAATTTATTAGAAGCTAAAGAACACATCTTAACCAGGGGTGCCAATAATTATGGAGGGCACTGTATATGCCCCTCCGGGAAGTGAACTGAATTTCTATAAAAGATGGTTTGGTATGATGACTAGCTCACAGGGTACACTGATTTGTGGTGGGGGCTGGAATGTTTGTTTAAACCAAAGTTGATTCTTCTAGAGTGACTGCACAACAAAGTCCAGTAAATAAATAAATAAATAAATAGGATGATGAAAGAATTGGAATCAACAGATATCTGGAGGGAAATGTACCCGTCCGGTAAGGACTATACACATGACTCTTCTCCACATTCAACCTGCTCAACAATAGACTTTTCTTATTTTTAGCAGAGCTCGAGATAAGGTGGGGGCAGTGATAATGGTAGAATAGATCTTTCCGATCATGCCCCAATCTTGAATCATGAAATGAATTGAGATATATAGTTTAAAAACACAGGAGGCAGTTTTATACCTTAAACAAAGACATTACAAGGTAGGAGGAAGATAGCTAAACTCACAAGAAACAGGGAAACATCAAGCGGATAATATTATTGATAAAAGTAGGAATCCAAAAGACTAGAAGAGCTAGAATCTAAAACGCAGAAAATTCAAGAAAGTTTTGAAATATTTTATAAGAATAATGAGGAGTTGTACGTAGCCATTTTTAGATCAAAACCAGAAAAATCTCCAGGACTGGACGGATATACCTCTCTAAGTATTTGATCCCCTAAAAACCATGACTAATGTTGGCTCCCACAGACCACTGACACATCCTAATCTCAGTGAAGTCGTTACCTGCATAAGAGACACCTGTCCCAAATTGTCACCTGTGTAAAAGGCCAACTGCCAAAAGACTCAATGACACTCTAACATCTCCATCATGGGCAAGACTAAAGAGCTGTCTAAAGATGTCAGGGACAAAATTGTTGACCTACACAAGGCTGGAATGGGCTACAAAGCCATAAGTAAGAAGCTGGATGAGAAGGTGACAACTGTTTGTGCAATTATTTGGAAGTGGAAGAAGTACAACATTACGGTCAATCGACCTAGACCTGGAGCTCCATGCAAGATATCACCTCGTGGCGTCTCACTGATCATGAGAAAGATTAAAAATCACCAAGAACTACACAGGAGGAGCTGGCTAATGATCTCAAGGCAGCTGGGACCACAGTCTCCAAAAAAAACATTGGTAATACACTGAGACGTAATGGTTTAAAATCCTGCAGTGCACGCAAGGTTCCTCTGCTCAAGAAGGCTCATGTCCAGGCCCGCCTAAAGTTCGCCAATGAACATATTAATGACTCCGAGAGAGACTGGGAGAAGGTGCTGTGGTCAGATGAGACCAAAATTTAGCTATTTGGCCTCAACTCAACGTGTTTGGAGGAAGAAAAATATAGAACATGACCCTAAGAACACCATCCCCACCGTCAAGCATGGTAGTAGAAGTATTATGTTTTGGGGGTGTTTTTCTTTTAAAGGCACAGGCCAACTTCACCGCATTGAAGATGAACGGGGCCATGTATCGTAAAATCCTGGGTAACAACCTCCTTGCCTCTGCCAGGGCACTGAAAATGGGTCGTGGATGGGTCTTCCAGCACGACAACGACCCGAAGCATACAGCCAAGGAAACAAAGGAGTGGCTCCATAAGAAGCATATAAAGGTCATGAAATGGCCTAGCCAGTCTCTTGACTTCAATCCCATAGAAAATCTATGGAGAGAGCTGAAGATTCATGTTTCCAAATGCACGCCTAAAAACCTTAAGGATTTGGAGATGATCTGCAGAGAGGAGTGGGCCAAAATTACTCCTGAAGTGTGTGCAAACTGCTGTGCTTGCCAACAAGGGTTTTTGCCCCCAAGTACTAAATTATGTTTTACCAGGGGGTCAAATACTTATTTCCTTCAATGAAAATCAAGTTAATTTTTATTTCTCATTTCATGTAATTTTCTCAGTTCTTTTGATATTCTATGTGTCACTGTTAAAATAAAGCTGGCATAAAATTGAGACATTTCATTTTTTTTTTTTTATTAAAACTTTTAAAGTCAGTGAGGGGGGGTCAAATACTTATTTCCTCCACTGTATATGTTGTCAATAAATGTCAGCATTTGCATCCAACAAAAGAGTACAGACTCTGATGTAGAAATATTGAAATGCTCCTCTGCAGTCATATCTAGCATGATTTAAGCCACTGCAATGGCTGGCTGTGCTACAAAAAAAGAGAATGAAACAAGAATTGCATGCTCGGCTCCTGAGTGCCAAGGTAGAAGATTTTGTTTAGTTGGCAGTCGAAACTTTCTTCAGTCCTGGCATTCTAGTGAAGGAAATGAGTTTCACAGTTTGACCTACATTTAGCCAAAATCATAGGTTAATATATGCTCTAAATTCAATTCAAGAGAAGATTATAGAAAAAAAATAAACAAATACATAAGGGGTAAAGATAGATTTACCATAAAAGCGTATGTAAATTTGTGTTCAGTGAATGAATGTAGTATTCACTTCTTAGTAAATTAATTAATATAAAGTCATTCGTAACTGTTATGCAACCAGTTGTCAATTACCATACTGTGACATGCTCTGGCCTGTTGTGAAAATCCTGTCAGAAACCTCTGTCAGCATTAGTGACCAGTTCAGGTTTAATATTTTTATGGCTATAAATGACCTGGCATACTACAAAGAGACAAACTCCAACCACTAGAACACAACAACAGCAAATGTTAAACATATATAAGTAGATAATAAGGGATTAAAGACTTCCTACATTGCTTCAGAATATAGAAGAGTATTTATGAAATCCAAGCCTAAACAGCCCTAGCTTCTCTTAAGTAGTTTTAGCATGAAACATTTTAGCCAGGAAGCGGAATACACTACATATTTCCCCCTTTGAGATGAGACAGAGTCTCAAACAAATAAAGAAAGCAACACATGTTTACAGTTGTGGCAAATTGCAGCTCCTCCTGCACATGCTTCCTTTAACAGAACCTGAACAATACAGCTACTTTAAGGAGTGTAAGAGTGAAAACCTGTCAGGCAGTTATCTTTCCTTAATGTCCATCAAACAATCTAGACAGAAAATTCTCTCACAGCCCCTCTGCCTAGGCGACCACCTACAGCACTCCAGATCAAATTATAATAGAGGATCTTTGACAATGTGTAAAGGGATATGACTTAAGCAAATACATCTGAAACCTCATAAATAAAATTAAAAAATGTCCAAATTCCTGCTGGTCGATTCCAATGGACCTTCCCCTACCTAACACCAATTTCCTCTAAACATCAAGCAAAAACAAAACCAAACATCTGCAGTCCCAGTGTGTTTACCCCATAACAGAGTTTCCAACCAATGAAAACAAAAAGTGTCGTGAGTTTAAAGAGTTTAAATGTTACTCATACAGTAAAGAAGCAAAAAACTCAAACTAGTGTCTTACTAAGATTACCACCACCCCACAAACATTCTCTATCAATGACAAGAAGGGAACTCGATGGCCTATGTGTCCAGAGCACAGCAAGTGTGGAGAAATGTCACAGGAAATGACCCGGACTTAAATCAGATGGAACAGTCCATTTTACAAGCTAAAATACAGAGGGGGCTGCCCCAACCACTGAGAAGTAAACTAGAAGTCGTAAGTCTGATGTTTGGCAAAGGATGTTTATATGGTAGAATGCTCAGTCTATTGCCAAGTGTTTGTGTAGAGAAGTCATGAGCAGGTGAGGACTTCTAGATTGGATATCCTCAGGTAAAAATGAGAAATTAAACAGCGTCTTGGTGTTAATGGTGAGTCAGATCAAGTGAGCTGTGTGAAATACATATGACACCTTATGAGTGGGTTTGTTGCGTATAAGTAGAAATGGTCCAATTTCTGCCTTTTTGGACTGGACTCAGGACTGACATTGACGATGATGAGGAAGTAGTGATAGGAGATGAACTGGTGAAGAAGGAACCATTTAGAATATCTATTCTTATTCTTATTTATTCTTATTATAGTTTTAACATTTATTTCTCTTATCATTTTGTTATTTAGTCGGGTCTTACTACAGAGTGGAATGATAAAAGAGGGCAAATGGAAAAGATTATACATAACTTATATTTCTTTTTTCCTTTTTTTGTCATTATTCTTTTTCTTTCTTCTTTTTTCCCTTTCTTTGTCTTCTTTGTCTTCTTTGTCTTTTTCTGTCTTCTTTGTCTTTTCTTTTTTATTTTTCATCTTGGTATTTTATCTTTGCCTTGTTTTTATTTGTCTTCTTTTATCTTTGTCTTCTTTGTATTTTCTTCTTTATCTGTTTCTTCTTTATCTTTTTTCTTTGTCTTTCTTTTCTTGGAATTTGTCTTCTTTGTCTTCTTTTTCTTAGTTTTTTTCTTTTTTTGGTCTTTATCTTTTTGTATTATATCTTTCTATTGTTTTTTATTTGTATATTATATATCTTTGTCTGATTCTTCTTTATCTTTTCTTTCCGTCTTTTTTTCTTTGTCTTCTTGGTCTTTGGCTTTTCTTTTTGTTTCCTTTGTCTTTTTTGTTTTTTAATTTTGTCTTTTTTTCTTTGTGTTTTCTTAGAATTCATATTTTCTTTTGTTTTCTTTTTATTCTTTTCTTGGTATTTGTCTTTTTTGTCTTCTTTATCTTTTTCTTCTATGTATTTTTAAATTTGTTTTTATTTGTCTTCTGTTATCTTTGTTTTCTTTATCTTTTTCATCCTTGGTTTCTGTGTTTCTTTTTTGTCTTTGTCTCCTTTGTCTGTCTTCTTTTTGATCTTTCTTTGTCTTTTTTTTTCCTTTTTAAATTTGATTTTCTTGGTCTTCATCCTCTTTGTCTTTTTGTTGTCTTCTTTTTGTTTTTTCTTTGTTTTCTTTATCTTTTTCTTCTGTTTTTTGTGTTTCTTTTTTGTTTTTGTGTTCTTTGTCTTTTCTTTTTTCCCTTTTGTCTTCTATTTATTTCCTCTGTGTTCTTTGTCTTTGTCTTGGTGTTGTTTGTCTTTTCTTTGTCTTCTTTGTCTTCATTTTCTTTGCATTTCTCTTCATCTTCTTTGTCTTTGTGTTTTCTTTGTCTTTTTTGTCTTTGTCTTCTTTTTTGTTATCTTTATCTTTTTCTTCTTTATCTTTTTCTTTTTTGTATTTTATCTTTGTCTTGTTTTATTTGTCTTTTTTATCTTTGTCTTCTTTGTTCTCTTCTTTTTGTTCTGTCTTTCTTTTTTCTTCTTTGTTTTTATCTTTGTCTTTTTTTTTCTTTGTGTTTTCTTAGTCTTCATTTTTTTTTTTTGTCTTCCTTTTATTCTTTTCTTGGTATTTGTCTTTTTTGTCTTCTCTTATCTTTGTCGTCTTGGTCTTTTTTGTCTTTGTCGTTCTTCTTTCTTTCTTTCTTTCTTTCTTTTTCTCTTTTGTTTTCATTTCCTTTGATTTTTTGTCATCTTCTTTGTCTTTTTTTGTCTTCTTTCATATTTTTCTTCTTTTTCTTCTTTGTCTTTTTGTCTTCTTTATCCTTTTCTTCTTTGTATTTTCTATTTGTCATTTTATTTGTCTTCTTTTATCTTTTATTTTTATGTTTTTCTTTGATCTTCCTCTTTTTCTTCTTTTTCTTTGTATTTCATGTGTTTGTCTTTTTTGTCTTTTTCTTCTTTGTATTTTTGTTGTCTTCTTTTGTTTTTTGTTTTTTTCTTTTTTGAGGTTTTGACTTTCTCTTTTCTTTTCTTTATTTTTGTATTTGATTTCTTTGTCTTTTTCTTCTTGCTTTTTTCTTTGTCTTCTTGTTTGTCTTCATCTTTTTCTTGTCTTCTTTGTGTTTTTCTTTTTTATCTTTGTCTTTATTTTTTTCTCCTTTGTCTTTTTCTTCTTTTTTTCTTTGTCTTTTTCTTCTCTTTTCTTTTGTGGTCTTCATCTTTGTCTTTTCTTTGTTTTTTGTGTTCTTTATCTTTTTCTTCTTTGTATTTTGTATTTTTCATTTTATTTGTCTTTTTTATCTTTTGTCTTTTTCTTTGTCTTTTTTTTCTTTGTCTTTCTTCTTTGTCTTGATTTTCTTTGTATTTCTCTTCTTTGTCTTTGTCTTGTTCGTCTTTTTCTTCTTTGTATTTTCTTTGCCTTCTTCTTTTCCTTTGTTTTTGTTCCTTTTCTTTTCTTGGTCTTTGTCTTCTTATTCTTTGTCCTCATTGTCTTTTTGTTGTTTTTTCCTCTTTTCTTTGTCTTCTTTTTTGTGTTTGTCTTTTCTTTCTATTTGTTTCTTTGTTTTTTTTTCCTTTTCTTGGTGTTCTTTGTCTACCAATTTTTTTTTCTTCTTTGTCTGTAGTACTTGTCTTCTTTGTCCTCTTCTTTTTGTTCTGTCTTTCCTTTTTCTTCTTTGTTTTTTATCTTTGTCTTTTTCTTCTTAGTGTTTTCTTAGTCTTCATATTTTCTTTGGTTTTTCTTTTTTTTCTGTTCTTTGTATTTGTCTTTTTTGTCTTCTTTATTCTCTTTGTTTTTATAGTTGTCTTCTTTTATCTTTGTCTTTCTTCTTTCTTTTTTTCTTTTTCTATTTTGTTTTCATTTCCTTTGATCCACCTTCTTTGTCTTTTCTTTGTCTTCTTTAATATTTTTCTTCTTTGTCTTTTTGTCTTCTTTATCCCTTTCTTCTTTGTATTTTCTATGTCATTTTATTTGTCTTCTTTTATCTTTTGTCTTTATCTTTTTTATTTGATCTTCCTCTTTTTCTTCTTTTTCTTAGTATTTCACGTCTTTGTCTTGTTTGTCTTTTTCTTCTTTGTATTTTCATTCTTTGTCTTTTTTGAGGTTTTGACTTTTGTCTCTATTGTCTTTCCTTTTTTCCTCTTTTCTTTTTTCTTCTTCCTTTCCTTTGTTTTTCTTTTTTCTTTTCTTTGTCTTTTTATTCTTGCTTTTTTTCTTTGTCTTCTTATTTGTCTTCATCTTTTTCTTGTCTTCTTTGTCTTTTTCTTTTTTTATCTTTGTCTTTATCTTTTTCTCCTTTGTCTTTTTCTTCTTTGTCTTTTTTTGTCTTCTTTTTCTTGTTTTTTTCTTTTCGTGGTCTTTGTCTTTTTGTTGTCTTCTTCGTTTCCTTTTATTCTTCTCTTTTCTTTTGTGGTCTTCATCTTTGTCTTTTCTTTGGCTTTTTGTCTTCTTAATCTTTTTCTTCTTTGTATTTTGTATGTTTCATTTTATTTGTCTTTTTTATCTTTTGTCTTTATCTTTTTCTTTGTCTTGATTTTCTTTGTATTTCTCTTCTTCATGTTTGTTTTGTTTGTCTTTTTCTTCTTTGTATTTTCTTTGCCTTCTTCTTTTCCTTTGTTTTTGTTCCTTTTCTTGTCTTGGTCTTTGTCTTCTTATTCTTTGTCCTCATTGTCTTTTCATTGTTTTTCCTCTTTTCTTTGTCTTCTTTTTTGTTTGTCTTTTCTTTCCATTCTCTTCTTTATTTTTTTTCTTTTCTTTGTGTTCTTTGTGTTCTTTATTTTTTCTTCTTTGTCTTTCTTTGTGTTCTTTGTGTTCTTTATTTTTTCTTCTTTGTCTGTCATCTTTGTCTTCTTTGTCATCTTCTTTTTGTTCTGTCTTTCTTTTTTTATCTTTGTCTTTTTTTTCTTTGTGTTTTCTTAGTCTTCATGTTTTCTTTTGTTTTTCTTTTTTTCTTTTCTTGGTATTTGTTTTTTTTTGTCTTCTTTTTCGTCTTTGTCTTTCTTCTTTTTTTTCTTTTTCTCTTTTGTTTTCACTTCCTTTGATTTTGTCATCTTCCTTCTCTTTTCTTTGTCTTCTTTAATATTTTTCTTCTTTTTCGTCTTTGTCTTCTTTATCCTTTTCTTCTTTGTATTTTCACTTTGTCTTCTTTTGTCTTTATCTTTATCTTTATCGTTGTCCTTCTTTGTCTTTTTCTTCTTTTTCTATGTTTTCTTAGTATTTCACTTCTTTGTCTTTTTCTTCTTTATATTTTCATTGTCTTCATTTTTTTTGGGGGGGGGGGTTGACTTTGTCTCTGTTGTTTTTCCTTTTTTGCTCTTTTCTTTGTCGTCTTCTGTTCCTTTTTAATTTTTTTTCTATTATTTGTCTTTGTATTTGATTTCTTTGTCTTTTTATTCTTGCTTTTTTTTCTTTGTCTTCTTATTTGTCTTCTTCATCTTTTTCTTGTCTTCTTTGTCTTTTTCTTTGTTATCTTTGTAATTATCTTATTTTTCTTTTTTTCTTTTCATAGTCTTTGTCTTTTGTCTTTTATTTGGCTTTTTTTGTCTTCTTTATCTTTTTCTTCTTTGTATTTTGTATTTTTATTTGTCTGATTTATCTTTGTTTTTATCTCCTTTTCTTTGTCTTTTTCTTCTTTGTCTTCATTTTCTTTGTATTTCTCTTCTTCGTCTTTGTCTTGTTTGTCTTTTTCTTCTTTGTATTTTCTTTGTCTTCTTCTTTTCCTTTGTTTTTGTTCCTTTTCTTTTCTTTTTTTTGTCCTCGTTGTCTTTTCGTTGTTTTTTCCTCTTTTCTTTGTCTTCTTTGTTGTGTTTGTCTTTGCTGTGTCTTCTTTTCTTTTGTTTTTTTCTTTTCTTTGTGTTCTGTGTCTGTCGTCTTTGTCTTCTTTGTCTTTCTAGTTTGTTTATCAGAAGTTTATCTCTGCCTATTCTGTCTATAGTATTTTAGTCCCGCCCATGTTATTAGGATCAGACAATCAGATTAGAGCTCATTTATTTAGCAAGTTTAGTAAGTGTAAAGGATGAAGAAAGGTTGGTGTAGAAAAGAATTCTGATAAATTCTGGTTTAGAAACACAGACTAAGTGGAGCTCATATCCTGAAAAATTATGTTTTGTTTTTTTAACAGGACCTCTCCTTTTTAAATGGGATCAACTGGATTAGGATGAACTAATGTTAATGTCTGCTCTCTGTTCTGATGATCAATGACATTATTAGACTCTTTCAGTGACAGACAGGCACACACACAGTGGATCACATTCTGGATCCTAACAGGGTACATTAGATTACCTAATAAAAACATCTAGAAGAAGAAATGAGAGGAGAGATGAGTGAGGGAGAGTTCAACTCCACTGGAAACAGGTTTGGACTCACAGAGCTGACGCCTCCGTTGGGTTTTGCTGCTACGTTCTTCAGTGTTCTCCCACTCTAACATACTGGTTCCAACAGCGACTGGAAGTTCCTCTGAACGGAGAACTATTTAAGGTCCTGTAGGAGGTCAGCAGGAGGACACCTACTGACCCTGACCTGCTGGAGAGAATGGCACACTGCATTGGGCCTCGCTGTGACGTCACGGATGATGTCATAAAGGAGGGTTCTGACCCAGGTCCACCGACGCAGCTGCACTGGGATCAGTGCCAGGAGTTCACTGCTGACTGGACTTTCCCTTACCAGCAGCTCTGCCTCTAAACCAGTACAGACCTCCCAGTAAGACCAGTGCAGGCTGGGGTCAGCTGGTTTAGTGAAACAGAAGAGCTGAGAGAATTATTTATTTATTTGTCTATTTAGTCTTAAAGGAATCGTAACAGCTAAAATCTCACATTGAGAGAGTGTGTGTGTGATATATATAGCGCCCCCTACAGGAGCCTGAACTCACCTCTCTAAAAAATAAAAGCTTAAAATCTCACAGAAACCTTTGTGGTTCTCTCAGAAACAAACCTGGTTACAGAGTGAAGACCAGAGTGAGGAGTAAGAGAAGATCAAAACCATCAGATCTTTATTATAGAGAATCTGCTGTTCAGGACGTTCAGATTCAGCAGTGATTCAGAGAGCTGGACAGGTCAGACAGGGTCACTGCAGTGAAATTGTGCTTCACTGTAGAAAAATGGACCCACTCTGATTTCTTTGCAGTGATCTTGAATGGAACCAGACGTCGGTCGCCATGACTACAACTCAGATATAGCCATTTTATTTCCTATCCAAACCTACCAGAGAAGCTACACGTGTCTTCTGCGTTTTATATGGAGAGATGATGATGATGGGGAAAAAGTGTCTGATCTGAGAACAGTACAATTTTCTTTCGGGACTATTTTTTGCAGCACAACACCCTGCAGCATGTATCCCTCCACCATTTTAGTGAGATGTAACGCTAAGGATTTTACACACAGAGCTAGCTGAGTGTAACAGCGGCCCCGGTGGAAAATCTTCACCTGCCTTCCCTGCATGACGAGCTGTGAAAATGCCTCACTAATGGAGATTTGAACAGAAGTTGATTTTTGATTTAAGATTATATTTATGTAAGTAAGATTATATTTATGTAAGTAAGATTATCTGTATGTAATCTTAATGGGTAAATCTAACTTGTACTTCAATATTGTCTAAAGTTTGTTTAGAAATCACCTTAGTTTTGCTCATAATATCATTGTTTTTAGCTTTACAGTGAAGTGACTGGCTAAAGTAAGTTAGCTGAGGCAGAAAGCATAAAGGTGGATAACACGTCAGTCTGGACAACTTATAATTTCTTCTTTTCTTTTCTTACCATAATATATTTTGTGATAATTCTTACATGTATCAGTGAAATATTGTTTAACCTATAAAATATTTGGCATATTTTTTATTGTATTTATTGTATACTTTTCTAATGTATTGCAAGAGATATTTGAAAGGTGGACTGACATGTTTTGTTTCTCTTTTTCTTCACATTTTAGACAGTCGGTCAAGTAGAGTTAGGTGAGACCCTCCATTCATTATTTACTTTCATACTTAGTTCCTTTTGGTTCGACACAATTTCAGATTCAAACAAACTCTCCTAAATCAAAGACAAAGGCAGCTTATTAGGTCTCATCACCTGGTGTCTGGAACCCTCTCCTCACTTTGGAGAGGCAGCCTTGGAGAGGCAATCTGCCTGCACCCTCCCTTGAGCCTTTGCAAAGTCTAGGCAACAGCGACGAGCTAGAGCGTTTTTCTTTAGTTCCAGTGCATTTAAACATACAGAGAGTGAATTCTACATATTGATCAATTCTTCTGTTTGTCTTTTCCCCCTTTTTGAGGACTAAATTACATCCAGGCTTAGTTTAGATTTTAGCCAAAATCATAGGTGAATATATGCTCTAAATTCAGTTCAAGAGAAGATTACAGAAAAAATAAACAAATACATAAGAGGTAAAGATAACTTTACCATAAAGGCGTATGTAAATTTGTGTTCAGTGAATTAATTAATATGTAGTATTCACTCCCTTAGTGAATTAATTAATATGTAGTATTCACCCCTTTAGTGAATTGATTAATATGAAGTCATTCGTAACTGTTATGCAACCAATTGTCAATTACCATACTGTGACATGCTCTGGCTTTTAATCTGAGTGAGATGCCTGTTGTGAAAATCCCATCAGAAACCTCTGTCAGCATTAGTGACCAGTTCAGGTTTAATATTTTTATGGCTATAAATGGCCTGGCATACTACAAAGAGACCAACTCCAACCACTAGAACACAACAGCAGCAAATGTTAAACATATATAAGTAGAAAATAAGGGATTAAAGACTTCATACATTGCTTTCAGAATATAGAAGAGTATTTATGAAATCCAAGCTTAAACAGCCCTAGCTTCTCTAAAGCAGTTGGCATCATAACTTGGTTATATATGCTTGAAGTTTCAATAATAATAATAATAAAAAAAGGAAGATAGTTTACAAATATGAACAATTGTTAAAAGGAAATAAATCATTAAAGATCAATTCAATTTAAGTTTATTTATACAGCACTTTACAACAAATGTCACAAAGCAGCTTTACAGAGACCTGGAAAAAAAACTTGAGATGGGGAGCCCATCCTCCTCTGGTCGACATCAGATAGCACAATAATTGAATTAAGAGAATATGGAAATTTGCTGTTAAGCCATAAAAGATGAAGGTGGGTGATATGTTAAAGTCCAGGCAGGTATGCATGGTCATTCAGTGAGATGAGGATGAATCCATGCAAAACCCCAGAGCAGGACAGCAGGCAGCAGGGTAGTGGAGAGAAGTGGTGGTACCAGGATTGATCGGTTGGAACTAGGCATCTCAATATATGGTTGGTAGGTAGGTAGAGAGAGAGAGAGAGAGAAAGAAGAAAAGAAAAGAAAGGAGGGAAAACACGAGTTAGGAGAAGCGCAGCAACATTAGATGAGGGTGGGGGTTGGGGAGGGGGGGGGGTAGTTGGGGGAAGGGAGTCCATGAGGTATGGTGGGAGTCATTTCACGGTGAGCAGAAAACACTAAAGGTTTCAAGCCAAATTAAAACATCTTAGAGAAAACAAGGACTGACTACACATTTATACTCAAAGGATTGGATACAATACATTTTTCTTCTCTAAACACAGGCCTCCTTTAGCATGGGACTGTACAAATTACACAGGCAGAAGTAATCAGGGTCATTACAGTAGAAACAGAATTGTGGCCAAAATACACTTGGAAAGAAACAGACTTATTTACCACTCAGATAATAAGGCCTTGAATGCACAGGATAATACAGCAGCCACCAAGCACAAGCATTCCAATCCATATGATGAGACTAGAGAGAATGACCAAAAACCTTTCCCAGTTAACCTTTCCCTGGTGTGTGAAAATGATAGGAACCACAATAATTGTAGCAATCAAACAAATTGTTCTCAGGCCACAGAGTCCTGGGTTCCTGAAAGGATGCCAAGGGTGCACAATGTTCTGGGCCATATTCCTCAGAAAGTGTTCAAAATAGCCCAGAGTTCATTTCTGTTCTGGGCACATCCCCAACCTAAAAGTCCATTTCTGTTCAAACTGAAAAAGCGTCCTGGATCAGATCTGATCAGATGGTGGGAAGCAAGCAACACAATCAGTCCAATGCCGCTGTTCAAATGATGCTGTGTCCAGACTTGTCCTGTTACAGTCTTTGCCCTTCAGAGTCATCGCAGGCAGCAAAGGCGGCGCTAGGCTCACACCTTATACTGTTGTCAACATAGGATGGAGTCAGGATGTTTACCAGCCGTTGCCATTGACTCTTCAGATGGTCATATCTTTTGATCACACACATCTTAAAATCCAAACAACAACAACAACAACAAGTGCCACTCCGGTCATTTGAAGAGAACTACACAGAATACATTGATCAAGTACATAAGGAGTACATACAGTCAAGCCGGAGTCTGCACACTCCTTTCACCTTCTCCACATTTCATTTTGTTTACACACTTATTCTACAATAGACAGTTCTACACAACTCCACACAATGACAAAGTCAAAGCAGGTTTTTAGACATTTATGGTAATTTATCATAAAATAAAGTAAAATCTCATATGTTCAAAAGTAGAAGAGGAAGAAGCCCTGAGAGGAACCAAGACTCAAAAGGGGAACCAGTCCTCCCCTGGTCAACACCGGATAGCACAACAAATGACAGAACAAGAATAAAAATCAACAAAAGAAACAATAGTGAATTTTAAGAGCTGCTGCAAAGGTGACATCAAGCCAAAAATGAGAGTGAGCAATGTGAAAGTGCATGCAGGTAAATAGTCATATGCACAGCTATGCAGTGAAGAGAGAATGACTCAGTATGAGAACCCAGAGCAGGACAGCATATCAGTGGGCAGCGAGAAAGAGGGGAAAGGAAAAACAAACAATAGGATTAGGAGGAGCGCAGCAAAATAGGGGGATTTACAGTGGGATTCTGACCCAGACGGTAGTCACCAGCACCCAACCTTGAAGGGACTCATGTCAGCAGCGAGCGGCTCAGCACAAGGGGAGAGAGAAGAAAGGAGAAAATGAAGAAAGGGCTTTTGGAGTAAGAGTAGACTGGTGTACAGCCAGTAAAAAAGCAGATTAGAAAGACAACAATAATGATCAAAACTGTAAACTGTAAAACTCCGTAATCAGAGCAGTACACAACAGTGTTCGTATGGAAACATGCTACAGCAGCACTGTGTCTGAGTCCCAAACAGCAACAGGAAGCTGCACTGCAAAAGATAGATAGACCTCAACTATGAGAGACAAAATGAGAAAATAAATTCTGAAAATCACATTGTCTGATTTTTAAAGAATTTATTTGCAAATAATGGTGGGAAATAAGTATTTGGTCACCTACAAACAAGCAAGATTTCTGGCTCTCACAGACCTGTAACTACTTCTTTAAGAGGCTTCTCTGTCCTCCACTCATTACCTGTATTAACGGCACCTGTTTGAACTCATTAACAGTATAAAAGACACCTGCCCACAACCTCAAACAGTCAAACTCCAAACTCCACTATGGTGAAGACCAAAGAGCTGTCAAAGGACACCAGAAACAAAATTGTAGACCTGCACCAGGCTGGGAAGACTGAATCTGCAATAGGCAAGCAGCTTACCGAGCTACCGTCAGTAACACACTACGCCGCCAGGGACTCAGATCTTGCAGTGCCAGACGTGTTCCCCTGCTTAAGCTAGTACATATCCGGGCGCGTCTGAAGTTTGCTAGAGAGCATTTGGATGTTGTGGAAGAGGATTGGGAGAATGTCTTATGGTCAGATGAAACCAAAGTAGAACTGTTTGGTACAAACACAACTCGTTGTGTTTGGAGGAGAGTGAATGCTGAGTTGCATCCAAAGAACACCATACCAACTGTGAAGCATGGGGGTGGCAACATCATGCTTTGGGGCTGTTTCTCTGCAAAGGGACTAGGACGACTGGTCCGTGTACATGAAAGAATGAATGGGGACATGTATTGTGAGATTTTGAGTGCAAACCTCCTTCCATCAGCAAGGGCATTGAAGATGAAACGTGGCTGGGTCTTTCAGCATGACAACAATCCCAAGCACACTGCCAGGGCAACAAGGAGTGGCTTCGTAAGAAGCATTTCAAGGTCCTGGAGTGGCCTAGCCAGTCTCCAGATCTCAACCCCATAGAAAACCTTTGGAGGAAGTTGAAAGTCCCAAAACATCACTGCTCTAGAGGAGATCTGCATGGAGAAATGGACCCAACATACCAGCAACGGTGTGTGCCAACCTTGTGAAGACACGTTTGACCTCCGTCATTGCCAACAAAGGATATATAAAGTATTGAGATGAACTTTTGTTATTGATCAAATACTTATTTTCCACCATTGTTTGTAAATAAATTCTTTAAAAATCAGACAATGTGATTTTTTTTTCTCATTTTGTCTCTCATAGTTGAGGTCTACCTATGATGTCAATTACAGACCTCTCTCATCTTTTTAAGTGGGATAACTTGCACAATTGGTGACTGACTAAATACTTTTTTTCCCCACTGTAGACAGCCACAGATGGACGGACAGCCAGATTTGTACACTGACAAAGACAGCCATCCAGACAAACAACCAGCCAGCGCTGCACATGCACAGCCAGACAACCAACGTTGCCCACAGACAGCCAGCCATCCAGTCAGCCACATGCAGTTAGGACATCTTAACAGTCAAATATGTAAATGACGGATAGAGTGGCTGTTTTGCAGGCTTTTTTTGTCGACGAGTGTATAGAACATGCTTGGCTAACTGGGTGTAATAGCTTCTGCCACTTTATGTTTGTGTTAAGCTATATAATATATTGTATAACTTTACCTAGTGGAAGTAAGAGTTAGTGTACAGTAGGGGTGTGCAATCTTGACAAAAACGCAGATCAATATTTTCTTGGATTTTGCAGACAATGATAATTAGACAATACTTTGCATCTTTCAAAATGTGTTTAGAAAAAGCTAGACCAATGCAAGACTTTTACACTTATTTATTTACTAAAATAAAGTAAACATAATACAAAAACTGCACGTTATTACAAATATTGACATTACAAACTATTTTACAAAATCTTTTTTTTACATTAAATTTATTTTACATTAATGTAATATATATTTTACACTGAAAATTACAATTTCAACTTCATTTCACTTAAACTGTAAATTGTGAGACTACACAGTTTCTTATAGAAGTATACAGGGGTCACACTTTCTGGCAGTGTCACATGGCAGAATGTCAATACTCTATTTCTATAAGAAACAGTGCAGTCACATAATCTGATAATGGCCATCTGTGACTGCACACAATAAATAATCTGCATAAAATGCAGATCTCAAACCATTTACTGAGGTCAAAGAATTAGACTGTCACAGATTACGGTCCAACAGCTCCTTGGTTGGTTTCGGCCTGTAGTGTTTTTTTAATTATATATAATCTTCATATTGAGCACAGTGGTCAGTTTGCAGATGGTGAAATATGAATGTCAAGCTGTCTTCAATTGCAACCGATTTGTGACCTGATTTGCAGAAGGAGAAACCTCTGTGTTTTCAAAGCAAAACCACCTCCAAGCTAATGATGAACCATGTCTAGCGACTAGCGAAAATGTGAACTCTTAAGGCGTGGTTTTGAGGGGTTTCTGCGAAGCGAGAGACCTACTCCATAATGTCTGCTTGCAGATTGTTATGACAACAATTGAGATATTATTGTAGATGATGCAGATCACACACCACTGGTCTATGGTCCATTTTTTCTGTGATTCGCATTTTAAATTATAAATCTTGTGATTTGTCAATCAGAGCAACATGATTTTAAAAGTGCAGTATAGGACTCAAAGAAAAGTACACAAAGATTACAGAGGCTTATTTGAAAGATTTCAATTGCAGAAGGTAGGGTTTCTGTAAAATGCTTTTCTGTACTATGAAATTTGAGCTATAGTGTTTTGTGGGTAATTTGAGAGATTGTTTTTCAGTTTTATTTCTTTCAGTGACAAATTTTCTGTACCTCGTGATGCACTTTGGAAAGTGACATGAGAATGGGACAGATGTGGATCAAGAGGTGTTTGCTGATCTCACAACCTCAAAGGACATCTGCTTTGTCATCCAGGATGACTGTGATGGTAATTATACGTTTCATGAATGGAAAAGATAATTACAGTATCGGCTTCTAACCACTTAAACAAATTAGAAGAGAAGAAATGTTGTTCAGCAGTTCAGCAGCCCAAGATGCAAAATCATCTTTAAGCCCTTAAATAAGATTTTCTTTTTGGATGTTTATGTTGATTTTGTGACATTTTTTATCTGTTCAGCTGAAAAAGAAGATTCTTCTCTCCAAGCTTGGAGGGACAGCAGTGCCTAATCTGTAGCCCGAATATGGGCTACAAATCCGTCACTGAATATCTAGCAGTATATCTGAAGCATTACAGGTCCAATATTAGAAACCAACATACCATATTAAAGCTTAGAATCTCTGCTTTTCATTGTTTTTTTCATTGATTGATTTTCATGCCATTTTATCTTTAGTTTATTTTAGAAAATATTTTCGGTTGCAAAATACCTTGCCTACTTTTATTTTAAATAGGATCAAAGAACTGGTTACACCATTTGACTCCTTTCTGTTTGAGGCCAATTAAAGTATGTAAATATATAATTGGCACCTTAAATTACATTACTTTTTTATAACTTAAATTGTTCACTAACTGTTTAGCATGAACAGTAGTGTTAATAGGGTTTCATTTAGATTCTAATTGTAATTTTATTTTAAATGTAAACTTCCATGAGACAGTATTTTATGATGCATGTAATTTGTATGTTCAAATGATAAATAAATAATATAAATATATTTATTATAAAAATCCCCCAATAGATGCCACTTACAAGCTCTATGGCCTGCCACAGAGTGAGTGAATGGGTACTTATTGAGGTTTTAAACCTTACTCCGCCATCGATGAATCCATCTGGAGATGACCAGGATATTGGCCCTCTGGAACCCATAGTTAACCATCATGACCATTACTATGTACAGCCAAATGTAGAGGTACTCTACAAATCAATCTCTCTCTCTCTCTCTTTGAAAACAATAGCTGTTATTTTACAAACTGAAATTAGAACTGAAAACAAGTCAATCCTGTTTCTTCATTGATGTTATGAAATAATTAATTTGGAATATGATGAAAACATGATTATATATTAAAATGCTTTTTCTGTGTCAATTTCTTGTCCTTTTGCTGTAGAAGTTGGTGTAACCAGTATCTGGTCTAAAATACTAATATTGTATAACAAAATGAAAAAAATTGGAAGCCACTGGCGGCCCAACAGCAACATTAGCCACATTAACAACCAGCTACCAGATGAGTTCTGGAAAGAGGCTATTGATACTACTGACAGAGACCATACAACTAAAAATGCATGAAAAGTTGGAGTACAGGCAGCGACTGGTCCATAATTCTGGGACATCTACAGTCCTCTCTGTATTTCCCCCGAACGTTAATAAAATATTTTGGAAATTAAACATCATGAAAGAATTTGGTTTTGTGCAGTAAACTTTAGAAATTATTTGGCATCATTTTGTGTTTTTTTAGATACTTCAGGATTTTTTATTTTGGCACTGAAACAGTAGCTATATTATTGGAGAAGTGGCCTGAAATCAGCCAGGGACCAGCAAGGACAGCAGTCATTAGCAGATGCTCCAGGTATGCTTGAGCAAAAATTATTATATAAAATTAATTTGAGAATTGCATTTTTTGCCTTTATCCATGTCATGTTTGGTGTTTAATGACTTTGCTCACAAATTGACAATTTAGTTATACAGTAGTTGACTCAAAGTCATTTCAGGATAAAGCCTGTTTTCTATCAAAACTAAAAAAAAAAGCCACATCAAAGCAAACTGAACTAAGAACAATTACAGTAACATTTGAAATACTTACTTTTTAATGCATGGGAGTTCTGCAGGCAAGCTTCACCTACTGAATGCATTATTGTGCCATTAAAGATAATGTAAATATGAAATAATGTAATATACATATTTATCATCAGATGACCGTATAAGCCTTTCAAGAAATACACCTTTTTTTCTAGAAACTAATTCTAAGCCCCCAGTTGTTACTTCCTTGTTCCTCCTTGTACCTACACAAGTACCAGTATGAACCAGTAAGTACTTTATATGCACTAATTGCCTAGAAATTCAGTCTAGGCAAATAGTTCATTTTTACCACTACGTTCCTGGCGTGCAGCACGATAGGCAAGGCCAATAGAGTGTATGAATTTCAATTTGTTTTAGTGTACCAAATCTTTGAGGACCGTCATACTCAGAGGGATACAAGTCTACACCCAAATACCTAAAGTGTACCACCACTGGAACATAAGTGGGTAGCATGCTTTGGTCTAACTGAAAATGTATGGGAAGAAGTGAAAATTTATCCAAGTTTATCTTGTGGCCTGACATTTCAAAATCAATAAATAAACTAAGCAGAGGTGGAATTGATGATTTATCTAAAAAGAACAAAACATTGTTGCATCAAAGGAAATATGTTGGGATTTCTTTACTATAATGGGGGAGCTAGGCATAAAATTTGTGCCACTGCTTGAGCTACGGGTTCCAGCGATATAGTGAAGAGGGGGTCTGACAAAGGGCACTCTTGACATGTGTGTGCTTCAAGTTTAAATTCAAGGGCAGATACTTGCGGTCTACGTCATTTCTGCCACAAAGCAAATGCAATAGAATTATTCCTAATGAATCCTTTCACCGCTGCCCACAAAACTCTGATCGTCCCCTGAACCCTGATAAAACACAATTCGATTCATTTACTCAATTGAGAGCCGAACTCATTGTGTAGTAAATAGGTGTTCAAGGCACACAGCCATAATTTGTAGTCATGTTTATCCCAGTAACAAATACTATCGTGGTCTGAGAAAGACATTGGGCAGATACTTAACGTGTCTATCCCTAAAAGAAGAGTGCAGTTTCTCTTGTGGAGAAAAGAAAAAAAAAATGTTGCTTAGTGCTCGGATCAAGATGCTGCCAGCAGTCGAAAAAAGACAAAGACAAGGCGGTAATACATTGCTTAAGTTCTGAGCTAGCGGTCAGCTGACTGTGAGAAATATCACACCCTCATCTGTCTAAATGAAGATTTAGGAGTTAGTGGTGGGAGCGGATATGAATACAAAGATTTGTTAGATAATCTAACAGAAAAGGGAAACCCCCTAAAGCAGTTTTCTGGCATTACAGTTACAAACCATACAGGGTGTCGATACTGCAGGGTTCGTCTGAGATACTATGAGTAACTACTTTTTAATACAAGCAAAGAAATGACTGAACAAAAGGCTATAAAATTGAGTAAATCAATTACCTACCCACTGTCCAGGTCACGAACCTGACTGGTGTAACTGGGAAGGGCCAGTCAGTCCTGAGCGGTGTCCAGAAGCGTGCAGCAGTGCTCCTTCAGGGCCTCGCTGCATCGGGAAGAGAAGACTGGAGAACGATGGTCCAGAAGCTGCCTGGCAACATCCAGGACACGGGCACCTGGAAAACAGGAGACCATGAAGTTACTCTTTTGGCTCCGATACTTTTAAGTATTTTACAGAAGACTCTCCAGCAGTGAGAACACTGAGGAGTTGTCCGCAGGTGAAGTCGAAGAACCGATAACCTCAAACCAGTTAGCAGAGGAAAAAGAGGAGACGAAAACCCTCTGTGTCCGCCATGCCGGTAGTGCTGGAATTAAGACGGACGTGTTGGAGAACTCCTCCTCCGTCTGTGGAGTTTGGATTGCCTCTACAACAGCAGCGGTCGGTCAAGCTTGACGACCTCCTTGCAGAGCGCCTACAAGGCGTTCCTCCGAGCTCGCTACGTTTCTAGAGAGTAAACACATTCAGAAACAGCTACTAGAACAGCAGTTGGTGTGATGTGCAGAACCCACCAAGGCCCCAACTATCAAGGTGATTTCAACAATTTTCTCCTTCACCATGATCCAATCGTCGCTCTGTATGGAGTGTACAGAGTCTGTTGGCACTGAAAAGGCTACTTGCACCATGGAATGACTCTGCCCAAAACCAAATTGGAGAATTAAGTGTTCTAAGACCTTCGGACACTTGGATCCCTGTTCGGATAACCTGGATCCCTTTGATATGGAGTCCCGTCTCCTCCAGTGTGTTCTAAATTCGTAAGGCAACCAATTGTAATAATTGGCTTACAGACACCTCGGGTACAGAGTCTCGGAGTCAGTAGAGTGCCTGAATTGACTCTGAGAACCCTGAGAATCAAAATATTCCAACACAATATCCTAGAATTTTCCAATTTAAAACAAATCTGGTTCCCGAGAAATTCCCAGTTCAGACAACTGTGAGAATGAAATGATCTTAAGGCAATGCACATCTTCGTCCTTCGAGTCCGGATCGCTGCAAAAAGTCAATGTGAAAATTAAAATATCAAAAGGGATCCGGGTTAAAGTAACCTGAAGGTCTAAGAATACGGCGTCCCGTCTTCTCCAGTTTATTCTAAATTCGTAAGGCAAGCGGTCTAATTAATTTACACAGTCACCTCGGGTACAGTGTCTCGGAGTCAGTAGAGCGCCTGAATTGACTCAGAATCACTCATTGGGATGTCGGCGGCCGCCTCTGTCGGTTTCTGATCCTGTCTCTGAAAACTCTGGACTCCAAAAATATTGGGATCTTTGTGGAACCTCAAACTGTGGTATTCGGATTTGCTTCTCCACAAATATATTCTCCTCTGCTTATATTGCTTGAATGTAAAGAACAAAACACTCCTAGCTTCAAAAATTGGGTGAACAACTTGATGCAGTTTATAGAATAATAAAAAAAATCGGATACTCTTTGGCTGGCTGCAGTGATGAATTTAATACTACTTGGCAGGTTGTCTTGACTTAAATAGACTTGATTAATCGGCTGGTTAACACCCGGTTTGAACTATTTCACTATTTACATTTACTCTCTTTTACCCTTTGCCTTCCCTTGGGCACTTGTATGTGCTTTATTATCATATTACCTGTATTTTTATTAAAGACTTTATAAAAGTTCAAATTTGACCCAAATGTGGCAAGGGTGTCTAAGGTGGGGGACCTCAGGGGGCTGTTTTCACAATTAGTGCTTTCTGTATGATACAAATGTGAATAAATAGACCTTAATTAAAAATGTAAGAAAAATAAATAAATAAATACAAGTCTCAGCTTTAGTCTTGAATCAACTCACACCAAGGACTTCCCTGGTTTAGACTGGTGGATGTTCTGTTCAGTGAATTTGTGGTACAGTAAACTAAATATAATGCTCACTGTTACCAGTGGATGGTACTCTCCTCATTACTATTCTTTTTATCTGAAGAGGAGCTGCAAAGCCACAACCATTACAATGTAAAAGACCTGATCCAAGTTGGACCACCAGCAAATTATCACAGTACTTGTCTGAGTCAAAAGAACAACACTAGACTGCAGTCAAGCCTGTAACAATGTACTCAAAGGGTACAACTGATCAGGAACTGTGTTACAAGAACAGCTACTCTATGGCATGGTCTGTGATCAATATACACCTGTGAAAATATCTGAAGACAACAAAGGAAAAATTGCTCTTTCTAAGAAGCCTGCATGTCGAAAACATTCACATCATGAGAAAACCTGCAGCTAAGCTCAAGCTGGAGAAAGTTAAGAGCTCTGTGTTTGGGATGGAAACAGGCGAGTTATGCTGTGGAATGCCATGTACAATTTAAGAGCAAGTGGAGTGTTGGCAGTTTATTCAGGTGTGCTCTCATTAGTGCGACCTTACTGTGAGGGTCTTATTTTGGGGGGCTGTAGCTGTGGAAAGCAAAAATCCTTGAGATCCGGTTCGAATAAACCGATGGTAAGCACACTAACTTTTCCCTCCATTAAAATAGTTAGGAGTCATGGGGTCCACTCTGGCGTTTACTGAGGATTACTCGGGTGCAGTCTGTGAACTTCCTGAAAAATAAGAGTCTAATTGTAAAAGCTACGGAGCGATTCTTGGCTGATGTTACCTCCATATTGAACAGTAAAATGTATTTGTTCAGTTACAGCAAGGGATTTTCAGTCATTGCTCAGTGAGAAAAGTACATGCATGAGAATGTGGCACCTTCCTCACCACATCAAAATACAGCAGAGAAAAATCAGAGAACCCTATTTGATAGGGAAAGGTGTGTACTAGAATAGAGCAACTTGCCTAAAGAATTCTGGATGGGCTGTAATGACCATTGCAGTAATTCGCAACAGGGGCTTCAATAGCTGTTTGAAACTCTGTACAACATGTTGACAGGACAAAAGCCTGAGAGAATGAAGCTAGAGTCAAAATGTTAAAAGGGAGTCTTTGTAGGGTATGAAAGAACAGTTGTTTTGTCAGATTCCACTTAAAACTGAGGGAGAGGGACATAGTACATGCCATCCAAAAAGAGATACATGCACAATAAGCACCTCAGTACTTAACTGACTGTGTCAGATATTAAAGATCAGACACTGACCAGAACCGACTACTGCTACAGGATCTGTAACGTACCACAGAGCTTTAAGAGGCAAGGAGTTCAACAAAATCACAGTTTTGGGTTGACTCTGAAAGAGGAGAGGAGTTCTCTCATTGAAAATGTCAAATTTACTCTGACCCCCCTCCCAGAAGCTGAACATGCAGTGGTGGGAAGGTGGGTCTATGATTAAAAACAGTGTAGATGGATCTGAAATGTACCAAGTCTGATATGTTGCTAAGGATTACAGTCAAGCAAAGGGTGAACAGTCTGGAGGAACCTGAACATGTTGCATGATTATCTAGATGAAAATGGCTTTACACAGAACCCAGCTGACCATTGTGTCAGCAAGTATAGTAGACAATGATTATACCGAAAGAGTCCTGGACACAGGCCCCTGAAAAACAGGAGACTGCGGCGTTACTCTTTTCGATACTTTTAAGGGTTTTACAGTAGAATCTTCAACAGTGAGAACACTGGCCTCAAGGACGTAGCAGTCGGCCACGCTGACACCCCCAGGGTCTCTCCGGTGCGGGAGTGTAGACGACGCCCCTCTGTGTCCACCACACAGGTAGTGCTGGAAGAAAGACAGCCACGTTGATGGAGTTTAGACTGCCTCTACAACAGCAGCTGGATCTGCCGGTCAAGCTCGTTCTGGTCACCATGTTCAAGGGTAAACACAGAAAACACAAACAACTGACAGTGAGACAGTAACACAGGGAGCAGAGAGCACAACAGGACTACAACTGATAAAGAAGACAAAGCTAAAATGAAATACTATAAAGTAGGGATGTCGTCTTGTTCACAGCTACAAGTGATTGGTTTCAGAGTACATGTCTGGTCATTATATCACGATGCTAGCTACATTTTAATATCCAATTTCTATCTAAATTTGTTTGATCCATGACCAGATACGGAGTAAAACAAGAGTAAATACTGGTGATGCGTCTGATCAATGGAGACAGCTTAGAGCCCAGAAGGACTTCAAGACGGACGGCGAACTGGCCGATTTTCTCCTGAACAGGTGAGCACTGATCTTCAGCTAAGCTTAGCTAACCTCAGCAAGATCATTTAGAACAACCACTAGCGGGGATGAGCATTTTAAGTCATTTAAACATTCGAGTGCTTGGATTTATATTTAGTGGTCCGATTACAGCTGGGTTATCAAGATGATATTTGAGATGGCTAGTGCTAGGAAAAGCTATCCAGACTAGTGCTGGCTAACGCTAGAGAAGCAGATGGGCCACAGCAGTTTACTCCCTCAGCACCAAAGAGCGTGACAGATTTTTTTGCCAAATAAATCAAAAGTTTGACTATTTTGACTCAAATGTTTGTGATATGTTGAATGACTTCTAGCGTCCAAATCGAGTAACACTACTCATGCCCATTCCTAGCTACTAACGTGAGTGGTTTCTCCGTTGTAACTAATAAAATCCATATAGCTACACATTTACAACAGATTACTCGGATTTGTGCCTGAATCGGTGGATATGGTCAGATTTCACTTTCGTGATTTCATATTTTAGTAAAATGATGTGACTTTCCTGTGTACATGAGTTGATTATGGTATATATTTTTTTTAGCTTTGAATGTCCAAGCACGTCCAACCCTAGTTAGAGGCAGAAGATTAAGCACCTTTTCCAGTTTTGGGTGTTCAGGTGGAAGACTTTCAGACCGGTCTAGTATGTTTTCATCCTTTCATCAGTTCGGAATTATAATGTTGGTGGCGTACAAGTTCACAAATTTCATCTGTATAGAGAAGATCTAGCACATCTAGAAAAAGGGATTGCAGCTCTGGAGAGCACCACGGATGCCTCTGAAGCTCTAGAGAATAGTAATAAGCAATATTTACCTCAACATGAGACACAAAAATAGCAGCAATTAGTTTGATTCTTACACCTGCTGCTGCTTTATGGGGGGGTGGGGGTGCTAGGGGATAGTTCTGTTAAACTGAGCATGTTGTCAGGATCTGTAACTCAGTAACTCCAACTCTAGAGTGTATTTTAGGAGCAGTGGGCTTGATACTGCAGGGTTTGTCTGAGATACTATGAGGAATATTGATATTACTTTTCAATACAAACTGCGAAATTACAGAATAAATGGGTGTAATCAATTAAATCCTTCACCTGCCTACTATATTTACACTTACATTTAAGGCATTTAGATATATTATATACTGTTGCATGCTCTAGATCTTTAGGGGGAAATGGGAAGATGGAGAAACCTCTTCCTCAGTGTCAAATACAAGGCAAATGGGATGTCTAAGGAATTTCAGTTTTGGTCCTTTTCCAAGTACAACTGTAAAGGGGATCAAATTCTGGTAAAGCCAGTCAAGTCAAGTCAAGTCAAATTTATTTGTATAGCGCTTTTTACAACTGTTGTCGTCACAAAGCAGCTTTACCTAATTAGTTCTTAAAGCGTTCTGAGGCAACTCCCAGGTTAGCTTTTCCATACGTAACCATTTGGCAATCTGCTTCAACCACATCCTTCTGGAAGGAATATCTGATTTTGACCAGAACAGAATACACTTTAACTAGACAAAATAGAATATGTAGAATACTGATGGTGTCATCTTCCAGTGAGGAATCTACAGCATTTAAGAGATACAGAGAACAGAATGAACTCCTGCTATGAATAAACTAGAGAAATCCTCTATGCCCCTTAATGTCCAATTACTAAGCCCAATGTCCCCAAGCTGAGGGTGTAGATCTGGATTCAAGGAGAGTGGTGATCATATAGAGATACAATTAGGGAATTATGTTATATATTTTCTAGCATCTCTCCTAGAAAGCAACATATCGTACACTACAAAGTTATCAGAGAGAGACGGTATTTTGTCAAAATTATAAATAAATGGTAGGGAAGTTGGAGATCTAGGATGACGTGATGAAGTCAGTGTTAGCTGACTCATCCCCAGGCCATACACAGTAGAGACTTGTGACTCTGACAAGTGACCTACCTGGTGATCCTGGAGGAATGAAGGGGGCTGGTGAGTGGGTCATCTAGGAGCCGGCAGGATCCACGGTTAATCTAGAAGGAGGAAAACACACAACCAATAACCCTAGAAGTGTGGTTCAGGTCAGAGGTAATTGTTATCCCAAGGTATCTAAAGCCAGTTTTTGTCAACTGGAATAGTAGATTTAGTTTAATATAATTCAGGACATTCAGCTGAATAGCTGTAGACCTGCCAAAACTGATTTTATAGCCAGATAGCACACTATAATTAGTGATGAAGTTTCTGATTTCAGGAACAGAGGTCACTGGATTCTTTAAATATAGAAGTATATCGTCTGCAAATAATGATACGATGGTCTGCTTCTCCCACTAAAACTCCTGATATAATGAACCTAGATATAAATGTATTCAGCAAGGAGTTCCATTACTAGGGCAAAATGCAATGCTGAAAGAGAGTAGCCTTGTCTGCGGTGTCTTCCAATTGGCACAACATCAGAGATAAGATTGTTTGCATTAATACAGGCTGAGGGGTCTAAATACAACAATTTAACTATATTTATAAAATTATTCCCCAATACGATTTTCTCCAGTAGTGCAAAAAGAAAATTCCATTCAATCCTGCTGAACACTTTCTCAGCAGGTAGGGTCTTTTCTTTTGGTAAGAAGATTTATAAATATTAAAGGTGGCGAATGTTATCGGATCCATATCTGGATTTAATGATTCCCATCTGATCAGGTTTAATGATCTATGGAAGAAATGTTTCCAGTCGGGGAGACAGTGCTTTAGTTAGAATTTTGTGATCTACATTAAGTAGACTAATGGGTCGATAGGAAGCACATTCTGTTGGGTTTTTGTGCTTTAACAGTAGAGCATTTCAATTTCCTTCAGGATTATCATCAATCATGGGCATAAAAATGGGGTATAAATCTGACCAAAACTTCTTGTAAAATTCGACTGGATAGCCGCCAGGGCCAGGTGCTTTTCCCGAGGGCATGGCCCTAATAGCATCCCAGATCTCCTCTGGTGTAAAGGGGGCATTCAAAAGAGTCTGATCAATGTGAACTGCTACAGTCTGAAGTGTAAAGCGATATTAAAAGGATCATTAATAATGCGAAGGTCATAAGAAAACTCTCCAGAGGAGTTTTAATAGCTTTTATAGATCATTCAGTCTGTTGTAATTAAGATGGTGAGCTAATAAACAAATGGGTTTATTTCTGTTCAGAAAAAAGTAATAACTTAGAAATATGAGGAGTGTATTCAGGGTTAAGTTTTAATTTAGCATTTACTAGCAGAGACCAATTTGTAACAGACTGTGTGTGTTCTAGTTGCAGCTTCTCAACTTCCAAATTTTCTTTGGTTTTTGGCTCCGAGTTCTTTCTGAAGAGACGCAGAAGATCAAATGACCTTGCAAAGTGTTTTTGACGGCATCCCATTTAACTGCACTAGTAACTGGAGAGCAGCAGTTGTCTTGCCAATAATCTGTTATTCTCTTTAACATGGAAACAAAAGCTTCTTTATTTAGTAAATGTGTTAAATCTCCACTGAGGAGTTTTTAATGCTGTTAAATTTACCATTACATCCAAATACACTGGACTGTGGTCAGATAAAACCAATTTGACAGACCTTCAACATATGTATACGGTTAGTAGGAATAAGAAAGTAATTTTGGACCTTCAGCCACCAAGTTTTCAACCTCTTCCAAATCTGCCTTCTGTGGCGGTACCTCGTGTAAAGTGGATAATGAAGCCTCCACCGAGGAGACAGCCTGCAATATCTTGAAGACAGCCCTCCATATTATCCTAAAATCAGCCGATAGATCTGAGTTCAGCATGAAGAATAACCATGTTTGGTTGAGTATTAGCAGGAATGCTAGCTTCATCCCCCTCAGCGGATTCCAGAACTTGTTTTCTTGTCTTTAAGTCTCTGGGACTGCGTAGATAAAGAAATAGGAAAATCTTTATCCCCAGAAGTATCAGTCATAGGTATATCAAAAGTGGGACTGCATTAAAGAGATTAAACCGAGGTGGAGTGTGAATAAAGACAGGTGTAAAAACGGAGTAAAAGACTAAGCAGCCACCTCTGACCCGGTCACGTTTTTAAAGCAAATTCTTTTTTTTTTGAGAACAAATGTTTATTAACTATTTTAAAATGTATGCAGAAAGGTGCCAAGCTTACCTAAGGAGCATAAATCAAAAGCTGGAGATTGGAAAAGCTGCATATGGAATCATCTTAATGATGTCAGATAAAATTTAAGTAGAAATATCCAGTGGATTATTTGGTGATCAGGATTCCTCAAAGATAAATCGATAATTTCCCATGCATGGTCCTCAAAACATAAAGACTCAAGATCCTTTGACCACACACAGTCCAACCCGTCTACAAGAGGCTTAAAGTAAAAAACAATACAATACAGGAAGGAAAAAATACAGGAAGCCGAGCAAAGCACTGTAAGCATTAGGTGGGGATGTAATTTGGAGTTCAGTGAGTCTCTGATGCCAAAGGGCTGGTTTAAGCTGCAGATCCCTAAAGAAAGAGGTGCTGGGCACATTACATTACTCTTTGATAGCCTGGAAAGATCTTAACCCATTTTCACTACAGATATCACCTGGAGGTTAAACTCCTTTGCTCTCCCATTGGGGGCAATGAAACGGAGCATTCCCCATCAGTAAATTATGATTATGAAAGAGTGGAGAGAGCTCATGCCATATTAGAGTATGTTTGCCTAAACAACTGTTAATGCCAAATTAATATAAGGACCTTTACTTTACATAGGGCTACCAGAGCCTGTACCAGAGCCTCCTCTATTGAGCAGCATGAATTATGAGCACTTTGACTCAGGCATGTTGATCGAGGTTTTAAGGTAAACGTCTGAGCATACATTTCAAACTCTAGAAATGCAAGAACACCATCTGACTTACACCCCTGTACAGTAGATCATTTTATTCAAGGTTGTATGCATGTGTATTGGGAATGGTCATATCCCAATATTTTTTATAGGCAGGAGCAAATGTATCATATAACTATAGAAATTCAGTCTAGACAGAATATTCTTTTTACCACTACAATCTGGAGTGCAGTGAGGGCAAGTTTATCCAATTTAGTATCTATTTAATTTGTTCAAGTATACCATTTTTTTGAGGACAGTCACTCACTGCGGGACACACAATCCAGTGGTGGACCACTTTAGGTATTTGGGGGTAGACATAAGTGGGTAGCATGCTTTGGTCTAACTGAAAATTTAAGGGGAAAAGTGAAGATTTATCCCAGTTTATCTTGTGGCCTGACATTTTTAAGCAGAGGTAACTGAATCTGTTGATTTATCTAAAAAAAGAACAAAACCTCGTCACATAAACTGAAATATGACGTTGGGCTTTCTTTATTATAGGGAGCTAGGAATAAAACAGCGCACTGCTTGAGCTAGAGGTTCCAGCAATATAGTGAAAAGGCATTCTCAAAGATGCCGCCCAAACCAGGAGACTTTACTTTTTTCATCTGACAGAGGGTCTCTTTCAATTCTAGAGGAGAAATCTCCGGATCTAAATAAGATGCCTCGTCAGTAGACAATTGTGGTAACTCTAAGGAATGGAAAAAGGAGGCAATATTTAAGGTTTTTTTTGGGACTGGTCTGATTTATATCATTCTGAATAGAAGCTGTAAAACGCATCATTGATTTGTGCATGTTCTATAAGTAGTTCATCATTGGGACCTTATTGCTGCAATTTTTGAGAACTTCTCATTACTGAGTTTTAGCACCAAGAGGTGACTGGGCCTGCTTCTATTAAAATAGTCATTTTGTCTAACCCTTATAATAAGGAATTCTGCTTTTTCTCTTAGAAGAATATTAAGCTCATTGCAATACAAATCATTTTATTTAAGAATATTACCAGAAAGGTCCAGATACTTCTCTTTTCTGTCACCAAGAACCAAAAACAGAATTATTCCTAAAGAAACCATTCACTGCTCCCAATAAACCTCTGATCGTGCACTGAATCCTGATTAAACAGAAAAAATTCGGTTAATTCACTCCTAAAATCAGAGCCGAAAGATTTGTGCTTGCATGTAAAGTATGTTGCTTAGTGCTCGGATTAAGATGCTGCAAGCAGTCGAGTAAAGACAATGTGGTATTACATAGCTTAAGCTCAGAGCTAGCGGCCAGCTGACTAAGAAATATCACCCCCTGATCTGTTTAATTAATAAATGATTAATGACTTTTCATATCTGCTCCCACCACTAACTGAAAGACCACTAGATTTGTTAGATAATCGAACAGAAAAGAAAAACTGGTATCTCTTAGAGTTGGAGCGTAAACTGAAATAAAGGCAATATTCTCATTTCTTACTTTTGTTGTAATGTGTGTTATTCTTCTTTCTTCACCCCTTCCTTATAATAGTAATCTCCCACTTCCTCTGTACCAAGATAAGAACTCCTTTAGTTGTTATTTGCAGCTGCATAAGAAGCAACTCTATAGAATTTATTGCATTTGGGAATATCAAAATCTCTCAATTGGGATTCATAATCAGACCAAGGTCAGTTCGTTTTTGATAGAGCAAGAACAACAGAAAAAATGTTTAAGAGGCTTATTTGGACCATTAAAAACATTCAAAATCATAAAGACAAGGGTCTTGTTATACCTAAATTTCCAGACTTTCAAACGAGTCAAATAACAAAAAACATAAAATAAGTGAACTGCCCAAATACACAAAAATACAAATATAACCTGCTATATAAAAAGTGCCCTGCTAGAAGTTTATTCTGCTGTCTTTGCTCACCCATGAGATAGTCTAGCTTTGAACACATCCTGAAATGTAGACATGTGTGTAAAGAATTCTTCCCGCGTTGCTGAGAGCCACGCCATGATGATCTTCTTCAGTGCACCAGAGGATCCACCATGTTGGATTGAGGCGAGGAGAAGACAGATATGACCTTTTTTGCTGGTGACGAGTTTGGAGTAAAAGGCAGAGGTTTCCTGCTGAGAAACATCCTTAACTGCACTGTAACCAAAAAGAAGAAATGAAATAAGGACCAAATTCGGGAGCTCTAGCCAGCTGCAACTGAATGAACCGATGAATTCTCAGCAGATATTGCATCCCAATAGTTGCTGGATTAGGTACAATTGGACCAGCAGGATATACTGCTGCACTTACCGCTCTCAGAGGACTATTCACCAGTGAAGATTCACATGCAACAATTGCTTCATTTTCCAAAAGGGAATTTATTTCTTTATAACTTCTGCTTCCTTGGACATGGGACATTGAGTCAATAAGGGGGGCATCTCTGGTTAAAGTGGTGCAAGAAAAACAGCTGATTGGCCTTACCATGCTCAATTTCATTCATTCTGAGACCAGAAATGTTTGGGAAATGTTTGGTAAGTTAGTCTTAGTCTTGTCATTCTCACTTGGCAGCTCAGATCTTGACCGTGTAAAAGTAGTATCAATTATTTGCCCCCTGTCTTGACTAGGGACTTATGTGATTCACCTGGCTCTCTAAACAACTGTCTCGGTCCTTCATCCAAGACTACATGCACAGCTGCAAACTGATCCTCATAGTACACATAAGATACTGATATTGTTTCAGCTGCAATCTTTTGTACCACTATATGTTCATACATATTGTCAACATCATCTGGGGACAAATAAAACAATGTAAAAATGGAGGATTTTCCCATTTCCCATTTTCCCAAGAATATTCTACTGGGCCTATTAGAAGTGGAAATATCCCTATACTAGGACTAGCAGCAGAAAAACCTGAACCTTGCTTTAAAATCTTAGACTTTTCTACAAAATAAATGCAGACCCTTTTACAACACTCTCCAAGTTGAGTTCAGTATTGAGAATTAAATGTCCTAAAAATTAGAATTTTTATAAATTTGGATCCCTAAAAAAGTATCTGGTCTAAACAACCCTGAGAATCAAAATATTCCAACACAATATCCTAGAATTTTCCAATTTAAAACAAATCTGATTCCCAGTTCAGACAACTGTGAGACTGAAATTATCTTAAGGCAATGCACATCTTCGTCCTTCGAGTCCGGATCGCTGCAAAAAGTCAATGGCCTAAAACAAATGTGAAAATTAAAATATCAAAAGGGATCTGGGTTAAAGTAACTAGAAGGTCTAAGAATACGGCGTCTCGTCTCCTCCAGTTTATTCTAAATTCGTGAGGCAAGCGGTCCAATTAATTTACACAGTCACCTCGGGTACAGAGTCTCGGAGTCAGTAGAGTGCCTGAATTGACTCAGAATCACTCATTGGGATGACGGCGGCCGCCTCTGTCGGTTTCTGATCCTGTCTCTGAAAACTCTGGACCCAGAGAAATATTGGGATCTCGGTGGAATCTCCAGAACTGTGGTAGTTGGATTTGCTTCTCTGCGCTTAAAGAATCAACTCGATCAGTCAGTCTTAGGAATGTAGAGAAACACTTTAATCCTGCAGTAAATGTAACGCCGGTGGAAGACTTCAGAACTGTGTCCTTGCAGTACAGTCAGTTACACTGAAATCTTGTTCAAAAGGTGCTGGCTAAGACTGCTTAGATTACTTAAAGAGAAAACCCTCCTACTTAAAATTGGGTGCAGTGGTGAATTTAATACTACTTAGCAACCTGTCTTGACTTAAATAGACAATATGGTCTCTGAGGATTAATTGGCTGGTTAGCACCCAGTTTGAAATCTATTTCACTACTTAAAATTCTGCAGTCATTTACATTTACTCTCTTACCCTTTGTGTTTCTTTGGTCACTTGTATGTGCTTTTATAACTTCATATTCAGAAATTACCTGTATTTTTACAGTTAGAGTTTTAAGTTCATCATAAATGCAAAAGACTCAGCTTCCAGGGGTCTCTGTGTGAACCGATTTTATGACCCCCACCAATGTAATAAACAGACCTACGCCCTTGATTTAGTTTCACATAGACCTGGGGAACGAAGGTGGTTAGCAATCATAACTTCATTGAAAAGGACTGCTTTAGGGGCTAGAGATCATTAAAATTAAAAACCATGACAGTCTCAACACTGCAGGATTTGTCTGAAATACTATGAGTGTCACTGATATAACTTTTTAATACAAGCAGAAAAGTTACATGGTTTATTTGATTCCACCCATTTATTCTGTCAATCACTCACCTGCCAACTATGCAGTTCACTAACCTGACAGTGTGACTGGGAAGGGTCAGTCAGTCCTGGCCTGACACCTTCTTGATGTTCCCGGAGAGAACGATGGACCCCAGGTGGCTCAGGTGAAACTCATCTCTGTGTAAGAGGACCAGACGCAGGAAAGCTCTGCCAGTTGTCTACGAAGTCAGCACAGACGGACCTGTCAGCCAGCAGTGGAGCGAGAAGAGCTGGAGAAGTGGCTCACTCACTCGTCTTCAAGCGGGCAGGGGGCTGAAGACGATGATCCTTTTTCCGAACAGTGTCCAGAAGCGTACGGCAGTGCTTCTTCAGGGCCACGCTGCAACAGGCAGAGAATAGTGGAGAACGATGGAGCCAAAGCCACCTGGTGACGCCCAGGACACGGGCAGCTGGAAAACAGGAGGCATTACTCTTTAGGGTCGAGACATTTCAGTGTTTTAGAGAAGAATCTTCAACAGTGAGAACACCGCCCTGAGCAGTAGTCCTCTGTGCCGGAGCAGGTGAAGAGCTGAGGTTCTCGAAGTTAGCAAAGGCGAAAAATGGTTGTGGTGGTGGAAGAGTCCTCGGCTTTTCCCAGCCACACTGATACTTCTAGGCCCTCTCAGGTGCGGGACAGGAGACGACAACTCTGTCTGCTGCGCCGGTAGTGCTGTAATTAAGACGGCGGTGTTGGAGGAGTCGTGGGCAGCCTCCAGCCTCGGCTTCCGTCAGTGGAGTTTGGACAGCCTCTACAACAGCAGCTGGATCTGCCATAATAGCTTGACGACCTCCTGGAGAGCTCGTTCCTCTGAATAAAAACACGAACGACGGTCAGTGAGAGAGGACTGTACAGTAACACAGGGAGCAGAGAGCACAAGGATCACAACACCACAAAGGTAATAAAAAGAAGACACAGCCACAAAAGTGGTACCAAGTTTCCCATTAAAGAGTACAATAGGCTTATTTACCTGAATGTGGTCAATGATCACAGCGGTGATGGTTACAATGTGTGTTACAATATTCAAACACAGCATGAAATCCTTGATCACTGTAATTATGATGTTTCACATTATGCAGTAGAGAGCATGAAAATCAAGGGCAAGATTGATAAACTGAACTGTGAAGTCTGCAAGGAAATCTGCTCAGAGTAGAAACAGAACCTGATGCTCGAGCAAAAGCAGTACTTGAACTAGTACATACTGAACTAGCTGCTCCTATAGATCCAGTGTGCAAAAGAGGGTTGTAGATACGCAGTCTGTGTACTTCCTGAAAATGAAGGGTGAAACTGTAAAAGCTACAGAGTGATGCTGGACTGAATGGAACAGTAAATGTATTTGTTCAGATAATGGTACAAAGTTCACAGCAAGGGTTTTTCAGTCATTGGTCAGTGAGAATTGCATAAGGCGTGAGACCTCAGCACCTTGATCACAACATCTAAAAACTGCAGACAGAAATTGGAGAAATCTATTTGATATGGAACGGTGAACGCTAGTAGAGATCCAATTACCTAAAGAATTCTGGACATCTGCTGTAATGACCACTGCAGTTATTTGCAACAAGGACTTAAATAGCCACTAGGCTCAAAATGAAACTCCATACAACAAGGATGTTAAAGCCAATTTTCAGACGCTACAATTAAACTATGCGGTAGACAGTCTCGATACTGCAGGGTTTGAGATACTATTAGGGACATGGATTTATTACTTTTTAATACAAGCAGAGAAATAAATAATAAATGGTTATGAAATCAAGCAAATCATGTAAAATCACTTACCTTCCAACTATTCAGTTCACTGACATGAACAACGGAAGCCTCGGGAGAAGCTTCTCTGTGCAAGAGGAACAGACGCAGCCGAAAGGGCTCAAGTTGCTAGATCCAGCATGCTTGATGTGAACAAACGACAGCTGGTTTTGACTACATGTACAAAGTTGACTTTCACATCAATTAAATCAATCAAAGAAGAAAGACCTGGAATCTCTCAGTGACAACCAAATCCTGACAGTCTCAGAAAAAATGAACTGAGCAGAGAAACACTAAATCTTAGTAGGCCAGCAGTGGTATTACCTCTGAAATCTCAGTACAATGAAATTGGGGCAATAAATCTGCAGGAACTCGAACTAGGCGTGTGGTATCTTCACATCATTGACCAGTTCTCACGGTTTAGTGCAGACCGCATTCTGACCACAAAGAAGTCCTCTGAAATAGTGAAACGCTGTTCATGATAGGATCAGTCTGCATGCTCCACCTCAGAAACTGTTCAGTGACAACAGAGGAGAATTCAACAATGATGAAGAGACAGAAATGGAGGAAAACTTCAACATAGAAGTAAAGACAACAGCTGCATACAGTCCATGGAGCAATGCACTTTTGGAACGGCAACCAAACACGCACTGAGATTATGGTGAAAGTAAAGACGCAACAGCTGTGACTGGGATACTGCACTGGACTGAGGCCTTATGGAAAAGAGCAGCAGGCAAAAGGTCCATGGCTACAGTCCACATCAGTTGGTCTTAGCACAGAGGGCAGGTTAGGATTCTGTCCAAACTGACAAGCCTCCTGCTTTAGAGGAAGCAGGAGAGAAGCAGCATCAAAGAACTCCTACAAACACAGGAGGTTGAACATGTGCTGCAGCACAGTGCAAAACAGCAGCTTAGGGACTGTTTTTCCAAAAAGGGGCATCAGCTTCAGTGTAGGACAATGGAAACTTGATTAAAAATGCATCTTGAAAGGACATAATACTGCTGTTCTGTGCTATGTCAGAGTTCTTTCTGTATACACTGTTTTTAAATAGCTAAAATGAGTCTGTTCTATCAGAATACTAGGGTTTTAAGTATTGAGGGAGTTTGTTAAGTCTATGATAGACATGCATTGTTTCATTTATATTTTCTCATATTGGTTGTGCTATATTTACATTTACGGCATTTAGCTAATGCTCTAATTCAGAGCGACTTACACAAGAGCTTCACTGTTTACTCAAGAATAACCTCAGCTAGTTTGAATAGACTAAACATTCAAAGATACCTCTAAGCTTAGACACTGCTAAACACAAGCCAATAATGAGACCATAGTACTCTACTCTTCACCCAAATACCCTTGTCTTTTTCCAAAGTGTGAGGCAGGGCTCCTTTAGGACTTCGCTGCGTTGGGCGTAGAATAGTGCCAAGGGAAGCCACCTGGTGATGTCCAGAACACCGGCATGGTTGTGGAGGAGCCCTTTGTTTTCCCGGCTACACAGACACACCCAGGCCCTCTGCAGGAGTGAAGTGGAATTTAGATGACCACATTAGAGGAGTCGCCACAGGCAGCCTCGTCTTCCATCTGTGGAGTTTGGACTGCCTCTAAAACAGCAGCTGGATCTGAGGGTCAAGCTTGATAACTTCCTTGCAGAGCTTGCTCCTCCATGGTCGCACCGTTTCTTGTGAGCAAACAGAGAAAAAAGAAATGACGACGGTCAGTGAGACAGAGTGCTGTACAGTAACACAGGGAGCAGAAAGCACAAGGATCAAAACAACTGTCTCAGATAAAGAAGACAGCGCTAATATTAAAGACCATAAAGTAGGAATGATGGCTTGCTGCTCTGTGTTGAATCACGTGTCAAGCTTTCAAAGCAGGACCTCATCGAAACAGCAGCTCAGAGTCGCACTGAAAACGAAGCATTGTTGCCTCACTGAAATACAATCACAGGTCAAGGCACGTCAGCTCCCTGGTCGCGCTGAATTATGTACTCAAGTAAAATAGAAATGTACAAAATGTGTGAAATTAGCCGACTTTCATTTCAAAAGACAATAAAACATGAAGTAGGTTTGGTCAGGTATTGTTTCCAAACCCACAAAAGAAAAATTGTTCACAAACCCTCTTTGTATTCAAGGGTTTTTAATTGGAGATGACGTGAAACTATCTTGAATTAAAACATCAACAAAAATGTCTATTTCTGGTTATTTTTGTGTTCAACAAATGTTCAGTCCATATACATGTGCAGTACTGCTTACGAGGAGAACAAAGCAGTTACACACTCAGATGAAAAACATGCAATTAAATGTAGATCAAATTACGTTCAATGAAAAGAAACACAGGCAGACATCACTGTATGGAGCTCCCGTTTCCGTTTGGACGAAGCTTATGAACACAAGTGAATCAGGCAATAGTGGTGTAGTATTTGTAAAACAGGTGGCACAGTAGAGCTGTGAAGCTGTGGAGGGGAAGGTGCTTGCTAAGGGTTGCAGTTAGTTAAGGGGAGTAGATTATAATCATTACTACTAATGTCAGCAAAAATAACAGTTTATGACTGCAGGTGAGTTTGTTTACAGTACTGAAAATGAATCCAGGGCAGTTTTAGTTACTATAGATTAGAAAGGAGAAATATGATTCGGCTTTAATAACAATTTTTTCTGCATGACACCATTCGAGTTGAATAAATTCTAATTTTGCGTGACCCTACTAGCCTTGGGACGATAAACGATATTAAATATCAATAATTTAAACAATGACGATGTTCAGTGCAATATAATGGCTTTATTTAACCGTTGACTTTGTGCAAGTATTCTACGGTAAACTAAACATTTAGTCCTATGTAACAAATAAGGCAGCATCTAAGTATTGATGACATCATAAATATAAAATTAACTACAGCTACAAATTACCTTTGTAAAATGCGACTTAAAAAGATTGTAGAGATGTGGTTAAAGAATGCTGGGTACGTGCAAATGAACAACTTCGCCTCATGTGGCCTTCTCCCGGGTAGACTGTGAAAATGGATGAGCCTATACAGAAGAAGGGGGTCACTGCGGCAGTTTGGCAATATTTTGGTTTATAACCAGACAAACACGGGGAACTGTTGGATGTTAACAGTGTTACATGCCGTCTTTGTAGAAAACGGATCACCACAGAGGGTGGAAATGCTACTAATTTGCAAGCACTGCAAGTCATCATTCAGAGAAACGCTACAAACCTTGAACTCTCCATACGAGCTACTAGAATAACGTTCAAGCTGAAGTTGAGTGTTTGATCAAGAGAGCGGAGTTTTACTCAGACAGCTGACATGTGGTGAAGCACTAATATGACTCTGTACAGGTCACTGACTGCACACTTTATTTCACCTGAGAGCCACACTGCAGCCAATACAGCTGAGGGTCTTCACTCTGAACTCCAGGACTGGAAACTGAATGAGAATTTACCTACATTACAACAGACAACGCTGCAAATATAACATCAGCCGTGAGTAGGTGACATGGTTGTACGTCACCATGTTAACTGATCATCTACATCAAAGGCTGGTTCCTGTTTATATGCTGCCAATTCAGCAGTAGCTGGTTCTTCAGTAATAGAGATTCCTGATTGCTTTCGTTTTGGACAAATAGTTGCCTGATGTTTTATTTTTTAGGAGATTGTGTCAAAACCTCTGCTGAGTAGAGGGACAGGCCTGATTCCGGAACATGGATGAATGGACTCCTCCAGACTGGATGGCAGGGCATCTCAGTACATGTAAATGAGAGAGAGAGAGAGAGAAAGGGGTTGGAATGACTGTTGGAACTCTGCTGAGTAGCGTGACAGGCCTGATACCAAGACGCAGGAACTGAACCAAAAAAGGGCAACTCCAGACAGGCCGCTCAGGACATGAGGAGAGAGAGACAAAAAGAGTAGCCTTGTCTGCAGTGTCTTCTAATTGGAAAAATATCAGATATAAGAGAGTTTGTTGTATTTAGACCCCACAGCCTCTATTAACGCAAACTTACTATATTTATAAAACTATTCCCCAATACGATTTTCTCCAGTAGTGCAAAAAGAAAAAAACTCAACCCTGCTGAACGCTTTCTCAGCATCTAAGGAGTCTTTTCTTTTGGTAAGATTTATAATATTACGAAGGTGGTGAACGTTATTAGATCCATATCTGGATTTAATGAATCCCGTCTGATCAGGTTTAATGATGTATGGAAGAAATGTTGCCAGTCGGTGAGACAGTGCTTTAGTTAGAAATGTGTAATCTACATTAAGTAGACTAATAGGTCGATAGGAAGCACATTCTAGGGAGAGAAATGTTATCCAAGTAATTTGATCTATCTAAATGCAAACTGCTACAGTCTGAAGTGTAAAGCCATTTTTAAAAAGAAAGGATCATTAATTATGCGAGGGTGGTAGGAAATCTCACCAGAAGGAGTTTAATAGCTTTTATAGATCGTTCAGTCTGTTGTAATTAAGCTGGTGAGCTAATAAACGACTGGGTTTATTTCCAAACTCATAGTATTGCTGTTTAGAAAAATGTAACAACTTAGAAATATGAGGAGTGTATTCAGGGTTAAGTTTTAATTTAGCATTTACTAGCAGGGACCAGTTTGTATCAGACTGTGTGTTTGTGTTCTAGTAGCAGCTTCTCAGCTTCCAAATTTTTCTTTGGTTTCGGCTTGGTTTTAGTTTTTTTTCCTGGAGAAACGCATAAGAGCTTAAATGATTTCGCAAAGTAAAGGTAAAGGTGCACATATTTGTCACTGTACAGTGTACACTGTAATGAAATGTGTCCTCCGCATTTAACCCATCTGTGGTAGTGAACACACACACACACACACACACACACACACACACACACACACACACACACGTGTACTAGGGGCAGTGGGTACACACACCCAGAGCGGTGGGCAGCCAACTCCAGCGCCTGGGGAGCAGAAAGGGGAAAGGGCCTTGCTCAAGGGCCCAACAGTGGCAGCTTGCCAAGCCCGGGAATAGAAACCACAACCCTGGTCTCCAAACCCTGTAACCGCTGAGCCACCACTGCCCCGTGGTGTCTTTGTCTTTGAGGACATCCCATTTAACTGCACTGGTAACTGGAGAGTTGCAGTTGTCTGTTATTCTCTTTAACATGGAAGCAAAAACTTCTTTATTTAGTAAATGTGTTAAATCTCCACTGAGGAGTTTTTAATGCTGTTAAATTTAGTGTGACCTCCAAATACACTGGACTGTGGTCAGATAAAAGCAATTTGACAGCATATGTATACAGTTAGCAAGAATAAGAAAGTAATCCAGTCTTGAATAGGAGCCATGGGGAGGAGAGTAAAATGTAGAATCCATAGTCATGGGATGTAGTTCTCTCCAGATATGTAGAAGGCCTGACTGCATACTCATGTCGAAGAACTTTACAATTAACCATATGGAGTGAAGAAGATTTGTCCAGACCAGCTTCTAAGACGCAATTAAAATCACCACCCAGGAACCCAAGATCCTTGCAAAATTCATTAAACCTTTAAAATGTAATTAATTTTGGGTCACCTTCATAAGGTGCATATGTATTTAGTCCTATAATGCCAAACACCAAATTTGATTATTGTTTTTCATGCATTATACATAACATCAAGCAACATACATTTTTTCCCCCAAGTAAACTAATTAAATGTTTAAATTACAATTAACATTTAGAGCAAAAAATTAGATATGCAATGGTACGATTGCTAGTAACTTCCTTTTGCTTACTGATTTTCACTAAAAACTGACCAAAGAAAATACACACAATAATCTGTGTGTATGTGTTTGTAGATGGCAAAAAAATACAGTGTTGAAGATGCTATGAAAAGGATTATGGATGGGAATTCATGGACATGGAGCAGCTAGGGAAAGATGATGAGGAGGAGGAGGACGAGGAATACTCCTACTGCAAAGATTAGGGAAAACCCAGATAGTGATGAAGGCCCAGAAGAGGACAACACCAAAGCAGTCGGCAAGGGGCAAAGTGAAAAGGAAGGAGCATCTGTGGAAAAGAAAACAGTTTGAACCTCCATCTGCTTAGTTTGTGGAATGCGTTGAGGAAGACTGAAGTGAGGCTTGACTGGACACCATATAAGTTTCAAAGACTGTTTGACTGAGGAAATGCTACAGGAAACTGCAGAAGAAAAACTTGCACAGAGTGCAGAAAAACGGAAAGTCGGTGAACACAAACGCCCAAGAAATCAAGCAAATTCTGGGTATGTGCATGCACATGGGGTTAGTACAGATGCCCAATGTACATACACACAAGTTTGTGATGTCACAGGGTTGATTCCTGAATTTGCTGATGCTGATTCACTTTCAGGACAACCTCAATGTGTCTGGGGATGCAAAAAAAGAAAGTGTGGAAACTCAGGCCATGGTTAGAGAAACTACGCCAACGCTTTCTTTGCATACCTCCTGGAAAATGTCACGCAGTTGATGAAATCATGGTGCCTTTCAAAGGAAAATCACAGCTACGGTGCTACATGCAAGGAAAACATCACAAGTGTTGGGCAAAGTGGCTATCTAAGACTTTGATGTGTGTCAAGGGGGAGAAAATCCTGACGTTGGTGCTACAGGAGATGTCCTAAAAATGACCTCAACTCATCCAGCAGGAAAAAGAATAAATAAATAATAATAATCAATTTTGCTGACAATTTCTTTTCAGCAGTTCCATTGGTGGAGCACTTGAAACCAGGAACATCATTGTAAAATGGAATGACAAAGCTGTAAACCTGCTCTCTTCTTTTGTTGGCGTTGAGCCACTGGGCAATGTGAAGCATTGGGATCGGAAAACCAAAATCTACATAATAGTTCCAAGACCAGCCATTGTTGACATATACAACAGGTTCACGGGAGGCGTTGACCTTCTTGATATGCTATCTGCACTGTACAAGTTCAGCTTCAGATCCCAAAGATGGTACATCTACATTTGGTGGCACACCGTTACAGTGGCAGTAATCAATGTATGGATCCGCTACAGAAGAGACCTGGAGAAACTGCAGCCCAGACAGAAACCCCTGCCCCTGACAGAGGGTCTCTAAATTCTATAGGAGAAATATCCTGATCTAAATAAGATGCTTCGTCAATGGAAATTTGTGGCAAATCTAAGAAATGGAAAAAGGGGGCACTATAAGGTTTCCTTTGGGACATCTGATTTATATAATTCTGAATAGAAGCTGTAAAAAGCATCATTGATTTGTGCATGTTCTGCAAGTAGTTCTCCATCATGAGACCTTATTGCTGCAATATTTGAGAATTTCTCATTTTAGGGTTTGACAAAATGACTATTAAGCTCATTCTTAAATAAAACTATTTGTATTGCAATATCACCAGAAAGAGACTGTTGATTGCTCTTGAATTTAAACTAAAAGCACAAGAAAGGTCCCGATACTTGTGTCTTTTCTGTCGCCAAGAAGCAAATGCAATAGAATTATTCCTAAAGAAACCATTCACTGCTACCAAACAACCTCAAATTGTTCACTGATTAAACAATTCAGTTAATTCACTCCTAAATTAAAGCTGAAATATTTGTGCCTCGCAGATAAAGTTTACTGCTTGGTGCTCGGATTAGGAAGTTGCCAGCAGTCGAGTAAAGACAATGCAGTAATAGATAGCTTAAGCTTAGAGCTAGCGGCCAGATGACTGAGAAATATCACCCCCTGATCTGTTTAATTTAAAATGATTAATGACTATTTTTATCTGCTCCCACCACTAACTGAAAGTCCACCAGATTGGTTAGATCCATCCTTGGTTTAACATCATAATCTCCCAATTCCTCTGTACTAAGATAAGAACTTCTTTAGTTGTAGTATTTGCAGTTGCGTAAGAAGCAACTCTATAAAATTTATGCATTTGGGAATATCAATCTCTTAAATGGGATTATTAATCAGACCAAACTAGCACGTTTAAGAGGTCCATTTAGACAATTAAAATGTTCCAGCTCAAGACTCAAAACCATAAAGGTTAAAAATAAATTCAAGTATAACAAGACCCTTAACTGGTACTGGTAGCTAAACTTTGAGCTGCTTCTTGATAAAACTGTTAGGGTCGTCTTTCCCCGCGCCCTAAAGAATAAATTATTATAAAATTCAGTAAATCATGTAAATTAATTACCTGCCCTCTATCCAGTTGCCTACTCTGGGGTCCTGTCTTTTTCCGAGTGGTGTCCAGAAGTGTGTAGCAGTGCACCTTCAGGGCCTCACTGCATCGGGCAGAGAAAAGTGAAGAATGATGGTACCAAAGCCACATGGCAATGTCCAGGACTCCTGGAGAGAGGGGGAAAAAAAAAGATTGAGCCATTTCTCTGGTCCAGATACTTTTGAGGGATTTACAGTACAACCTCCAAGAATGAATACACCGCCCTGAGGAGCTGTCCTCGGTGAGGGAGTAGGTGTGGTTGAAGAACTGATAACCTCGCACCAGTTAGTTGAGGTGAAAACTGGCTGTGGTGGTGGAGGAGCCCTCTGCTTTTCCAGGCCACGTCCACGGCCCCAGGTCCTCTCCGGTGCGGGAGTGGAGACAACCACCCTCTGTGTTCACCACGCAGGTACTGCTGGATTTAAGATGGCCAGCGTTGGAGGAGTTACGAGCAGCCTCCAGTCTCGTCTTCTGTTGGTGGAGTTTAGACTGCCTCTACAACAGCAGCAGTAAAGCTCGACCTCTTTGCAGAGCACCTGGAGATCTTGCTCCTCCACGGATCCTACAGAGTAAACACAGACAGAAACGCAAACAATGGTCAGTGAAAGTACTGTAAAGTAACACAGGAAGCAGAGAGCACAAGCATCACAACAGCTGTCTCAGATGAAGATAAAAAGCAAAAAGACAAAAAGCTTTTTCCTTTAGTGAGTACTTGTATCAGACAATATTAAGTCTAGACCTGACAACAAAGAGCTGTTTATGATAGAGGAGATGAAAGGAAGGAGGTTTGGAGCGATTGTTTGGAAAAGAGGGGATGGAACAGGGTCTAGTGGACAGGTGGTAGGATTACTGGAGGTGAGAAGATGTAGGAGGTCATCTGTGGAAAGAGGAGAGAAGCAGGTCAGAGAAGAGGGAGGAGGAGGGCAGTGCCTAGAAAGGGGGGTAGAGGCAGGGGGAAAGATCGGCGGATCTTGTCAACCTTTTCTTCAAAGGAGGAGACAAAATCTTCTGCAGACAGGGTAGTGGGAGGTGGGGGAGTAGGAGGGTTGAGGAGAGAGGAGAAGATGGTGAAGAGTTTGTGTGGGTCAGATGCAGATGATTCCAATTTCCCCCTGTAGTAGGATGCTTTAGCGGCAGCAACTTCTGTTCTAAACCTGGAGAGAAGAGACTGATAGGAGTGGAGGTCGGAGTCGTGTTGTGACTTCCGCCACTTCCTTTCAGCCAGTCTTAGCTCTCTACGGTTGTTGCAGAGAACATCTGACAGCCACGGGGAAGGTGGAGAAGAATTTGCTGACCTAGGGGAGAAAGGGCAGAGAAGGTCGACAGAGGTGGAGATAGATGAGAGGAGTGTGTAGGTAGCAGTTTCAAGTGGGAGAGAGGAGAAAGATTCAAGATGAGGAAGAGTGGTCAGGACAGTTGAGGCAAGAGCTGAAGGGGAAACAGAGCGAAGAGTGCGGTGAAGAGTGGAAGAGCTTGCAGAAGTGGTGGTTGAAGGAGCAGAGAGGGAGAGTGAGAAGGAGAGAAAGTGGTGATCAGAGAAGTACAAAGGAGTCACAGCCACATCCAGAGCAGGGACAGGTCTGCTGAAGATCAGGTCCAGAGTGTTCCCTGCTCTGTGTTGGTGCAGACTGGTTGAACGCGAGATCAAAGGAGGATAGGATTGGGAGAAGGCATGAAGACTGGAGTTTCTCTGATGGAAGGTTGAAGTCGCCGAGTAGAATAAGTGGGGCGTCAACAGGGAGTCCACTCAAGAGAACATCCAGTTCATCAACGAAACTGCCCAAAGGACCAGGAGGATGATAGAGAACAATGATTTGAAGTCTAGTGGGAGAAGAGACAGTAACAGCATGGTATTCAAAAGAGGAAATGTCAAGATTAGAAAAAGAGAGCGGGGTGAAGCGCCACAGAGAGAAGTAAACCGGTGCCGCCGCCCCTGCCAGTCTTTCGTGGAGAGTGGGAAAAGGCAAAGGCAGACGACAAGGCAGCTGGAGTTGTCCGGGGTGATCCACGTCTCAGTCAGTGCCAGGAAGTTTAGAGACCGAGCAGAAGTAAAAGCTGAAATGAAATCTGCCTTCTGCACTGCAGACTGGCAATTCCACAGTCCTCCAGTTACCATCACATTGGTATTAGAACAAGGTGGGTAAATGAGGTTACCAGAATTGCAGCGTCTGCATCGGTATCTGCACCTCCGGCTGCTGATACAAACCACACCTAATTTATCAAGACTGGAGGCACTTGGCTCCTCCTCTGCAATTCACAGAAGAGACTGATAGGAGTGGAGGTCGGAGTCGTGTTGTGACTTCCGCCACTTCCTTTCAGCCAGTCTTAGCTCTCTACGGTTGTTGCGGAGAACATCTGACAGCCACGGGGAAGTTGGAGAAGAATTTGCTGGCCTGAAACTACACCTGAATCAGCACCTCAATCAACTAGTAAGCACCAAGCTTCTATGTTAACCTTAAAACAAGAGTGTTAGCAGAATCTACTTAGAAGTATATTTAAAAACCAGCCTACCTTACAAGCTAAAGATGACCCCAAGTAAAAAAGCAAGCAACACTTCACCACTTCACTGAGATTCGGAGGGATTTGGATAACATCCACTTACCTGTTTTTTCATTAAAAATAGGAAATGTTAATAAAACAAAGAAAATAAAAATATGTACAATTCAATATGAATACCTTTTGTTTGTGTGTGTGTGTGAATGTCTTTGTGGTTCACAGGTTGTAGTTTGAGGTGTGAATGTGCAAAAGGTCCAGTCTGTGGAAAGGTAAGTATTTCCTCCTACCGCGCTACAGATGAAAACATTAAATAAAAAAGAATGCTTCTCAGGTCAGTGATGTCCTCAGGGTGTGTGAACTGCTTTACACACGGTCCCAGTTCAGAGAGGCTCGCCATCCAGCGTAGAAAGGTCCCATTTGAACACTGGCAAAAAAACCTGACCTATAAAAGGTCATAAATCTCAGTTAATTTCAAGTTTTAACTGACTGTGAACATCAACTTAACCACAGAAATATACAATTTAACAGCACTTATACACAGTATTTACAGTTTCTTTAACAATTAAATGAGCTTATTTACAGTATATGAAGCTTCTATGAAGAAGCAGAGTGGACTGCATGGTTTGGCTTTTAAGGGGTTAACCTCTCGGAAGCGCGAGGCTAAAACTACGCGCCTTTTTTCCAGCCTCACGCGGCCCAGCCTGTGGCTACACACGCTGAAGAAATCTCAAATAAGAATAAAAATAAACGTTTTAATGTCCAACGGATATCATTTTTAAGCATACTCAGTTATCACCACCATAAATCATTTAATACAGTTACACAGAGCTGTCTAAGCACGGGCATGCCCAGCACTGAACCCCACAGAAAATACACGGCTAGCTTAGCATAGCCGGCTAAAGCTAACTCACCGATGTGAAAATCCAGTAAATCCCAGCTAATAACGCTCCTCTTTCACCAGCGGAGTGTGTTTCGGGTCCGACGACCCAGCGCTTTAAGTAACTGAAGGCTTAGCTAGATATTACGATGGCTTTTATCACATAAATCCAACCTTTCTAACTTTCTGACACTTTCTCCTCCAGGGAACACCACTGCTCATGGCGGCTGCTTGACCAGCAGGAAGATCTCGGTCAAGGTCAGCCGAATTTCCTGCGCATGTAAATCTAACTAATCACCTTATTGGCTGGTAGGTGTAACATAATGCTTAAATATGTAAAATAATTAAAAAAAATAATAATAATAATAATTATTTCTGGACTTAATAAAGTTTTTTTTTTTTTTTTTTTAAAGTGTCTTTATTTACATTATTTTCTCAACTTAGCTTGGATCTAGTTTAGGTATTTATTATAAATAGGTTATCTGCTATTTATTTATTTTTAAATTAAGAATTAATTATTATTATCTCAAATCTGCTTAATACTATTTACTTTTACTAAAAAAATGTACTTTAATCAGGCTTTTATAACCTGGGTTACAAAAGGCATCCGGATTAAAGTAACTCGAAGGTCTAAGAATATGGCAGCTCGTAATTCATAAGGCAAGCTGTCTAATTAATTTACTTACAGTCACCTCGGGTACAGAGTGTCGGAGTCAGTAGAGCGCCTGAATTGACTCAGAATCACTCATTGGGATGACGGCGGCCGCCTCTGTCTGTTTCTGATCCTGTCTCTGAAAACTCTGGACCCAGAGGAATATTGGGATCTTGGTGGAACCTCCAGAACTGTGGTAGTGGGATTTGCTTCTCTGCACTTAAAGAATCAACTCGATCAGTCAGTCTTAGGAATGTAGAGAAACACTTTAATCCTGAAGTAAACAACCGGTGATGAGGCTGGTGTGAAGATGATAGACTCCATTGTTTCACAGTATCAAAAGCCACCATCTGTCTGTTCCTGAAAACAACGTATACATAGAATATTGAAATATCTGAAAAGATCCCCCCACAATATTGCAGCGTCGACGTACCAGACAAGAACACCAGATTCACCATTTGACTTTTTTTGTGACATAGATGGAATTTGGCTTCCCCCTGTAACTCACTCTCACACACACACACACACAATGAGCAGCCAGGGCCTTGCTCAAGAGTGGCAGTTTGCAGAGCCCAGGTATCGAACCCACAACGCTGTCATCAGTAGCCCGGAGCTCTAATCGCTGAGCTGCCACTGTCCCCTACAGCTGCTTATCGTTACCAGATTTTCGCCATTATTACTGGGCTTTGAACATCAGGGCTGTTCCTTTTTGTTCCACATGTTGCTCTTCTCAGAACTACCCATACCAGAATCTTTGTCTGACTGTTCACTAAACCAGACTGTGAAACAGCAGTTTGCAGTTTGGAGAAGCCTTTTCACTAAATTAATTATCTATATACAGCTTGATGACGAAAATAAACATTCAGTCTACAACAGCAATATTCGTGGTGACTCCTCAAGGGCTTTATCTGTTCAAAAGGGGCTGGCTAAGACTGCTTAGATTACTTAAAGAGAAAGAGGAAAACCCCTCCTACCTAAAACTGGGTGCAGTGGTGAATTTAATACTACTTGGCAACCTGTCTTGACTTAGATAGACAATATGGACTCTGAGGATTAATTGGCTCGTTAGCTCCCAGTCTGAAATCTATTTCACTATTTAAAATTCTGCAACCATTTACATTTACTCTTTTACCCTTTGCGTTTCTTTGGTCACTTGTATGTGCTTTTATAACTTCATATTCAGAAATTACCTGTATTTTTAGTTAGAGTTTTAAGTTCATCATAAATGTAAGACTTCGCTTCCAGGGGTCTCTGTGTGAACTGATTTTATGACCCCCACCAATGTAATAAACAGACCTGCGCCTTTGATTTAGTTACACAGAGATCTAGTGAACTAAGGTGGTTCATTTCAGATGGGCCTGGACATGTACTGGCTTAAGCAGGGGGACACACAAGATTGGAGTCTGACTGTTTGACCCCGTTAAATGTATAAAAAACACCTGTCCACAGCCCCAAACAGGTGCCATTAATACAGGTAACGAGTGGAGGAAAGTAGAGCTTCTTAAGAAAGGTACAGGTCTGATAGGTTACATGTTAATACTGTGAGTCACAGGCAGCCTCAAGCCTCATGTTCCATCGGTGGAGTTTCGACTGCCTCTACAACAGCAGCTGGATCTGCCGGTCAGGAGATATTACTCCTCCGCGGTCACCATGTTCCTCCAGAGTAAACACAGAGACAGAAACGCAAACTTAAAAAGACTATAAAGTAGGGATGGCCGCTTGGCCAAATTGATACCATTCGAGTCACTATCGACGTTCACAGCTATGAGTAACCAGGTTCATACTGCATGTGTGGTCGTGTGGTCATTATAACATGGTGCTAACTTTGCCTTGCTAATTTGTTTGACTCTGATTGAAGCAACATTTTCAAGGCAAGAACGGAGTACAGTCTGCAGATCATCTGTTACATGCTCTAGATCTTTAGGGGGAAATGAGATGGAGATGGAGAAATCTAGAAGTTTATTAATGAAAACACTAGCTGTCCAGCATTTAGCTTCAGAACCTGAGGCTTGGGTTGTGCATAGAACTGAATCATAAATCGTGGTGACTCCGCCACGACAACTTCTGCATGAGTAACTGCAATAGCTAAACCTGGGAGTCGTCGATGCATTCAGAACAAAACAGCGACAGCCTCTGAACTCTCACCAAGGACGTAACAAACACAGCCAAAAATACGGTACCAAGTTCCCCATTAAAGAGTACAATCCTTGTTCACAGTAACTATGATGTTTCACATTATGCAGTAGAGAGCATGAAGATCAAGGGTAAGATTGATAAACTGAACTGTGAAGTCTGCAGACAAGAGAAATCTGCTCAGAGTAGAAACAGAACCTGATGCTCGAGCAAAAGCAGTACTTGAACTAGTACATACTGACCTAGCTGCTCCTATAGATCCAGTGTATGACACATTTACTCTGACCCCTCTCCCAGAAGCTGAGCATGCAGTGAGAGGAAGGTGGGTCTAAGATTTAAAACTGTAGATGGACCAGAAACGTGATCTAGATGAAAATGGCTTTACACTGAAATCAGGAGGATAATACTGATAATCTGGGTCGATGATCATTTACCAGTTTTCCTACCCTTAGGATGGAGGCAGCAGTAACACAATCCTCGAATATCATTAAGAGTCGCAGTATTGAATAATGATGTTGTAGCAAAAGAATTTATTTCAATTCTACTAAGATTTTTAAAGCAAATTTTCTGAAGCTCCAAATACAAACAAATGTGGAGGACAGACAGTCTCCATACTGCAGGGTTTTTCTGAGATACTATGAGGGACACTGATGGATTACTTTTTAAAACAAGCAGAGAAATGACAGAATAAATATAAAATCCAGTAAATCATGTAAATAACTTACCTGCCCACTATGTGACGCATCTGTCCCGCAGCCAGCAGTGGAGCTCAAAAAGCTGGGTAAACGGCTCGCTCACTCATCGATAGGTGGGCAGGGGGCAGAAGACTATGTCCAGAAGCGTGCAGCAGTGTTCCAGTAGAGAATGATGGTACTGAAGGATTCACGCTGCCAATTCAATTCTAAGTTTATTTATATAGAGCCTTTAACAACAAATGTCACAAAGCGCTTCACAGAGATCCGGGTCCACACCTCTTATGAGCAAGCACCACAATGGTCCAAGGAACCCATCTGCCTTAGGTCGACCCGCACAGCACAAACAAATAACATTACCCAAAGAACTAGACAGAGATAATGAAGAGCTCTAGATAATGTAGAAGCAGGTTATGAGGTTCATGTTAAAGTCCATACTGAGTAAAGGGACAGGCCTGATTCTGGAACATGGATAAATGGACACCTCCAGACAGGATGGCAGGGCATCTCAGTGAGTGCGAGAGTGAGAGAGAGACAGACGGACAGACATAAACAATAAAACCCACCAAACGTCACACACAAACAGCCAACTGATCATCTACCACAGCACACACAGCATCACCAACACGCAGTCTGGAACTTCAGCAGTTTATAATATGCAAATTCCACACTGACGCGAGATCTGACCAGTGTCTTCAACAGCAGCACCGGGTCAGTCACACCTTCACCTCGAAGGCTATTCCGCCTTGTAAGCCAGATGGATAATTTTGCCTGTCCAAACAGAAAGTTCAGTAGGCAGGACCTCTGACGCTGAGACAGTAGCGTGGACCCAGTATGAATATGTCTAATCTGAAAGGGTCCCCAACCTTCGCACACACCCCTCAGCAAGTCCAGCAGGGGTTCCAGGCACATGCACCCAGCAAGCACGTGCTCTACCGTCTCAGGCCTCCTACAATATGGACATCAACAAGGAGGTTCAAGTGAGCAGCATGCTTGTTCGTGGCCAAGGCCCCATGGATTATCCTCCACTGCAGGTCCCGAATTCTTTTGGGCACAGGCAGTTTATACAAAATTCGCCACCTGAAATTTGCCATGCTGTGCTTACCCAAGAGACCCTGCCACCAGTGCTCTCTTACCTCCCTCAAGGCACCAAAATTCCTCATCTTCACAGCCACTCCATACAGTGCCTTACTGCTGACAGTCGAGAACTCCCCTCGGCTCGGAGAAGAGAAGGTCAGGAGGTTACCCCTACCCTCTGCTCCTCAGCAGAGCACACGCAGACTCACTCCACTCCACATCATGGTACAGCAGCCTCTGTGCAGCCTTCAACCTGAAAGCCAAAACCCCACTTTCAAGGTCCACCAAACCTTGCCCACCCTCATGAGTAGGTAGATTGAGCACTGCAACCTTCATCCAGTGGTATCCAGTCCAAAAAAAAAAGTCCTCTTCCTCTGGACCTCAGTCAGCAGACCAGATGGAGCATTTAAAACAATCAATCAGTGCCACAGTGTTGATGTCACTAGGTTCAGCACCCTACCACCGGTATGACACTTGAGGGAGCAGCCATTTTCACTCCTCCAGCTTTCTAACCCAACCCCATCCTGAAACAGTGACCAACAGGCCGACTCAATCCCCTTCCCACCTGAACCAGACAATAAACATTAGAATACAGCAGCTCAATGTAACTGACCAATTTCGGATTTGGGGAGCAGTTTGTCACGAAGTCTCGAAAAGGTAGTCATGGTCCACTCGATCAAACGCCTTCACCTGATCCAAGGAAATCAGGCAAAAGTTTACATCAGTAAGGTTGGAAAGATTGATCAGATCCTGTATTAAAAACATAATCCATAATCCATAGTGTCCATAATCGAGCGCCCTGGTATACAGTACGATTGGCCCGTGTGCACAATGGATGACTTAAGATGATTAAGATGATCTTTAAGGCGGTTGGCCAGAAGCTTCGAGAAGATTTTGTAGTCACAGCACAGAAGAGCTACTGGACGCCAGTTTCTAATGTCACACAGATCTCCCTTTTTTGGGAGAACGGACAGAACCGCCCAGAGGCCCAGAGGCAGTTCTCCTGCACAATGCATTCACATAACATTTCATACAGGTCAGAACCAACCAATTTCCAGAACGCTTTATAAAACTCCACAGGCAGACCATCCACCCGCCCTCTGCAATGTCGAGGTGTGAAGTTCATGTACTGAGATTGGTTGATCCAGGCTACACTTCTGATCCAAAGACAACTTATGCAGGTTTAACAGCAAGGATTTCATGCATGCAGTATCACCTGGATCAGCTGTAAATAAAGCCGAATGAAACTCAACCGCCCTCTCCTGCATTTCCCCCACATGGGAAGTTAGTCTCCCATCAGACATGTCCAACCCATGCATCTGTTTGGGTTCATTACAGCCAAAAACAATCCAAAAACAAAAAGACGTAGGGGCATCCATTTCACTGAACAGTTTAAAACAAGCTCTCAAGAGCACCTTTTGCTCTCTCTTGCAGAAAAGTTCCCAGTTCTCTGCGCAGCGCCGCCAAGTCAGCTTCAAGGTCCAAAAGAACCCTCCTCCTTCCCATGGTGGATAGGGCTGTATATTGTTGGCAGAATAGTCTGAGCTTTCCCCACATCCCACCCCTGTCTGAGAGAATCATAGTCCCCTTTCCTTAACCTCCACATTTCCCAAAACTGCTGAAAAGCAGAACAAAAGGCAGCATCTTGATATTTTAATATTCACTTTGAAAAAGCAGACGATCCATTAACAAAGGCGTTTGTATCAATTTTAGATTCTGTTGGCATTAGATAGACAGAACAAAAGGCAGCATCTTGCAAGAGCTGTAAATTAAGCACAGTTGCTCTGTGCTGCCGTACACAGTGGACAACTGAACCAACACAAAATGATGGTCTGACAAAACCTACAGGAAAAATTGAGGCTCTAAGCAAACTATTAACGTGGTCTTTCAGTAGATATAAGCCATCTAAACGAGCAGCACTGACCCACCCCATCCACCACTTTAACCCAAGTAAATTGTTTTAGAGGGGTTTTTCAGCCTCCAAGATTAAAGTACCTACATCTGTTAATATCCCAGCAGATGAAGCATGAGGCTCTCGTCCCGCTCTATCCATTACACTATTAGTTGTGCAGTTCCAGTCACCACCTAAAACAATAAAAGCATCTTGGGAAACTTGACAGTTCTTTTTGTAAGGACGTGAAAACAGCCACTCTCCCCCCCGCCCCCCCCTAATTAGGTGCATAAATATTTATAAACACATACATACTCCACCAATTAATATCCACATCAACCCTTAACAGTCGTCCTTAACACACCTCCTTCACCAGAGACAAAACTAGGTGGGGAAGGATACAAAAAGCTCTCAGATTTCCGTCTCCTCCCATTTATTTAAATCTAAAAAACATCTAAATTCGTAGGGCAAGCGGCCTAATTAATTTACTTACAGTCATCTCGGGTACAGAGTCTCAGAGTCAGTAGAGCGCCTGAATTGACTGAGAATCACGGTCATCAATAGCCCGGAGCTCTAACTGCCCCTACATCTGCTTATCGTTACCAGATAATCCCATACCAGAATCTTTGTCTAGCTGTTCACTAAACCAGACTGTGAAACAGTCCCTGAAAATCTGGCTGCAGTTTGGAAGAGTCTTTTCACTAAATGAATTATCTACATAGAGCCTGATGATGAAAAACAATGTTCACTACCTCTACCATTGATAAGGCCTTTTCATCTTGGAGAGAAAAAGGAGGAAATGTCTTAAAGGATCCGTTTATTGATAAAAAGTTTGTATCCTTTGAACTTAGAACTGAATTTAATCCTCAAGCTCATTTTTTCAGGTATTTGCAGCTACGTAGTTTTGTGTCCACAAACTTCCTCGTCATTATTAGATACGGTTCTGAAAGTCAACCCACAGATAAAAAAATGTAACTGGCACCATATCTGTTACTGAACTCATTTCATATTAAACCCTTACAAGTATTAAAGCAGCAGTAGGTGGAGGATTCATCTGTCCATCAATATATTTACTGGACATCAATATCTTACTCTGGACTAAAACAAGGCTGGCAGAATTGGTTTAAAACATGAATCTAATGTGTGATAGATCTCAAACAGAATCAACACAGGCACACGTTCTGGTTTTGTCTAAAAATGACAGTCTTTTGGAATTATGTCAGGAGTCTTCAAACGGCCAACCCAGCCTTCCCCCACAACAGCGAATGGGTGACGTCTCGGCGGCATAGCCGGAAAGCTAAGGCTAATGCTAGCGCAAAGGCCGAAGCTAGCCCCCCGATTCACGTGTCAAACAGGTTTGCCCCGCTCAGCGAAACACCCGCTGAGGAGCCTGTTCACAGTACTCTGGTAATAGGAGACTCTATTGTTCGACACGTGAAAATAGCTCGTCCTTTAGGGGCTCCAGCAGTGACCGTTAGCTGTTTACCGGGAGCCAGAGCGCCGGACATTAGCGGCAACCTTAAGCGAACAGGAGATATTCGAGGATAGTGATTCATGTAGGGGCCAATGATATCCGTCTGCGGCAGTCAGAAATAACTAAGGATAATATTAAAGAGGTGGTTAAACTGGCCCAGACGATGTCCGATGCCGTGATTTGCTCTGGTCCCATCCCAATGAGGCGCGGCGCTGAGTCCTACAGCCGACTCACAGCGCTGAACCGCTGGATGTCCAAGTGGTGTTCCGAAAATCATGTGGGCTTCATAGATAATTGGTTAAAGTTTGAGGGCAAGCCTGGTTTTTTAGGTAGGGATGGTGTCCACCCCACGCGGGAGGGTGCTGCCTTACTTTCGTGCAGCATAGCCCATAGTCTGCTAGTTAGTCGGCAGAGGAGTGTAAAGGACTGCTGACAATCCAGAGCCGAGACCAGGCCGCAGACAGACCGGGTAAACCGACTGCCTGCAAGCTGCTTTGAGGCGTCACCCAGGTTTCACTGTATTGAGACTGTGTCTGTGCGCCGAATTAAAGCCAAACAGAGAACATCTAGATCAGCTCGTTTTAATAATTTAATCAGTGTTAAAATCTCTCATTTCAACGATAACAGCAGCACCTCAGACCTAAAGCTCGGTCTACTTAACATTAGATCACTATCCTCGAAAGCAGTGATCGTAAATGAAATTATATGTGATCAGAAACTAGATGTTTTCTGCCTCACCGAAACCTGGATTAGACCTGATCAATATATAGCTCTAAATGAAGCCACCCCCGCAGGCTATAAATATGTACATAGCCCTAGATTATCAGGCAGAGGAGGTGGAGTATGTATAATCTACCAGAATACACTAGATATTATTCATAAACACTGTAACACCTTCACTTCTTTTGAGCTTATCTACATTAATATATCAAATCCGGCCACAAATAAAAATGTTTTCTCACTGATTAATATTTATAGGCCTCCAGGGCCCTACTCTGAATTTTTAAAAGAATTCAGTAATTTTTCTGCAGACTTGGCAGTGTGCAGCAACAAAGTTATAATAGTAGGAGATTTTAATATTCACTTTGAAAAAGCAGACGATCCATTAACAAAGGCGTTTGTATCAATTTTAGATTCTGTTGGCATTAGATAGATAGATAGATAGATAGATCACTTTATTTATCCCACAGGGAAAGTCAGTTTTTACAGCAGCAAAATCAAAACAAGAGAGCAGCATGATAGAGGCATAAAAGCGTAAAAAGTGATTGTAGTGCAGTAATAATTACATTAATATAATGTAATATACAGAATGAATTATGTGTAATGTAACAGTGCAGTAACTACATTAATATAATGTAGTGATGTAAGGCATCCTGGGGTATCATTACAGTATAGAGTTTTAAAGTGGCAGTGCAGATGACAGAGCTGTGTGGCAGTACATACTGATGAACAGAATAGTGTCCGATTGAGAAACAGCGGGACTGTTCTATTAGTACACTCAGTGCACAATAATGTCCCGGCACAGTGACTAGGCGTTGTACAGCGAGATCGCTGTTGGGAGAAACGATCTCCTGTACCGTTCCTTACTGCTGCAGAGCTGAAGGAGCCTGTTACTGAAAGTGCTCCGCTGCTTGACCAGTAGATCATGGAGGGGGTGGGAAGTGTTCTCCAGAATGGCAGTGAGTTTGCTCAGAGTCCTCCTTTCCACAACCACCTCAAAGCCTTCCAGAGAGCAGCCCAGGACTGATCCAGCTTTCCTGATCAGTTTGTTGAGCTTTCTGGCATCTCCACTCCTGATGCTGCCTCCCCAGCAGATTGCAGCAAAAAAGACAGCACTAGCAACAACAGACTGGTAGAAGGTCTCCATACAAAACGTACAAAACGTACAAAACGTAACTGGACCCACACATTACTGTAATCATACCTTAGATTTAGTCCTGACCCTGGGTGTTAGCATTGATCAGCTAAATATTCTACCTCAAAGCTCAGTAATATCAGATCATTATCTAATCTCCTTTGAGCTACATCTTAGGCAAAATGTAAATTCTTCTCCCCAACACTGCCTAAAGCGCACAATAACACCAATGACAGCTGTACAGTTTACAAAAAATCTCCCACCCCTATCAACCTTAGCTTACACTCCGTCAGACCAAACGGAGCTCGTCAAATTAACAAACGATCTAGAGAATACCCTTCGATCAACCTTAGACAAAGTAGCACCGTTCAAAAATAAAATGATGAGGCAAAAAAGGCTCGCACCGTGGTACAGTGATCAAACTCGTACCTAAAAACAAACAGTGCGGAAACTAGAGCGTAAATGGCGGACGACCAAACTACAGGTGTTCCACTCTGCGTGGAAGGACAGCCTTAGTCAATATAGAAAGGCACTCATTAAAGCTCGCTCAGTGTATCTGGCCTCGCTGATCGAGAAAAACAAAAACAAAAACAATCCCAAAGTTCTTTTTAATGAGATCTCTAAACTTACTAAAAGCCAGGCAGATACTCAACCCCAGATCCCAACATCTTTAACTAGTCATGTTTTTATGGACTATTTTAATAATAAAATAGAAAATATTAGACAACAAATCCAACCCTGCTTATTAAATCAAACATGGCCGTCACCTGATGTAGTTGCTTTAGAACAAAACTTAGTTGTAGAACAAAGGCTGGAAGCCTTCTACCCACTTCCTATAGAAAAATGTCTACATAGTGTTGCCCGTACCCCACCCCTCTTCCGGGGCGCAACACCTTGCGTGTTCGTTTTGTGGAAAGAGTCGCAGACGAGTGGAGTGAAGTTAGAAGCAAACCAAAGTATTTATTTAAGAATGCTGGATCCAGGAGAACAAATGCATTAAAGACAGTGTATCAACCATCCCAAAGCAAAGTTCTGACCCCGTTCTCATCTGACTCCACGTTTATACCCCAAATGACGTGAAACCTGCCGATGAGGCGTTTCTACAGATTAGTCTATGTGAATATGCAAGATGGCACATGTTAGTACTCAGATTCACGTGTCTGACTCCACCATCATGCTTGACCTTGACTATGTTTTGTATTTTCTCAAAGCTGGACAGTGTAGCATTCTCTATGTGTGTGCGAGGCAGCTGCAGGTTAGGGAGTTACCCACACAGAGAGAAGGCCGCTTTGTCCGACCCTATCAGCATCCCCTCTACCCACACAGAGAGAAGGCCGCTCCGTCCGACCCTATCAGCATCCCCTCCATATCACTTCAGTTCAAACAAAGTACATCAGTCCCAATTGGGGCCAACACGATGGTCCATGACAGTGACTTCAGACACATGGAGTGGCCTCACTTGTCATGCTGATGTATAGTTTTAGTAACGCAAATGTCTTTAAGCGTGAATCACCCGCCTTTACCATAGAACTCCATATGTTACATGTTAATGTGTCTCAGGAGGCCATGTCATGTGAGTTAGTAGGCCATACAATGTAATAAGGTTATAATATGTCTTATGAGTAAATATCATGTAAGTTAGTAAGTGGGTGAGTAATATGCCATGCAAAGTGACTCTATATGTCGCACACCAATACGTGTTACAAGTGGGTATTATGTGGGTTAGAAACAAACTATACATTGTTAGCTATGTGTGTAAGCCTACATGATATAAGTATCGGATAATCATTTGTATAGATGCATAGAAAATACAAGGTTTCACACAATGATTATGTAGTTGTTAATACTAAGTTGAGTAATCATTATTTAAGGATAATTTGTCAACAAACACAAGGTATAATAAACATTTTACTACAACAATCTCCCTTTTGACGTGTCCTCGAAGACACGTCAACACACTTGTAGTTCCTCCAAACATGTGTTTGACATGTGGTTTACATTTGTGAGAGCGAAAACCTGTCCGGCAGCCAACCAACCAATTTTGACAGGAAAAATTCTCTCACAACCCCTCTGCCCCAGGCGGCCAATTTTACCCATGTCAATGGAGGAAGTGACATTATTCCCATATAGTTATCCCCACAATGGTTTTTTATAACAGTTCCTCCTGCTCTTCCTCACAGTCCAAAATAGGTAACATATATGGTGGTTTGCTGTCTTTACCCTCCATCATACGTGTGATCATTCGTTCTACCAAGGATCGAATACAAGGTACACAACAGCATCCGCACGTGATCAAAATAGCCGCGAATACTGCTACGGCTGAAGCCATGGATATAAACACGCCCTTCCACTGTCCGAAGGTTCTTTCCAGCCACTTAGTGATTGGATTATCTACCCCCGTGTTTTCTGCCATTTCTCTAGACAGAGCTTTTAGAGCCAGTAAGGCTTTAGTGACCTTTCCGTCTGGGGCCGTGTTATTTGGGATTACGGTACAACATACATCTCCGAACATGTGACAAACACCGCCCTGGTTCGCGAGGACCATGTCCAAGGCTATACGATTTTGTATGGTCATTAGCGAAGTTGCCGATAGCTGTTCTGATAAACCAGTTATCGCTGCCCCCGTAATGTTAGCCAGTCTCATTACTTGGTAATTTACGTAATTAATCCGATCGACGTTTTTGTTTGGTGTTATCCAAATGAAGATACTTTCCCATCCGGCGGCTATCTGATCTACTAGTTTATGTTCGTCTGGTACTCCTCTAGGTATTCCAATTGCGTCTATGTACGTAGGTGTATTTTTAGTTAAGTCGAAATCATAATCATCCGATCTTCTACGCCTATCGGGATTAGAAGTAGTTTTGTGCGGACCGTACATGGTGATTGGAGAAATTAGTCTTACCATAGCGCACAGGCCTTGACTACGCGTGGGTAGTCTTAGCAGTAGGGTCGATCCTCCGCAATAATAATATAGGCCCGCTCTGGCCCATGGCCCTATAGAACTACCGGAATCGCTATCAAATATCGTGTGGCACCAGTTATGGTTTATGTTGCCTAATTGTCTTGGGTTCTTTGTCTCGTTCCCTGCTACATGGTTAAAGCAAGTAAAGTTGCCTGATTCAGGGATCTGGAATGGTCCTGAGCCGGTGTTGTTTGCTATGACTGGGAAAATGTTCGACAGGGCAGTACAGTTAGCCGGGTTGGGCATACGTGTTAATTTAATCATACACTGGAATCCTATTGGGTCTTCTATCGGAAATAGTGGGGCTGGACCTAAAAACAATGTTGGTCTGGCTGCGGCACAGGCCACGCACCCGTCCATGTTAGCTTCTCTGGCTTGCGCATTTATCCATCTAATCCACAAGTTACTCCCTTCAAACCCTGTACTTAGCTTTACGATCTGTTCGGTTGTCCAGGTAGAATAGTCCGCTCCCAGTATAGGTCGATCCCCCCCCCCACTATTGTTTGTTAGGATTTTTGTATCTTTGATAGTGTCAGTTGGTTCGTTTTTAACTCTAACTTTAATCCATCCCACAGGGTCATTACCACGTACATCCACCCCGACCCCCATGAAAAATGCTGAAGACTTTTCCCCATTAGGATCGGTTTGCCATTCCAACGCAATAGTAATTAGGTTGTCTATTGGACCATTATCCCTCTGTATGTTTAGTTTATGCCATTGTTTCCGTTCACGAGTCGCCCATCGTTCAGTCGGATCCCAATTAGCATGTGTTGACCTAATTACGTTCTCCCACTTGTTACAAGGTCTAGCCTTATAAGCTGCTTGGTCGGTGTTACGGTTACACTGAAGATTATTATCGCGCGACCAGCACAAGTACACCGCCTCCCCCTTGTATCCGAACTTAGTTTTGCCACAGTTAACTAATTCGCACAAATTCACTGTCCATGCGGTCGTCTCGCCCCAATAATAGTCTAATTCTATGCCTCCCCAGTGTCTAATGCATTTTGACTTAGACTGATCGTTAGTTGATCGTTTGGTTCTGTTTAGTTGTGTCGGCCGGTCCTTGGTTGTTATGTTTGTCTGGCGTACGATCGCTGATATATTGACAACTGTCCCTTCTACCGTTATTGGTTGTTCCTGACTTGAGACAATGGCCAGTGTTGTGATCATTATACCCATTAGAGTAATTGTTATTATTATCTGCAACCATGTTGGAAGAACTGGAGGAAGTGGTGGTTCGTTATGGTGTCTGTATTTTGCCCTTTGCCACCCCCTTTTCCCGTACCAAGCCATTATTAGACAACAAATGTGTTTTCCCTCTAAGTTTCCCTCTACTTAGTAAACTATTGTCTATAACCCTATATGTGTAAGTGTTAAAGTTACAATGTGTGTTTTTTTTTTTTTTTTTTTTACAATCTCTTAGTTCAAGGCAACCTGTAAAGAAAAAATGTTTTATTGTTCTGGGCCACCGTCAGTGCTGGACAGCTCCTCGGTGGCTCCCCTCGGGCCCAGGGGTGCTCGGATGTCGCTTGTCGTCAGCTCGGTGTCAGTTGGTCAGGTAGATGCGCTCTTGTCGCGCATCTCTCTCTCAAGGCGTGCTCAGATGGCACTTGTTGCTGATTGGATGCTTGCTTCTGCACCTGTTGGTCCCCGGGTGGCAGTGCTGGCTTGCACTGAGATAGGTGGTACCACGAGCTGCCTTTGCTCTGGAGTCGTACCGCGTGGCTGGTTCTCTCTGTCACCTGGAATGGACCTGTCCAGCGAGGCTCTGACCACTTTCGCTTAATGGCTCTCAGGTACAACCATGGGGCCACGGCCACCTCCGGGGGTATCTCGCGGTCCTCGTCTCCTCCTCTGTTTCTCCGTACCTGTACAGATAAATCCTCACACACTGATTTTAGTTTCAAAAACAGCTGTCGATATGTATCTGTTGTAATCCCAGGCGAGCCTGTATCGGGGCTCAATCTTGTTTTTGGGCCTGGAAATGCTATGCCTCTGACCAGTTCAAATGGGGAGAAGCCTGTGCTTCTATTAATTGAGTTCCGAATGCTGATCAGGGCCATTGGGAGGGCATCTAGCCAATTCATGCCCGTGGTCAGTGTAATCTTAGCTAGCTTGGATTTTAAATTTTGATTCATCCTCTCCACCTGACCCTGTGAGGCAGGATGATACACACAACCATAGCTATGGCGCAGCCCCAACGACTGCTCCACCCACTGCAGTGTCTTGCTCGTAAAATGACTCCCATTATCTGAGTGAACCTTCCTGGGGAACCCGTGTTGTGGTATCCAACAATTGATCAACATCTTGCACACAGACCTGGCATCCTCTTTTATGGTGGGAATTGCCTCCACCCACCCTGAAAATCGGTCTACTACCACCAGGAGATACCTGTATCTCCTTACTGAGTCAATCATGTCAGTATAGTCAATCTGAATTTCTTCTCCGTGTGAATCTGGCAATGGAAACTTTCCAGGTGTTAGCTTAAGTGCTTTTGCTACGTTCTGGGTGTTACAAATCTGACATTGGGTGATGTAATCTACCACTAAGGCTGACATGAATGGGTGCCACCATTGTTTTAGATTTTCCAGTGTTTGTTGTCTCCCTACGTGTGCTACTGTGTGTGCTTCTTCTAGAACTGCTTTCGCTAGTGACATTGGTAACACTGCTTGTCCCCTTTGTGACATCCACACCTGGCCGTCTGGACTAGCCCCCTTTGCTAGCCATGTTGACTTCTCCTCTGGACTTGCCTCATCCTGTAGGCGTCTAAGCTCTTGTCCTGTGGGAATCGGTTCCCAGGGTACACTGGAGTCCAACACAAACATGGTGTTGGGTTCCGTGTAGCCTGCTGCTCTTTTTGCTGCCCCATCTGCTGCTTCATTCCCTCTGTTTATCATTGTGTCTCCCTTTTGGTGTCCTTTACACTTTACAATTGCTACTTTGCTCGGTTTGTGTATGGCTGCTTCTAATCGCATTAATTCTGTTTTATGTTTGACTGGTTTCCCAGCGCTTGTGACATACCCAGCTTGCTTCCAGTGTGGAATGTCTACATGTGCTGCTGTCACTACGTATGCTGAGTCGCTGTAGATAGTGACGTCTCTCCCTTCTGCCAATTCTAGTGCTGCGATTACTGCTAGTAGTTCTGCTTTCTGTGCTGATGGATTTTGTTTCACTTCTTCTGCTATGACTGTCCAAAACTCATGTGCCTCCCCCCTTGCTTCCTGGACTACCGCGTATCCTGCTCTGACTCCACCTGTGTTTGTTCTGTACCCACACCCATCTGTCCACAAATTCCACGACCCTGGGATGGGTGTGGCCTGTAAATCTGGTCTTACTTTTCCTTGCCTCTCTACCTGTTCCTCACACTCATGTGGTGGGCCTTCCAGCATCCCCTCTGCCATGTTGACTCCTTCATGTGTGTAGGTGATGTTGGGTGCAGTCAGTGCTTTGTGAATGCGTCTCTGTCGCAAGGGAGTGAGTGTAAACATCTGTGAGTTTATGTATGCCACTACTCCGTGTGTGGTTAGTATGTGCAATGGGTATCCTGCTACCAGATGTGCTGTTTTCTGGACTAATTTGGTCAGTCCTGCTACATGTCTTGTGCACTGTGGTTGTCTCCTCTCTATAAGGTCCAATGGAACACTTAAGTACATTAGCACTGCTCTACCTTCCCCCTTTTTCTGAAACAGTACACCATTAACCAAAGTGTCTGTTTCAGAAACATCCAGGTAAAAAGGTAGTGAATAGTTAGGTCTGGCTAGGTCAGCTGCAGTAGATAAGGCCTGTTTAACATCTATAAATGCCTGTTCTGTTTCTACCGTCCAAGTCAGGTTACCAGACAAATTTCTCATCCCCACGGTTTTCACCATGTCCCTAAGAGGTTGTGTTCGTCCAACAAAGTCAGGAATGTATTGTCTACTATAGCCTGTCAGTCCTAAGAATGCTAACATGTCTTTAACAGTCTCCGGTCTTGTGTGTGACAGTATAGCGGACCTGTGTGTGGCTGACAAGCCTGTCGACCCCTGTGTTACTACCCTCCCCAAGAAAGTAACTCTAGATCTACAGTACTGTAACTTTTGTTTGGACACTTTGTACCCAGCCTTTGCTAAACATTCCAGCGCCGCCTTGGTGGCCTCAAGGCAGATTTCCGGCGTCGTGGCTGAAATAATGACGTCATCTACGTACTGGGTCAAAAGGGAGTGTTCTGGCAGTTGGCATGATTCCAGACTCTGCCTCAGAGCCTGATTAAATAGGCCCGGAGACAGGGCTAGTCCCTGAGGTAGCCTATTGTACCGGAATTGGGTGCCTTTGTGTGTGAATGCACAAATATCTCTGCAGTGTTCTGCCAGTGGCACACAGAAAAATGCGTTAGCTAGGTCAATGCAGGTGAACCACTTCATGTCCGGACCCAACTCTGATAGGGCAGTGTATGGGTTGGGAACTGGAACAGTGGCCGTAGCTAATGCTGCATTTATGGCTCTCAGATCATGGGCCATCCGATATTGGCCAGGTTCCTTTTTTGGAACCGGCAAAATCGGTGTGTTCCATGCTGATTGGCACGGTTCCAGGACTCCGGCCTCCACCAAGGCCTGGACCGTTTTGTCCAATGATTCAACAGCATCTGGCTTGTGTCTATATTGGGGAACCCAAATCGGTTCTGTAGTGGCCATGGAAAATGAGACTGGTGTCTGATCTATGTATCCTACATCGTCTGGGCCTGTGGACCACAGTGTGTCAGGCAGTGATGCCAATAATGCTTCTGTTAGCGGGTGATCAGAGTCCTCACAACCATGGTGTCTAGGTAGCAATTGATGTTGTAATGTGACTGAGATAGGTGAGTTATCAGTGATGTGGTATGTCTGTGTGGACTGTGAAAACATGACGCCGGGCAGCTGGGTCTGGACCCAATCCGTGGCCTCGTTTGCTCTTTTTACCATAGGGCCCAACTGCTTGGCCTCATGCTTCGGATGGAGAGCTAGTGAAATGTGTGGTGCTGCTGTGTCTGACATTTTGTACCAACAGTGTTGTTGTGGTGTCAGTGTGACTGGTGATGCCACCCCTTCAGGACCCACATAAATCCCTGTGGTGTCAACAGACCACTGAGTACCCTCTAATTCTGTCTGAAATGTGTCATAGTAAGTTAAATCTCCCCCTACATCATAGAACAGGGTGACATGGAACGGGTCGGGCGGCGGGATATAGGGTGCCATAGCCCCAATCCAAGGCGACCATTGTTGAAACAGGTCAATTAGTGGTGGTGTTGGGTCTGTTAGTTCAGACAATAGTCCCCAGTAAATGTCCACTGACTCATCCTGTTCTGGCCGTATCAGGTACATTCCATCCGTGTACCCCATCACACCCACAGTGTTATGTCCATCTAGCCATGTAAGAGTAATTCCGTCTGGTTGACATAAAATAGTGACCCCCATTTTCATCAATAAGTCTCTACCACAAATGTTCAAGGGTGCGTGTGGTGCAATCAAAAATGAATGTGACACAGTCTGTACACCAGTATTGACTGGTAACTGTCTTGTTTTTGGCAGTGATGTAGGTTTCCCCGAGAAGCCCCTAACCTGCACAGTTTGTTCACTCATCAGGTGTGCTGGTAATACTGTGGTGATGACTGACCATGTGGCTCCCGTGTCCACCAGAAAAGGGATTTTGGAGGCCCCCACAGTCAATGACAGCATGGGTTCTGCCCTAGCCCTGCTGTCCTGGTGCTCCTCTGGGCCCCGTCAGCGTCCACCCCATGGCTCCATGCTGTACTGTCCAGCAGGATGCTGCCGTGGGGCTGGTTGTGGTGCCGCGTGTGGGTGTGGTGCCTGGTGCGGATATGTCGTCTCAGGTGAGAGTGGTGCTGTACATTGTGCTGCCCAGTGGCCCATGGCCCCGCATCTCAGACATGCACCGGGTCCGGGCTGGCGCCCACCCCGCCACCGTCCACCACCCCGCCCCCTGCCCCTTGAGTAGGGCCGTTGTGGGAAGTATGGGCGTGGTTCATAACTATATGGTGGGTATTGTGTTGGCCATGTCTGGGTGGGCATGTATGCTTGTGTGTTCATGAATGTTTGTGGTTGCTGTGGTGATGTTATCATCTGTGGTGTCTGCTCATTTGGCTGCTGTGTCTGTGGTTGTGGTGCTGCAGTCATAGGCATCATGGTGTCAGGCCTCCGCATCTTTTTATTATCATTAAGTGTCTTCCTGGCCTCTGCCAGTTGAGTTTTTAGCAGTTCCCTTTCTAATTTAATCGTGTCCTTTTCTGTGTCATCAGCTTTCGCCTTATATTTGTCCATGTGGAACAAAACGTTCCTGACCCACTGGTCATGTGGTTTGTCAGGGCCCATATCAGGATCCTCATCAATTTTGTCCTTTATGAGGGCGGGCAAGCCTTTCAAAATGGCAGTTCTAAACCAAAGCACCTGCTGCCCCCTAGCAGGGTGAACACCTGTAGTGTTAGTCCAATCCTCAACTGCTTTAGCCATATACTCCCCTGGGTTGAGTGTTTCATCCCAGGTGTATGATGGTATTGTAGATGCTGCTGTGGTAGGCCACATCTCTCTCATAACGTCAGTGAGGCGCTGTGAGTGAGCGTGGAAAGGGTCATTGTTTGGTTGTGTATATGTTTGGGCTTGTCTTTCTACTTCAGCTGCCTCCATGGAGGTGGTAGACCTTTTTATAATGTTTCTGAAATCCCCCAGGGCTAGAGTCATGCCACCTGTCAGGCTGTCCAGCTTCCTTATCCAAGCTGCTGCTCCACTAGATAAAGGTGGAAGTTGATCAGCTAGAGTCTGTGCATCCGTTAGTGATAAGGGAACATATTTATGTACTCCTGTGCTAGTGGCCACTAGTGGACACATCATGTCTAGGTTCGGTGCACTCCTATATCTCTCAGGTCGGCGTCGAGGTCTGGTGCTTCGTCTCAAAGTGTCTGATATGTCTGTGTTGTGTGTGCCGCTCTCAAGGGCCTGTTGGCGTAATTCCAAGTCTCTGTGTTCTGCTAGAATCATCTGTTCCATGTCATGTAGGGTACGGTTCAAGTCAGCTACTGTTCTGTCCCTTATATGTCCCACTACCCTGCACTCGTCAGCCGGTATGCAGTCGTGATCGTCAGAGTCATCATCAGTTGTCTCATGTCCCTCTAAAGCTGCTGTAATAATGACCGTGGGTTTTGTTTTTTGGCGTAATGGGTTAATAGATGGTTTGGCCAATGTTTGTGTACAGTGATGGCGCTGTTTATCCTCAGTTCTATTAGTCCCCTTTGCATGTAGATCGTCATAACAGCGGGTGTCAGGCTGGTTGTCATTAAGGGTCTCATGTTGTCTGCGCAGTAGAAAGGGATCTGCAGTGTGTGCGTAACTATCTGCTGCCTGCTCTCTGCTGTGAGCTGTGGTGTCAGCTAGTGGTGTGTGCTCTCGGGCTGAGCCCCCCCCCTTTCCTGCTGCTCCACTCTGACTGTCCCTGTGTCTATGGTGAAGACTGGCAACAGAATATCTGCAGGTGAGATGTGTCTTGGGTTGTATGGCGGAGGCAGGGCGTCAGGCCCCTCCCCCTTGTGTTTTGTATACTCACTGTCCACTTCCGCCTTCTCCGCAGATGGTGCGTTCGCCTTCGGCCGGGACGGATCCTGTATTTTCAGTGTGACTAAATCGGGTATCATGCTCAGAAATGCAGTTGTGATAGCTTTCAGCTCTGCTAAGTCCTCCTGTGCTGCTTTAAAGCTATTTTTAGCCTTTGTTCTTTTGAACAAACCAGCCCGCTTCATTTCTGCTTCAGCCTGACCTGATCTGTCTTCTAACTCTTTCTTCATCTGATTAATGCAGTGTATTAAACATGTTCTCTCTCCCGTATGTTTTTGTCCCCATGTCTCAAACCTGCTGATCACACTTTTCTGCACCTCATCTCGCTGTTTCAGATTTATCACACCCTCTTTAACCCCCTGGGCTACCCTCTGTATTTGCAGTTCAAAGGGTTTCCATTCCCAGTTTCCCACGCCGTAAAGGGCATTTAGTTCTTTACTCAAATTTCTACTACTAGCCATGCTGTGTGCAAGGTGCTGATCAAGGATGGATCTCACCTGAATGGGTCTTCGCTCTACTTCTCTCTCAAATGCGATTACGTTAACACCGCAGGGTTTCACGCATTGAGATTTTTCGAGCAGTGTCCTCCCAGGGCTCCCCCTCTGCGCTTCTCCGCAGCAGCCGCTGCGCTCCGCGCTCCTCGGCGGTATATAACAGGGAAAGAGAAGAGGAAAAATTTCAGCTTTCAGCTCAGTGAAGAATTTCACAGTCTGATAATCATATACAGCACAACCGTGTGTTCGTCAAGGCTCTCTCAGGCGCACTGAAAAAGCTCTTGTGTGTATCCTTTACACAACGCTAGGTACGCCTGGTCCCCGACCAGCCGGCCGAGCCGTGCTTACAGAAGCAAGTACCTGTAATTGGCACCCAGTCGCACTTGTGGGCCCTCCGCCCCTTTCACACAGTTAGGCAAAATATGAAACACACAGCGGCGTGCTCACACGCACTTATATGGCCATACAGCCTCTTTTTAAACTAAACATTCACACTTAAACTACATACAGCGCCGTGTGCACGCACTTATATGGACATATCATATATGAGACATACAGCGCTGTGCGCACATGCACTTATGTGAACTCCTTTTAAACTAGACATTCAGGCCAATTACTTGTCTCTGACAAAGCGCCGCCCACACGGTCCCACTATAACCTAGTTATAGTAGTTCGATATTCCAGGTATTACCTATACCTGCAGAGTCGCCAATCCGAGTGAAACAAAATTAAACAGCTGCTTTAATACACAAAATCACAATAAAATCATACAATACAACCCTTTTAGCAGGAACCGCTTCTGCTTTATACAATTAAAAATACACAACAATAATAACCATGACTACTTTGCGAGTGGATCAATCTCGAGGTGAGTCTCCCACCTGGCAATTATCCGACCACCTCGTCAGATGTCGGGGGGATACGCCAGCTTCCAATCCTAACCCTTGCTCCGGAATCACCCGTCGGAGTTACCTTTAGCCGGAATCACCCATCGGCATTAACCATATAAAATAGAAAAACCCTACTCCGGAATCACCCGTCGGAGTTACCTTTAGCCGGAATCACCCATCGGCATTAACCATAAATAAATTGATGTGCTTCCTGCTCCCCTCCAGACAGCACTCGGACCGCCTCACCACTCAAATTTCAGATATTCAATATGCAGAATTCGATTAACAGGCTCTGCTTACCTTTTTGTGGTGTGCGCACGAGTGGATCAGTGCCGGATGCCGTCTTTCGTCACAACTTTCCCACACGTCGGAGGTCACCAATTTGTAGAAAAATGTCTACATAGTGTTGCCCGTACCCCACCCCTCTTCCGGGGCGCAACACCTTGCGTGTTCGTTTTGTGGAAAGAGTCGCAGACGAGTGGAGTGAAGTTAGAAGCAAACCAAAGTATTTATTTAAGAATGCTGGATCCAGGAGAACAAATGCATTAAAGACAGTGTATCAACCATCCCAAAGCAAAGTTCTGACCCCGTTCTCATCTGACTCCACGTTTATACCCCAAATGACGTGAAACCTGCCGATGAGGCGTTTCTACAGATTAGTCTATGTGAATATGCAAGATGGCACATGTTAGTACTCAGATTCACGTGTCTGACTCCACCATCATGCTTGACCTTGACTATGTTTTGTATTTTCTCAAAGCTGGACAGTGTAGCATTCTCTATGTGTGTGCGAGGCAGCTGCAGGTTAGGGAGTTACCCACACAGAGAGAAGGCCGCTTTGTCCGACCCTATCAGCATCCCCTCTACCCACACAGAGAGAAGGCCGCTCCGTCCGACCCTATCAGCATCCCCTCCATATCACTTCAGTTCAAACAAAGTACATCAGTCCCAATTGGGGCCAACACGATGGTCCATGACAGTGACTTCAGACACATGGAGTGGCCTCACTTGTCATGCTGATGTATAGTTTTAGTAACGCAAATGTCTTTAAGCGTGAATCACCCGCCTTTACCATAGAACTCCATATGTTACATGTTAATGTGTCTCAGGAGGCCATGTCATGTGAGTTAGTAGGCCATACAATGTAATAAGGTTATAATATGTCTTATGAGTAAATATCATGTAAGTTAGTAAGTGGGTGAGTAATATGCCATGCAAAGTGACTCTATATGTCGCACACCAATACGTGTTACAAGTGGGTATTATGTGGGTTAGAAACAAACTATACATTGTTAGCTATGTGTGTAAGCCTACATGATATAAGTATCGGATAATCATTTGTATAGATGCATAGAAAATACAAGGTTTCACACAATGATTATGTAGTTGTTAATACTAAGTTGAGTAATCATTATTTAAGGATAATTTGTCAACAAACACAAGGTATAATAAACATTTTACTACAACATTCCACAGCCTGAACTAGAAAAAATTATATCCTCAGCTAATTGTACAACATGTACACTCGACCCGATTCCCTCTAAATTGCTAAAAGAAATTCTCCCAATTATAATCGGACCTCTTTTAACAATTGTAAATTCATCTATATATCAGCCAAACCTGACGATAAATTTAGATTACAGAAAATGGAGGACTGTGTAAAGGATATAAAACTCTGGATGTCACATAACTTCCTTCTCCTCCTTCCTTCGACTCAGATTTATCATTTGAGCAACATATAGCTAATATTAGTAGAACAGCCTTTATGCAGCTTAGGAACATCTCCAAACTAAGAAACTCCTTATCACTACAAGACGCAGAAAAGCTAGTACATGCTTTTATTACCTCAAGGCTAGATTATTGTAACGCATTACTGTCAGGTTGTTCCAGCAGGAACCTCAATAAACTTCAGCTGGTGCAAAATGCTGCACTTCATTGGCTCCCAGTTAAATTTCGTATCGAATACAAAATTCTTTTATTAACATATAAAGCCCTACATGGCCTCGCTCATGAGTACCTGCAGGATCTTATAGTATATTACGAACCATCAAGACTACTTAGATCTCAGGGTGCTGGCCTCTTACGCGTTCCCAAAATTCAGAAAACCTCAGCAGGGGGAAGAGCCTTTTCTTATAAAGCCCCCCAGCTCTGGAATAACCTTCCAGATAATGTTCGGGACTCAGACACAGTCTCAATCTTTAAATCTAAGCTGAAAACTTATATGTTTAGTTTAGCTTTTGGTAATTAATGTTTCTTAGATAAGGGCTGCAGGTCCAGGGGTTCGCGGACCCAGGGAATTGTAGTACACTGAGATGCTGGAGCTGTCGTCTCGCTGCTTACACGCGATCACTCAGGTTTGTTGACGGTGGAGCAGACAGATGCTGGTGTTCTCAGGGTACGCCCGTGTCCGTGTTACCTTCTGGCTCTCTCCTTTTAATTATGCTGTGATAATCAGACCTGCCGGAGTCGTCAGACATACCCAGATGCTGATTCTCAACATTCTCTGCACTCCATAAAATTCCTCTTAGAACTAACTTCTCTCTCTTTACCTTCCCCGAGTAAATGGCCACCCAGCCCGATCTGCAGGAAGATTGCCCGCTGAGGTCCCCTCTACCTGCATCTAACCAGCTGCCACCTACCAGTCCGGCCAGCGGGTCCCCCCCCAACCCGCCACCACCCATGGCTCACCCGCCAGCTGCTGCTGCCTGTTTGGTGGCCGTGCTGAAACCTAGATGGACTCGTGCCTGTCTGACACTATTAATATCACCACTATTAACTTTCTGTTGTATCTGCTTTGGTAATTTTTATCATTAATGTTTAAAACAGTCTGGCCAGAGGAGGATGGGTCCCCCTTGTGAGTCTTGGTTCCTCCCAAGGTTTCTTCCTCCAGCTCTGAGGGAGTTTTTCCTTGCCACTGTTGCCGTTGGCTTGCTCACGGGGGTCTTTGACGCTTCATGTTATTCCTTCTTTCTTCTCTGTCTCTGTTCTTTATTAAGTACTAATTATGTGAAGCTGCTTTGTGACGACAACAGTTGTAAAAAGCGCTATACAAATAAATTTGACTTGACTTGACTATTTAGATTACTTAAATGGAAAGAGAAAAACCCTCCTACCTAAAACTGGGTGCAGTGGTGAATTTAATACTACTTGGCAACCTGTCTTGACTTAAATAGACAATATGGCCTCTGAGGATTAATTGGCTGGTTAGCTCCCAGTTTGAAATCTATTTCACTATTTAAAATTCTGCAACCATTTACATTTACTCTTTTACCCTTTGCGTTTCTTTGGACACTTGTATGTGCTTTTATAACTTCATATTCAGAAATTACCTGTATTTTTACAATTAGAGTTTTAATAAATGTAAAAAGACTCTGCTTCCAGGGGGTCCTGTGCGAACCGATTTTATGACCCCCACCAATGTAATAAACAGACCTGCGCCCTTGATTTAGTTTCACAGAGATCTAGTGAACTAAGGTTGTTCACTTCAGACGGGTCTGGACTTGTACTGGCTTAAGCAGGTTGGAGGTTTGGAGTCTGACTGTTAGACACTGTGGACAGGTGTCTTTTATACAGATAACGAGGTCAAACAGGTGCCATTAATACAGGTAACGAGTGGAGGACAGAAGAGCTTCTTAAAGAAGTTACAGGTCTGAGAGCCAGAAATCTTGCTTGTTTGTGGGTGACCAAATACTTATTTTCCACCATAACTTCGAAAACAATTCTTTAAAAAAAATCCTACAATGTCATTTCCTGAATCTTTCTCATTTTGTCTCTCATAAATTACTGACCATCTGTCTGAAGTTGAAGAACTTGCACAATCAGTGGCTGACTAAATATGTTTTTGCCCTACTGTATATTTAACATCCCAAGCTCAATGCAGAAATGCTTGCACTCGGAAAGATGGAAGAAATTATATAAATTCAGATTTTCCAACATTACAATTAAAAAACATGCGGGGGACAGAGTCTCAATACTGCAGAATGTGTCTATAATACTATGAGTAACACTGATATTACTTTTTAATACAAGTGAAAAGAATAAATAAGTCAGTCCTGGCCAGGCGGCTCAGGTGAAGCTCATCTGTGTTAGAGAATCGGACCCAGCCGAAAGCTCAGCACAGACTGACCTGTCCCACAGCCAGCAGTGGAGTGTGAAGAGCTGGGGAAACTGCTCACTCACTCATCGTTAAGTGTTCAGAGGGTAGGAGACGATGATCCTGGTGTCTGGCTTTTTCCAAAAAGTGTCCAGAAGCGTAATAAGCGAAAATAGTGGAGAACAATGGTGCCAAAGCCACCTGGTGACGCCCAGGATACGGGCACCTAGAAAACAGGAGACCGCGACATTACTCTTTAGGGTCGATACTTTTTAGTGTTTTACAAAAGAATCTCCAACAGTGAGAACACCGCCCTGAGGAGTTGTCCTTGGTACCGGAGCAGGTGAAGGCAAAGTTGAAGAGTTGAGGACCTTTGAACCAGTTAGCCTCTGCTTTTCCTAGCCATGCTGACGCTTCCAGGTCATCTCAGGTGTGGGAGTGGAGACGCTAGTGCTGGAATTAAGATGGCCGCATTAGAGGAGTCACAGGCAGCCTCCAGCCTTGTCTTCCGTCGGTGGAGTTTGGCTGCATCTACAACTGCAGCTGGATCTGCCATCCAAGCTTGACGACCTCCGGGAGAGTTCGTTTCTCTGTGGTCGCCTCAGAGTAAATACACAGACAGAAACTCAGTAACACAGAGCAGAGAGCACAAGGATCACAACACCTGGATAAGATAAGAAGACAAAGCTAATAAAAAGAAGACATGGCCACAAAAATGGGACCAACTTTGTCATTAAAGAGTGCAATAGGCTTTATTACCTGAATGTGGTCAATGATCACAGTGCTGATGGTTGCAGTGTGTTACAATATTCAAACAGCATGAAATCCTTGTTCACTGTAATTATGATGTTTCACATTATGCAGTAGAGAGCATGAAGATCAAGGGTAAGCTTGATGAACTGAACTGTGAAGTCTGCAGACAAGACAAATCTGCTCAGAGTAGAAACAGAACCTGATGCTCGAGCAAAAGCAGTACTTGAACTAGTACATACTGACCTAGCTGCTCCTAGAAATTGTTGTATTGAAGGAGACTGGATTGAAAATCAGGCTGAAGCATGGAGCACTGGGCATTAGAAATATGACAGCGTTATGGGTGAATGATGAATAAGTGAGGAAGAATTGAGGACAGGCTGAGGAATAAAGACTCTGAAATAAACAGAATACATGCACAATATTAAATAAAAGTTCAGAAAGGTTTCAGGTCTATATCATAGTGCTACTAAATGACTTCATTCAGAGAGAGATGTGTATACGCTCAACAGGCAGGAGAAACAAAGCTGATAATTACCACTCAAAGCTTCTAGCAAGACACCAGCTTTAACATGCCTCTGACCGTTTCCACTGGTTAAACTATGGGGTTTTAGCGCCCCCACAAGGACGAAAAGAGGAACAGCAACAGCATCTGAGCAGCAGTTCAAAAAACACCAGGACGTTGACTAAGAACACAAATTTAGCACAAATCCACAGAATTACATCATCCATACTAACCTAAAACAGCTCAGAAGCGTGAAACATGAAGAAATAACAGAAACCATGAAGATTCAGTAATGCATAGGTAAACACTGAAGCTACATTGCTAAGGAGAAAGCTAGCATAGCAACAGAACTAAGCCATTCCCAAACTAAATGAACAGCAGCTTACTTTGTGTCTCAGACTCTAAATTAAAGGCACCCACAGCCACACAGCTTGAGCAGTTTCTAAAGTTCAGTCTTCCAGAGGAGCTACAGAGCTCGGTCACACCGGCTCGTTCACCCTGCACACTGCTGCAAGACCACGCTGCTGCTTTACAGCGGAGGCTCCTGATTGGCTGAGACTCCGCATTATATACTGACCAATGCGGCTGAAGCTTCGTGAATATTAAATGAGGTCACTGATTTAAGGAGCTTGTGGACAGATCCAGGGTTGGAGATCCACTCAGACATTTACTGAGGATTACTCAGATGCAGTCTGTGAACCTCCTGAAAACTAAGGGTGAAACAGTTAAAGCTACTGAGCGATGTTTGGCTGATTCTTCTCCATATGGATCAGTAAAATGTATTTGTTCACATAATGGTTCAGAGTTCACAGCAACACATTTACAGTTATTGCTCTGTAAGCAGGGGATAAGGCGTGAGACCTCAGCAGCTATATATACAGTGGAGGAAATAAGTATTTGATCATCACTGATTTTGAAAGTTTGTACTCTGACAAATAATTAAACAGTCTATGATTTTTATGGTAGCTTTATTTTAACAGTGAGAGATTGAACATCAAAAAGAAAATCTAGAAAAGGAATAATATTTAAATAAAAATAATTGAGGGAACTAAGTCTTTGATGAAAAAACATGACTAATGTTGGCTCCCACAGACCACTGACACACCCTAATCTCAGTGAAGTCGTTACCTGCATGAGAGACACCTGTCCCAAATTGTCACCTGTGTAAAAGGCCAACTGCCAAAAGACTCAGTGACACTCCAACATCTCCACCATGGGCAAGACTAAAGAGCTGTCTAAAGATGTCAGGGACAAAACTGTTGACCCACACAAGGCTGGAATGGGCTACAAAGCCATAAGTAAGAAGTTGGATGAGAAGGTGACAACTGTTGGTGCAATTATTTGGAAGTGGAAGAAGTACAACATTACTGTCAGTCGACCTAGACCTGGAGTCCCATGCAAGGTATCACCTCGTGGAGTCTCACTGATCATGAGAAAGATTAAAAATCACCAAGAACTACACGGGAGGAGCTGGTTAATGATCTCAAGGCAGCTGGGACCACAGTCTTCAAAAAAAACATTGGTAATACACTGAGATGTAATGGTTTAAAATCCTGCAGTGCACGCAAGGTTCCTCTACTTATGAAGGCTCATGTCCAGGCCCGCCTAAACTTCACCAATGAACATAATGAGTCTGAGAGAGACTGGGAGAAGGTGCTGTGGTCAGATGAGACCAAAATTGAGCTTTTTGGCCTCAACTCAACTCGACATGTTTGGAAGAAGAAAAATACAGAATATGACCCTAAGACCCTAAGAAAGGTATTCAATGAAATTAAAGTTAATTTTTATTTCTCATTTCATGTAATTTTCTCAGTTCTTTTGATATTATATGTGTCACTGTTAAAATAAAGCTGGCATAAAATTGAGACGTTTCATTTATTTATTTTTTTTATTAAAACTTTTAAAGTAAGTGGGGGGTCATACTTATTTTCTCCACTGTACACACACACACACACACACACAAATTTCTGAAGCATGAGGAAAACGCATAGCCATCCTAGACTTAATATATTAAAGGTTACATTAAAACGCATGTGATCTATAAATGGATAAAAAGACTAAATGGCTACGCTCTGACTGGACTTTTAGATGCACAAATGACATGTAACCTACACACCTCAAGGACAAGAAATCTGACATTTTGTGGATTATACATGTTGACCGAAAGCGATTTGAGAACCAGCTACGTGTGTATTAAAGCTTCCACAGTACCATGAAAAGCCTTAGGTATCTACCTTACCAGCTATCTACACTAAACGATTAAGAAACGGTTAGCAATGTGACTGAAATACTCCCACACTTTAGACGCATGCAGGCAATTTTTTGTAGATGCAGCTTTGGATAAATCCCGGGCTCAGTAGGCGCAGCCATCTTTGCGACTCATCAATGCATGTAATGCAAATCAACGTAATCTCGTAATTTAATGCCCATTACGTCAGCGCGTCGCCCCAGCCCCACTCCTCAGCATCAGCCAGTGAGGACATCATAAAGGAGGAAGGGTTGTTCATGGGTGCATTCTCAATCACCACATGAGGAGCTGTCAAACCTGTAAGCCAGTTGCTCAATCCGGAGGCCGTTACTAAAAACATACAGACATTGTTCAGCAGTGCAGACACAGAATGAGGACATTTGACTGTGACTCTTTGTTCTAGTGTCTGCGGCTCACATGCCAACAGTGCCAGATAAGTGGCCTGTACTGCTCTTAAACATGTACCCACACAGGCTACAGAATCTAACTTAGCTGAATGATAAGCTACTGGATGCTGCATACCACCATGTTCCTGATTCAGACAGGATGTCATAAAACCAGTGCCTTCATGCCCAAAGACAGGCTTGCTTGGATCACAAAGACCAAGAGCTGGTGCAGATATGAAGACTGATTTCAAATTTGCAAAAGCAGTGGTTGTGTCTTCTGTGTGCATAAGAGGGGCATGTTGTCCAGGGATACCTTAAAGCAGATTGTATAGTGGTTGTGAAAGAGCAGCATAAGAATTCATTCAAGGTCTACAGTAGTTACAGAGGCCTAAGAAAGCTCACAATTTGTGCACTGCGGTTGGTAATGACACTGCATTAATTGCTGATCGTCTAGCAGGTAAAATTCCTCTGGAACCCTGGGTAACCCCCTGTCCTAAATATTGCACACCAGACCACCACAACTAAGCTTTGTCATGACTGGCATAGTGTCCCTTGCTACCCAAAAATCTCATTCTCACTGCTCAACAAAACATGATGATTCAGATGACTGCAAAATGTATCCAGCCTGTTTTGAAAACCGTGACACCCGTGTCCATTGATACTGCACATTCCCCACAGTGAATGCAAGCCATGGCTGGCTTTGTGATGCTAATGGAACTAACCAAACAACATTGGCCATATCAATGACAGAAGAAACCCTGTGTGCTATGGGAATGCCATCAAAAATGGTGGATGGGTCAGTAACTAGTTAGCTAGCTAGAGTTAGCTTGTCTATATGCTGATACTCTGTAGTCCACAGTTAGCCGCCAAGTTCCATTAGCTTTACGAACTGGCTACACAGGACTGTTTGAGATACTGTTTTGACCAAGATACCTCTATTCTTAAGCTGCTCTGTGATAGGCTTGATACCCTGCAAAGCTTCCTTGTTAATAGGATATTGTTTAGCACAAAGAGGTTGATGGCCTGTGAAAACAACTGGATCCATATCTAGAAGACCACAATCATCCTTGACAGACCAAATAGGGTGATGAGCCAAATCAGACAGTTTCAAAGAGGCAATGTTCCAAACACAAGAATCAGTATTAATAGACAAAGAAATGTTTTTAAACCTTTCCTACCCAAAATTGGTAAATTAGTTTAAAGCTGGGGCAGACAGAGACATTAAAAACCTCTGTACATTCTTGCACTGCCTTGATAAGCATGGACCATTGTTCAGGTGAAATACCCTGGAAAGATTTCCCCATTGTGTCCTCCTGTAGAAACCTGTCACTGATAATTACTGCTTTAGAGGCTAGAGATTGTATATTTAACAGCCCAAATTCAAAGAGAGAACTGCTTTTACTGAATTGTTTTTAAAAGCAAATTTTCTGGGTGTTACAATTACAAACCATGTGGGAGACAGACACAGAGAAATGACAATAAATTACTATAAAATCGAGTAAATCACGTAAAACACTTACCTGCCCACTATGCATTTCACTAACCTGACTGGGAGGGCCAGTCAGTCCTGGTGTAGCACCTTCTTGTTGTTCCTGGAGAGAACGATTGATCCCAGGCAGCTCGGGAGAAAGCTCATTTCTGCGGTAAAGGACCAGCCACTCCCGAAAGCTCTCCCTACGAATTCAGCGCTGATACACCTGTCCCGCAGTCAGCAGTGGATCATGAAAAGGTGGGTAAACAGCTTGCTCACTCATTGGTAGGTGGGCAAGGAGGGCAAGGAAGACAATGATCATGGTGATCCTGCTCTTTTTTCAAATGATGTCCAGAAACAGAATAGTGGAGAAAGATAGTGCCGAAGCCATACAGGAAACGGGTGCCTGAAAAAAAGGAGATAGTGGTGTTACTCGTTGAGAACTCGTTTTAAAGCAGAATTTCCAACAATGAGAACATCGCCCTAAGGTGTTGTCCTCAGTGACAGAGCAGGTGAAAGAGAAGGCAAAGAGCTAAGGACCTGAAACCAGCAGAGGTGAAAACCAACTGTGGTGGAGATACCCTTGGCTTTTTTCTGGCCACACTGACGCTCCATCATCCATTGGTGCAGTTTGGACGGCCTCTACAACAGCAGCTGGTTCAAGCTTGATGACCTCCCCGCAGAGCTCGTCCTTCTTTGGTCGCCATGTTCCTCCAGGGTAAACACAGAAAAAGAAACAACGGTCAGTGAGACAGACCTGTACAGTACTGTAACACAGGGAGCAGAGAGCAATAGGATCACAACAACTGGCTCAGATAGAAGAAAATCTAATATTAAACACTATAAAATAGGGGCAGAGAAATTCAAATTCTGCGTCACCATTGCCGTTCACCGCTACGAGTAACTGGGTTCATAATGCATGTGTGGGCATTATACCACAGTGCTAGCTTTTTCTAGCCAATTTGTTGGATTCTGATTGCAACATTTTCAAGGCTAGAACAGAGCACAGTCTGCAGATTCTGTTACATGCTCTAAAGGTAAAGGTAAAGGTGCATGTATTTGTCACTGTACAGTGTACAGCGAAATGTGTCCTCCGCATTTAACCCATCTGGTAGTGAACACACACTCACACACACACATGTGTTAGGGGCAGTGAGTACACACACACACCCAGAGCGGTGGGCAGCCAACTCCAGCGCCCGGGGAGCAGAGAGGGTAAAGGGCCTTGCTCAAGGGCCCAACAGTGGCAGCTTGCCGAGCCCGGGAATCGAACCCACAACCTTGTTATCGACAGCCCGGAGCTCTAACCGCTGAGCCACCACTGCCCCACCCCCTAGATCTTTAGGGTGAAATGGGAAGATTGAGAAATCTGGAAAGTTATTAACGAAAACAGTAGCTGTCAAGTATTTCGCTTTAGAATGAGTTTTGGGTTGTGCATAGAACTGAACCATAAAAATTGTGGTTATGCCCCCACGATCACTTCCACGTAAATTTTATCCATAAAAACTGTACCAACTTCCCCATTAAAGAGTACAATAGGCTTTATTACCTGAATGTGGTCAATGATCACAGTGGTGATGGTTGCAGGGTGTTACAATATTCAAACAGCATGAAATCCTTGTTCACTGTAACTATGATTCACATTATGCAGTAGAGGGCATGAACATCAAGGGTAAGATACACTGAAGTTTACTGAGGATTACTCAGGTGCAGTCTGTGTACTTCCTGAAAATGAAGAGTGACACTGTAAAAGCCACTGAGCGAATCTTGGCAGACTCCTCTCCATATGGAACAGTAAAATGTCTTTTCAGATAATGGTACAGAGTTCACAGCAAGGGATTGTCAGTCATTGCTCAGTAAGAAGGACATAAGGTGTGAAACCAACACCTTCAATCACATCAAAATGATACAACAGAGAGAAATTGGATAACCCTATTTGATATGGAAATGTGCATGCTAGTATAGAGCAATTTTCCTTAAGAATTCTGGACATATGCTGCAATGACCAATACAGTCATTTGCATTTGAAAGCCTAACCTTTCAAAAGATTGTCTTTGGATAGTTGACTAGATATGATGGACTCTGTTGTACCCTACAGACACAGGGAAAGTCCTTAAACACAGGCTTGTGAAATTTCTTATGTGTGTTACAGAACACCAAACCACAGAGCTTTAAAGAGGCAAGGTGTTCACCATCACAGATATCTCATTGAAAATGACACATTTACTCTGACCCCCCCCCCCCCTGCCAGAAGCTGAACATGCAGTGGTGTTACACCACCACAACTGCAGATGTTACACCAATACACACTTTGATGCAGATGACCGCACAGTACTACCTTCACCTCCACCAGATGGACGTCATAACACACTCTGATTGTGAAATGTATGTGAAGCAATCAGAGGGATTTGAAAGAAAAGTCAAATACAGGTGAAAAGCTTGTCAGTTTAGATTAAAATGGCTTTACACAGAACCCAGCTATGCACTGGTCTACAAACACACTGAAATCAGGAGGATAATACTGATGATCTGGGTTGAGGATTATTTACTAGTTTTCCTTCACTTCGAGTGGCACAACACAACACAATCCCGGAACATTGCAGAATTTTCAATGATGAATGTTTGCTTATTTAGATGTTCCATCATGAAGTACAGTAAGCCAGCTGTGATGCTGTGAACCGATTATGCCCCCCACCAACATAATACGCCATTGATTCGGTTTCACAGAGACCTAGTTAAATAAGGTGGCTTAGCAGTCATAACTTAATTGACAGTGACTGCTTTAGGTTTTGATTGGGTTTTACAATATTTACAAAAAACAAAAACCATCCTGAGCCCGGGGAAACAATGTGAGCTGTGCACATATAGACAATAGAGAAAGTTTGTGTCTCTCAGTGTAATACGTATAATAACACTTCCTCATTGTCAAATCCAAATACAAGGAAAACGGAATGTAATACAACAGGATGTCCAGGTGTAAAAATGAATATCTGTAAGGAAGTTGTGGTGTATTTATTGGCCATGCAGATGTTCATAGGCCTGAAGGAATGGTATGGAGTTGAGGAATGATATGGTGAGGCCCATGGGGTAGATGTGGAAAACTGTACATAAACCGAACTAACATAAGATGTTGTTTAGATTGGACATCTCTTTGGGTGTACGTGACATAGATTTAACCATGGTCCAGATGTGTCTGTGGACCACGTATGTAATGGTGGGGGCTAATGAGTGTTCCTTATGGATGAAATGCAAACATTCTGCATATGGGAACAATCCAACAGAATATGACGTGTAGTAGGGTATAAAAACTCATTCCTATGTCGGGGAGAGAGAGATCGAGGGGCACTCAGAATTGGCAGACTCTCTCCACACTGTACTTTTAATTGGAATAAAATATTTCATTGTTACAACTAAAAGACGGTGGTTATGAGTCTCCTTTCTTAAAAAAAAAAAGACCTCCTTCGGAGAAAGACGAACCGAGACAACAAAGTTCAGTTCAGGCCTTTTCCAAGTACAGGGGACCAAATTCTGCTGAAGCGTTCTGAGTTCTGATGCAACTCACAGGTTAGCTTTTCCATATAGAACCATTTGGCAATCTGCTTCAACCACATCCTTCTGGAAGGAATATCTGATTTTGAGCAGAATAACAGAATACACTTTTTAACTAGATAAAATAGAATATGTAAAAGACTGATGGAGTCATCTTCCAGTGAGGGGTCTACAGCGTTTCAGAGTTACACTGCTGGAGACAAACTGTATGCCAGTTTTTTTTTTGTACGGGAAAATTAATTTCCTTCCAGTAGTTCTGCAACTTCACACACAACCAGAAAACATGTAAAACTGTGACCACTTCAGAAAAGCATTTAAAACACATGTTTGAAGTATTAGGGAATCTACTGTGCAGGCAGACAGGTGTAAAGAAAAGGTCCAATTACAAATATCCGAGACCCCAGACCTCAAATGTCAATCCTAGATCCCTCTCCCAAGTTAGTTTCAACATGGGTCCATGTTGGATAAAGTAATGTAAAGGGGTGAGATTCTACTTTGAGCTGTTTGAGGTGAGCTGTTCCTCCAATTCGTTGAGTTGAAATCTAAACTTGCCACTTTTCTGACAGGACTGGGTAAAGTCTGACTTGAAGAAAATGATAAAGCTCAGTATTAGGGAGTCCAGAAAGTGCTTTGAGTTGTTCAAATAAGTTTAAAACTCCTGCTGTGACTAAACTAGAAAAATCCTCTATGCCCCTTAATGTCCAATTACTAAGCCCAATGTCAAGCCCAAGCTGAAGGGATAGATCTGGATTTAAGGAGAGTGGTGACCATAAAGAGATACAATTAGGGACTTCAATATATTTTCTAGCGTCTCTCCAAGAAAGCAACATATTGTACACCACAACGTTATCAGAGAGAAACCCACACACAACCAATAACCCTAGGATATACATATAATTACAGCTAGCATCATTTATAACGTCCATGTTATCTGTTGTATTGTCATCGTTTGTGATAACCACCCCCTTAGTAGACATCTGGTCCACTCCAGGATGATGAGGGAGGAGCGTACGGCTTAAAAGGGCTGTGTGGGAGGCAATAAGGGGGTTCAGCTTGTACAGAATAGGCTGAAGCAGAAGTAGATGCCTGTGAAGCTTTGCAGCCCTCAGATGAAGGCCGCTGTACAAAGTGCTAGCGCTTTGGTGTTTTGTTTTTGTCAGAAGAGGAGGATCTTCCATTTGCGTTTGAAGACAGCGAACGACTCTGCCGTTCGGACGCCCAGGGGAAAGTTCGTTCCACCACTTTGGTGCCAGAACAGAAAAAAGCCTGGACGCTTGTCTTTTGTGGATTTTGAGGGATGGCGGGTCAAGCAGAGTCGTGCTTGAAGCTTGAAGGGCTCTTGGTGCGGATCATCCTTTGACCACTGCCATCAAGTACGGAGGGGCTGGTCCGTTCTTGGCCTTGTAGGCCAGCATCAGGGTTATGAATCTGATGCGGGCAGCAACAGGAAGCCAGTGAAGAGAACGCAGCAGAGGAGTGACGTGGCTGAAACATTGAAGGTGACCCGTGCTGTTGCATTCTGGATAAGCTGACAAAAGACTGAACAAGCACCCGGGTGTCCTCTCTAGAAGGGTCGAATTCTCTTGATGTTGTACAGGAGAAATCTGCATGACAGAGTTACAGTTGCAACATGGCTTGAGAAAGATAACTGCTCATCCAGGACTACACCAAGGCGTCAAGCTTCTGTAGATGGAGTGGCCGGTGAGTTCTCAAAGGAGATGGCAAGATCGTTTTGAAGTCCAGCAGTTCCCGGGATGTACAGCAGCTCTGTCTTGCTGGGGTTGAGTTTGAGGTAGCGAGCTGCCATCCAAGAAGAAACATCAGCGAGACATGCTTAGATGCGGGTAGAAACCTGTGTCAGACGGTGGGAAAGAAAGGATGAGTTGAGAGTCATCGGTGTAACAGTGGTAAGAGAATCCATGAGATTTACCAAGAGAGCTAGTGTAGAGTGAGAAAAGAGGACCAAGAACCCAGCCTTGTGAAACGCCAGGAGTGAGGTGCGGAAAAACAAGAAGCGGACGTGTCCTAACTAATGAGCACCAAGCTTCTATGTTACCCAAAGACAAGAGTTTTTGCAGAATCTAGTTAAAAGTATATTTAAAAACCAGCCTACCTTACAAGCTAAAGATGAAATCCAAGTAAAAAAAAAAAAAGGGTGTGAGGAGAAATCATTCAAAAGGTAAATAAGCACTGAGATCATCAGATCATCATGGTCCAGTTGTGCAGTTAGGTAGAAATCTGATGCCAATAAATAAATAAATATATAAATAATAAACCCAAATCCAAAATGTATGTAGAAAGGTGCTAAGGTCACCTAAGGAAGACAAATCCAAAGCTGCATATGGCTCATGCCATATTAGAGTTTGTTTCCCTAACAACTGTTAATGCCAAATTAATATATGGTGTGAAATTATGGGTCCAAAATATAGTTTACAGTATCTAGTGGAAACATCACAAAATAAGACCTTGTAATTTATATGGGGCTACAAGAACGGCATAAATTATGAGCACTTTGACTCAGGCATGTTGATCGAGGTTTTAAGGTAAATGTCTGAGCATACATTTCAAAATCTAGAAATACATGACCACCATCTTACTTACATCTCTGTAAAGTGGATAATTTAATTCTAGGTCATTTACCACTCCAAATATACATGGATAATACCTTAGAGTGTATCGCAATTTTTTTAGGAAGGGCAAAGGTATCATAACAGAACTAAATAAATAAGACGCCTTGTCAGTGGACAATTGTGGCAAATCTAAGGAAAGGAAAAGGGGGGCAATATCTAAGGTTTCTTTTGGGACATCTGATTTATATAATTCTGAATAGAACCTGTAAAAAGCTTCATTGCTTTGTGCATGTTCTGTAAGTAGTTCTCCATCATGAGACCTTATTGCTGCAATATTTGAAAATTTCTCATTACTGAGTTTTAGCACCATGAGGTGACTGGGCCTGCTTCCATTAAAATAGACATTATAATAAGGTACATTAATTATAATACAACCCTTATAATAAGGAATTCTGAATAGAATAATATTGAGCTCATTTTTAAATAAAACTTTTTTTGTATTGCAATATCACCAGAAAGTGTTGATTGCACTTGAATTTCAACTTGAAGCACAAGAAAGGTCCAGATTTGTGTGTCTTTTCTGTCACCAAGATACAAAAGCAATATAATTATTCCTAAAGAAACCATTCACTGTTTCCAACAAACCTTTGATCGTCCACTGAACCCTGATTAAACAGAAGAAATTTGGTTAATTCACTCGTAAATTCAGAGCCGAAAGATTTGTGCTTGCAGATAAAGTATGTTGCTTAGTGCTCGGATTAAGATGTTGCAAGCAGTCGAGTAAAGACAATGTGGTAATACATAGCTTAAGCTTGGAGCTAGCGGCCAGCTGACTGAGAAATATCACCCCCTGACCTGTTTAATTAATAAATGATTATATATCTGCTCCCACCACTAACCGAAATGATCATATCTGCTCCTACCACTAACCGAAGGTCCAATATATTTGTTAGATCATCTAACAGAAAAGAACTGGTATCTCTTAGAGTTGGAGCGTAAACTGAAATAAAGGCAATACTTCCATTTCTTACTTTTGTTGTAATGTATGTTATTCTCCTTTCTTCACCCCTTCCTTGGTTTCAAATAGTAATCTCCCAATTCTTCTGTACATAGATAAGAACTCCTTTAGTTGTTATTTGCAGTTGCATAAGAAGCAACTCTATAGAATTTATTGCATTTGGAAATATCAAAATCTCTTAGATGGGGCTCTTTAATCAGACCAAGGTGAATTCATTTTATGAACGTTTAAACCATTAAAATATTTCAGCTCAAGACATTCAAAACCATAAAGATTAAAAATAAACTCAAGTATAACAAGACTTTTAATTTCCAAACTCCAAAAGAACTGAACACAGCTTAAACATCAAATTATAAGTGAACTGAACCTCGCACCATTTAGTTGAGGTGAAAACCAGCTGTGGTGGTGGAGCAGCCCTCTGCTTTTCCAGGCCATGCAGACACCCCCAGGCCCTCTCCGGTGCAGGAGTGGAGACAACAATGCTGTGTCCACCACGCCGTAGTGCTGGTTTTAAGACAGCAGCGTTGGAGGAGTTATGGGCAGCCTCCAGCCTCGTCTTCCGTCTGTGGAGTTTGGACTGCCTCTACAACAGCAGCAGTTAAGTTTGACGACCTCCTTGCAGAGCGCCTGGATAGATCACTCCATGTTTGCCAAGTTTTTCGAGAGTAAACACAGACAGAAACGTAAACGATTGTTATTGAGTACTGCACAGTAACACAGGGAGCAGAGAGATTCTTCTTTTTTCTTTTGTGGTCTTCATCTTTGTCTTTTCTTTGGCTTTTTTGTCTTGTTTATCCTCTTTGTGTTTGTATTTCTCTTCTTCGTCTTTGTCTTATTTGTCTTTTTTTCTTTGTATTTTCTTAGCCTTCTTCTTTTCCTTCTTTTCCTGTTTTTGTTCCTTTTCTTTTCTTGGTCTTTGTCTTCTTATTCTTCGTCCTTATTGTCTTTTCTTTTTTGTCGTTTTGTCTTCTTTATCCTTTTCTTCTTTGTATTTTCTATTTGTCATTTTATTAGTTTTCTTTTATGTTTTTCTTTGTCATTCTTCTTTGTCTTTTCTTTTTTTGTTTTCTTTGTATTTCACTTCTTTGTCTTTGTCTTTTTTCTTTGTATTTTTGTTGTCTTCTTTTGTTTTTTTTTCTTCTTTTTTAGGGGTTTTGACTTTGTCTCTATTGTCCTTTCCTCTTTTCTTTGTCTTCTTCTTTTCCTTTAAAAAAAAAATCTATTATTTTTCTTTGTATTTCATTTCTTTGTCTTTTCCTTTGTCTTTTAGAAAAAGACAAAGAAAAAAATATATTGTTCTCTTCTTTTGTTCTGTCTTTCTTTTTTCTTTGTTTTTTATTTTTGTCTTTTTTTCTTTGTGTTTTCTTAGTCTTTATATATATATATTTTTTCTTTTATTCTTTTCTTGGTATTGGTCTTTTTTGTCTTCTTTATCCTCTTTGTGTTTATAGTTGTCTTCATTTATCTTTGTTGTCTTGGTCTTTTTTGTCTTTGTCTTTCTCTTTCTACTTTCTTTCTTTTTCTCTCTTGTTTTCATTTCCCTAGATTTTCATCATCTTCTTTGTCTTCATTAAACTTTTTCTGCTTTGTCTTTTTGTTTCCTTTATCATTTTCTTCTTTGTATTTTCTATTTGTCATTTTATTTGTCTTATTTTATCTTTTGTCTTTATCCTTTTCTTTGTCTTTTTCTTTGTTTTCTTTGTATTTCACGTCTTGTCTTGTTTGTCTTTTTCTTCTTTGTATTTTTGTTGTCTTCTTTTGTTTTTTTTCTTTTTTGAGGTTTTGACTTTGTCTCTATTGTCTTTCCTTTTTTTCCTCTTTTCTTTTTTCTTCTTCTTTTCCTTTGTCTTTGTCTTCTTTTTTGTCTTCATCATCTTTTTCTTGTCTTCTTTGTCTTTTTCTTTTTTATCTTTGTCTTTATCTTGTTTTTATTTGTCTTTTTTGTTCTCTTCTTTTTGTTCTGTCTTTCTTTTTTCTTCTTTGTTTTTTATCTTTGTCTTTTTTTCTTTGTGTTTTCTTAGTCTTTATATTTTCCTTTTGTTTTTCTTCTATTCTTTTCTTGGTATTTGTCTTTTTTCTCTTCTTTATCCTCTTTGTGTTTATAGTTGTCTTCTTTTATCTTTGTCGTCTTGGTCTTTTTTGTTTTTGTCTTTATCCTTCTTCTTTCTTTCTTTCTTTTTCTCTTTTGTTTTCATTTCTTTAGATTTTTTGTCATCTTTGTCTTTTCTTTGTCTTCTTTAATTTTTTTCTTCTTAGACAACTGGATTAGGGTGAACTAATGTTAATGTCTGCTCTCTGTTCTGATGATCAATTACATTATTAGACTCTTTCAGTGACAGACAGGCCTGATTCTGGATCCTAACAGAGTACGTTAGATTACCTAATAAAACATCTAGAAGAAGAAATGAGAGGAGAGATGAGTGAGGGAGAGTTCAACTCCACTGGAAACAGGTTTGGACTCACAGAGCTGACGCCTCTGTTGGGTTTTGCTGCTACGTTCTTCAGTGTTCTCCCACTCTAACATACTGGTTCCAACAGCGACTGGAAGTTCCTCTAAACGGAGAACTATTTAAGGTCCTGTAGGAGGTCAGCAGGAGGACACCTACTGACCCTGACCTGCTGGAGAGAATGGCACACTGCACTGGGCCTCGCTGTGACGTCACAGATGATGTCATAAAGGAGGGTTCCGACCCAGGTCCACCGACGCAGCTGCACTGGGATCAGTGCCAGGAGTTCACTGCTGACTGGACTTTCCCTTACCAGCAGCTCTGCCTCTAAACCAGTACAGACCTCCCAGTAAGACCAGTGCAGGCTGGGGTCAGCTGGTTTAGTGGAGCAGAAGAGAGAGAATTATTTATTTATTTGTCTATTTAGTCTTAAAGGAATCGTAAAAGCTAAAATCTCACATTGAGAGAGAGAGAGAGAGAGTGTGTGTGTGTGTGTCATTCTGCACTGTGATGCTTTACTGTGTGGGTTTAATAGCGCCCCCTACAGGAGCCTGAACTCACCTCTCTAAAAAATAAAAGCTTAAAATCTCACAGAAACCTTTGTGGTTCTCTCAGAAACAAACCTGGTTACAGAGTGAAGACCAGAGTGAGGAGTAAGAGAAGATCAAACCCATCAGATCTTTATTATAGAGAATCTGCTGTTCAGGACGTTCAGATTCAGCAGTGATTCAGAGAGCTGGACAGGTCAGACAGGGTCATTGCAGTGAAATTGTGCTTCACTGTAGAAAAATGGACCCACTCTGATTTCTTTGCAGTGATCTTGAATGGAACCAGAAGTTGGTCGCCATGACTACAACTCAGATATAGCCATTTTATTTCCTATCCAAACCTACCAGAGAAGCTACACGTGTCTTCTGCATTTTATATGGAGAGAGGATGATGATGGGGAAAAAGTGTCTGATCTGAGAACAGTACAATTTTCTTTCAGGACTATTTTTTGCAGCACAACGCCCTGCAGCATGTATCCCTCCACCATTTTAGTGAGATGTAATGTTAAGGATTTTACACACGGAGCTGTGTGTAACAGCGGCCCCAGTGGAAAATCTTCACCTGCCTTCCCTGCATGACGAGCTGTGAAAATGCCTCACTAATGGAGATTTGAACAGAAGTTGATTTTTGATTTACGATTATATTTATGTAAGTAAGATTATATTTATGTAAGTAAGATTATCTGTATGTAAGTAATATTATATTTATGTATGTAAGATTATATTTATGTAAGTAAGATTATCTGTATGTAATCTTAATGGGTTAAATCTAACTTGTACTTTAATATTGTTTAAAGTTTGCTTAGAAATCACCTTAGTTTTGCTCATATAATTGTTTTTAGCTTTACAGTGAAGTGACTGGCTAAAGTAAGTTAGCTGAGGCAGAAAGCATAAAGGTGGATAACATGTCAGTCTGGACAATTTATAATTTCTTTTTTTCTTCTTTTCTTTTCTTTTTTTACCATAATATATATTTTTCAAGTTTATTTATACAGCACTTTTTACAACAAATGTCACAAAGCAGCTTTACAGAGACCTGGAAGAAAACTTGAGATGGGGAGCCCATCCTCCTCTGGTCGACATCAGATAGCACAATAATTGAATTAAGAGAATATGCAAATTTGCGGTTAAGCCATAAAAGATGAAGGTGAGTGAAATGTTAAAGTCCAGGCAGGTATGCATGGTCATGCAGTGAGAAGAGGATGAATCCATGCCAAACCCCAGAGCAGGACAGCGGGCAGCAGGGTAGTGGAGGAAAGAAAAGAAAGGAGGGAAAACACAAGTTAGGAGAAGCGCGGCAACACTGCGATGGGTGGATGAGGATAGTGGATGGGTGGATGAGGGTGAAGAGGGTAGTTGGGGGAAGGGTTACAGTGGGACAAGATCACGGTGAGCAGAAAACACTAAAGGATTCAAGCCAAATTAAAACATCTTAGAGAAACAAGTCAACAAATCAAGGAGAGTCCTGTTGAACCTCTCGACAGGGTTACCCCTGGGATGGTACGGGGTGGTGCGAGACTTGATCCCAGACAGCGTACACAGCTCTGTCACTACTTCCGACTCAAAACTAGCTCCTTGATCGCTATGCAATCTGCGTGGAAAGCCATAATTGCTAATGAAATTTTCCCACAACACCTTGGCTACTGTTCTTGCTGTTTGATCTTTTGTAGGATAAGCCTGTGAGTATTTTGTAAAATAATCTGTTATGACCAAAATATTACGAGTGTCTCCTGAATCAGGTTCTAAACTCAGAAAGTCCATACAAACAAGCTCGAGTGGGGCAGCAACTTTGATGTTAACAAGCTTGGCTGCCTTCTGGGCTCTGGCCTTCCTCCTTACACACCTCTCACAAGCTTTGCACTTTGCTTCAATATACTGAGCCATTTTTGGCCAGTAAAACCTTGCTCTTGCAAGTTCTACAGTTCTCTCTATACCCATGTGACCGGTTTCACTATGGACACCATGAAAAGCTCTCTCCCTGTGACTGCTTGGCAGGACCAGCTGATGAAAAGCCTCCCCACTCTGATCAAAGACTTTACGGTGCAACACTCCATCCCGTAATACTAGTTTTGACTTTTCCCTTAACAGTAGCACAGTCTCAGGCTCTCGCAGCCTCACATCCGAAGTCTCTTTGTCAATTTTGCCCTCCAAAATGTCCATGATGCAGGCTAAGCTACTGTCTTTTCTCTGCAGTTGGTGCCAGTCCTCCATAGACATTCCTGGGATGGTTTCTTGACCTGGCCACAGAGCAGGATCCTCCAGATCATCGGGTACGGCTCCCTCTCCACATAGCAGTGTTTCTACTGCAGGGACTCCACTCTTGTCAGACGCACTTGTCTCTTGGGAAACACTGTGATACATACACAGAGTACTCACTGCCTCCTCATCAAAAACATTGAAGTTGTCTGTGCATGGGCTCGCACAGTTTAACAACCGGGATACCTTTTCACTCAGCTCTTCTGACTCCTCATCCTCTTCCAGTTGTCCATAAGGCCTCCGAGAAAGCCCATCAGCATCAGCATTATGCAGACCAGATCTGTAATGTATATCAAAGTTGTAAATGGACAGTGCAGCAAGCCATCTGTGACTGGTGGCATCAAGCTTTGCGCTCGTCAGAACATAAGTCAGGGGGTTGTTGTCTGTTAGCACTTTGAACTCAGCCCCATACAAATAATCATGAAACTTCTCACTGACTGCCCACTTAAGAGCAAGAAACTCTAGTTTGTGGGCTGGATAGTTTCTCTCACTTTTGGAAAGCCCTCGACTGGCATAGGCTACTACACAGGTTTGACCATCTTGAATCTGATACAAGACTGCCCCTAGTCCTGTGGTGCTCGCGTCTGTGTGCAGCACATAAGGGAGACGCCAGTCTGCAAATCCAAGAATGGGTGCTGAAGTGAGTTTATCAACAATTGACTCAAAAGCTGCCTGACAGCTATCAGTCCATTGGTCTTTTAGTGAGGGTGACTTTGCTCGTGGCCCATAACAAGGACGCTTGTTTCTGGAGGCATATTCACCTTTCAGTAAATCATTGAGAGGTCTGACCATTCTGGCGTAATTTCGAACAAATCTGCGATAATATCCAGTAAATCCAAGGAAGGACCTAAGCTCACGAACTGTCTGCGGGCAAGGCCATGTTTTGATAGCTGCAACCTTATCAGGGTCAGGCTGAATTCCTTGTGAAGAAATCACATGTCCCAGGTACCTTACAGATGTTTGGAAAAATCTGCATTTGGAGGGAGATAGTTTGAGTCCAAAATCTGAAATGCGTTTCAGCACTTTCATCAATCTATCTTCATGCTCCTCCAATGTGCTAGAGAAAATTATAAGATCATCCAGGAAAGTGATGACTTCCTGGAGGTTCATTCCCTCCATCACTCTCTCCATTGTGCGTTGAAAGGTGGCTGGGGAGTTTGTCAGACCTTGTGGCATCCGCCGAAATTGCCATGTCCCAAACGGGGTTGTGAAGGCTGTCTTTGGCCGATCAGAGGGCTCAACCTCGAGCTGATAGTATCCACTCTTGAGGTCAAGGACACTGAACCATTTGGAACCAGACAGTAAGGTAAACGTCTCCTCTATACGAGGTAGTGGATATGCGTCTTTCTTAGTGAAAGTATTTAATTTTCTGTAATCCACGACCATCCTCAGTTCTCCATTTTTCTTTCTTACAAGCACAATTGGAGATGCATAGGGACTTGCGGATTCTTCAATGATGCCAGCTGCTAAAAGATCCTGCAAATGTTTCTTTAGGTCATTGAAGTCAGCTGGTGAGACACGCCTTGTTCTTTCTTTGAAGGGCACATGTGGCTCTAGTTCTATACGATGCCTGACACCAGAAGCTGTGCCAACATCAAGATCATTTCTAGAAAAGGCTTGCGGAACTTCTTCTAATATTCTGGCTTGTATTTGCTGTTTAAGCTGTGGACTTATGGGGCTGTTACTGAAGTCTAACTCAAGGGACTCATGGACAGGAGCCGCCCTCTCAGTTGGAGAGACTAGCAGAGAATGGATCTGAGACGTCGAGACCTTGTGGGAATTATCTAGAGCATTTGCTGCAATAGGGATAGCCCAGTCAATGGGTGATCCTGCTGCAATAACTGTTTTTGGAGATAGAGTGATGTCATGATGGGAGACATTTTTCACCAGGAGCTCAACCTTGCCATGAGATTCGGGTTGCACATCCACTATTTGCTCATAGACTATGAGGCCTCCAGGAGCGTGAATTTCCTCTGAGCTGCTGACAAGAGCTTGGAACTTTTCATGATGAGGCTTTGATGGACACGCGCCCTTCAACATACTCACCTCACCTTGTTTCAGGTGAACTGGCGCTTTACTACTAAGCATTATGCGCATGACGTGGGCGCTCTGTGTCTTAGGTTTCGACTTCTCGCGATAATCTGCATATGCCATGGCCCAACTGGTCTGAATAGGTAAAGTTTTGAGAAACTGCGTTCCACCTTCTTTTATACAGTGCCGTGTTAATTGACGCAAGACATTGGTGCCAACCAGCAGAGGAAACTTTGCATTGTATGACTGGTCTGGGCTCACTAAAACTAGTGTGTTGAAGCGCTGACCTGTGCCACATGCATTCTGAGAAAACCGAACCTCCTCCTCCACATACCCTAAATAGGGAACTTTTTGTCCAGCTGCACCTTCAATATTTAGAACACTACCTATAGAGAACAGCTCACGGTGTGCTAAATGTCGGTAATAAAAGGACTGGCATACGATTGTTACTTGTGAACCCGAGTCTATTAAACAGTGGCACTGTGCCCCATCTAGCCAAGCAACTCCATCACAGACATCCCCAATGAGACCTTCTGGGACCTGCGTGGATGCTTCTGCAGTTGGTGACAGTCCAGACATGCAGTAGCTCTGGGAACTAGTTTGATTCTGAGCCCCTGCTCGTTCCTCAGCAGGAGCTCTTACATGTTTAAAGGCATATGACATTCTGCAGCTTGCTGTCGGTTTTGTCTACTTCGATGTCTCTCGCACAATTTGCTTTGCACTAGGACAGCATTAGCTGGATTGGCACACTGAGGCAGTAGATGAGAATTCTCACCACAGTTGTAACAGAACCTCCCAACGTTAGTGTCCTTTTCTGCAGGAACAACAGGAGCAGTCTTAATGCTTTTGGTATTTTGTGAAGTTCTGTAACTGGGTTTCTCATTTCTGACATGCTGAAAATTCGGTGCAGATGCCTTTCTTTTAATTTCAGCTTCCAGCTGTCTTATTCGTTCTTCTAACTGTGCTCTCGAGAAAGCATCGAGAGTGGAGGTGTCGCTGTGGGAAACCTTGAGCTCCTCATGAGTCATGTGGGTTTTAGTGTGAACTTTGGTTGATGTTACTCCCAAGTGTCTCTTTCTTCTCATCTCCTTGAGATGACTTTCTTTCTCGTAAGTTCTGATCTTGAGTACCAGCTCAGAGAACGTGGGAATGCTTTTAGCTGGATCATCCATAAGATCTTTTAAGTGAAGAGTGGATATTAAATGATCATCCCAACAGCCTCTAAGAAACTGCTTCAACAACTGAGAATCAGCATCTCTTTTTGTCACACCATTTCTCTCTATGACTTCTTGCAGCAAAGTCTGCAGAGGTACTCGCTAACTCTCTCACCGCTGTTCTGGTGCGTTTCCAAGAACTGGATGTAGAGCTCCTCGCCTCCGGTGACATTTCCATAAGCATTGTCCAGCTCCTGCAGATAGGCACTTGGGGCAGCCTGTAAACCGATACGTAATGCCACATTCAAAGCTGGGGAAACTAGACTGTTAAGTAGGGCACTACGCTTCTGGTTCTCACTCAGACTGGAATCTTTTAGCACCTGTTTGGCACGAAGCTGCCATGTGCTGAAGTCGGTCTCAGTATGGGGTTTAGGGACATTACCGGAGAAGGATGGTAGCTCTTGTGGGGTGGCAGTATAGGTCTGAGAATCGTGCTTGACTATATGTTCCACTAGGACGCGATGAGGTTCAGCTGGCATAGGAATTACAAATGAGGAGTCCGCATTAGGCACTTGTGTGACTGAGGGACATTTTACTTCACTGGGGACGCCACCAGCTGCATCAGAAAGTGAGTCTTGTCGGTGACGAGGGGCAGGAGTTGAGGTTAAAGGGCTAATTTTGTGCTCTTTGCTCCCACTCATATATCCCATGGCTTTCTGGCCCAGGTTAACAGGACTGACTTTGTAGGTGGTGGCTAGCTCTTCAATTCTCTCTCTAAAATTGACTGTCATATCATCAATGACACGAGCTAACGGAACTAGCTTTTCACTTTTTGGGGTTGTCTCTATTTTGTCTGGGCAGTACTCTTCTAGCTGAATAACCTCCCACTGAGAACCACTACCATCTGGATGCTCTGCCTCTAATAGCATTGGAGTTACACACTCACTAAATTGGCATAAAATAGTACTGAACTGTACATCAATATGCTGAATCTTAACAACATGGTCTAGTAGATCGAACACTTTTTGCACCTTTTCTAAACTGACCCTTGCCATGTCACCTTTTAGTATGATGGTACGTTCTGGATCAAACTCATACTGTTCACAAAGCTCCATTTTACCAACTTCTAAAATTACTACCACTATGAAATTCAGAAAAAAAAATCAGAAACACTCCAGTCCCTGTTCGGGCGCCATTTTTTCCTCTATGTAACCAAGCGTACAATTCTTTAATCTAAATTAAAATTTAATTAAGTTCAAATGACCACAGAAACATATGACACGCTTGAATTGAAAGGAATTTATTTAGGGTCTGGTAGCAGTGTACTACCTAGGTCCAATAAGTCTAAATGTTACTGGACTGGAGCGTTTCTTTCATCTTATGAAGGATTTGCGTTGAGTTGTACTGACATATCATTTGCAATGACATTCATGAAAAGAAAATATAACATGTGCACAAATTCACATTTTTAAATGTGATCTAAACACATGTGAAATAGGTTGAAATAGGTAAGTAGTTCTGAACCTGAACACTGAACCTTGAGATTTCTCTTGCACAGTCCTTAGAAAATGGTCGCTGGGAATGTCCAAAAAAAATAATAATATGCGAACCGTCCTTGAACTCTGAACGTTGGTGTAAAAAAAAATATGTATTTGGGTACCCAATAAAAAAATTTCAGTGTGTTAAGCGGTGTACTTAAGTGCTCCGATGCAGGCTAAAGACGGTCGTGACCAACATCTCTCTCTCTCTCGATCTCTCCCTCCAACGTGCCTCTCGCGCGTTGCTGAAGCCGGTCAAAGTAACATAAGCTGAACGCCCTGCCAGCCTAGCAGGAGAATCTAGCAGGAGAATCTAGCAGGAGAATCAGTAAACAGAATAAAGGGTATGAAGGTAGCTGGGGCTGGCTGCAGTATATCAAACCTCTCCTTCCCCCTCTCCAAGCTATCTGAGCCTCGTGCTCTCCTGTCTATGCTTTTCAACATAAACTTGCCGTTTTTTTGCCATAAATCAGCTGCTATTGCGGGAAATAGCTTCGACAGATTGCCGAAAACTGCCGCGGTTTTCTTAAAGGGGCAGCACCCATTTAAGGGCTACCATTCAATTAAAAGGGCTTTATTATAGCTGGGTTACATCCTCCCCTGCTTAAAATATGACGTCCTCGTCATGTACAGGAACTACACCTTGTATCAATGCTGCTATCTGCTCCTGCAAAGAAATTAAAAAACTATAGAGCAGTGAAGGTGAGCTAACATTATGTTGTCTACAACCCACTAGAGACCCAACATGGTAATCTCTAAGATAATTCGGGGGCAGGCGTCGCCTCTGGGGCCTACTTTGTTTAAGTGTTGGACTTGCCACAATGTCAGTGTCAGACAGCTCTGGGGAATCTATTGCAAAATCTTGAGCTTCGGGATTTAAAGAGCTCTTAAATGGAGATACAGTTTGTTCAACTGGTGGAGTACCCTCCAGTTCTTGGGACCACATGCAAGGTGCATCACTGTTCTCACGTGCTTCAGAAATGGTTGAGGATTCTAGTATCCCGTCTCTACATCTTGTAAGATCTTGAACCGGTGTTTTACACCCCTGATTCTGTCCTTCAGCTTCCAATTTCACAGGTAAAAACCCACATGGCAGCAGCAAGTCTCGATGAAGGACCCGTTCTCTACCTCCTCCATCCTCTGCTCTCACCACATATACTGGAATGTTTTCATCAGGCTGTTTGACGACAATGTGAACAGCAGATTCCCACCGGTCAGAAATTTTGTGCTTCTTTCTAAGGCTCAAATTTCTCACGAGGACCCTGTCGCCCACTTCCAGTGGCATGGCAGTCACAGTGGAATCCCAGCGTCGCTTGTTTAGTGCTTGTCTTTTCTCAGCATTTCGAGATGCAAGGTTATAGGCATGTCTGAGTCTGTTCTTTAGCTCACGCACATACTGAGAATGTGTCCTGGGATTATGGCCTCTGGGGCTGATACCAAAGCAAAGATCTATTGGGAGGCGTGGCTGCCGACCAAACATAAGAAGAAAGGGTGCTTCCCCAGTCGTATCATTTCTCGTACAGTTATATGCATGTACGAGGGGTCGGACATATTTCCTCCATTCCTCCTTTTTCCTATCCTCCAGGGTTCCCAACAAATCAAGGAGAGTCCTGTTGAACCTCTCGACAGGGTTACCCCTGGGATGGTACGGGGTGGTGCGAGACTTGATCCCAGACAGCGTACACAGCTCTGTCACTACTTCCGACTCAAAACTAGCTCCTTGATCGCTATGCAATCTGCGTGGAAAGCCATAATTGCTAATGAAATTTTCCCACAACACCTTGGCTACTGTTCTTGCTGTTTGATCTTTTGTAGGATAAGCCTGTGAGTATTTTGTAAAATAATCTGTTATGACCAAAATATTACGAGTGTCTCCTGAATCAGGTTCTAAACTCAGAAAGTCCATACAAACAAGCTCGAGTGGGGCAGCAACTTTGATGTTAACAAGCTTGGCTGCCTTCTGGGCTCTGGCCTTCCTCCTTACACACCTCTCACAAGCTTTGCACTTTGCTTCAATATACTGAGCCATTTTTGGCCAGTAAAACCTTGCTCTTGCAAGTTCTACAGTTCTCTCTATACCCATGTGACCGGTTTCACTATGGACACCATGAAAAGCTCTCTCCCTGTGACTGCTTGGCAGGACCAGCTGATGAAAAGCCTCCCCACTCTGATCAAAGACTTTACGGTGCAACACTCCATCCCGTAATACTAGTTTTGACTTTTCCCTTAACAGTAGCACAGTCTCAGGCTCTCGCAGCCTCACATCCGAAGTCTCTTTGTCAATTTTGCCCTCCAAAATGTCCATGATGCAGGCTAAGCTACTGTCTTTTCTCTGCAGTTGGTGCCAGTCCTCCATAGACATTCCTGGGATGGTTTCTTGACCTGGCCACAGAGCAGGATCCTCCAGATCATCGGGTACGGCTCCCTCTCCACATAGCAGTGTTTCTACTGCAGGGACTCCACTCTTGTCAGACGCACTTGTCTCTTGGGAAACACTGTGATACATACACAGAGTACTCACTGCCTCCTCATCAAAAACATTGAAGTTGTCTGTGCATGGGCTCGCACAGTTTAACAACCGGGATACCTTTTCACTCAGCTCTTCTGACTCCTCATCCTCTTCCAGTTGTCCATAAGGCCTCCGAGAAAGCCCATCAGCATCAGCATTATGCAGACCAGATCTGTAATGTATATCAAAGTTGTAAATGGACAGTGCAGCAAGCCATCTGTGACTGGTGGCATCAAGCTTTGCGCTCGTCAGAACATAAGTCAGGGGGTTGTTGTCTGTTAGCACTTTGAACTCAGCCCCATACAAATAATCATGAAACTTCTCACTGACTGCCCACTTAAGAGCAAGAAACTCTAGTTTGTGGGCTGGATAGTTTCTCTCACTTTTGGAAAGCCCTCGACTGGCATAGGCTACTACACGGGTTTGACCATCTTGAATCTGATACAAGACTGCCCCTAGTCCTGTGGTGCTCGCGTCTGTGTGCAGCACATAAGGGAGACGCCAGTCTGCAAATCCAAGAATGGGTGCTGAAGTGAGTTTATCAACAATTGACTCAAAAGCTGCCTGACAGCTATCAGTCCATTGGTCTTTTAGTGAGGGTGACTTTGCTCGTGGCCCATAACAAGGACGCTTGTTTCTGGAGGCATATTCACCTTTCAGTAAATCATTGAGAGGTCTGACCATTCTGGCGTAATTTCGAACAAATCTGCGATAATATCCAGTAAATCCAAGGAAGGACCTAAGCTCACGAACTGTCTGCGGGCAAGGCCATGTTTTGATAGCTGCAACCTTATCAGGGTCAGGCTGAATTCCTTGTGAAGAAATCACATGTCCCAGGTACCTTACAGATGTTTGGAAAAATCTGCATTTGGAGGGAGATAGTTTGAGTCCAAAATCTGAAATGCGTTTCAGCACTTTCATCAATCTATCTTCATGCTCCTCCAATGTGCTAGAGAAAATTATAAGATCATCCAGGAAAGTGATGACTTCCTGGAGGTTCATTCCCTCCATCACTCTCTCCATTGTGCGTTGAAAGGTGGCTGGGGAGTTTGTCAGACCTTGTGGCATCCGCCGAAATTGCCATGTCCCAAACGGGGTTGTGAAGGCTGTCTTTGGCCGATCAGAGGGCTCAACCTCGAGCTGATAGTATCCACTCTTGAGGTCAAGGACACTGAACCATTTGGAACCAGACAGTAAGGTAAACGTCTCCTCTATACGAGGTAGTGGATATGCGTCTTTCTTAGTGAAAGTATTTAATTTTCTGTAATCCACGACCATCCTCAGTTCTCCATTTTTCTTTCTTACAAGCACAATTGGAGATGCATAGGGACTTGCGGATTCTTCAATGATGCCAGCTGCTAAAAGATCCTGCAAATGTTTCTTTAGGTCATTGAAGTCAGCTGGTGAGACACGCCTTGTTCTTTCTTTGAAGGGCACATGTGGCTCTAGTTCTATACGATGCCTGACACCAGAAGCTGTGCCAACATCAAGATCATTTCTAGAAAAGGCTTGCGGAACTTCTTCTAATATTCTGGCTTGTATTTGCTGTTTAAGCTGTGGACTTATGGGGCTGTTACTGAAGTCTAACTCAAGGGACTCATGGACAGGAGCCGCCCTCTCAGTTGGAGAGACTAGCAGAGAATGGATCTGAGACGTCGAGACCTTGTGGGAATTATCTAGAGCATTTGCTGCAATAGGGATAGCCCAGTCAATGGGTGATCCTGCTGCAATAACTGTTTTTGGAGATAGAGTGATGTCATGATGGGAGACATTTTTCACCAGGAGCTCAACCTTGCCATGAGATTCGGGTTGCACATCCACTATTTGCTCATAGACTATGAGGCCTCCAGGAGCGTGAATTTCCTCTGAGCTGCTGACAAGAGCTTGGAACTTTTCATGATGAGGCTTTGATGGACACGCGCCCTTCAACATACTCACCTCACCTTGTTTCAGGTGAACTGGCGCTTTACTACTAAGCATTATGCGCATGACGTGGGCGCTCTGTGTCTTAGGTTTCGACTTCTCGCGATAATCTGCATATGCCATGGCCCAACTGGTCTGAATAGGTAAAGTTTTGAGAAACTGCGTTCCACCTTCTTTTATACAGTGCCGTGTTAATTGACGCAAGACATTGGTGCCAACCAGCAGAGGAAACTTTGCATTGTATGACTGGTCTGGGCTCACTAAAACTAGTGTGTTGAAGCGCTGACCTGTGCCACATGCATTCTGAGAAAACCGAACCTCCTCCTCCACATACCCTAAATAGGGAACTTTTTGTCCAGCTGCACCTTCAATATTTAGAACACTACCTATAGAGAACAGCTCACGGTGTGCTAAATGTCGGTAATAAAAGGACTGGCATACGATTGTTACTTGTGAACCCGAGTCTATTAAACAGTGGCACTGTGCCCCATCTAGCCAAGCAACTCCATCACAGACATCCCCAATGAGACCTTCTGGGACCTGCGTGGATGCTTCTGCAGTTGGTGACAGTCCAGACATACAGTAGCTCTGGGAACTAGTTTGATTCTGAGCCCCTGCTCGTTCCTCAGCAGGAGCTCTTACATGTTTAAAGGCATATGACATTCTGCAGCTTGCTGTCGGTTTTGTCTACTTCGATGTCTCTCGCACAATTTGCTTTGCACTAGGACAGCATTAGCTGGATTGGCACACTGAGGCAGTAGATGAGAATTCTCACCACAGTTGTAACAGAACCTCCCAACGTTAGTGTCCTTTTCTGCAGGAACAACAGGAGCAGTCTTAATGCTTTTGGTATTTTGTGAAGTTCTGTAACTGGGTTTCTCATTTCTGACATGCTGAAAATTCGGTGCAGATGCCTTTCTTTTAATTTCAGCTTCCAGCTGTCTTATTCGTTCTTCTAACTGTGCTCTCGAGAAAGCATCGAGAGTGGAGGTGTCGCTGTGGGAAACCTTGAGCTCCTCATGAGTCATGTGGGTTTTAGTGTGAACTTTGGTTGATGTTACTCCCAAGTGTCTCTTTCTTCTCATCTCCTTGAGATGACTTTCTTTCTCGTAAGTTCTGATCTTGAGTACCAGCTCAGAGAACGTGGGAATGCTTTTAGCTGGATCATCCATAAGATCTTTTAAGTGAAGAGTGGATATTAAATGATCATCCCAACAGCCTCTAAGAAACTGCTTCAACAACTGAGAATCAGCATCTCTTTTTGTCACACCATTTCTCTCTATGACTTCTTGCAGCAAAGTCTGCAGAGGTACTCGCTAACTCTCTCACCGCTGTTCTGGTGCGTTTCCAAGAACTGGATGTAGAGCTCCTCGCCTCCGGTGACATTTCCATAAGCATTGTCCAGCTCCTGCAGATAGGCACTTGGGGCAGCCTGTAAACCGATACGTAATGCCACATTCAAAGCTGGGGAAACTAGACTGTTAAGTAGGGCACTACGCTTCTGGTTCTCACTCAGACTGGAATCTTTTAGCACCTGTTTGGCACGAAGCTGCCATGTGCTGAAGTCGGTCTCAGTATGGGGTTTAGGGACATTACCGGAGAAGGATGGTAGCTCTTGTGGGGTGGCAGTATAGGTCTGAGAATCGTGCTTGACTATATGTTCCACTAGGACGCGATGAGGTTCAGCTGGCATAGGAATTACAAATGAGGAGTCCGCATTAGGCACTTGTGTGACTGAGGGACATTTTACTTCACTGGGGACGCCACCAGCTGCATCAGAAAGTGAGTCTTGTCGGTGACGAGGGGCAGGAGTTGAGGTTAAAGGGCTAATTTTGTGCTCTTTGCTCCCACTCATATATCCCATGGCTTTCTGGCCCAGGTTAACAGGACTGACTTTGTAGGTGGTGGCTAGCTCTTCAATTCTCTCTCTAAAATTGACTGTCATATCATCAATGACACGAGCTAACGGAACTAGCTTTTCACTTTTTGGGGTTGTCTCTATTTTGTCTGGGCAGTACTCTTCTAGCTGAATAACCTCCCACTGAGAACCACTACCATCTGGATGCTCTGCCTCTAATAGCATTGGAGTTACACACTCACTAAATTGGCATAAAATAGTACTGAACTGTACATCAATATGCTGAATCTTAACAACATGGTCTAGTAGATCGAACACTTTTTGCACCTTTTCTAAACTGACCCTTGCCATGTCACCTTTTAGTATGATGGTACGTTCTGGATCAAACTCATACTGTTCACAAAGCTCCATTTTACCAACTTCTAAAATTACTACCACTATGAAATTCAGAAAAAAAAATCAGAAACACTCCAGTCCCTGTTCGGGCGCCATTTTTTCCTCTATGTAACCAAGCGTACAATTCTTTAATCTAAATTAAAATTTAATTAAGTTCAAATGACCACAGAAACATATGACACGCTTGAATTGAAAGGAATTTATTTAGGGTCTGGTAGCAGTGTACTACCTAGGTCCAATAAGTCTAAATGTTACTGGACTGGAGCGTTTCTTTCATCTTATGAAGGATTTGCGTTGAGTTGTACTGACATATCATTTGCAATGACATTCATGAAAAGAAAATATAACATGTGCACAAATTCACATTTTTAAATGTGATCTAAACACATGTGAAATAGGTTGAAATAGGTAAGTAGTTCTGAACCTGAACACTGAACCTTGAGATTTCTCTTGCACAGTCCTTAGAAAATGGTCGCTGGGAATGTCCAAAAAAAATAATAATATGCGAACCGTCCTTGAACTCTGAACGTTGGTGTAAAAAAAAATATGTATTTGGGTACCCAATAAAAAAATTTCAGTGTGTTAAGCGGTGTACTTAAGTGCTCCGATGCAGGCTAAAGACGGTCGTGACCAACATCTCTCTCTCTCTCGATCTCTCCCTCCAACGTGCCTCTCGCGCGTTGCTGAAGCCGGTCAAAGTAACATAAGCTGAACGCCCTGCCAGCCTAGCAGGAGAATCTAGCAGGAGAATCTAGCAGGAGAATCAGTAAACAGAATAAAGGGTATGAAGGTAGCTGGGGCTGGCTGCAGTATATCAAACCTCTCCTTCCCCCTCTCCAAGCTATCTGAGCCTCGTGCTCTCCTGTCTATGCTTTTCAACATAAACTTGCCGTTTTTTTGCCATAAATCAGCTGCTATTGCGGGAAATAGCTTCGACAGATTGCCGAAAACTGCCGCGGTTTTCTTAAAGGGGCAGCACCCATTTAAGGGCTATCATTCAATTAAAAGGGCTTTATTATAGCTGGGTTACATCCTCCCCTGCTTAAAATATGACGTCCTCGTCATGTACAGGAACTACACCTTGTATCAATGCTGCTATCTGCTCCTGCAAAGAAATTAAAAAACTATAGAGCAGTGAAGGTGAGCTAACATTATGTTGTCTACAACCCACTAGAGACCCAACATGGTAATCTCTAAGATAATTCGGGGGCAGGCGTCGCCTCTGGGGCCTACTTTGTTTAAGTGTTGGACTTGCCACAATGTCAGTGTCAGACAGCTCTGGGGAATCTATTGCAAAATCTTGAGCTTCGGGATTTAAAGAGCTCTTAAATGGAGATACAGTTTGTTCAACTGGTGGAGTACCCTCCAGTTCTTGGGACCACATGCAAGGTGCATCACTGTTCTCACGTGCTTCAGAAATGGTTGAGGATTCTAGTATCCCGTCTCTACATCTTGTAAGATCTTGAACCGGTGTTTTACACCCCTGATTCTGTCCTTCAGCTTCCAATTTCACAGGTAAAAACCCACATGGCAGCAGCAAGTCTCGATGAAGGACCCGTTCTCTACCTCCTCCATCCTCTGCTCTCACCACATATACTGGAATGTTTTCATCAGGCTGTTTGACGACAATGTGAACAGCAGATTCCCACCGGTCAGAAATTTTGTGCTTCTTTCTAAGGCTCAAATTTCTCACGAGGACCCTGTCGCCCACTTCCAGTGGCATGGCAGTCACAGTGGAATCCCAGCGTCGCTTGTTTAGTGCTTGTCTTTTCTCAGCATTTCGAGATGCAAGGTTATAGGCATGTCTGAGTCTGTTCTTTAGCTCACGCACATACTGAGAATGTGTCCTGGGATTATGGCCTCTGGGGCTGATACCAAAGCAAAGATCTATTGGGAGGCGTGGCTGCCGACCAAACATAAGAAGAAAGGGTGCTTCCCCAGTCGTATCATTTCTCGTACAGTTATATGCATGTACGAGGGGTCGGACATATTTCCTCCATTCCTCCTTTTTCCTATCCTCCAGGGTTCCCAACAAATCAAGGAGAGTCCTGTTGAACCTCTCGACAGGGTTACCCCTGGGATGGTACGGGGTGGTGCGAGACTTGATCCCAGACAGCGTACACAGCTCTGTCACTACTTCCGACTCAAAACTAGCTCCTTGATCGCTATGCAATCTGCGTGGAAAGCCATAATTGCTAATGAAATTTTCCCACAACACCTTGGCTACTGTTCTTGCTGTTTGATCTTTTGTAGGATAAGCCTGTGAGTATTTTGTAAAATAATCTGTTATGACCAAAATATTACGAGTGTCTCCTGAATCAGGTTCTAAACTCAGAAAGTCCATACAAACAAGCTCGAGTGGGGCAGCAACTTTGATGTTAACAAGCTTGGCTGCCTTCTGGGCTCTGGCCTTCCTCCTTACACACCTCTCACAAGCTTTGCACTTTGCTTCAATATACTGAGCCATTTTTGGCCAGTAAAACCTTGCTCTTGCAAGTTCTACAGTTCTCTCTATACCCATGTGACCGGTTTCACTATGGACACCATGAAAAGCTCTCTCCCTGTGACTGCTTGGCAGGACCAGCTGATGAAAAGCCTCCCCACTCTGATCAAAGACTTTACGGTGCAACACTCCATCCCGTAATACTAGTTTTGACTTTTCCCTTAACAGTAGCACAGTCTCAGGCTCTCGCAGCCTCACATCCGAAGTCTCTTTGTCAATTTTGCCCTCCAAAATGTCCATGATGCAGGCTAAGCTACTGTCTTTTCTCTGCAGTTGGTGCCAGTCCTCCATAGACATTCCTGGGATGGTTTCTTGACCTGGCCACAGAGCAGGATCCTCCAGATCATCGGGTACGGCTCCCTCTCCACATAGCAGTGTTTCTACTGCAGGGACTCCACTCTTGTCAGACGCACTTGTCTCTTGGGAAACACTGTGATACATACACAGAGTACTCACTGCCTCCTCATCAAAAACATTGAAGTTGTCTGTGCATGGGCTCGCACAGTTTAACAACCGGGATACCTTTTCACTCAGCTCTTCTGACTCCTCATCCTCTTCCAGTTGTCCATAAGGCCTCCGAGAAAGCCCATCAGCATCAGCATTATGCAGACCAGATCTGTAATGTATATCAAAGTTGTAAATGGACAGTGCAGCAAGCCATCTGTGACTGGTGGCATCAAGCTTTGCGCTCGTCAGAACATAAGTCAGGGGGTTGTTGTCTGTTAGCACTTTGAACTCAGCCCCATACAAATAATCATGAAACTTCTCACTGACTGCCCACTTAAGAGCAAGAAACTCTAGTTTGTGGGCTGGATAGTTTCTCTCACTTTTGGAAAGCCCTCGACTGGCATAGGCTACTACACGGGTTTGACCATCTTGAATCTGATACAAGACTGCCCCTAGTCCTGTGGTGCTCGCGTCTGTGTGCAGCACATAAGGGAGACGCCAGTCTGCAAATCCAAGAATGGGTGCTGAAGTGAGTTTATCAACTATTGACTCAAAAGCTGCCTGACAGCTATCAGTCCATTGGTCTTTTAGTGAGGGTGACTTTGCTCGTGGCCCATAACAAGGACGCTTGTTTCTGGAGGCATATTCACCTTTCAGTAAATCATTGAGAGGTCTGACCATTCTGGCGTAATTTCGAACAAATCTGCGATAATATCCAGTAAATCCAAGGAAGGACCTAAGCTCACGAACTGTCTGCGGGCAAGGCCATGTTTTGATAGCTGCAACCTTATCAGGGTCAGGCTGAATTCCTTGTGAAGAAATCACATGTCCCAGGTACCTTACAGATGTTTGGAAAAATCTGCATTTGGAGGGAGATAGTTTGAGTCCAAAATCTGAAATGCGTTTCAGCACTTTCATCAATCTATCTTCATGCTCCTCCAATGTGCTAGAGAAAATTATAAGATCATCCAGGAAAGTGATGACTTCCTGGAGGTTCATTCCCTCCATCACTCTCTCCATTGTGCGTTGAAAGGTGGCTGGGGAGTTTGTCAGACCTTGTGGCATCCGCCGAAATTGCCATGTCCCAAACGGGGTTGTGAAGGCTGTCTTTGGCCGATCAGAGGGCTCAACCTCGAGCTGATAGTATCCACTCTTGAGGTCAAGGACACTGAACCATTTGGAACCAGACAGTAAGGTAAACGTCTCCTCTATACGAGGTAGTGGATATGCGTCTTTCTTAGTGAAAGTATTTAATTTTCTGTAATCCACGACCATCCTCAGTTCTCCATTTTTCTTTCTTACAAGCACAATTGGAGATGCATAGGGACTTGCGGATTCTTCAATGATGCCAGCTGCTAAAAGATCCTGCAAATGTTTCTTTAGGTCATTGAAGTCAGCTGGTGAGACACGCCTTGTTCTTTCTTTGAAGGGCACATGTGGCTCTAGTTCTATACGATGCCTGACACCAGAAGCTGTGCCAACATCAAGATCATTTCTAGAAAAGGCTTGCGGAACTTCTTCTAATATTCTGGCTTGTATTTGCTGTTTAAGCTGTGGACTTATGGGGCTGTTACTGAAGTCTAACTCAAGGGACTCATGGACAGGAGCCGCCCTCTCAGTTGGAGAGACTAGCAGAGAATGGATCTGAGACGTCGAGACCTTGTGGGAATTATCTAGAGCATTTGCTGCAATAGGGATAGCCCAGTCAATGGGTGATCCTGCTGCAATAACTGTTTTTGGAGATAGAGTGATGTCATGATGGGAGACATTTTTCACCAGGAGCTCAACCTTGCCATGAGATTCGGGTTGCACATCCACTATTTGCTCATAGACTATGAGGCCTCCAGGAGCGTGAATTTCCTCTGAGCTGCTGACAAGAGCTTGGAACTTTTCATGATGAGGCTTTGATGGACACGCGCCCTTCAACATACTCACCTCACCTTGTTTCAGGTGAACTGGCGCTTTACTACTAAGCATTATGCGCATGACGTGGGCGCTCTGTGTCTTAGGTTTCGACTTCTCGCGATAATCTGCATATGCCATGGCCCAACTGGTCTGAATAGGTAAAGTTTTGAGAAACTGCGTTCCACCTTCTTTTATACAGTGCCGTGTTAATTGACGCAAGACATTGGTGCCAACCAGCAGAGGAAACTTTGCATTGTATGACTGGTCTGGGCTCACTAAAACTAGTGTGTTGAAGCGCTGACCTGTGCCACATGCATTCTGAGAAAACCGAACCTCCTCCTCCACATACCCTAAATAGGGAACTTTTTGTCCAGCTGCACCTTCAATATTTAGAACACTACCTATAGAGAACAGCTCACGGTGTGCTAAATGTCGGTAATAAAAGGACTGGCATACGATTGTTACTTGTGAACCCGAGTCTATTAAACAGTGGCACTGTGCCCCATCTAGCCAAGCAACTCCATCACAGACATCCCCAATGAGACCTTCTGGGACCTGCGTGGATGCTTCTGCAGTTGGTGACAGTCCAGACATACAGTAGCTCTGGGAACTAGTTTGATTCTGAGCCCCTGCTCGTTCCTCAGCAGGAGCTCTTACATGTTTAAAGGCATATGACATTCTGCAGCTTGCTGTCGGTTTTGTCTACTTCGATGTCTCTCGCACAATTTGCTTTGCACTAGGACAGCATTAGCTGGATTGGCACACTGAGGCAGTAGATGAGAATTCTCACCACAGTTGTAACAGAACCTCCCAACGTTAGTGTCCTTTTCTGCAGGAACAACAGGAGCAGTCTTAATGCTTTTGGTATTTTGTGAAGTTCTGTAACTGGGTTTCTCATTTCTGACATGCTGAAAATTCGGTGCAGATGCCTTTCTTTTAATTTCAGCTTCCAGCTGTCTTATTCGTTCTTCTAACTGTGCTCTCGAGAAAGCATCGAGAGTGGAGGTGTCGCTGTGGGAAACCTTGAGCTCCTCATGAGTCATGTGGGTTTTAGTGTGAACTTTGGTTGATGTTACTCCCAAGTGTCTCTTTCTTCTCATCTCCTTGAGATGACTTTCTTTCTCGTAAGTTCTGATCTTGAGTACCAGCTCAGAGAACGTGGGAATGCTTTTAGCTGGATCATCCATAAGATCTTTTAAGTGAAGAGTGGATATTAAATGATCATCCCAACAGCCTCTAAGAAACTGCTTCAACAACTGAGAATCAGCATCTCTTTTTGTCACACCATTTCTCTCTATGACTTCTTGCAGCAAAGTCTGCAGAGGTACTCGCTAACTCTCTCACCGCTGTTCTGGTGCGTTTCCAAGAACTGGATGTAGAGCTCCTCGCCTCCGGTGACATTTCCATAAGCATTGTCCAGCTCCTGCAGATAGGCACTTGGGGCAGCCTGTAAACCGATACGTAATGCCACATTCAAAGCTGGGGAAACTAGACTGTTAAGTAGGGCACTACGCTTCTGGTTCTCACTCAGACTGGAATCTTTTAGCACCTGTTTGGCACGAAGCTGCCATGTGCTGAAGTCGGTCTCAGTATGGGGTTTAGGGACATTACCGGAGAAGGATGGTAGCTCTTGTGGGGTGGCAGTATAGGTCTGAGAATCGTGCTTGACTATATGTTCCACTAGGACGCGATGAGGTTCAGCTGGCATAGGAATTACAAATGAGGAGTCCGCATTAGGCACTTGTGTGACTGAGGGACATTTTACTTCACTGGGGACGCCACCAGCTGCATCAGAAAGTGAGTCTTGTCGGTGACGAGGGGCAGGAGTTGAGGTTAAAGGGCTAATTTTGTGCTCTTTGCTCCCACTCATATATCCCATGGCTTTCTGGCCCAGGTTAACAGGACTGACTTTGTAGGTGGTGGCTAGCTCTTCAATTCTCTCTCTAAAATTGACTGTCATATCATCAATGACACGAGCTAACGGAACTAGCTTTTCACTTTTTGGGGTTGTCTCTATTTTGTCTGGGCAGTACTCTTCTAGCTGAATAACCTCCCACTGAGAACCACTACCATCTGGATGCTCTGCCTCTAATAGCATTGGAGTTACACACTCACTAAATTGGCATAAAATAGTACTGAACTGTACATCAATATGCTGAATCTTAACAACATGGTCTAGTAGATCGAACACTTTTTGCACCTTTTCTAAACTGACCCTTGCCATGTCACCTTTTAGTATGATGGTACGTTCTGGATCAAACTCATACTGTTCACAAAGCTCCATTTTACCAACTTCTAAAATTACTACCACTATGAAATTCAGAAAAAAAAATCAGAAACACTCCAGTCCCTGTTCGGGCGCCATTTTTTCCTCTATGTAACCAAGCGTACAATTCTTTAATCTAAATTAAAATTTAATTAAGTTCAAATGACCACAGAAACATATGACACGCTTGAATTGAAAGGAATTTATTTAGGGTCTGGTAGCAGTGTACTACCTAGGTCCAATAAGTCTAAATGTTACTGGACTGGAGCGTTTCTTTCATCTTATGAAGGATTTGCGTTGAGTTGTACTGACATATCATTTGCAATGACATTCATGAAAAGAAAATATAACATGTGCACAAATTCACATTTTTAAATGTGATCTAAACACATGTGAAATAGGTTGAAATAGGTAAGTAGTTCTGAACCTGAACACTGAACCTTGAGATTTCTCTTGCACAGTCCTTAGAAAATGGTCGCTGGGAATGTCCAAAAAAAATAATAATATGCGAACCGTCCTTGAACTCTGAACGTTGGTGTAAAAAAAAATATGTATTTGGGTACCCAATAAAAAAATTTCAGTGTGTTAAGCGGTGTACTTAAGTGCTCCGATGCAGGCTAAAGACGGTCGTGACCAACATCTCTCTCTCTCTCGATCTCTCCCTCCAACGTGCCTCTCGCGCGTTGCTGAAGCCGGTCAAAGTAACATAAGCTGAACGCCCTGCCAGCCTAGCAGGAGAATCTAGCAGGAGAATCTAGCAGGAGAATCAGTAAACAGAATAAAGGGTATGAAGGTAGCTGGGGCTGGCTGCAGTATATCAAACCTCTCCTTCCCCCTCTCCAAGCTATCTGAGCCTCGTGCTCTCCTGTCTATGCTTTTCAACATAAACTTGCCGTTTTTTTGCCATAAATCAGCTGCTATTGCGGGAAATAGCTTCGACAGATTGCCGAAAACTGCCGCGGTTTTCTTAAAGGGGCAGCACCCATTTAAGGGCTACCATTCAATTAAAAGGGCTTTATTATAGCTGGGTTACATCCTCCCCTGCTTAAAATATGACGTCCTCGTCATGTACAGGAACTACACCTTGTATCAATGCTGCTATCTGCTCCTGCAAAGAAATTAAAAAACTATAGAGCAGTGAAGGTGAGCTAACATTATGTTGTCTACAACCCACTAGAGACCCAACATGGTAATCTCTAAGATAATTCGGGGGCAGGCGTCGCCTCTGGGGCCTACTTTGTTTAAGTGTTGGACTTGCCACAATGTCAGTGTCAGACAGCTCTGGGGAATCTATTGCAAAATCTTGAGCTTCGGGATTTAAAGAGCTCTTAAATGGAGATACAGTTTGTTCAACTGGTGGAGTACCCTCCAGTTCTTGGGACCACATGCAAGGTGCATCACTGTTCTCACGTGCTTCAGAAATGGTTGAGGATTCTAGTATCCCGTCTCTACATCTTGTAAGATCTTGAACCGGTGTTTTACACCCCTGATTCTGTCCTTCAGCTTCCAATTTCACAGGTAAAAACCCACATGGCAGCAGCAAGTCTCGATGAAGGACCCGTTCTCTACCTCCTCCATCCTCTGCTCTCACCACATATACTGGAATGTTTTCATCAGGCTGTTTGACGACAATGTGAACAGCAGATTCCCACCGGTCAGAAATTTTGTGCTTCTTTCTAAGGCTCAAATTTCTCACGAGGACCCTGTCGCCCACTTCCAGTGGCATGGCAGTCACAGTGGAATCCCAGCGTCGCTTGTTTAGTGCTTGTCTTTTCTCAGCATTTCGAGATGCAAGGTTATAGGCATGTCTGAGTCTGTTCTTTAGCTCACGCACATACTGAGAATGTGTCCTGGGATTATGGCCTCTGGGGCTGATACCAAAGCAAAGATCTATTGGGAGGCGTGGCTGCCGACCAAACATAAGAAGAAAGGGTGCTTCCCCAGTCGTATCATTTCTCGTACAGTTATATGCATGTACGAGGGGTCGGACATATTTCCTCCATTCCTCCTTTTTCCTATCCTCCAGGGTTCCCAACAAATCAAGGAGAGTCCTGTTGAACCTCTCGACAGGGTTACCCCTGGGATGGTACGGGGTGGTGCGAGACTTGATCCCAGACAGCGTACACAGCTCTGTCACTACTTCCGACTCAAAACTAGCTCCTTGATCGCTATGCAATCTGCGTGGAAAGCCATAATTGCTAATGAAATTTTCCCACAACACCTTGGCTACTGTTCTTGCTGTTTGATCTTTTGTAGGATAAGCCTGTGAGTATTTTGTAAAATAATCTGTTATGACCAAAATATTACGAGTGTCTCCTGAATCAGGTTCTAAACTCAGAAAGTCCATACAAACAAGCTCGAGTGGGGCAGCAACTTTGATGTTAACAAGCTTGGCTGCCTTCTGGGCTCTGGCCTTCCTCCTTACACACCTCTCACAAGCTTTGCACTTTGCTTCAATATACTGAGCCATTTTTGGCCAGTAAAACCTTGCTCTTGCAAGTTCTACAGTTCTCTCTATACCCATGTGACCGGTTTCACTATGGACACCATGAAAAGCTCTCTCCCTGTGACTGCTTGGCAGGACCAGCTGATGAAAAGCCTCCCCACTCTGATCAAAGACTTTACGGTGCAACACTCCATCCCGTAATACTAGTTTTGACTTTTCCCTTAACAGTAGCACAGTCTCAGGCTCTCGCAGCCTCACATCCGAAGTCTCTTTGTCAATTTTGCCCTCCAAAATGTCCATGATGCAGGCTAAGCTACTGTCTTTTCTCTGCAGTTGGTGCCAGTCCTCCATAGACATTCCTGGGATGGTTTCTTGACCTGGCCACAGAGCAGGATCCTCCAGATCATCGGGTACGGCTCCCTCTCCACATAGCAGTGTTTCTACTGCAGGGACTCCACTCTTGTCAGACGCACTTGTCTCTTGGGAAACACTGTGATACATACACAGAGTACTCACTGCCTCCTCATCAAAAACATTGAAGTTGTCTGTGCATGGGCTCGCACAGTTTAACAACCGGGATACCTTTTCACTCATCCAACAAAAGAGTACAGACTCTGATGTAGAAATATTGAAATGCTCCTCTGCAGTCATATCTAGCATGATTTAAGCCACTGCAATGGCTGGCTGTGCTACAAAAAAAGAGAATGAAACAAGAATTGCATGCTCGGCTCCTGAGTGCCAAGGTAGAAGATTTTGTTTAGTTGGCAGTCGAAACTTTCTTCAGTCCTGGCATTCTAGTGAAGGAAATGAGTTTCACAGTTTGACCTACATTTAGCCAAAATCATAGGTTAATATATGCTCTAAATTCAATTCAAGAGAAGATTATAGAAAAAAAATAAACAAATACATAAGGGGTAAAGATAGATTTACCATAAAAGCGTATGTAAATTTGTGTTCAGTGAATGAATGTAGTATTCACTTCTTAGTAAATTAATTAATATAAAGTCATTCGTAACTGTTATGCAACCAGTTGTCAATTACCATACTGTGACATGCTCTGGCCTGTTGTGAAAATCCTGTCAGAAACCTCTGTCAGCATTAGTGACCAGTTCAGGTTTAATATTTTTATGGCTATAAATGACCTGGCATACTACAAAGAGACAAACTCCAACCACTAGAACACAACAACAGCAAATGTTAAACATATATAAGTAGATAATAAGGGATTAAAGACTTCCTACATTGCTTCAGAATATAGAAGAGTATTTATGAAATCCAAGCCTAAACAGCCCTAGCTTCTCTTAAGTAGTTTTAGCATGAAACATTTTAGCCAGGAAGCGGAATACACTACATATTTCCCCCTTTGAGATGAGACAGAGTCTCAAACAAATAAAGAAAGCAACACATGTTTACAGTTGTGGCAAATTGCAGCTCCTCCTGCACATGCTTCCTTTAACAGAACCTGAACAATACAGCTACTTTAAGGAGTGTAAGAGTGAAAACCTGTCAGGCAGTTATCTTTCCTTAATGTCCATCAAACAATCTAGACAGAAAATTCTCTCACAGCCCCTCTGCCTAGGCGACCACCTACAGCACTCCAGATCAAATTATAATAGAGGATCTTTGACAATGTGTATAGGGATATGACTTAAGCAAATACATCTGAAACCTCATAAATAAAATTAAAAAATGTCCAAATTCCTGCTGGTCGATCCATTGGACCTTCCAATGGACCTTCCCCTACCTAACACCAATTTCCTCTAAACATCAAGCAAAAACAAAACCAAACATCTGCAGTCCCAGTGTGTTTACCCCATAACAGAGTTTCCAACCAATGAAAACAAAAAGTGTCTGAGTTTAAAGAGTTTAAATGTTACTCATACAGTAAAGAAGCAAAAAACTCAAACTAGTGTCTTACTAAGATTACCACCACCCCACAAACATTCTCTATCAATGACAAGAAGGGAACTCGATGGCCTATGTGTCCAGAGCACAGCAAGTGTGGAGAAATGTCACAGGAAATGACCCGGACTTAAATCAGATGGAACAGTCCATTTTACAAGCTAAAATACAGAGGGGGCTGCCCCAACCACTGAGAAGTAAACTAGAAGTCGTAAGTCTTTGATGTTTGGCAAAGGATGTTTATATGGTAGAATGCTCAGTCTATTGCCAAGTGTTTGTGTAGAGAAGTCATGAGCAGGTGAGGACTTCTAGATTGGATATCCTCAGGTAAAAATGAGAAATTAAACAGCGTCTTGGTGTTAATGGTGAGTCAGATCAAGTGAGCTGTGTGAAATACATATGACACCTTATGAGTGGGTTTGTTGCATATAAGTAGAAATGGTCCAATTTCTGCATTTTTGGACTGGACTCAGGACTGACATTGACGATGATGAGGAAGTAGTGATAGGAGATGAACTGGTGAAGAAGGAACCATTTAGAATATCTATTCTTATTCTTATTTATTCTTATTATAGTTTTAACATTTATTTCTCTTATCATTTTGTTATTTAGTCGGGTCTTACTACAGAGTGGAATGATAAAAGAGGGCAAATGGAAAAGATTATACATAACTTATATTTCTTTTTTCCTTTTTTTGTCATTATTCTTTTTCTTTCTTCTTTTTTCCCTTTCTTTGTCTTCTTTGTCTTATTTGTCTTTTTCTGTCTTCTTTGTCTTTTCTTTTTTATTTTTCATCTTGGTATTTTATCTTTGCCTTGTTTTTATTTGTCTTCTTTTATCTTTGTCTTCTTTGTATTTTCTTCTTTATCTGTTTCTTCTTTATCTTTTTTCTTTGTCTTTCTTTTCTTGGAATTTGTCTTCTTTGTCTTCTTTTTCTTAGTTTTTTTCTTTTTTTGGTCTTCTTTATCTTTTTGTATTATATCTTTCTATTGTTTTTTATTTGTATATTATATATCTTTGTCTGATTCTTCTTTATCTTTTCTTTCCGTCTTTTTTTCTTTGTCTTCTTGGTCTTTGGCTTTTCTTTTTGTTTTCTTTGTCTTTTTTGTTTTTTATCTTTGTCTTTTTTTCTTTGTGTTTTCTTAGAATTCATATTTTCTTTTGTTTTCTTTTTATTCTTTTCTTGGTATTTGTCTTTTTTGTCTTCTTTATCTTTTTCTTCTATGTATTTTTAAATTTGTTTTTATTTGTCTTCTGTTATCTTTGTTTTCTTTATCTTTTTCATCCTTGGTTTCTGTGTTTCTTTTTTGTCTTTGTCTCCTTTGTCTGTCTTCTTTTTGATCTTTCTTTGTCTTTTTTTTTCCTTTTTAAATTTGATTTTCTTGGTCTTCATCCTCTTTGTCTTTTTGTTGTCTTCTTTTTGTTTTTTCTTTGTTTTCTTTATCTTTTTCTTCTGTTTTTTGTGTTTCTTTTTTGTTTTTGTGTTCTTTGTCTTTTCTTTTTTCCCTTTTGTCTTCTATTTATTTCCTCTGTGTTCTTTGTCTTTGTCTTGGTCTTGTTTGTCTTTTCTTTGTCTTCTTTGTCTTCATTTTCTTTGCATTTCTCTTCATCTTCTTTGTCTTTGTGTTTTCTTTGTCTTTTTTGTCTTTGTCTTCTTTTTTGTTATCTTTATCTTTTTCTTCTTTATCTTTTTCTTTTTTGTATTTTATCTTTGTCTTGTTTTATTTGTCTTTTTTATCTTTGTCTTCTTTGTTCTCTTCTTTTTGTTCTGTCTTTCTTTTTTCTTCTTTGTTTTTATCTTTGTCTTTTTTTTTCTTTGTGTTTTCTTAGTCTTCATTTTTTTTTTTTGTCTTCCTTTTATTCTTTTCTTGGTATTTGTCTTTTTTGTCTTCTCTTATCTTTGTCGTCTTGGTCTTTTTTGTCTTTGTCTTTGTCGTTCTTCTTTCTTTCTTTCTTTCTTTTTCTCTTTTGTTTTCATTTCCTTTGATTTTTTGTCATCTTCTTTGTCTTTTTTTGTCTTCTTTCATATTTTTCTTCTTTTTCTTCTTTGTCTTTTTGTCTTCTTTATCCTTTTCTTCTTTGTATTTTCTATTTGTCATTTTATTTGTCTTCTTTTATCTTTTATTTTTATGTTTTTCTTTGATCTTCCTCTTTTTCTTCTTTTTCTTTGTATTTCATGTGTTTGTCTTTTTTGTCTTTTTCTTCTTTGTATTTTTGTTGTCTTCTTTTGTTTTTTGTTTTTTTCTTTTTTGAGGTTTTGACTTTCTCTTTTCTTTTCTTTATTTTTGTATTTGATTTCTTTGTCTTTTTCTTCTTGCTTTTTTCTTTGTCTTCTTGTTTGTCTTCATCTTTTTCTTGTCTTCTTTGTGTTTTTCTTTTTTATCTTTGTCTTTATTTTTTTCTCCTTTGTCTTTTTCTTCTTTTTTTCTTTGTCTTTTTCTTCTCTTTTCTTTTGTGGTCTTCATCTTTGTCTTTTCTTTGTTTTTTGTGTTCTTTATCTTTTTCTTCTTTGTATTTTGTATTTTTCATTTTATTTGTCTTTTTTATCTTTTGTCTTTTTCTTTGTCTTTTTTTTCTTTGTCTTTCTTCTTTGTCTTGATTTTCTTTGTATTTCTCTTCTTTGTCTTTGTCTTGTTCGTCTTTTTCTTCTTTGTATTTTCTTTGCCTTCTTCTTTTCCTTTGTTTTTGTTCCTTTTCTTTTCTTGGTCTTTGTCTTCTTATTCTTTGTCCTCATTGTCTTTTTGTTGTTTTTTCCTCTTTTCTTTGTCTTCTTTTTTGTGTTTGTCTTTTCTTTCTATTTGTTTCTTTGTTTTTTTTTCCTTTTCTTGGTGTTCTTTGTCTACCAATTTTTTTTTCTTCTTTGTCTGTAGTACTTGTCTTCTTTGTCCTCTTCTTTTTGTTCTGTCTTTCCTTTTTCTTCTTTGTTTTTTATCTTTGTCTTTTTCTTCTTAGTGTTTTCTTAGTCTTCATATTTTCTTTGGTTTTTCTTTTTTTTCTGTTCTTTGTATTTGTCTTTTTTGTCTTCTTTATTCTCTTTGTTTTTATAGTTGTCTTCTTTTATCTTTGTCTTTCTTCTTTCTTTTTTTCTTTTTCTATTTTGTTTTCATTTCCTTTGATCCACCTTCTTTGTCTTTTCTTTGTCTTCTTTAATATTTTTCTTCTTTGTCTTTTTGTCTTCTTTATCCCTTTCTTCTTTGTATTTTCTGTCATTTTATTTGTCTTCTTTTATCTTTTGTCTTTATCTTTTTTATTTGATCTTCCTCTTTTTCTTCTTTTTCTTAGTATTTGACGTCTTTGTCTTGTTTGTCTTTTTCTTCTTTGTATTTTCATTCTTTGTCTTTTTTGAGGTTTTGACTTTTGTCTCTATTGTCTTTCCTTTTTTCCTCTTTTCTTTTTTCTTCTTCCTTTCCTTTGTTTTTCTTTTTTCTTTTCTTTGTCTTTTTATTCTTGCTTTTTTTCTTTGTCTTCTTATTTGTCTTCATCTTTTTCTTGTCTTCTTTGTCTTTTTCTTTTTTTATCTTTGTCTTTATCTTTTTCTCCTTTGTCTTTTTCTTCTTTGTCTTTTTTTGTCTTCTTTTTCTTGTTTTTTCTTTTCGTGGTCTTTGTCTTTTTGTTGTCTTCTTCGTTTCCTTTTATTCTTCTCTTTTCTTTTGTGGTCTTCATCTTTGTCTTTTCTTTGGCTTTTTGTCTTCTTAATCTTTTTCTTCTTTGTATTTTGTATGTTTCATTTTATTTGTCTTTTTTATCTTTTGTCTTTATCTTTTTCTTTGTCTTTTTCTTCTTCATGTTTGTTTTGTTTGTCTTTTTCTTCTTTGTATTTTCTTTGCCTTCTTCTTTTCCTTTGTTTTTGTTCCTTTTCTTGTCTTGGTCTTTGTCTTCTTATTCTTTGTCCTCATTGTCTTTTCATTGTTTTTCCTCTTTTCTTTGTCTTCTTTTTTGTTTGTCTTTTCTTTCCATTCTCGTCTTTATTTTTTTTCTTTTCTTTGTGTTCTTTGTGTTCTTTATTTTTTCTTCTTTGTCTGTCATCTTTGTCTTCTTTGTCATCTTCTTTTTGTTCTGTCTTTCTTTTTTTATCTTTGTCTTTTTTTTCTTTGTGTTTTCTTAGTCTTCATGTTTTCTTTTGTTTTTCTTTTTTTCTTTTCTTGGTATTTGTTTTTTTTTGTCTTCTTTTTCGTCTTTGTCTTTCTTCTTTTTTTTCTTTTTCTCTTTTGTTTTCACTTCCTTTGATTTTGTCATCTTCCTTCTCTTTTCTTTGTCTTCTTTAATATTTTTCTTCTTTTTCGTCTTTGTCTTCTTTATCCTTTTCTTCTTTGTATTTTCACTTTGTCTTCTTTTGTCTTTATCTTTATCTTTATCGTTGTCCTTCTTTGTCTTTTTCTTCTTTTTCTATGTTTTCTTAGTATTTCACTTCTTTGTCTTTTTCTTCTTTGTATTTTCATTGTCTTCATTTTTTTTGGGGGGGGGTTGACTTTGTCTCTGTTGTTTTTCCTTTTTTGCTCTTTTCTTTGTCGTCTTCTGTTCCTTTTTAATTTTTTTTTCTATTATTTGTCTTTGTATTTGATTTCTTTGTCTTTTTATTCTTGCTTTTTTTTCTTTGTCTTCTTATTTGTCTTCTTCATCTTTTTCTTGTCTTCTTTGTCTTTTTCTTTGTTATCTTTGTAATTATCTTATTTTTCTTTTTTTCTTTTCATAGTCTTTGTCTTTTGTCTTTTATTTGGCTTTTTTTGTCTTCTTTATCTTTTTCTTCTTTGTATTTTGTATTTTTATTTGTCTGATTTATCTTTGTTTTTATCTCCTTTTCTTTGTCTTTTTCTTCTTTGTCTTCATTTTCTTTGTATTTCTCTTCTTCGTCTTTGTCTTGTTTGTCTTTTTCTTCTTTGTATTTTCTTTGTCTTCTTCTTTTCCTTTGTTTTTGTTCCTTTTCTTTTCTTTTTTTTTTGTCCTCGTTGTCTTTTCGTTGTTTTTTCCTCTTTTCTTTGTCTTCTTTGTTGTGTTTGTCTTTGCTGTGTCTTCTTTTCTTTTGTTTTTTTCTTTTCTTTGTGTTCTGTGTCTGTCGTCTTTGTCTTTCTAGTTTGTTTTTGTTTTCTTTGTATTTCTCTTCTTTGTGTTTGTCATGTTTGCCTTTTTCTTATTTGTATTTTCTTTGTGTTTTTTGTCTTTTCCTTTGTTTCCTTTTTCTTCTTTGTCTTTGTCTTTTTTATCTTTGTCCTTTTCTTCTTTTTCTTCTGTCTTTTCTTTGTCTTTTTCTTTTTGTTGTCTTCTTCGTTTCCTTTTGTTCTTCTTTTTCTTGGTCTTCATCTTCATCTTTTTCTTCTTTGTATTTTCTGTTTGTCTTTTTTATCTTTTGTCTTTATCGTTTTCATCTTTGTGTTAGTTTTCTTTGTATTTCTCTTCTTTGTCATCGTCTTTGTATTTTTATTCTTACTGTTCTTGTTCATCTTCTTTGTTTTCGTCCTCTATTTCTTCTCATCTTATTTGTCTTTTTCTTCTTTGTCACTTATATTTGTCTTCTTTCTTTGCCATTGCCTGACTTGTGGAGGTCAACACACATCTGCCTTTCTTGAATGGTATGTTCCTTTGTCTTTCCCATGTTGAAGAGAAATGGCCTCTGTGTCACGTCATATTTATACCCCAGGGAAACAGGAAGTTGTGAATTACTAATGAAATGTTCCTACATACTCTGATCAACTTCGTAAACTATTGTAGAATTGACAGAAATACTTTAATTACATTTATTTCCAAAGAAATGTTAGGGGTGCCAATAATTATGGAACAGGTGATTTTATGAAGAATAATTATTTCTTAGTCAGGGATTTTTTTTCCCCCTTAAAATTCACTTGAGTTAAAGGTTGGATTTTGCTCTTTTTTCCATCGAGGTCCTAGATTATTTAGAAAAAAAACTCAATTTATTAGAAGCTAAAGAACACATCTTAACCAGGGGTGCCAATAATTATGGAGGGCACTGTATATGCCCCTCCGGGAAGTGAACTGAATTTCTATAAAAGATGGTTTGGTATGATGACTAGCTCACAGGGTACACTGATTTGTGGTGGGGGCTGGAATGTTTGTTTAAACCAAAGTTGATTCTTCTAGAGTGACTGCACAACAAAGTCCAGTAAATAAATAAATAAATAAATAGGATGATGAAAGAATTGGAATCAACAGATATCTGGAGGGAAATGTACCCGTCCGGTAAGGACTATACACATGACTCTTCTCCACATTCAACCTGCTCAACAATAGACTTTTCTTATTTTTAGCAGAGCTCGAGATAAGGTGGGGGCAGTGATAATGGTAGAATAGATCTTTCCGATCATGCCCCAATCTTGAATCATGAAATGAATTGAGATATATAGTTTAAAAACACAGGAGGCAGTTTTATACCTTAAACAAAGACATTACAAGGTAGGAGGAAGATAGCTAAACTCACAAGAAACAGGGAAACATCAAGCGGATAATATTATTGATAAAAGTAGGAATCCAAAAGACTAGAAGAGCTAGAATCTAAAACGCAGAAAATTCAAGAAAGTTTTGAAATATTTTATAAGAATAATGAGGAGTTGTACGTAGCCATTTTTAGATCAAAACCAGAAAAATCTCCAGGACTGGACGGATATACCTCTCTAAGTATTTGATCCCCTAAAAACCATGACTAATGTTGGCTCCCACAGACCACTGACACATCCTAATCTCAGTGAAGTCGTTACCTGCATAAGAGACACCTGTCCCAAATTGTCACCTGTGTAAAAGGCCAACTGCCAAAAGACTCAATGACACTCTAACATCTCCATCATGGGCAAGACTAAAGAGCTGTCTAAAGATGTCAGGGACAAAATTGTTGACCTACACAAGGCTGGAATGGGCTACAAAGCCATAAGTAAGAAGCTGGATGAGAAGGTGACAACTGTTTGTGCAATTATTTGGAAGTGGAAGAAGTACAACATTACGGTCAATCGACCTAGACCTGGAGCTCCATGCAAGATATCACCTCGTGGCGTCTCACTGATCATGAGAAAGATTAAAAATCACCAAGAACTACACAGGAGGAGCTGGCTAATGATCTCAAGGCAGCTGGGACCACAGTCTCCAAAAAAAACATTGGTAATACACTGAGACGTAATGGTTTAAAATCCTGCAGTGCACGCAAGGTTCCTCTGCTCAAGAAGGCTCATGTCCAGGCCCGCCTAAAGTTCGCCAATGAACATATTAATGACTCCGAGAGAGACTGGGAGAAGGTGCTGTGGTCAGATGAGACCAAAATTTAGCTATTTGGCCTCAACTCAACGTGTTTGGAGGAAGAAAAATATAGAACATGACCCTAAGAACACCATCCCCACCGTCAAGCATGGTAGTAGAAGTATTATGTTTTGGGGGTGTTTTTCTTTTAAAGGCACAGGCCAACTTCACCGCATTGAAGATGAACGGGGCCATGTATCGTAAAATCCTGGGTAACAACCTCCTTGCCTCTGCCAGGGCACTGAAAATGGGTCGTGGATGGGTCTTCCAGCACGACAACGACCCGAAGCATACAGCCAAGGAAACAAAGGAGTGGCTCCATAAGAAGCATATAAAGGTCATGAAATGGCCTAGCCAGTCTCTTGACTTCAATCCCATAGAAAATCTATGGAGAGAGCTGAAGATTCATGTTTCCAAATGCACGCCTAAAAACCTTAAGGATTTGGAGATGATCTGCAGAGAGGAGTGGGCCAAAATTACTCCTGAAGTGTGTGCAAACTGCTGTGCTTGCCAACAAGGGTTTTTGCCCCCAAGTACTAAATTATGTTTTACCAGGGGGTCAAATACTTATTTCCTTCAATGAAAATCAAGTTAATTTTTATTTCTCATTTCATGTAATTTTCTCAGTTCTTTTGATATTCTATGTGTCACTGTTAAAATAAAGCTGGCATAAAATTGAGACATTTCATTTTTTTTTTTTTATTAAAACTTTTAAAGTCAGTGAGGGGGGGTCAAATACTTATTTCCTCCACTGTATATGTTGTCAATAAATGTCAGCATTTGCATCCAACAAAAGAGTACAGACTCTGATGTAGAAATATTGAAATGCTCCTCTGCAGTCATATCTAGCATGATTTAAGCCACTGCAATGGCTGGCTGTGCTACAAAAAAAGAGAATGAAACAAGAATTGCATGCTCGGCTCCTGAGTGCCAAGGTAGAAGATTTTGTTTAGTTGGCAGTCGAAACTTTCTTCAGTCCTGGCATTCTAGTGAAGGAAATGAGTTTCACAGTTTGACCTACATTTAGCCAAAATCATAGGTTAATATATGCTCTAAATTCAATTCAAGAGAAGATTATAGAAAAAAAATAAACAAATACATAAGGGGTAAAGATAGATTTACCATAAAAGCGTATGTAAATTTGTGTTCAGTGAATGAATGTAGTATTCACTTCTTAGTAAATTAATTAATATAAAGTCATTCGTAACTGTTATGCAACCAGTTGTCAATTACCATACTGTGACATGCTCTGGCCTGTTGTGAAAATCCTGTCAGAAACCTCTGTCAGCATTAGTGACCAGTTCAGGTTTAATATTTTTATGGCTATAAATGACCTGGCATACTACAAAGAGACAAACTCCAACCACTAGAACACAACAACAGCAAATGTTAAACATATATAAGTAGATAATAAGGGATTAAAGACTTCCTACATTGCTTCAGAATATAGAAGAGTATTTATGAAATCCAAGCCTAAACAGCCCTAGCTTCTCTTAAGTAGTTTTAGCATGAAACATTTTAGCCAGGAAGCGGAATACACTACATATTTCCCCCTTTGAGATGAGACAGAGTCTCAAACAAATAAAGAAAGCAACACATGTTTACAGTTGTGGCAAATTGCAGCTCCTCCTGCACATGCTTCCTTTAACAGAACCTGAACAATACAGCTACTTTAAGGAGTGTAAGAGTGAAAACCTGTCAGGCAGTTATCTTTCCTTAATGTCCATCAAACAATCTAGACAGAAAATTCTCTCACAGCCCCTCTGCCTAGGCGACCACCTACAGCACTCCAGATCAAATTATAATAGAGGATCTTTGACAATGTGTAAAGGGATATGACTTAAGCAAATACATCTGAAACCTCATAAATAAAATTAAAAAATGTCCAAATTCCTGCTGGTCGATTCCAATGGACCTTCCCCTACCTAACACCAATTTCCTCTAAACATCAAGCAAAAACAAAACCAAACATCTGCAGTCCCAGTGTGTTTACCCCATAACAGAGTTTCCAACCAATGAAAACAAAAAGTGTCGTGAGTTTAAAGAGTTTAAATGTTACTCATACAGTAAAGAAGCAAAAAACTCAAACTAGTGTCTTACTAAGATTACCACCACCCCACAAACATTCTCTATCAATGACAAGAAGGGAACTCGATGGCCTATGTGTCCAGAGCACAGCAAGTGTGGAGAAATGTCACAGGAAATGACCCGGACTTAAATCAGATGGAACAGTCCATTTTACAAGCTAAAATACAGAGGGGGCTGCCCCAACCACTGAGAAGTAAACTAGAAGTCGTAAGTCTGATGTTTGGCAAAGGATGTTTATATGGTAGAATGCTCAGTCTATTGCCAAGTGTTTGTGTAGAGAAGTCATGAGCAGGTGAGGACTTCTAGATTGGATATCCTCAGGTAAAAATGAGAAATTAAACAGCGTCTTGGTGTTAATGGTGAGTCAGATCAAGTGAGCTGTGTGAAATACATATGACACCTTATGAGTGGGTTTGTTGCGTATAAGTAGAAATGGTCCAATTTCTGCCTTTTTGGACTGGACTCAGGACTGACATTGACGATGATGAGGAAGTAGTGATAGGAGATGAACTGGTGAAGAAGGAACCATTTAGAATATCTATTCTTATTCTTATTTATTCTTATTATAGTTTTAACATTTATTTCTCTTATCATTTTGTTATTTAGTCGGGTCTTACTACAGAGTGGAATGATAAAAGAGGGCAAATGGAAAAGATTATACATAACTTATATTTCTTTTTTCCTTTTTTTGTCATTATTCTTTTTCTTTCTTCTTTTTTCCCTTTCTTTGTCTTCTTTGTCTTCTTTGTCTTTTTCTGTCTTCTTTGTCTTTTCTTTTTTATTTTTCATCTTGGTATTTTATCTTTGCCTTGTTTTTATTTGTCTTCTTTTATCTTTGTCTTCTTTGTATTTTCTTCTTTATCTGTTTCTTCTTTATCTTTTTTCTTTGTCTTTCTTTTCTTGGAATTTGTCTTCTTTGTCTTCTTTTTCTTAGTTTTTTTCTTTTTTTGGTCTTTATCTTTTTGTATTATATCTTTCTATTGTTTTTTATTTGTATATTATATATCTTTGTCTGATTCTTCTTTATCTTTTCTTTCCGTCTTTTTTTCTTTGTCTTCTTGGTCTTTGGCTTTTCTTTTTGTTTCCTTTGTCTTTTTTGTTTTTTAATTTTGTCTTTTTTTCTTTGTGTTTTCTTAGAATTCATATTTTCTTTTGTTTTCTTTTTATTCTTTTCTTGGTATTTGTCTTTTTTGTCTTCTTTATCTTTTTCTTCTATGTATTTTTAAATTTGTTTTTATTTGTCTTCTGTTATCTTTGTTTTCTTTATCTTTTTCATCCTTGGTTTCTGTGTTTCTTTTTTGTCTTTGTCTCCTTTGTCTGTCTTCTTTTTGATCTTTCTTTGTCTTTTTTTTTCCTTTTTAAATTTGATTTTCTTGGTCTTCATCCTCTTTGTCTTTTTGTTGTCTTCTTTTTGTTTTTTCTTTGTTTTCTTTATCTTTTTCTTCTGTTTTTTGTGTTTCTTTTTTGTTTTTGTGTTCTTTGTCTTTTCTTTTTTCCCTTTTGTCTTCTATTTATTTCCTCTGTGTTCTTTGTCTTTGTCTTGGTGTTGTTTGTCTTTTCTTTGTCTTCTTTGTCTTCATTTTCTTTGCATTTCTCTTCATCTTCTTTGTCTTTGTGTTTTCTTTGTCTTTTTTGTCTTTGTCTTCTTTTTTGTTATCTTTATCTTTTTCTTCTTTATCTTTTTCTTTTTTGTATTTTATCTTTGTCTTGTTTTATTTGTCTTTTTTATCTTTGTCTTCTTTGTTCTCTTCTTTTTGTTCTGTCTTTCTTTTTTCTTCTTTGTTTTTATCTTTGTCTTTTTTTTTCTTTGTGTTTTCTTAGTCTTCATTTTTTTTTTTTGTCTTCCTTTTATTCTTTTCTTGGTATTTGTCTTTTTTGTCTTCTCTTATCTTTGTCGTCTTGGTCTTTTTTGTCTTTGTCGTTCTTCTTTCTTTCTTTCTTTCTTTCTTTTTCTCTTTTGTTTTCATTTCCTTTGATTTTTTGTCATCTTCTTTGTCTTTTTTTGTCTTCTTTCATATTTTTCTTCTTTTTCTTCTTTGTCTTTTTGTCTTCTTTATCCTTTTCTTCTTTGTATTTTCTATTTGTCATTTTATTTGTCTTCTTTTATCTTTTATTTTTATGTTTTTCTTTGATCTTCCTCTTTTTCTTCTTTTTCTTTGTATTTCATGTGTTTGTCTTTTTTGTCTTTTTCTTCTTTGTATTTTTGTTGTCTTCTTTTGTTTTTTGTTTTTTTCTTTTTTGAGGTTTTGACTTTCTCTTTTCTTTTCTTTATTTTTGTATTTGATTTCTTTGTCTTTTTCTTCTTGCTTTTTTCTTTGTCTTCTTGTTTGTCTTCATCTTTTTCTTGTCTTCTTTGTGTTTTTCTTTTTTATCTTTGTCTTTATTTTTTTCTCCTTTGTCTTTTTCTTCTTTTTTTCTTTGTCTTTTTCTTCTCTTTTCTTTTGTGGTCTTCATCTTTGTCTTTTCTTTGTTTTTTGTGTTCTTTATCTTTTTCTTCTTTGTATTTTGTATTTTTCATTTTATTTGTCTTTTTTATCTTTTGTCTTTTTCTTTGTCTTTTTTTTCTTTGTCTTTCTTCTTTGTCTTGATTTTCTTTGTATTTCTCTTCTTTGTCTTTGTCTTGTTCGTCTTTTTCTTCTTTGTATTTTCTTTGCCTTCTTCTTTTCCTTTGTTTTTGTTCCTTTTCTTTTCTTGGTCTTTGTCTTCTTATTCTTTGTCCTCATTGTCTTTTTGTTGTTTTTTCCTCTTTTCTTTGTCTTCTTTTTTGTGTTTGTCTTTTCTTTCTATTTGTTTCTTTGTTTTTTTTTCCTTTTCTTGGTGTTCTTTGTCTACCAATTTTTTTTTCTTCTTTGTCTGTAGTACTTGTCTTCTTTGTCCTCTTCTTTTTGTTCTGTCTTTCCTTTTTCTTCTTTGTTTTTTATCTTTGTCTTTTTCTTCTTAGTGTTTTCTTAGTCTTCATATTTTCTTTGGTTTTTCTTTTTTTTCTGTTCTTTGTATTTGTCTTTTTTGTCTTCTTTATTCTCTTTGTTTTTATAGTTGTCTTCTTTTATCTTTGTCTTTCTTCTTTCTTTTTTTCTTTTTCTATTTTGTTTTCATTTCCTTTGATCCACCTTCTTTGTCTTTTCTTTGTCTTCTTTAATATTTTTCTTCTTTGTCTTTTTGTCTTCTTTATCCCTTTCTTCTTTGTATTTTCTATGTCATTTTATTTGTCTTCTTTTATCTTTTGTCTTTATCTTTTTTATTTGATCTTCCTCTTTTTCTTCTTTTTCTTAGTATTTGACGTCTTTGTCTTGTTTGTCTTTTTCTTCTTTGTATTTTCATTCTTTGTCTTTTTTGAGGTTTTGACTTTTGTCTCTATTGTCTTTCCTTTTTTCCTCTTTTCTTTTTTCTTCTTCCTTTCCTTTGTTTTTCTTTTTTCTTTTCTTTGTCTTTTTATTCTTGCTTTTTTTCTTTGTCTTCTTATTTGTCTTCATCTTTTTCTTGTCTTCTTTGTCTTTTTCTTTTTTTATCTTTGTCTTTATCTTTTTCTCCTTTGTCTTTTTCTTCTTTGTCTTTTTTTGTCTTCTTTTTCTTGTTTTTTTCTTTTCGTGGTCTTTGTCTTTTTGTTGTCTTCTTCGTTTCCTTTTATTCTTCTCTTTTCTTTTGTGGTCTTCATCTTTGTCTTTTCTTTGGCTTTTTGTCTTCTTAATCTTTTTCTTCTTTGTATTTTGTATGTTTCATTTTATTTGTCTTTTTTATCTTTTGTCTTTATCTTTTTCTTTGTCTTTTTCTTCTTCATGTTTGTTTTGTTTGTCTTTTTCTTCTTTGTATTTTCTTTGCCTTCTTCTTTTCCTTTGTTTTTGTTCCTTTTCTTGTCTTGGTCTTTGTCTTCTTATTCTTTGTCCTCATTGTCTTTTCATTGTTTTTCCTCTTTTCTTTGTCTTCTTTTTTGTTTGTCTTTTCTTTCCATTCTCGTCTTTATTTTTTTTCTTTTCTTTGTGTTCTTTGTGTTCTTTATTTTTTCTTCTTTGTCTGTCATCTTTGTCTTCTTTGTCATCTTCTTTTTGTTCTGTCTTTCTTTTTTTATCTTTGTCTTTTTTTTCTTTGTGTTTTCTTAGTCTTCATGTTTTCTTTTGTTTTTCTTTTTTTCTTTTCTTGGTATTTGTTTTTTTTTGTCTTCTTTTTCGTCTTTGTCTTTCTTCTTTTTTTTCTTTTTCTCTTTTGTTTTCACTTCCTTTGATTTTGTCATCTTCCTTCTCTTTTCTTTGTCTTCTTTAATATTTTTCTTCTTTTTCGTCTTTGTCTTCTTTATCCTTTTCTTCTTTGTATTTTCACTTTGTCTTCTTTTGTCTTTATCTTTATCTTTATCGTTGTCCTTCTTTGTCTTTTTCTTCTTTTTCTATGTTTTCTTAGTATTTCACTTCTTTGTCTTTTTCTTCTTTGTATTTTCATTGTCTTCATTTTTTTTGGGGGGGGGTTGACTTTGTCTCTGTTGTTTTTCCTTTTTTGCTCTTTTCTTTGTCGTCTTCTGTTCCTTTTTAATTTTTTTTTCTATTATTTGTCTTTGTATTTGATTTCTTTGTCTTTTTATTCTTGCTTTTTTTTCTTTGTCTTCTTATTTGTCTTCTTCATCTTTTTCTTGTCTTCTTTGTCTTTTTCTTTGTTATCTTTGTAATTATCTTATTTTTCTTTTTTTCTTTTCATAGTCTTTGTCTTTTGTCTTTTATTTGGCTTTTTTTGTCTTCTTTATCTTTTTCTTCTTTGTATTTTGTATTTTTATTTGTCTGATTTATCTTTGTTTTTATCTCCTTTTCTTTGTCTTTTTCTTCTTTGTCTTCATTTTCTTTGTATTTCTCTTCTTCGTCTTTGTCTTGTTTGTCTTTTTCTTCTTTGTATTTTCTTTGTCTTCTTCTTTTCCTTTGTTTTTGTTCCTTTTCTTTTCTTTTTTTTTTGTCCTCGTTGTCTTTTCGTTGTTTTTTCCTCTTTTCTTTGTCTTCTTTGTTGTGTTTGTCTTTGCTGTGTCTTCTTTTCTTTTGTTTTTTTCTTTTCTTTGTGTTCTGTGTCTGTCGTCTTTGTCTTCTTTGTCTTTCTAGTTTGTTTTTGTTTTCTTTGTATTTCTCTTCTTTGTGTTTGTCATGTTTGCCTTTTTCTTATTTGTATTTTCTTTGTGTTTTTTGTCTTTTCCTTTGTTTCCTTTTTCTTCTTTGTCTTTGTCTTTTTTATCTTTGTCCTTTTCTTCTTTTTCTTCTGTCTTTTCTTTGTCTTTTTCTTTTTGTTGTCTTCTTCGTTTCCTTTTGTTCTTCTTTTTCTTGGTCTTCATCTTCATCTTTTTCTTCTTTGTATTTTCTGTTTGTCTTTTTTATCTTTTGTCTTTATCGTTTTCATCTTTGTGTTAGTTTTCTTTGTATTTCTCTTCTTTGTCATCGTCTTTGTATTTTTATTCTTACTGTTCTTGTTCATCTTCTTTGTTTTCGTCCTCTATTTCTTCTCATCTTATTTGTCTTTTTCTTCTTTGTCACTTATATTTGTCTTCTTTCTTTGCCATTGCCTGACTTGTGGAGGTCAACACACATCTGCCTTTCTTGAATGGTATGTTCCTTTGTCTTTCCCATGTTGAAGAGAAATGGCCTCTGTGTCACGTCATATTTATACCCCAGGGAAACAGGAAGTTGTGAATTACTAATGAAATGTTCCTACATACTCTGATCAACTTCGTAAACTATTGTAGAATTGACAGAAATACTTTAATTACATTTATTTCCAAAGAAATGTTAGGGGTGCCAATAATTATGGAACAGGTGATTTTATGAAGAATAATTATTTCTTAGTCAGGGATTTTTTTTCCCCCTTAAAATTCACTTGAGTTAAAGGTTGGATTTTGCTCTTTTTTCCATCGAGGTCCTAGATTATTTAGAAAAAAAACTCAATTTATTAGAAGCTAAAGAACACATCTTAACCAGGGGTGCCAATAATTATGGAGGGCACTGTATATGCCCCTCCGGGAAGTGAACTGAATTTCTATAAAAGATGGTTTGGTATGATGACTAGCTCACAGGGTACACTGATTTGTGGTGGGGGCTGGAATGTTTGTTTAAACCAAAGTTGATTCTTCTAGAGTGACTGCACAACAAAGTCCAGTAAATAAATAAATAAATAAATAGGATGATGAAAGAATTGGAATCAACAGATATCTGGAGGGAAATGTACCCGTCCGGTAAGGACTATACACATGACTCTTCTCCACATTCAACCTGCTCAACAATAGACTTTTCTTATTTTTAGCAGAGCTCGAGATAAGGTGGGGGCAGTGATAATGGTAGAATAGATCTTTCCGATCATGCCCCAATCTTGAATCATGAAATGAATTGAGATATATAGTTTAAAAACACAGGAGGCAGTTTTATACCTTAAACAAAGACATTACAAGGTAGGAGGAAGATAGCTAAACTCACAAGAAACAGGGAAACATCAAGCGGATAATATTATTGATAAAAGTAGGAATCCAAAAGACTAGAAGAGCTAGAATCTAAAACGCAGAAAATTCAAGAAAGTTTTGAAATATTTTATAAGAATAATGAGGAGTTGTACGTAGCCATTTTTAGATCAAAACCAGAAAAATCTCCAGGACTGGACGGATATACCTCTCTAAGTATTTGATCCCCTAAAAACCATGACTAATGTTGGCTCCCACAGACCACTGACACATCCTAATCTCAGTGAAGTCGTTACCTGCATAAGAGACACCTGTCCCAAATTGTCACCTGTGTAAAAGGCCAACTGCCAAAAGACTCAATGACACTCTAACATCTCCATCATGGGCAAGACTAAAGAGCTGTCTAAAGATGTCAGGGACAAAATTGTTGACCTACACAAGGCTGGAATGGGCTACAAAGCCATAAGTAAGAAGCTGGATGAGAAGGTGACAACTGTTTGTGCAATTATTTGGAAGTGGAAGAAGTACAACATTACGGTCAATCGACCTAGACCTGGAGCTCCATGCAAGATATCACCTCGTGGCGTCTCACTGATCATGAGAAAGATTAAAAATCACCAAGAACTACACAGGAGGAGCTGGCTAATGATCTCAAGGCAGCTGGGACCACAGTCTCCAAAAAAAACATTGGTAATACACTGAGACGTAATGGTTTAAAATCCTGCAGTGCACGCAAGGTTCCTCTGCTCAAGAAGGCTCATGTCCAGGCCCGCCTAAAGTTCGCCAATGAACATATTAATGACTCCGAGAGAGACTGGGAGAAGGTGCTGTGGTCAGATGAGACCAAAATTTAGCTATTTGGCCTCAACTCAACGTGTTTGGAGGAAGAAAAATATAGAACATGACCCTAAGAACACCATCCCCACCGTCAAGCATGGTAGTAGAAGTATTATGTTTTGGGGGTGTTTTTCTTTTAAAGGCACAGGCCAACTTCACCGCATTGAAGATGAACGGGGCCATGTATCGTAAAATCCTGGGTAACAACCTCCTTGCCTCTGCCAGGGCACTGAAAATGGGTCGTGGATGGGTCTTCCAGCACGACAACGACCCGAAGCATACAGCCAAGGAAACAAAGGAGTGGCTCCATAAGAAGCATATAAAGGTCATGAAATGGCCTAGCCAGTCTCTTGACTTCAATCCCATAGAAAATCTATGGAGAGAGCTGAAGATTCATGTTTCCAAATGCACGCCTAAAAACCTTAAGGATTTGGAGATGATCTGCAGAGAGGAGTGGGCCAAAATTACTCCTGAAGTGTGTGCAAACTGCTGTGCTTGCCAACAAGGGTTTTTGCCCCCAAGTACTAAATTATGTTTTACCAGGGGGTCAAATACTTATTTCCTTCAATGAAAATCAAGTTAATTTTTATTTCTCATTTCATGTAATTTTCTCAGTTCTTTTGATATTCTATGTGTCACTGTTAAAATAAAGCTGGCATAAAATTGAGACATTTCATTTTTTTTTTTTTATTAAAACTTTTAAAGTCAGTGAGGGGGGGTCAAATACTTATTTCCTCCACTGTATATGTTGTCAATAAATGTCAGCATTTGCATCCAACAAAAGAGTACAGACTCTGATGTAGAAATATTGAAATGCTCCTCTGCAGTCATATCTAGCATGATTTAAGCCACTGCAATGGCTGGCTGTGCTACAAAAAAAGAGAATGAAACAAGAATTGCATGCTCGGCTCCTGAGTGCCAAGGTAGAAGATTTTGTTTAGTTGGCAGTCGAAACTTTCTTCAGTCCTGGCATTCTAGTGAAGGAAATGAGTTTCACAGTTTGACCTACATTTAGCCAAAATCATAGGTTAATATATGCTCTAAATTCAATTCAAGAGAAGATTATAGAAAAAAAATAAACAAATACATAAGGGGTAAAGATAGATTTACCATAAAAGCGTATGTAAATTTGTGTTCAGTGAATGAATGTAGTATTCACTTCTTAGTAAATTAATTAATATAAAGTCATTCGTAACTGTTATGCAACCAGTTGTCAATTACCATACTGTGACATGCTCTGGCCTGTTGTGAAAATCCTGTCAGAAACCTCTGTCAGCATTAGTGACCAGTTCAGGTTTAATATTTTTATGGCTATAAATGACCTGGCATACTACAAAGAGACAAACTCCAACCACTAGAACACAACAACAGCAAATGTTAAACATATATAAGTAGATAATAAGGGATTAAAGACTTCCTACATTGCTTCAGAATATAGAAGAGTATTTATGAAATCCAAGCCTAAACAGCCCTAGCTTCTCTTAAGTAGTTTTAGCATGAAACATTTTAGCCAGGAAGCGGAATACACTACATATTTCCCCCTTTGAGATGAGACAGAGTCTCAAACAAATAAAGAAAGCAACACATGTTTACAGTTGTGGCAAATTGCAGCTCCTCCTGCACATGCTTCCTTTAACAGAACCTGAACAATACAGCTACTTTAAGGAGTGTAAGAGTGAAAACCTGTCAGGCAGTTATCTTTCCTTAATGTCCATCAAACAATCTAGACAGAAAATTCTCTCACAGCCCCTCTGCCTAGGCGACCACCTACAGCACTCCAGATCAAATTATAATAGAGGATCTTTGACAATGTGTAAAGGGATATGACTTAAGCAAATACATCTGAAACCTCATAAATAAAATTAAAAAATGTCCAAATTCCTGCTGGTCGATTCCAATGGACCTTCCCCTACCTAACACCAATTTCCTCTAAACATCAAGCAAAAACAAAACCAAACATCTGCAGTCCCAGTGTGTTTACCCCATAACAGAGTTTCCAACCAATGAAAACAAAAAGTGTCGTGAGTTTAAAGAGTTTAAATGTTACTCATACAGTAAAGAAGCAAAAAACTCAAACTAGTGTCTTACTAAGATTACCACCACCCCACAAACATTCTCTATCAATGACAAGAAGGGAACTCGATGGCCTATGTGTCCAGAGCACAGCAAGTGTGGAGAAATGTCACAGGAAATGACCCGGACTTAAATCAGATGGAACAGTCCATTTTACAAGCTAAAATACAGAGGGGGCTGCCCCAACCACTGAGAAGTAAACTAGAAGTCGTAAGTCTGATGTTTGGCAAAGGATGTTTATATGGTAGAATGCTCAGTCTATTGCCAAGTGTTTGTGTAGAGAAGTCATGAGCAGGTGAGGACTTCTAGATTGGATATCCTCAGGTAAAAATGAGAAATTAAACAGCGTCTTGGTGTTAATGGTGAGTCAGATCAAGTGAGCTGTGTGAAATACATATGACACCTTATGAGTGGGTTTGTTGCGTATAAGTAGAAATGGTCCAATTTCTGCCTTTTTGGACTGGACTCAGGACTGACATTGACGATGATGAGGAAGTAGTGATAGGAGATGAACTGGTGAAGAAGGAACCATTTAGAATATCTATTCTTATTCTTATTTATTCTTATTATAGTTTTAACATTTATTTCTCTTATCATTTTGTTATTTAGTCGGGTCTTACTACAGAGTGGAATGATAAAAGAGGGCAAATGGAAAAGATTATACATAACTTATATTTCTTTTTTCCTTTTTTTGTCATTATTCTTTTTCTTTCTTCTTTTTTCCCTTTCTTTGTCTTCTTTGTCTTCTTTGTCTTTTTCTGTCTTCTTTGTCTTTTCTTTTTTATTTTTCATCTTGGTATTTTATCTTTGCCTTGTTTTTATTTGTCTTCTTTTATCTTTGTCTTCTTTGTATTTTCTTCTTTATCTGTTTCTTCTTTATCTTTTTTCTTTGTCTTTCTTTTCTTGGAATTTGTCTTCTTTGTCTTCTTTTTCTTAGTTTTTTTCTTTTTTTGGTCTTTATCTTTTTGTATTATATCTTTCTATTGTTTTTTATTTGTATATTATATATCTTTGTCTGATTCTTCTTTATCTTTTCTTTCCGTCTTTTTTTCTTTGTCTTCTTGGTCTTTGGCTTTTCTTTTTGTTTCCTTTGTCTTTTTTGTTTTTTAATTTTGTCTTTTTTTCTTTGTGTTTTCTTAGAATTCATATTTTCTTTTGTTTTCTTTTTATTCTTTTCTTGGTATTTGTCTTTTTTGTCTTCTTTATCTTTTTCTTCTATGTATTTTTAAATTTGTTTTTATTTGTCTTCTGTTATCTTTGTTTTCTTTATCTTTTTCATCCTTGGTTTCTGTGTTTCTTTTTTGTCTTTGTCTCCTTTGTCTGTCTTCTTTTTGATCTTTCTTTGTCTTTTTTTTTCCTTTTTAAATTTGATTTTCTTGGTCTTCATCCTCTTTGTCTTTTTGTTGTCTTCTTTTTGTTTTTTCTTTGTTTTCTTTATCTTTTTCTTCTGTTTTTTGTGTTTCTTTTTTGTTTTTGTGTTCTTTGTCTTTTCTTTTTTCCCTTTTGTCTTCTATTTATTTCCTCTGTGTTCTTTGTCTTTGTCTTGGTGTTGTTTGTCTTTTCTTTGTCTTCTTTGTCTTCATTTTCTTTGCATTTCTCTTCATCTTCTTTGTCTTTGTGTTTTCTTTGTCTTTTTTGTCTTTGTCTTCTTTTTTGTTATCTTTATCTTTTTCTTCTTTATCTTTTTCTTTTTTGTATTTTATCTTTGTCTTGTTTTATTTGTCTTTTTTATCTTTGTCTTCTTTGTTCTCTTCTTTTTGTTCTGTCTTTCTTTTTTCTTCTTTGTTTTTATCTTTGTCTTTTTCTTTCTTTGTGTTTTCTTAGTCTTCATTTTTTTTTTTTGTCTTCCTTTTATTCTTTTCTTGGTATTTGTCTTTTTTGTCTTCTCTTATCTTTGTCGTCTTGGTCTTTTTTGTCTTTGTCGTTCTTCTTTCTTTCTTTCTTTCTTTCTTTTTCTCTTTTGTTTTCATTTCCTTTGATTTTTTGTCATCTTCTTTGTCTTTTTTTGTCTTCTTTCATATTTTTCTTCTTTTTCTTCTTTGTCTTTTTGTCTTCTTTATCCTTTTCTTCTTTGTATTTTCTATTTGTCATTTTATTTGTCTTCTTTTATCTTTTATTTTTATGTTTTTCTTTGATCTTCCTCTTTTTCTTCTTTTTCTTTGTATTTCATGTGTTTGTCTTTTTTGTCTTTTTCTTCTTTGTATTTTTGTTGTCTTCTTTTGTTTTTTGTTTTTTTCTTTTTTGAGGTTTTGACTTTCTCTTTTCTTTTCTTTATTTTTGTATTTGATTTCTTTGTCTTTTTCTTCTTGCTTTTTTCTTTGTCTTCTTGTTTGTCTTCATCTTTTTCTTGTCTTCTTTGTGTTTTTCTTTTTTATCTTTGTCTTTATTTTTTTCTCCTTTGTCTTTTTCTTCTTTTTTTCTTTGTCTTTTTCTTCTCTTTTCTTTTGTGGTCTTCATCTTTGTCTTTTCTTTGTTTTTTGTGTTCTTTATCTTTTTCTTCTTTGTATTTTGTATTTTTCATTTTATTTGTCTTTTTTATCTTTTGTCTTTTTCTTTGTCTTTTTTTTCTTTGTCTTTCTTCTTTGTCTTGATTTTCTTTGTATTTCTCTTCTTTGTCTTTGTCTTGTTCGTCTTTTTCTTCTTTGTATTTTCTTTGCCTTCTTCTTTTCCTTTGTTTTTGTTCCTTTTCTTTTCTTGGTCTTTGTCTTCTTATTCTTTGTCCTCATTGTCTTTTTGTTGTTTTTTCCTCTTTTCTTTGTCTTCTTTTTTGTGTTTGTCTTTTCTTTCTATTTGTTTCTTTGTTTTTTTTTCCTTTTCTTGGTGTTCTTTGTCTACCAATTTTTTTTTCTTCTTTGTCTGTAGTACTTGTCTTCTTTGTCCTCTTCTTTTTGTTCTGTCTTTCCTTTTTCTTCTTTGTTTTTTATCTTTGTCTTTTTCTTCTTAGTGTTTTCTTAGTCTTCATATTTTCTTTGGTTTTTCTTTTTTTTCTGTTCTTTGTATTTGTCTTTTTTGTCTTCTTTATTCTCTTTGTTTTTATAGTTGTCTTCTTTTATCTTTGTCTTTCTTCTTTCTTTTTTTCTTTTTCTATTTTGTTTTCATTTCCTTTGATCCACCTTCTTTGTCTTTTCTTTGTCTTCTTTAATATTTTTCTTCTTTGTCTTTTTGTCTTCTTTATCCCTTTCTTCTTTGTATTTTCTATGTCATTTTATTTGTCTTCTTTTATCTTTTGTCTTTATCTTTTTTATTTGATCTTCCTCTTTTTCTTCTTTTTCTTAGTATTTCACGTCTTTGTCTTGTTTGTCTTTTTCTTCTTTGTATTTTCATTCTTTGTCTTTTTTGAGGTTTTGACTTTTGTCTCTATTGTCTTTCCTTTTTTCCTCTTTTCTTTTTTCTTCTTCCTTTCCTTTGTTTTTCTTTTTTCTTTTCTTTGTCTTTTTATTCTTGCTTTTTTTCTTTGTCTTCTTATTTGTCTTCATCTTTTTCTTGTCTTCTTTGTCTTTTTCTTTTTTTATCTTTGTCTTTATCTTTTTCTCCTTTGTCTTTTTCTTCTTTGTCTTTTTTTGTCTTCTTTTTCTTGTTTTTTTCTTTTCGTGGTCTTTGTCTTTTTGTTGTCTTCTTCGTTTCCTTTTATTCTTCTCTTTTCTTTTGTGGTCTTCATCTTTGTCTTTTCTTTGGCTTTTTGTCTTCTTAATCTTTTTCTTCTTTGTATTTTGTATGTTTCATTTTATTTGTCTTTTTTATCTTTTGTCTTTATCTTTTTCTTTGTCTTGATTTTCTTTGTATTTCTCTTCTTCATGTTTGTTTTGTTTGTCTTTTTCTTCTTTGTATTTTCTTTGCCTTCTTCTTTTCCTTTGTTTTTGTTCCTTTTCTTGTCTTGGTCTTTGTCTTCTTATTCTTTGTCCTCATTGTCTTTTCATTGTTTTTCCTCTTTTCTTTGTCTTCTTTTTTGTTTGTCTTTTCTTTCCATTCTCTTCTTTATTTTTTTTCTTTTCTTTGTGTTCTTTGTGTTCTTTATTTTTTCTTCTTTGTCTTTCTTTGTGTTCTTTGTGTTCTTTATTTTTTCTTCTTTGTCTGTCATCTTTGTCTTCTTTGTCATCTTCTTTTTGTTCTGTCTTTCTTTTTTTATCTTTGTCTTTTTTTTCTTTGTGTTTTCTTAGTCTTCATGTTTTCTTTTGTTTTTCTTTTTTTCTTTTCTTGGTATTTGTTTTTTTTTGTCTTCTTTTTCGTCTTTGTCTTTCTTCTTTTTTTTCTTTTTCTCTTTTGTTTTCACTTCCTTTGATTTTGTCATCTTCCTTCTCTTTTCTTTGTCTTCTTTAATATTTTTCTTCTTTTTCGTCTTTGTCTTCTTTATCCTTTTCTTCTTTGTATTTTCACTTTGTCTTCTTTTGTCTTTATCTTTATCTTTATCGTTGTCCTTCTTTGTCTTTTTCTTCTTTTTCTATGTTTTCTTAGTATTTCACTTCTTTGTCTTTTTCTTCTTTATATTTTCATTGTCTTCATTTTTTTTGGGGGGGGGGGTTGACTTTGTCTCTGTTGTTTTTCCTTTTTTGCTCTTTTCTTTGTCGTCTTCTGTTCCTTTTTAATTTTTTTTCTATTATTTGTCTTTGTATTTGATTTCTTTGTCTTTTTATTCTTGCTTTTTTTTCTTTGTCTTCTTATTTGTCTTCTTCATCTTTTTCTTGTCTTCTTTGTCTTTTTCTTTGTTATCTTTGTAATTATCTTATTTTTCTTTTTTTCTTTTCATAGTCTTTGTCTTTTGTCTTTTATTTGGCTTTTTTTGTCTTCTTTATCTTTTTCTTCTTTGTATTTTGTATTTTTATTTGTCTGATTTATCTTTGTTTTTATCTCCTTTTCTTTGTCTTTTTCTTCTTTGTCTTCATTTTCTTTGTATTTCTCTTCTTCGTCTTTGTCTTGTTTGTCTTTTTCTTCTTTGTATTTTCTTTGTCTTCTTCTTTTCCTTTGTTTTTGTTCCTTTTCTTTTCTTTTTTTTGTCCTCGTTGTCTTTTCGTTGTTTTTTCCTCTTTTCTTTGTCTTCTTTGTTGTGTTTGTCTTTGCTGTGTCTTCTTTTCTTTTGTTTTTTTCTTTTCTTTGTGTTCTGTGTCTGTCGTCTTTGTCTTCTTTGTCTTTCTAGTTTGTTTATCAGAAGTTTATCTCTGCCTATTCTGTCTATAGTATTTTAGTCCCGCCCATGTTATTAGGATCAGACAATCAGATTAGAGCTCATTTATTTAGCAAGTTTAGTAAGTGTAAAGGATGAAGAAAGGTTGGTGTAGAAAAGAATTCTGATAAATTCTGGTTTAGAAACACAGACTAAGTGGAGCTCATATCCTGAAAAATTATGTTTTGTTTTTTTAACAGGACCTCTCCTTTTTAAATGGGATCAACTGGATTAGGATGAACTAATGTTAATGTCTGCTCTCTGTTCTGATGATCAATGACATTATTAGACTCTTTCAGTGACAGACAGGCACACACACAGTGGATCACATTCTGGATCCTAACAGGGTACATTAGATTACCTAATAAAAACATCTAGAAGAAGAAATGAGAGGAGAGATGAGTGAGGGAGAGTTCAACTCCACTGGAAACAGGTTTGGACTCACAGAGCTGACGCCTCCGTTGGGTTTTGCTGCTACGTTCTTCAGTGTTCTCCCACTCTAACATACTGGTTCCAACAGCGACTGGAAGTTCCTCTGAACGGAGAACTATTTAAGGTCCTGTAGGAGGTCAGCAGGAGGACACCTACTGACCCTGACCTGCTGGAGAGAATGGCACACTGCATTGGGCCTCGCTGTGACGTCACGGATGATGTCATAAAGGAGGGTTCTGACCCAGGTCCACCGACGCAGCTGCACTGGGATCAGTGCCAGGAGTTCACTGCTGACTGGACTTTCCCTTACCAGCAGCTCTGCCTCTAAACCAGTACAGACCTCCCAGTAAGACCAGTGCAGGCTGGGGTCAGCTGGTTTAGTGAAACAGAAGAGCTGAGAGAATTATTTATTTATTTGTCTATTTAGTCTTAAAGGAATCGTAACAGCTAAAATCTCACATTGAGAGAGTGTGTGTGTGATATATATAGCGCCCCCTACAGGAGCCTGAACTCACCTCTCTAAAAAATAAAAGCTTAAAATCTCACAGAAACCTTTGTGGTTCTCTCAGAAACAAACCTGGTTACAGAGTGAAGACCAGAGTGAGGAGTAAGAGAAGATCAAAACCATCAGATCTTTATTATAGAGAATCTGCTGTTCAGGACGTTCAGATTCAGCAGTGATTCAGAGAGCTGGACAGGTCAGACAGGGTCACTGCAGTGAAATTGTGCTTCACTGTAGAAAAATGGACCCACTCTGATTTCTTTGCAGTGATCTTGAATGGAACCAGACGTCGGTCGCCATGACTACAACTCAGATATAGCCATTTTATTTCCTATCCAAACCTACCAGAGAAGCTACACGTGTCTTCTGCGTTTTATATGGAGAGATGATGATGATGGGGAAAAAGTGTCTGATCTGAGAACAGTACAATTTTCTTTCGGGACTATTTTTTGCAGCACAACACCCTGCAGCATGTATCCCTCCACCATTTTAGTGAGATGTAACGCTAAGGATTTTACACACAGAGCTAGCTGAGTGTAACAGCGGCCCCGGTGGAAAATCTTCACCTGCCTTCCCTGCATGACGAGCTGTGAAAATGCCTCACTAATGGAGATTTGAACAGAAGTTGATTTTTGATTTAAGATTATATTTATGTAAGTAAGATTATATTTATGTAAGTAAGATTATCTGTATGTAATCTTAATGGGTAAATCTAACTTGTACTTCAATATTGTCTAAAGTTTGTTTAGAAATCACCTTAGTTTTGCTCATAATATCATTGTTTTTAGCTTTACAGTGAAGTGACTGGCTAAAGTAAGTTAGCTGAGGCAGAAAGCATAAAGGTGGATAACACGTCAGTCTGGACAACTTATAATTTCTTCTTTTCTTTTCTTACCATAATATATTTTGTGATAATTCTTACATGTATCAGTGAAATATTGTTTAACCTATAAAATATTTGGCATATTTTTTATTGTATTTATTGTATACTTTTCTAATGTATTGCAAGAGATATTTGAAAGGTGGACTGACATGTTTTGTTTCTCTTTTTCTTCACATTTTAGACAGTCGGTCAAGTAGAGTTAGGTGAGACCCTCCATTCATTATTTACTTTCATACTTAGTTCCTTTTGGTTCGACACAATTTCAGATTCAAACAAACTCTCCTAAATCAAAGACAAAGGCAGCTTATTAGGTCTCATCACCTGGTGTCTGGAACCCTCTCCTCACTTTGGAGAGGCAGCCTTGGAGAGGCAATCTGCCTGCACCCTCCCTTGAGCCTTTGCAAAGTCTAGGCAACAGCGACGAGCTAGAGCGTTTTTCTTTAGTTCCAGTGCATTTAAACATACAGAGAGTGAATTCTACATATTGATCAATTCTTCTGTTTGTCTTTTCCCCCTTTTTGAGGACTAAATTACATCCAGGCTTAGTTTAGATTTTAGCCAAAATCATAGGTGAATATATGCTCTAAATTCAGTTCAAGAGAAGATTACAGAAAAAATAAACAAATACATAAGAGGTAAAGATAACTTTACCATAAAGGCGTATGTAAATTTGTGTTCAGTGAATTAATTAATATGTAGTATTCACTCCCTTAGTGAATTAATTAATATGTAGTATTCACCCCTTTAGTGAATTGATTAATATGAAGTCATTCGTAACTGTTATGCAACCAATTGTCAATTACCATACTGTGACATGCTCTGGCTTTTAATCTGAGTGAGATGCCTGTTGTGAAAATCCCATCAGAAACCTCTGTCAGCATTAGTGACCAGTTCAGGTTTAATATTTTTATGGCTATAAATGGCCTGGCATACTACAAAGAGACCAACTCCAACCACTAGAACACAACAGCAGCAAATGTTAAACATATATAAGTAGAAAATAAGGGATTAAAGACTTCATACATTGCTTTCAGAATATAGAAGAGTATTTATGAAATCCAAGCTTAAACAGCCCTAGCTTCTCTAAAGCAGTTGGCATCATAACTTGGTTATATATGCTTGAAGTTTCAATAATAATAATAATAAAAAAAGGAAGATAGTTTACAAATATGAACAATTGTTAAAAGGAAATAAATCATTAAAGATCAATTCAATTTAAGTTTATTTATACAGCACTTTACAACAAATGTCACAAAGCAGCTTTACAGAGACCTGGAAAAAAAACTTGAGATGGGGAGCCCATCCTCCTCTGGTCGACATCAGATAGCACAATAATTGAATTAAGAGAATATGGAAATTTGCTGTTAAGCCATAAAAGATGAAGGTGGGTGATATGTTAAAGTCCAGGCAGGTATGCATGGTCATTCAGTGAGATGAGGATGAATCCATGCAAAACCCCAGAGCAGGACAGCAGGCAGCAGGGTAGTGGAGAGAAGTGGTGGTACCAGGATTGATCGGTTGGAACTAGGCATCTCAATATATGGTTGGTAGGTAGGTAGAGAGAGAGAGAGAGAGAAAGAAGAAAAGAAAAGAAAGGAGGGAAAACACGAGTTAGGAGAAGCGCAGCAACATTAGATGAGGGTGGGGGTTGGGGAGGGGGGGGGGTAGTTGGGGGAAGGGAGTCCATGAGGTATGGTGGGAGTCATTTCACGGTGAGCAGAAAACACTAAAGGTTTCAAGCCAAATTAAAACATCTTAGAGAAAACAAGGACTGACTACACATTTATACTCAAAGGATTGGATACAATACATTTTTCTTCTCTAAACACAGGCCTCCTTTAGCATGGGACTGTACAAATTACACAGGCAGAAGTAATCAGGGTCATTACAGTAGAAACAGAATTGTGGCCAAAATACACTTGGAAAGAAACAGACTTATTTACCACTCAGATAATAAGGCCTTGAATGCACAGGATAATACAGCAGCCACCAAGCACAAGCATTCCAATCCATATGATGAGACTAGAGAGAATGACCAAAAACCTTTCCCAGTTAACCTTTCCCTGGTGTGTGAAAATGATAGGAACCACAATAATTGTAGCAATCAAACAAATTGTTCTCAGGCCACAGAGTCCTGGGTTCCTGAAAGGATGCCAAGGGTGCACAATGTTCTGGGCCATATTCCTCAGAAAGTGTTCAAAATAGCCCAGAGTTCATTTCTGTTCTGGGCACATCCCCAACCTAAAAGTCCATTTCTGTTCAAACTGAAAAAGCGTCCTGGATCAGATCTGATCAGATGGTGGGAAGCAAGCAACACAATCAGTCCAATGCCGCTGTTCAAATGATGCTGTGTCCAGACTTGTCCTGTTACAGTCTTTGCCCTTCAGAGTCATCGCAGGCAGCAAAGGCGGCGCTAGGCTCACACCTTATACTGTTGTCAACATAGGATGGAGTCAGGATGTTTACCAGCCGTTGCCATTGACTCTTCAGATGGTCATATCTTTTGATCACACACATCTTAAAATCCAAACAACAACAACAACAACAAGTGCCACTCCGGTCATTTGAAGAGAACTACACAGAATACATTGATCAAGTACATAAGGAGTACATACAGTCAAGCCGGAGTCTGCACACTCCTTTCACCTTCTCCACATTTCATTTTGTTTACACACTTATTCTACAATAGACAGTTCTACACAACTCCACACAATGACAAAGTCAAAGCAGGTTTTTAGACATTTATGGTAATTTATCATAAAATAAAGTAAAATCTCATATGTTCAAAAGTAGAAGAGGAAGAAGCCCTGAGAGGAACCAAGACTCAAAAGGGGAACCAGTCCTCCCCTGGTCAACACCGGATAGCACAACAAATGACAGAACAAGAATAAAAATCAACAAAAGAAACAATAGTGAATTTTAAGAGCTGCTGCAAAGGTGACATCAAGCCAAAAATGAGAGTGAGCAATGTGAAAGTGCATGCAGGTAAATAGTCATATGCACAGCTATGCAGTGAAGAGAGAATGACTCAGTATGAGAACCCAGAGCAGGACAGCATATCAGTGGGCAGCGAGAAAGAGGGGAAAGGAAAAACAAACAATAGGATTAGGAGGAGCGCAGCAAAATAGGGGGATTTACAGTGGGATTCTGACCCAGACGGTAGTCACCAGCACCCAACCTTGAAGGGACTCATGTCAGCAGCGAGCGGCTCAGCACAAGGGGAGAGAGAAGAAAGGAGAAAATGAAGAAAGGGCTTTTGGAGTAAGAGTAGACTGGTGTACAGCCAGTAAAAAAGCAGATTAGAAAGACAACAATAATGATCAAAACTGTAAACTGTAAAACTCCGTAATCAGAGCAGTACACAACAGTGTTCGTATGGAAACATGCTACAGCAGCACTGTGTCTGAGTCCCAAACAGCAACAGGAAGCTGCACTGCAAAAGATAGATAGACCTCAACTATGAGAGACAAAATGAGAAAATAAATTCTGAAAATCACATTGTCTGATTTTTAAAGAATTTATTTGCAAATAATGGTGGGAAATAAGTATTTGGTCACCTACAAACAAGCAAGATTTCTGGCTCTCACAGACCTGTAACTACTTCTTTAAGAGGCTTCTCTGTCCTCCACTCATTACCTGTATTAACGGCACCTGTTTGAACTCATTAACAGTATAAAAGACACCTGCCCACAACCTCAAACAGTCAAACTCCAAACTCCACTATGGTGAAGACCAAAGAGCTGTCAAAGGACACCAGAAACAAAATTGTAGACCTGCACCAGGCTGGGAAGACTGAATCTGCAATAGGCAAGCAGCTTACCGAGCTACCGTCAGTAACACACTACGCCGCCAGGGACTCAGATCTTGCAGTGCCAGACGTGTTCCCCTGCTTAAGCTAGTACATATCCGGGCGCGTCTGAAGTTTGCTAGAGAGCATTTGGATGTTGTGGAAGAGGATTGGGAGAATGTCTTATGGTCAGATGAAACCAAAGTAGAACTGTTTGGTACAAACACAACTCGTTGTGTTTGGAGGAGAGTGAATGCTGAGTTGCATCCAAAGAACACCATACCAACTGTGAAGCATGGGGGTGGCAACATCATGCTTTGGGGCTGTTTCTCTGCAAAGGGACTAGGACGACTGGTCCGTGTACATGAAAGAATGAATGGGGACATGTATTGTGAGATTTTGAGTGCAAACCTCCTTCCATCAGCAAGGGCATTGAAGATGAAACGTGGCTGGGTCTTTCAGCATGACAACAATCCCAAGCACACTGCCAGGGCAACAAGGAGTGGCTTCGTAAGAAGCATTTCAAGGTCCTGGAGTGGCCTAGCCAGTCTCCAGATCTCAACCCCATAGAAAACCTTTGGAGGAAGTTGAAAGTCCCAAAACATCACTGCTCTAGAGGAGATCTGCATGGAGAAATGGACCCAACATACCAGCAACGGTGTGTGCCAACCTTGTGAAGACACGTTTGACCTCCGTCATTGCCAACAAAGGATATATAAAGTATTGAGATGAACTTTTGTTATTGATCAAATACTTATTTTCCACCATTGTTTGTAAATAAATTCTTTAAAAATCAGACAATGTGATTTTTTTTTCTCATTTTGTCTCTCATAGTTGAGGTCTACCTATGATGTCAATTACAGACCTCTCTCATCTTTTTAAGTGGGATAACTTGCACAATTGGTGACTGACTAAATACTTTTTTTCCCCACTGTAGACAGCCACAGATGGACGGACAGCCAGATTTGTACACTGACAAAGACAGCCATCCAGACAAACAACCAGCCAGCGCTGCACATGCACAGCCAGACAACCAACGTTGCCCACAGACAGCCAGCCATCCAGTCAGCCACATGCAGTTAGGACATCTTAACAGTCAAATATGTAAATGACGGATAGAGTGGCTGTTTTGCAGGCTTTTTTTGTCGACGAGTGTATAGAACATGCTTGGCTAACTGGGTGTAATAGCTTCTGCCACTTTATGTTTGTGTTAAGCTATATAATATATTGTATAACTTTACCTAGTGGAAGTAAGAGTTAGTGTACAGTAGGGGTGTGCAATCTTGACAAAAACGCAGATCAATATTTTCTTGGATTTTGCAGACAATGATAATTAGACAATACTTTGCATCTTTCAAAATGTGTTTAGAAAAAGCTAGACCAATGCAAGACTTTTACACTTATTTATTTACTAAAATAAAGTAAACATAATACAAAAACTGCACGTTATTACAAATATTGACATTACAAACTATTTTACAAAATCTTTTTTTTACATTAAATTTATTTTACATTAATGTAATATATATTTTACACTGAAAATTACAATTTCAACTTCATTTCACTTAAACTGTAAATTGTGAGACTACACAGTTTCTTATAGAAGTATACAGGGGTCACACTTTCTGGCAGTGTCACATGGCAGAATGTCAATACTCTATTTCTATAAGAAACAGTGCAGTCACATAATCTGATAATGGCCATCTGTGACTGCACACAATAAATAATCTGCATAAAATGCAGATCTCAAACCATTTACTGAGGTCAAAGAATTAGACTGTCACAGATTACGGTCCAACAGCTCCTTGGTTGGTTTCGGCCTGTAGTGTTTTTTTAATTATATATAATCTTCATATTGAGCACAGTGGTCAGTTTGCAGATGGTGAAATATGAATGTCAAGCTGTCTTCAATTGCAACCGATTTGTGACCTGATTTGCAGAAGGAGAAACCTCTGTGTTTTCAAAGCAAAACCACCTCCAAGCTAATGATGAACCATGTCTAGCGACTAGCGAAAATGTGAACTCTTAAGGCGTGGTTTTGAGGGGTTTCTGCGAAGCGAGAGACCTACTCCATAATGTCTGCTTGCAGATTGTTATGACAACAATTGAGATATTATTGTAGATGATGCAGATCACACACCACTGGTCTATGGTCCATTTTTTCTGTGATTCGCATTTTAAATTATAAATCTTGTGATTTGTCAATCAGAGCAACATGATTTTAAAAGTGCAGTATAGGACTCAAAGAAAAGTACACAAAGATTACAGAGGCTTATTTGAAAGATTTCAATTGCAGAAGGTAGGGTTTCTGTAAAATGCTTTTCTGTACTATGAAATTTGAGCTATAGTGTTTTGTGGGTAATTTGAGAGATTGTTTTTCAGTTTTATTTCTTTCAGTGACAAATTTTCTGTACCTCGTGATGCACTTTGGAAAGTGACATGAGAATGGGACAGATGTGGATCAAGAGGTGTTTGCTGATCTCACAACCTCAAAGGACATCTGCTTTGTCATCCAGGATGACTGTGATGGTAATTATACGTTTCATGAATGGAAAAGATAATTACAGTATCGGCTTCTAACCACTTAAACAAATTAGAAGAGAAGAAATGTTGTTCAGCAGTTCAGCAGCCCAAGATGCAAAATCATCTTTAAGCCCTTAAATAAGATTTTCTTTTTGGATGTTTATGTTGATTTTGTGACATTTTTTATCTGTTCAGCTGAAAAAGAAGATTCTTCTCTCCAAGCTTGGAGGGACAGCAGTGCCTAATCTGTAGCCCGAATATGGGCTACAAATCCGTCACTGAATATCTAGCAGTATATCTGAAGCATTACAGGTCCAATATTAGAAACCAACATACCATATTAAAGCTTAGAATCTCTGCTTTTCATTGTTTTTTTCATTGATTGATTTTCATGCCATTTTATCTTTAGTTTATTTTAGAAAATATTTTCGGTTGCAAAATACCTTGCCTACTTTTATTTTAAATAGGATCAAAGAACTGGTTACACCATTTGACTCCTTTCTGTTTGAGGCCAATTAAAGTATGTAAATATATAATTGGCACCTTAAATTACATTACTTTTTTATAACTTAAATTGTTCACTAACTGTTTAGCATGAACAGTAGTGTTAATAGGGTTTCATTTAGATTCTAATTGTAATTTTATTTTAAATGTAAACTTCCATGAGACAGTATTTTATGATGCATGTAATTTGTATGTTCAAATGATAAATAAATAATATAAATATATTTATTATAAAAATCCCCCAATAGATGCCACTTACAAGCTCTATGGCCTGCCACAGAGTGAGTGAATGGGTACTTATTGAGGTTTTAAACCTTACTCCGCCATCGATGAATCCATCTGGAGATGACCAGGATATTGGCCCTCTGGAACCCATAGTTAACCATCATGACCATTACTATGTACAGCCAAATGTAGAGGTACTCTACAAATCAATCTCTCTCTCTCTCTCTTTGAAAACAATAGCTGTTATTTTACAAACTGAAATTAGAACTGAAAACAAGTCAATCCTGTTTCTTCATTGATGTTATGAAATAATTAATTTGGAATATGATGAAAACATGATTATATATTAAAATGCTTTTTCTGTGTCAATTTCTTGTCCTTTTGCTGTAGAAGTTGGTGTAACCAGTATCTGGTCTAAAATACTAATATTGTATAACAAAATGAAAAAAATTGGAAGCCACTGGCGGCCCAACAGCAACATTAGCCACATTAACAACCAGCTACCAGATGAGTTCTGGAAAGAGGCCAAAGCTCTAATGAACCATACTACTGACAGAGACCATACAACTAAAAATGCATGAAAAGTTGGAGTACAGGCAGCGACTGGTCCATAATTCTGGGACATCTACAGTCCTCTCTGTATTTCCCCCGAACGTTAATAAAATATTTTGGAAATTAAACATCATGAAAGAATTTGGTTTTGTGCAGTAAACTTTAGAAATTATTTGGCATCATTTTGTGTTTTTTTAGATACTTCAGGATTTTTTATTTTGGCACTGAAACAGTAGCTATATTATTGGAGAAGTGGCCTGAAATCAGCCAGGGACCAGCAAGGACAGCAGTCATTAGCAGATGCTCCAGGTATGCTTGAGCAAAAATTATTATATAAAATTAATTTGAGAATTGCATTTTTTGCCTTTATCCATGTCATGTTTGGTGTTTAATGACTTTGCTCACAAATTGACAATTTAGTTATACAGTAGTTGACTCAAAGTCATTTCAGGATAAAGCCTGTTTTCTATCAAAACTAAAAAAAAAAGCCACATCAAAGCAAACTGAACTAAGAACAATTACAGTAACATTTGAAATACTTACTTTTTAATGCATGGGAGTTCTGCAGGCAAGCTTCACCTACTGAATGCATTATTGTGCCATTAAAGATAATGTAAATATGAAATAATGTAATATACATATTTATCATCAGATGACCGTATAAGCCTTTCAAGAAATACACCTTTTTTTCTAGAAACTAATTCTAAGCCCCCAGTTGTTACTTCCTTGTTCCTCCTTGTACCTACACAAGTACCAGTATGAACCAGTAAGTACTTTATATGCACTAATTGCCTAGAAATTCAGTCTAGGCAAATAGTTCATTTTTACCACTACGTTCCTGGCGTGCAGCACGATAGGCAAGGCCAATAGAGTGTATGAATTTCAATTTGTTTTAGTGTACCAAATCTTTGAGGACCGTCATACTCAGAGGGATACAAGTCTACACCCAAATACCTAAAGTGTACCACCACTGGAACATAAGTGGGTAGCATGCTTTGGTCTAACTGAAAATGTATGGGAAGAAGTGAAAATTTATCCAAGTTTATCTTGTGGCCTGACATTTCAAAATCAATAAATAAACTAAGCAGAGGTGGAATTGATGATTTATCTAAAAAGAACAAAACATTGTTGCATCAAAGGAAATATGTTGGGATTTCTTTACTATAATGGGGGAGCTAGGCATAAAATTTGTGCCACTGCTTGAGCTACGGGTTCCAGCGATATAGTGAAGAGGGGGTCTGACAAAGGGCACTCTTGACATGTGTGTGCTTCAAGTTTAAATTCAAGGGCAGATACTTGCGGTCTACGTCATTTCTGCCACAAAGCAAATGCAATAGAATTATTCCTAATGAATCCTTTCACCGCTGCCCACAAAACTCTGATCGTCCCCTGAACCCTGATAAAACACAATTCGATTCATTTACTCAATTGAGAGCCGAACTCATTGTGTAGTAAATAGGTGTTCAAGGCACACAGCCATAATTTGTAGTCATGTTTATCCCAGTAACAAATACTATCGTGGTCTGAGAAAGACATTGGGCAGATACTTAACGTGTCTATCCCTAAAAGAAGAGTGCAGTTTCTCTTGTGGAGAAAAGAAAAAAAAAATGTTGCTTAGTGCTCGGATCAAGATGCTGCCAGCAGTCGAAAAAAGACAAAGACAAGGCGGTAATACATTGCTTAAGTTCTGAGCTAGCGGTCAGCTGACTGTGAGAAATATCACACCCTCATCTGTCTAAATGAAGATTTAGGAGTTAGTGGTGGGAGCGGATATGAATACAAAGATTTGTTAGATAATCTAACAGAAAAGGGAAACCCCCTAAAGCAGTTTTCTGGCATTACAGTTACAAACCATACAGGGTGTCGATACTGCAGGGTTCGTCTGAGATACTATGAGTAACTACTTTTTAATACAAGCAAAGAAATGACTGAACAAAAGGCTATAAAATTGAGTAAATCAATTACCTACCCACTGTCCAGGTCACGAACCTGACTGGTGTAACTGGGAAGGGCCAGTCAGTCCTGAGCGGTGTCCAGAAGCGTGCAGCAGTGCTCCTTCAGGGCCTCGCTGCATCGGGAAGAGAAGACTGGAGAACGATGGTCCAGAAGCTGCCTGGCAACATCCAGGACACGGGCACCTGGAAAACAGGAGACCATGAAGTTACTCTTTTGGCTCCGATACTTTTAAGTATTTTACAGAAGACTCTCCAGCAGTGAGAACACTGAGGAGTTGTCCGCAGGTGAAGTCGAAGAACCGATAACCTCAAACCAGTTAGCAGAGGAAAAAGAGGAGACGAAAACCCTCTGTGTCCGCCATGCCGGTAGTGCTGGAATTAAGACGGACGTGTTGGAGAACTCCTCCTCCGTCTGTGGAGTTTGGATTGCCTCTACAACAGCAGCGGTCGGTCAAGCTTGACGACCTCCTTGCAGAGCGCCTACAAGGCGTTCCTCCGAGCTCGCTACGTTTCTAGAGAGTAAACACATTCAGAAACAGCTACTAGAACAGCAGTTGGTGTGATGTGCAGAACCCACCAAGGCCCCAACTATCAAGGTGATTTCAACAATTTTCTCCTTCACCATGATCCAATCGTCGCTCTGTATGGAGTGTACAGAGTCTGTTGGCACTGAAAAGGCTACTTGCACCATGGAATGACTCTGCCCAAAACCAAATTGGAGAATTAAGTGTTCTAAGACCTTCGGACACTTGGATCCCTGTTCGGATAACCTGGATCCCTTTGATATGGAGTCCCGTCTCCTCCAGTGTGTTCTAAATTCGTAAGGCAACCAATTGTAATAATTGGCTTACAGACACCTCGGGTACAGAGTCTCGGAGTCAGTAGAGTGCCTGAATTGACTCTGAGAACCCTGAGAATCAAAATATTCCAACACAATATCCTAGAATTTTCCAATTTAAAACAAATCTGGTTCCCGAGAAATTCCCAGTTCAGACAACTGTGAGAATGAAATGATCTTAAGGCAATGCACATCTTCGTCCTTCGAGTCCGGATCGCTGCAAAAAGTCAATGTGAAAATTAAAATATCAAAAGGGATCCGGGTTAAAGTAACCTGAAGGTCTAAGAATACGGCGTCCCGTCTTCTCCAGTTTATTCTAAATTCGTAAGGCAAGCGGTCTAATTAATTTACACAGTCACCTCGGGTACAGTGTCTCGGAGTCAGTAGAGCGCCTGAATTGACTCAGAATCACTCATTGGGATGTCGGCGGCCGCCTCTGTCGGTTTCTGATCCTGTCTCTGAAAACTCTGGACTCCAAAAATATTGGGATCTTTGTGGAACCTCAAACTGTGGTATTCGGATTTGCTTCTCCACAAATATATTCTCCTCTGCTTATATTGCTTGAATGTAAAGAACAAAACACTCCTAGCTTCAAAAATTGGGTGAACAACTTGATGCAGTTTATAGAATAATAAAAAAAATCGGATACTCTTTGGCTGGCTGCAGTGATGAATTTAATACTACTTGGCAGGTTGTCTTGACTTAAATAGACTTGATTAATCGGCTGGTTAACACCCGGTTTGAACTATTTCACTATTTACATTTACTCTCTTTTACCCTTTGCCTTCCCTTGGGCACTTGTATGTGCTTTATTATCATATTACCTGTATTTTTATTAAAGACTTTATAAAAGTTCAAATTTGACCCAAATGTGGCAAGGGTGTCTAAGGTGGGGGACCTCAGGGGGCTGTTTTCACAATTAGTGCTTTCTGTATGATACAAATGTGAATAAATAGACCTTAATTAAAAATGTAAGAAAAATAAATAAATAAATACAAGTCTCAGCTTTAGTCTTGAATCAACTCACACCAAGGACTTCCCTGGTTTAGACTGGTGGATGTTCTGTTCAGTGAATTTGTGGTACAGTAAACTAAATATAATGCTCACTGTTACCAGTGGATGGTACTCTCCTCATTACTATTCTTTTTATCTGAAGAGGAGCTGCAAAGCCACAACCATTACAATGTAAAAGACCTGATCCAAGTTGGACCACCAGCAAATTATCACAGTACTTGTCTGAGTCAAAAGAACAACACTAGACTGCAGTCAAGCCTGTAACAATGTACTCAAAGGGTACAACTGATCAGGAACTGTGTTACAAGAACAGCTACTCTATGGCATGGTCTGTGATCAATATACACCTGTGAAAATATCTGAAGACAACAAAGGAAAAATTGCTCTTTCTAAGAAGCCTGCATGTCGAAAACATTCACATCATGAGAAAACCTGCAGCTAAGCTCAAGCTGGAGAAAGTTAAGAGCTCTGTGTTTGGGATGGAAACAGGCGAGTTATGCTGTGGAATGCCATGTACAATTTAAGAGCAAGTGGAGTGTTGGCAGTTTATTCAGGTGTGCTCTCATTAGTGCGACCTTACTGTGAGGGTCTTATTTTGGGGGGCTGTAGCTGTGGAAAGCAAAAATCCTTGAGATCCGGTTCGAATAAACCGATGGTAAGCACACTAACTTTTCCCTCCATTAAAATAGTTAGGAGTCATGGGGTCCACTCTGGCGTTTACTGAGGATTACTCGGGTGCAGTCTGTGAACTTCCTGAAAAATAAGAGTCTAATTGTAAAAGCTACGGAGCGATTCTTGGCTGATGTTACCTCCATATTGAACAGTAAAATGTATTTGTTCAGTTACAGCAAGGGATTTTCAGTCATTGCTCAGTGAGAAAAGTACATGCATGAGAATGTGGCACCTTCCTCACCACATCAAAATACAGCAGAGAAAAATCAGAGAACCCTATTTGATAGGGAAAGGTGTGTACTAGAATAGAGCAACTTGCCTAAAGAATTCTGGATGGGCTGTAATGACCATTGCAGTAATTCGCAACAGGGGCTTCAATAGCTGTTTGAAACTCTGTACAACATGTTGACAGGACAAAAGCCTGAGAGAATGAAGCTAGAGTCAAAATGTTAAAAGGGAGTCTTTGTAGGGTATGAAAGAACAGTTGTTTTGTCAGATTCCACTTAAAACTGAGGGAGAGGGACATAGTACATGCCATCCAAAAAGAGATACATGCACAATAAGCACCTCAGTACTTAACTGACTGTGTCAGATATTAAAGATCAGACACTGACCAGAACCGACTACTGCTACAGGATCTGTAACGTACCACAGAGCTTTAAGAGGCAAGGAGTTCAACAAAATCACAGTTTTGGGTTGACTCTGAAAGAGGAGAGGAGTTCTCTCATTGAAAATGTCAAATTTACTCTGACCCCCCTCCCAGAAGCTGAACATGCAGTGGTGGGAAGGTGGGTCTATGATTAAAAACAGTGTAGATGGATCTGAAATGTACCAAGTCTGATATGTTGCTAAGGATTACAGTCAAGCAAAGGGTGAACAGTCTGGAGGAACCTGAACATGTTGCATGATTATCTAGATGAAAATGGCTTTACACAGAACCCAGCTGACCATTGTGTCAGCAAGTATAGTAGACAATGATTATACCGAAAGAGTCCTGGACACAGGCCCCTGAAAAACAGGAGACTGCGGCGTTACTCTTTTCGATACTTTTAAGGGTTTTACAGTAGAATCTTCAACAGTGAGAACACTGGCCTCAAGGACGTAGCAGTCGGCCACGCTGACACCCCCAGGGTCTCTCCGGTGCGGGAGTGTAGACGACGCCCCTCTGTGTCCACCACACAGGTAGTGCTGGAAGAAAGACAGCCACGTTGATGGAGTTTAGACTGCCTCTACAACAGCAGCTGGATCTGCCGGTCAAGCTCGTTCTGGTCACCATGTTCAAGGGTAAACACAGAAAACACAAACAACTGACAGTGAGACAGTAACACAGGGAGCAGAGAGCACAACAGGACTACAACTGATAAAGAAGACAAAGCTAAAATGAAATACTATAAAGTAGGGATGTCGTCTTGTTCACAGCTACAAGTGATTGGTTTCAGAGTACATGTCTGGTCATTATATCACGATGCTAGCTACATTTTAATATCCAATTTCTATCTAAATTTGTTTGATCCATGACCAGATACGGAGTAAAACAAGAGTAAATACTGGTGATGCGTCTGATCAATGGAGACAGCTTAGAGCCCAGAAGGACTTCAAGACGGACGGCGAACTGGCCGATTTTCTCCTGAACAGGTGAGCACTGATCTTCAGCTAAGCTTAGCTAACCTCAGCAAGATCATTTAGAACAACCACTAGCGGGGATGAGCATTTTAAGTCATTTAAACATTCGAGTGCTTGGATTTATATTTAGTGGTCCGATTACAGCTGGGTTATCAAGATGATATTTGAGATGGCTAGTGCTAGGAAAAGCTATCCAGACTAGTGCTGGCTAACGCTAGAGAAGCAGATGGGCCACAGCAGTTTACTCCCTCAGCACCAAAGAGCGTGACAGATTTTTTTGCCAAATAAATCAAAAGTTTGACTATTTTGACTCAAATGTTTGTGATATGTTGAATGACTTCTAGCGTCCAAATCGAGTAACACTACTCATGCCCATTCCTAGCTACTAACGTGAGTGGTTTCTCCGTTGTAACTAATAAAATCCATATAGCTACACATTTACAACAGATTACTCGGATTTGTGCCTGAATCGGTGGATATGGTCAGATTTCACTTTCGTGATTTCATATTTTAGTAAAATGATGTGACTTTCCTGTGTACATGAGTTGATTATGGTATATATTTTTTTTAGCTTTGAATGTCCAAGCACGTCCAACCCTAGTTAGAGGCAGAAGATTAAGCACCTTTTCCAGTTTTGGGTGTTCAGGTGGAAGACTTTCAGACCGGTCTAGTATGTTTTCATCCTTTCATCAGTTCGGAATTATAATGTTGGTGGCGTACAAGTTCACAAATTTCATCTGTATAGAGAAGATCTAGCACATCTAGAAAAAGGGATTGCAGCTCTGGAGAGCACCACGGATGCCTCTGAAGCTCTAGAGAATAGTAATAAGCAATATTTACCTCAACATGAGACACAAAAATAGCAGCAATTAGTTTGATTCTTACACCTGCTGCTGCTTTATGGGGGGGTGGGGGTGCTAGGGGATAGTTCTGTTAAACTGAGCATGTTGTCAGGATCTGTAACTCAGTAACTCCAACTCTAGAGTGTATTTTAGGAGCAGTGGGCTTGATACTGCAGGGTTTGTCTGAGATACTATGAGGAATATTGATATTACTTTTCAATACAAACTGCGAAATTACAGAATAAATGGGTGTAATCAATTAAATCCTTCACCTGCCTACTATATTTACACTTACATTTAAGGCATTTAGATATATTATATACTGTTGCATGCTCTAGATCTTTAGGGGGAAATGGGAAGATGGAGAAACCTCTTCCTCAGTGTCAAATACAAGGCAAATGGGATGTCTAAGGAATTTCAGTTTTGGTCCTTTTCCAAGTACAACTGTAAAGGGGATCAAATTCTGGTAAAGCCAGTCAAGTCAAGTCAAGTCAAATTTATTTGTATAGCGCTTTTTACAACTGTTGTCGTCACAAAGCAGCTTTACCTAATTAGTTCTTAAAGCGTTCTGAGGCAACTCCCAGGTTAGCTTTTCCATACGTAACCATTTGGCAATCTGCTTCAACCACATCCTTCTGGAAGGAATATCTGATTTTGACCAGAACAGAATACACTTTAACTAGACAAAATAGAATATGTAGAATACTGATGGTGTCATCTTCCAGTGAGGAATCTACAGCATTTAAGAGATACAGAGAACAGAATGAACTCCTGCTATGAATAAACTAGAGAAATCCTCTATGCCCCTTAATGTCCAATTACTAAGCCCAATGTCCCCAAGCTGAGGGTGTAGATCTGGATTCAAGGAGAGTGGTGATCATATAGAGATACAATTAGGGAATTATGTTATATATTTTCTAGCATCTCTCCTAGAAAGCAACATATCGTACACTACAAAGTTATCAGAGAGAGACGGTATTTTGTCAAAATTATAAATAAATGGTAGGGAAGTTGGAGATCTAGGATGACGTGATGAAGTCAGTGTTAGCTGACTCATCCCCAGGCCATACACAGTAGAGACTTGTGACTCTGACAAGTGACCTACCTGGTGATCCTGGAGGAATGAAGGGGGCTGGTGAGTGGGTCATCTAGGAGCCGGCAGGATCCACGGTTAATCTAGAAGGAGGAAAACACACAACCAATAACCCTAGAAGTGTGGTTCAGGTCAGAGGTAATTGTTATCCCAAGGTATCTAAAGCCAGTTTTTGTCAACTGGAATAGTAGATTTAGTTTAATATAATTCAGGACATTCAGCTGAATAGCTGTAGACCTGCCAAAACTGATTTTATAGCCAGATAGCACACTATAATTAGTGATGAAGTTTCTGATTTCAGGAACAGAGGTCACTGGATTCTTTAAATATAGAAGTATATCGTCTGCAAATAATGATACGATGGTCTGCTTCTCCCACTAAAACTCCTGATATAATGAACCTAGATATAAATGTATTCAGCAAGGAGTTCCATTACTAGGGCAAAATGCAATGCTGAAAGAGAGTAGCCTTGTCTGCGGTGTCTTCCAATTGGCACAACATCAGAGATAAGATTGTTTGCATTAATACAGGCTGAGGGGTCTAAATACAACAATTTAACTATATTTATAAAATTATTCCCCAATACGATTTTCTCCAGTAGTGCAAAAAGAAAATTCCATTCAATCCTGCTGAACACTTTCTCAGCAGGTAGGGTCTTTTCTTTTGGTAAGAAGATTTATAAATATTAAAGGTGGCGAATGTTATCGGATCCATATCTGGATTTAATGATTCCCATCTGATCAGGTTTAATGATCTATGGAAGAAATGTTTCCAGTCGGGGAGACAGTGCTTTAGTTAGAATTTTGTGATCTACATTAAGTAGACTAATGGGTCGATAGGAAGCACATTCTGTTGGGTTTTTGTGCTTTAACAGTAGAGCATTTCAATTTCCTTCAGGATTATCATCAATCATGGGCATAAAAATGGGGTATAAATCTGACCAAAACTTCTTGTAAAATTCGACTGGATAGCCGCCAGGGCCAGGTGCTTTTCCCGAGGGCATGGCCCTAATAGCATCCCAGATCTCCTCTGGTGTAAAGGGGGCATTCAAAAGAGTCTGATCAATGTGAACTGCTACAGTCTGAAGTGTAAAGCGATATTAAAAGGATCATTAATAATGCGAAGGTCATAAGAAAACTCTCCAGAGGAGTTTTAATAGCTTTTATAGATCATTCAGTCTGTTGTAATTAAGATGGTGAGCTAATAAACAAATGGGTTTATTTCTGTTCAGAAAAAAGTAATAACTTAGAAATATGAGGAGTGTATTCAGGGTTAAGTTTTAATTTAGCATTTACTAGCAGAGACCAATTTGTAACAGACTGTGTGTGTTCTAGTTGCAGCTTCTCAACTTCCAAATTTTCTTTGGTTTTTGGCTCCGAGTTCTTTCTGAAGAGACGCAGAAGATCAAATGACCTTGCAAAGTGTTTTTGACGGCATCCCATTTAACTGCACTAGTAACTGGAGAGCAGCAGTTGTCTTGCCAATAATCTGTTATTCTCTTTAACATGGAAACAAAAGCTTCTTTATTTAGTAAATGTGTTAAATCTCCACTGAGGAGTTTTTAATGCTGTTAAATTTACCATTACATCCAAATACACTGGACTGTGGTCAGATAAAACCAATTTGACAGACCTTCAACATATGTATACGGTTAGTAGGAATAAGAAAGTAATTTTGGACCTTCAGCCACCAAGTTTTCAACCTCTTCCAAATCTGCCTTCTGTGGCGGTACCTCGTGTAAAGTGGATAATGAAGCCTCCACCGAGGAGACAGCCTGCAATATCTTGAAGACAGCCCTCCATATTATCCTAAAATCAGCCGATAGATCTGAGTTCAGCATGAAGAATAACCATGTTTGGTTGAGTATTAGCAGGAATGCTAGCTTCATCCCCCTCAGCGGATTCCAGAACTTGTTTTCTTGTCTTTAAGTCTCTGGGACTGCGTAGATAAAGAAATAGGAAAATCTTTATCCCCAGAAGTATCAGTCATAGGTATATCAAAAGTGGGACTGCATTAAAGAGATTAAACCGAGGTGGAGTGTGAATAAAGACAGGTGTAAAAACGGAGTAAAAGACTAAGCAGCCACCTCTGACCCGGTCACGTTTTTAAAGCAAATTCTTTTTTTTTTGAGAACAAATGTTTATTAACTATTTTAAAATGTATGCAGAAAGGTGCCAAGCTTACCTAAGGAGCATAAATCAAAAGCTGGAGATTGGAAAAGCTGCATATGGAATCATCTTAATGATGTCAGATAAAATTTAAGTAGAAATATCCAGTGGATTATTTGGTGATCAGGATTCCTCAAAGATAAATCGATAATTTCCCATGCATGGTCCTCAAAACATAAAGACTCAAGATCCTTTGACCACACACAGTCCAACCCGTCTACAAGAGGCTTAAAGTAAAAAACAATACAATACAGGAAGGAAAAAATACAGGAAGCCGAGCAAAGCACTGTAAGCATTAGGTGGGGATGTAATTTGGAGTTCAGTGAGTCTCTGATGCCAAAGGGCTGGTTTAAGCTGCAGATCCCTAAAGAAAGAGGTGCTGGGCACATTACATTACTCTTTGATAGCCTGGAAAGATCTTAACCCATTTTCACTACAGATATCACCTGGAGGTTAAACTCCTTTGCTCTCCCATTGGGGGCAATGAAACGGAGCATTCCCCATCAGTAAATTATGATTATGAAAGAGTGGAGAGAGCTCATGCCATATTAGAGTATGTTTGCCTAAACAACTGTTAATGCCAAATTAATATAAGGACCTTTACTTTACATAGGGCTACCAGAGCCTGTACCAGAGCCTCCTCTATTGAGCAGCATGAATTATGAGCACTTTGACTCAGGCATGTTGATCGAGGTTTTAAGGTAAACGTCTGAGCATACATTTCAAACTCTAGAAATGCAAGAACACCATCTGACTTACACCCCTGTACAGTAGATCATTTTATTCAAGGTTGTATGCATGTGTATTGGGAATGGTCATATCCCAATATTTTTTATAGGCAGGAGCAAATGTATCATATAACTATAGAAATTCAGTCTAGACAGAATATTCTTTTTACCACTACAATCTGGAGTGCAGTGAGGGCAAGTTTATCCAATTTAGTATCTATTTAATTTGTTCAAGTATACCATTTTTTTGAGGACAGTCACTCACTGCGGGACACACAATCCAGTGGTGGACCACTTTAGGTATTTGGGGGTAGACATAAGTGGGTAGCATGCTTTGGTCTAACTGAAAATTTAAGGGGAAAAGTGAAGATTTATCCCAGTTTATCTTGTGGCCTGACATTTTTAAGCAGAGGTAACTGAATCTGTTGATTTATCTAAAAAAAGAACAAAACCTCGTCACATAAACTGAAATATGACGTTGGGCTTTCTTTATTATAGGGAGCTAGGAATAAAACAGCGCACTGCTTGAGCTAGAGGTTCCAGCAATATAGTGAAAAGGCATTCTCAAAGATGCCGCCCAAACCAGGAGACTTTACTTTTTTCATCTGACAGAGGGTCTCTTTCAATTCTAGAGGAGAAATCTCCGGATCTAAATAAGATGCCTCGTCAGTAGACAATTGTGGTAACTCTAAGGAATGGAAAAAGGAGGCAATATTTAAGGTTTTTTTTGGGACTGGTCTGATTTATATCATTCTGAATAGAAGCTGTAAAACGCATCATTGATTTGTGCATGTTCTATAAGTAGTTCATCATTGGGACCTTATTGCTGCAATTTTTGAGAACTTCTCATTACTGAGTTTTAGCACCAAGAGGTGACTGGGCCTGCTTCTATTAAAATAGTCATTTTGTCTAACCCTTATAATAAGGAATTCTGCTTTTTCTCTTAGAAGAATATTAAGCTCATTGCAATACAAATCATTTTATTTAAGAATATTACCAGAAAGGTCCAGATACTTCTCTTTTCTGTCACCAAGAACCAAAAACAGAATTATTCCTAAAGAAACCATTCACTGCTCCCAATAAACCTCTGATCGTGCACTGAATCCTGATTAAACAGAAAAAATTCGGTTAATTCACTCCTAAAATCAGAGCCGAAAGATTTGTGCTTGCATGTAAAGTATGTTGCTTAGTGCTCGGATTAAGATGCTGCAAGCAGTCGAGTAAAGACAATGTGGTATTACATAGCTTAAGCTCAGAGCTAGCGGCCAGCTGACTAAGAAATATCACCCCCTGATCTGTTTAATTAATAAATGATTAATGACTTTTCATATCTGCTCCCACCACTAACTGAAAGACCACTAGATTTGTTAGATAATCGAACAGAAAAGAAAAACTGGTATCTCTTAGAGTTGGAGCGTAAACTGAAATAAAGGCAATATTCTCATTTCTTACTTTTGTTGTAATGTGTGTTATTCTTCTTTCTTCACCCCTTCCTTATAATAGTAATCTCCCACTTCCTCTGTACCAAGATAAGAACTCCTTTAGTTGTTATTTGCAGCTGCATAAGAAGCAACTCTATAGAATTTATTGCATTTGGGAATATCAAAATCTCTCAATTGGGATTCATAATCAGACCAAGGTCAGTTCGTTTTTGATAGAGCAAGAACAACAGAAAAAATGTTTAAGAGGCTTATTTGGACCATTAAAAACATTCAAAATCATAAAGACAAGGGTCTTGTTATACCTAAATTTCCAGACTTTCAAACGAGTCAAATAACAAAAAACATAAAATAAGTGAACTGCCCAAATACACAAAAATACAAATATAACCTGCTATATAAAAAGTGCCCTGCTAGAAGTTTATTCTGCTGTCTTTGCTCACCCATGAGATAGTCTAGCTTTGAACACATCCTGAAATGTAGACATGTGTGTAAAGAATTCTTCCCGCGTTGCTGAGAGCCACGCCATGATGATCTTCTTCAGTGCACCAGAGGATCCACCATGTTGGATTGAGGCGAGGAGAAGACAGATATGACCTTTTTTGCTGGTGACGAGTTTGGAGTAAAAGGCAGAGGTTTCCTGCTGAGAAACATCCTTAACTGCACTGTAACCAAAAAGAAGAAATGAAATAAGGACCAAATTCGGGAGCTCTAGCCAGCTGCAACTGAATGAACCGATGAATTCTCAGCAGATATTGCATCCCAATAGTTGCTGGATTAGGTACAATTGGACCAGCAGGATATACTGCTGCACTTACCGCTCTCAGAGGACTATTCACCAGTGAAGATTCACATGCAACAATTGCTTCATTTTCCAAAAGGGAATTTATTTCTTTATAACTTCTGCTTCCTTGGACATGGGACATTGAGTCAATAAGGGGGGCATCTCTGGTTAAAGTGGTGCAAGAAAAACAGCTGATTGGCCTTACCATGCTCAATTTCATTCATTCTGAGACCAGAAATGTTTGGGAAATGTTTGGTAAGTTAGTCTTAGTCTTGTCATTCTCACTTGGCAGCTCAGATCTTGACCGTGTAAAAGTAGTATCAATTATTTGCCCCCTGTCTTGACTAGGGACTTATGTGATTCACCTGGCTCTCTAAACAACTGTCTCGGTCCTTCATCCAAGACTACATGCACAGCTGCAAACTGATCCTCATAGTACACATAAGATACTGATATTGTTTCAGCTGCAATCTTTTGTACCACTATATGTTCATACATATTGTCAACATCATCTGGGGACAAATAAAACAATGTAAAAATGGAGGATTTTCCCATTTCCCATTTTCCCAAGAATATTCTACTGGGCCTATTAGAAGTGGAAATATCCCTATACTAGGACTAGCAGCAGAAAAACCTGAACCTTGCTTTAAAATCTTAGACTTTTCTACAAAATAAATGCAGACCCTTTTACAACACTCTCCAAGTTGAGTTCAGTATTGAGAATTAAATGTCCTAAAAATTAGAATTTTTATAAATTTGGATCCCTAAAAAAGTATCTGGTCTAAACAACCCTGAGAATCAAAATATTCCAACACAATATCCTAGAATTTTCCAATTTAAAACAAATCTGATTCCCAGTTCAGACAACTGTGAGACTGAAATTATCTTAAGGCAATGCACATCTTCGTCCTTCGAGTCCGGATCGCTGCAAAAAGTCAATGGCCTAAAACAAATGTGAAAATTAAAATATCAAAAGGGATCTGGGTTAAAGTAACTAGAAGGTCTAAGAATACGGCGTCTCGTCTCCTCCAGTTTATTCTAAATTCGTGAGGCAAGCGGTCCAATTAATTTACACAGTCACCTCGGGTACAGAGTCTCGGAGTCAGTAGAGTGCCTGAATTGACTCAGAATCACTCATTGGGATGACGGCGGCCGCCTCTGTCGGTTTCTGATCCTGTCTCTGAAAACTCTGGACCCAGAGAAATATTGGGATCTCGGTGGAATCTCCAGAACTGTGGTAGTTGGATTTGCTTCTCTGCGCTTAAAGAATCAACTCGATCAGTCAGTCTTAGGAATGTAGAGAAACACTTTAATCCTGCAGTAAATGTAACGCCGGTGGAAGACTTCAGAACTGTGTCCTTGCAGTACAGTCAGTTACACTGAAATCTTGTTCAAAAGGTGCTGGCTAAGACTGCTTAGATTACTTAAAGAGAAAACCCTCCTACTTAAAATTGGGTGCAGTGGTGAATTTAATACTACTTAGCAACCTGTCTTGACTTAAATAGACAATATGGTCTCTGAGGATTAATTGGCTGGTTAGCACCCAGTTTGAAATCTATTTCACTACTTAAAATTCTGCAGTCATTTACATTTACTCTCTTACCCTTTGTGTTTCTTTGGTCACTTGTATGTGCTTTTATAACTTCATATTCAGAAATTACCTGTATTTTTACAGTTAGAGTTTTAAGTTCATCATAAATGCAAAAGACTCAGCTTCCAGGGGTCTCTGTGTGAACCGATTTTATGACCCCCACCAATGTAATAAACAGACCTACGCCCTTGATTTAGTTTCACATAGACCTGGGGAACGAAGGTGGTTAGCAATCATAACTTCATTGAAAAGGACTGCTTTAGGGGCTAGAGATCATTAAAATTAAAAACCATGACAGTCTCAACACTGCAGGATTTGTCTGAAATACTATGAGTGTCACTGATATAACTTTTTAATACAAGCAGAAAAGTTACATGGTTTATTTGATTCCACCCATTTATTCTGTCAATCACTCACCTGCCAACTATGCAGTTCACTAACCTGACAGTGTGACTGGGAAGGGTCAGTCAGTCCTGGCCTGACACCTTCTTGATGTTCCCGGAGAGAACGATGGACCCCAGGTGGCTCAGGTGAAACTCATCTCTGTGTAAGAGGACCAGACGCAGGAAAGCTCTGCCAGTTGTCTACGAAGTCAGCACAGACGGACCTGTCAGCCAGCAGTGGAGCGAGAAGAGCTGGAGAAGTGGCTCACTCACTCGTCTTCAAGCGGGCAGGGGGCTGAAGACGATGATCCTTTTTCCGAACAGTGTCCAGAAGCGTACGGCAGTGCTTCTTCAGGGCCACGCTGCAACAGGCAGAGAATAGTGGAGAACGATGGAGCCAAAGCCACCTGGTGACGCCCAGGACACGGGCAGCTGGAAAACAGGAGGCATTACTCTTTAGGGTCGAGACATTTCAGTGTTTTAGAGAAGAATCTTCAACAGTGAGAACACCGCCCTGAGCAGTAGTCCTCTGTGCCGGAGCAGGTGAAGAGCTGAGGTTCTCGAAGTTAGCAAAGGCGAAAAATGGTTGTGGTGGTGGAAGAGTCCTCGGCTTTTCCCAGCCACACTGATACTTCTAGGCCCTCTCAGGTGCGGGACAGGAGACGACAACTCTGTCTGCTGCGCCGGTAGTGCTGTAATTAAGACGGCGGTGTTGGAGGAGTCGTGGGCAGCCTCCAGCCTCGGCTTCCGTCAGTGGAGTTTGGACAGCCTCTACAACAGCAGCTGGATCTGCCATAATAGCTTGACGACCTCCTGGAGAGCTCGTTCCTCTGAATAAAAACACGAACGACGGTCAGTGAGAGAGGACTGTACAGTAACACAGGGAGCAGAGAGCACAAGGATCACAACACCACAAAGGTAATAAAAAGAAGACACAGCCACAAAAGTGGTACCAAGTTTCCCATTAAAGAGTACAATAGGCTTATTTACCTGAATGTGGTCAATGATCACAGCGGTGATGGTTACAATGTGTGTTACAATATTCAAACACAGCATGAAATCCTTGATCACTGTAATTATGATGTTTCACATTATGCAGTAGAGAGCATGAAAATCAAGGGCAAGATTGATAAACTGAACTGTGAAGTCTGCAAGGAAATCTGCTCAGAGTAGAAACAGAACCTGATGCTCGAGCAAAAGCAGTACTTGAACTAGTACATACTGAACTAGCTGCTCCTATAGATCCAGTGTGCAAAAGAGGGTTGTAGATACGCAGTCTGTGTACTTCCTGAAAATGAAGGGTGAAACTGTAAAAGCTACAGAGTGATGCTGGACTGAATGGAACAGTAAATGTATTTGTTCAGATAATGGTACAAAGTTCACAGCAAGGGTTTTTCAGTCATTGGTCAGTGAGAATTGCATAAGGCGTGAGACCTCAGCACCTTGATCACAACATCTAAAAACTGCAGACAGAAATTGGAGAAATCTATTTGATATGGAACGGTGAACGCTAGTAGAGATCCAATTACCTAAAGAATTCTGGACATCTGCTGTAATGACCACTGCAGTTATTTGCAACAAGGACTTAAATAGCCACTAGGCTCAAAATGAAACTCCATACAACAAGGATGTTAAAGCCAATTTTCAGACGCTACAATTAAACTATGCGGTAGACAGTCTCGATACTGCAGGGTTTGAGATACTATTAGGGACATGGATTTATTACTTTTTAATACAAGCAGAGAAATAAATAATAAATGGTTATGAAATCAAGCAAATCATGTAAAATCACTTACCTTCCAACTATTCAGTTCACTGACATGAACAACGGAAGCCTCGGGAGAAGCTTCTCTGTGCAAGAGGAACAGACGCAGCCGAAAGGGCTCAAGTTGCTAGATCCAGCATGCTTGATGTGAACAAACGACAGCTGTTTTTGACTACATGTACAAAGTTGACTTTCACATCAATTAAATCAATCAAAGAAGAAAGACCTGGAATCTCTCAGTGACAACCAAATCCTGACAGTCTCAGAAAAAATGAACTGAGCAGAGAAACACTAAATCTTAGTAGGCCAGCAGTGGTATTACCTCTGAAATCTCAGTACAATGAAATTGGGGCAATAAATCTGCAGGAACTCGAACTAGGCGTGTGGTATCTTCACATCATTGACCAGTTCTCACGGTTTAGTGCAGACTGCATTCTGACCACAAAGAAGTCCTCTGAAATAGTGAAACGCTGTTCATGATAGGATCAGTCTGCATGCTCCACCTCAGAAACTGTTCAGTGACAACAGAGGAGAATTCAACAATGATGAAGAGACAGAAATGGAGGAAAACTTCAACATAGAAGTAAAGACAACAGCTGCATACAGTCCATGGAGCAATGCACTTTTGGAACGGCAACCAAACACGCACTGAGATTATGGTGAAAGTAAAGACGCAACAGCTGTGACTGGGATACTGCACTGGACTGAGGCCTTATGGAAAAGAGCAGCAGGCAAAAGGTCCATGGCTACAGTCCACATCAGTTGGTCTTAGCACAGAGGGCAGGTTAGGATTCTGTCCAAACTGACAAGCCTCCTGCTTTAGAGGAAGCAGGAGAGAAGCAGCATCAAAGAACTCCTACAAACACAGGAGGTTGAACATGTGCTGCAGCACAGTGCAAAACAGCAGCTTAGGGACTGTTTTTCCAAAAAGGGGCATCAGCTTCAGTGTAGGACAATGGAAACTTGATTAAAAATGCATCTTGAAAGGACATAATACTGCTGTTCTGTGCTATGTCAGAGTTCTTTCTGTATACACTGTTTTTAAATAGCTAAAATGAGTCTGTTCTATCAGAATACTAGGGTTTTAAGTATTGAGGGAGTTTGTTAAGTCTATGATAGACATGCATTGTTTCATTTATATTTTCTCATATTGGTTGTGCTATATTTACATTTACGGCATTTAGCTAATGCTCTAATTCAGAGCGACTTACACAAGAGCTTCACTGTTTACTCAAGAATAACCTCAGCTAGTTTGAATAGACTAAACATTCAAAGATACCTCTAAGCTTAGACACTGCTAAACACAAGCCAATAATGAGACCATAGTACTCTACTCTTCACCCAAATACCCTTGTCTTTTTCCAAAGTGTGAGGCAGGGCTCCTTTAAGACTTCGCTGCGTTGGGCGTAGAATAGTGCCAAGGGAAGCCACCTGGTGATGTCCAGAACACCGGCATGGTTGTGGAGGAGCCCTTTGTTTTCCCGGCTACACAGACACACCCAGGCCCTCTGCAGGAGTGAAGTGGAATTTAGATGACCACATTAGAGGAGTCGCCACAGGCAGCCTCGTCTTCCATCTGTGGAGTTTGGACTGCCTCTAAAACAGCAGCTGGATCTGAGGGTCAAGCTTGATAACTTCCTTGCAGAGCTTGCTCCTCCATGGTCGCACCGTTTCTTGTGAGCAAACAGAGAAAAAAGAAATGACGACGGTCAGTGAGACAGAGTGCTGTACAGTAACACAGGGAGCAGAAAGCACAAGGATCAAAACAACTGTCTCAGATAAAGAAGACAGCGCTAATATTAAAGACCATAAAGTAGGAATGATGGCTTGCTGCTCTGTGTTGAATCACGTGTCAAGCTTTCAAAGCAGGACCTCATCGAAACAGCAGCTCAGAGTCGCACTGAAAACGAAGCATTGTTGCCTCACTGAAATACAATCACAGGTCAAGGCACGTCAGCTCCCTGGTCGCGCTGAATTATGTACTCAAGTAAAATAGAAATGTACAAAATGTGTGAAATTAGCCGACTTTCATTTCAAAAGACAATAAAACATGAAGTAGGTTTGGTCAGGTATTGTTTCCAAACCCACAAAAGAAAAATTGTTCACAAACCCTCTTTGTATTCAAGGGTTTTTAATTGGAGATGACGTGAAACTATCTTGAATTAAAACATCAACAAAAATGTCTATTTCTGGTTATTTTTGTGTTCAACAAATGTTCAGTCCATATACATGTGCAGTACTGCTTACGAGGAGAACAAAGCAGTTACACACTCAGATGAAAAACATGCAATTAAATGTAGATCAAATTACGTTCAATGAAAAGAAACACAGGCAGACATCACTGTATGGAGCTCCCGTTTCCGTTTGGACGAAGCTTATGAACACAAGTGAATCAGGCAATAGTGGTGTAGTATTTGTAAAACAGGTGGCACAGTAGAGCTGTGAAGCTGTGGAGGGGAAGGTGCTTGCTAAGGGTTGCAGTTAGTTAAGGGGAGTAGATTATAATCATTACTACTAATGTCAGCAAAAATAACAGTTTATGACTGCAGGTGAGTTTGTTTACAGTACTGAAAATGAATCCAGGGCAGTTTTAGTTACTATAGATTAGAAAGGAGAAATATGATTCGGCTTTAATAACAATTTTTTCTGCATGACACCATTCGAGTTGAATAAATTCTAATTTTGCGTGACCCTACTAGCCTTGGGACGATAAACGATATTAAATATCAATAATTTAAACAATGACGATGTTCAGTGCAATATAATGGCTTTATTTAACCGTTGACTTTGTGCAAGTATTCTACGGTAAACTAAACATTTAGTCCTATGTAACAAATAAGGCAGCATCTAAGTATTGATGACATCATAAATATAAAATTAACTACAGCTACAAATTACCTTTGTAAAATGCGACTTAAAAAGATTGTAGAGATGTGGTTAAAGAATGCTGGGTACGTGCAAATGAACAACTTCGCCTCATGTGGCCTTCTCCCGGGTAGACTGTGAAAATGGATGAGCCTATACAGAAGAAGGGGGTCACTGCGGCAGTTTGGCAATATTTTGGTTTATAACCAGACAAACACGGGGAACTGTTGGATGTTAACAGTGTTACATGCCGTCTTTGTAGAAAACGGATCACCACAGAGGGTGGAAATGCTACTAATTTGCAAGCACTGCAAGTCATCATTCAGAGAAACGCTACAAACCTTGAACTCTCCATACGAGCTACTAGAATAACGTTCAAGCTGAAGTTGAGTGTTTGATCAAGAGAGCGGAGTTTTACTCAGACAGCTGACATGTGGTGAAGCACTAATATGACTCTGTACAGGTCACTGACTGCACACTTTATTTCACCTGAGAGCCACACTGCAGCCAATACAGCTGAGGGTCTTCACTCTGAACTCCAGGACTGGAAACTGAATGAGAATTTACCTACATTACAACAGACAACGCTGCAAATATAACATCAGCCGTGAGTAGGTGACATGGTTGTACGTCACCATGTTAACTGATCATCTACATCAAAGGCTGGTTCCTGTTTATATGCTGCCAATTCAGCAGTAGCTGGTTCTTCAGTAATAGAGATTCCTGATTGCTTTCGTTTTGGACAAATAGTTGCCTGATGTTTTATTTTTTAGGAGATTGTGTCAAAACCTCTGCTGAGTAGAGGGACAGGCCTGATTCCGGAACATGGATGAATGGACTCCTCCAGACTGGATGGCAGGGCATCTCAGTACATGTAAATGAGAGAGAGAGAGAGAGAAAGGGGTTGGAATGACTGTTGGAACTCTGCTGAGTAGCGTGACAGGCCTGATACCAAGACGCAGGAACTGAACCAAAAAAGGGCAACTCCAGACAGGCCGCTCAGGACATGAGGAGAGAGAGACAAAAAGAGTAGCCTTGTCTGCAGTGTCTTCTAATTGGAAAAATATCAGATATAAGAGAGTTTGTTGTATTTAGACCCCACAGCCTCTATTAACGCAAACTTACTATATTTATAAAACTATTCCCCAATACGATTTTCTCCAGTAGTGCAAAAAGAAAAAAACTCAACCCTGCTGAACGCTTTCTCAGCATCTAAGGAGTCTTTTCTTTTGGTAAGATTTATAATATTACGAAGGTGGTGAACGTTATTAGATCCATATCTGGATTTAATGAATCCCGTCTGATCAGGTTTAATGATGTATGGAAGAAATGTTGCCAGTCGGTGAGACAGTGCTTTAGTTAGAAATGTGTAATCTACATTAAGTAGACTAATAGGTCGATAGGAAGCACATTCTAGGGAGAGAAATGTTATCCAAGTAATTTGATCTATCTAAATGCAAACTGCTACAGTCTGAAGTGTAAAGCCATTTTTAAAAAGAAAGGATCATTAATTATGCGAGGGTGGTAGGAAATCTCACCAGAAGGAGTTTAATAGCTTTTATAGATCGTTCAGTCTGTTGTAATTAAGCTGGTGAGCTAATAAACGACTGGGTTTATTTCCAAACTCATAGTATTGCTGTTTAGAAAAATGTAACAACTTAGAAATATGAGGAGTGTATTCAGGGTTAAGTTTTAATTTAGCATTTACTAGCAGGGACCAGTTTGTATCAGACTGTGTGTTTGTGTTCTAGTAGCAGCTTCTCAGCTTCCAAATTTTTCTTTGGTTTCGGCTTGGTTTTAGTTTTTTTTCCTGGAGAAACGCATAAGAGCTTAAATGATTTCGCAAAGTAAAGGTAAAGGTGCACATATTTGTCACTGTACAGTGTACACTGTAATGAAATGTGTCCTCCGCATTTAACCCATCTGTGGTAGTGAACACACACACACACACACACACACACACACACACACACACACACGTGTACTAGGGGCAGTGGGTACACACACCCAGAGCGGTGGGCAGCCAACTCCAGCGCCTGGGGAGCAGAAAGGGGAAAGGGCCTTGCTCAAGGGCCCAACAGTGGCAGCTTGCCAAGCCCGGGAATAGAAACCACAACCCTGGTCTCCAAACCCTGTAACCGCTGAGCCACCACTGCCCCGTGGTGTCTTTGTCTTTGAGGACATCCCATTTAACTGCACTGGTAACTGGAGAGTTGCAGTTGTCTGTTATTCTCTTTAACATGGAAGCAAAAACTTCTTTATTTAGTAAATGTGTTAAATCTCCACTGAGGAGTTTTTAATGCTGTTAAATTTAGTGTGACCTCCAAATACACTGGACTGTGGTCAGATAAAAGCAATTTGACAGCATATGTATACAGTTAGCAAGAATAAGAAAGTAATCCAGTCTTGAATAGGAGCCATGGGGAGGAGAGTAAAATGTAGAATCCATAGTCATGGGATGTAGTTCTCTCCAGATATGTAGAAGGCCTGACTGCATACTCATGTCGAAGAACTTTACAATTAACCATATGGAGTGAAGAAGATTTGTCCAGACCAGCTTCTAAGACGCAATTAAAATCACCACCCAGGAACCCAAGATCCTTGCAAAATTCATTAAACCTTTAAAATGTAATTAATTTTGGGTCACCTTCATAAGGTGCATATGTATTTAGTCCTATAATGCCAAACACCAAATTTGATTATTGTTTTTCATGCATTATACATAACATCAAGCAACATACATTTTTTCCCCCAAGTAAACTAATTAAATGTTTAAATTACAATTAACATTTAGAGCAAAAAATTAGATATGCAATGGTACGATTGCTAGTAACTTCCTTTTGCTTACTGATTTTCACTAAAAACTGACCAAAGAAAATACACACAATAATCTGTGTGTATGTGTTTGTAGATGGCAAAAAAATACAGTGTTGAAGATGCTATGAAAAGGATTATGGATGGGAATTCATGGACATGGAGCAGCTAGGGAAAGATGATGAGGAGGAGGAGGACGAGGAATACTCCTACTGCAAAGATTAGGGAAAACCCAGATAGTGATGAAGGCCCAGAAGAGGACAACACCAAAGCAGTCGGCAAGGGGCAAAGTGAAAAGGAAGGAGCATCTGTGGAAAAGAAAACAGTTTGAACCTCCATCTGCTTAGTTTGTGGAATGCGTTGAGGAAGACTGAAGTGAGGCTTGACTGGACACCATATAAGTTTCAAAGACTGTTTGACTGAGGAAATGCTACAGGAAACTGCAGAAGAAAAACTTGCACAGAGTGCAGAAAAACGGAAAGTCGGTGAACACAAACGCCCAAGAAATCAAGCAAATTCTGGGTATGTGCATGCACATGGGGTTAGTACAGATGCCCAATGTACATACACACAAGTTTGTGATGTCACAGGGTTGATTCCTGAATTTGCTGATGCTGATTCACTTTCAGGACAACCTCAATGTGTCTGGGGATGCAAAAAAAGAAAGTGTGGAAACTCAGGCCATGGTTAGAGAAACTACGCCAACGCTTTCTTTGCATACCTCCTGGAAAATGTCACGCAGTTGATGAAATCATGGTGCCTTTCAAAGGAAAATCACAGCTACGGTGCTACATGCAAGGAAAACATCACAAGTGTTGGGCAAAGTGGCTATCTAAGACTTTGATGTGTGTCAAGGGGGAGAAAATCCTGACGTTGGTGCTACAGGAGATGTCCTAAAAATGACCTCAACTCATCCAGCAGGAAAAAGAATAAATAAATAATAATAATCAATTTTGCTGACAATTTCTTTTCAGCAGTTCCATTGGTGGAGCACTTGAAACCAGGAACATCATTGTAAAATGGAATGACAAAGCTGTAAACCTGCTCTCTTCTTTTGTTGGCGTTGAGCCACTGGGCAATGTGAAGCATTGGGATCGGAAAACCAAAATCTACATAATAGTTCCAAGACCAGCCATTGTTGACATATACAACAGGTTCACGGGAGGCGTTGACCTTCTTGATATGCTATCTGCACTGTACAAGTTCAGCTTCAGATCCCAAAGATGGTACATCTACATTTGGTGGCACACCGTTACAGTGGCAGTAATCAATGTATGGATCCGCTACAGAAGAGACCTGGAGAAACTGCAGCCCAGACAGAAACCCCTGCCCCTGACAGAGGGTCTCTAAATTCTATAGGAGAAATATCCTGATCTAAATAAGATGCTTCGTCAATGGAAATTTGTGGCAAATCTAAGAAATGGAAAAAGGGGGCACTATAAGGTTTCCTTTGGGACATCTGATTTATATAATTCTGAATAGAAGCTGTAAAAAGCATCATTGATTTGTGCATGTTCTGCAAGTAGTTCTCCATCATGAGACCTTATTGCTGCAATATTTGAGAATTTCTCATTTTAGGGTTTGACAAAATGACTATTAAGCTCATTCTTAAATAAAACTATTTGTATTGCAATATCACCAGAAAGAGACTGTTGATTGCTCTTGAATTTAAACTAAAAGCACAAGAAAGGTCCCGATACTTGTGTCTTTTCTGTCGCCAAGAAGCAAATGCAATAGAATTATTCCTAAAGAAACCATTCACTGCTACCAAACAACCTCAAATTGTTCACTGATTAAACAATTCAGTTAATTCACTCCTAAATTAAAGCTGAAATATTTGTGCCTCGCAGATAAAGTTTACTGCTTGGTGCTCGGATTAGGAAGTTGCCAGCAGTCGAGTAAAGACAATGCAGTAATAGATAGCTTAAGCTTAGAGCTAGCGGCCAGATGACTGAGAAATATCACCCCCTGATCTGTTTAATTTAAAATGATTAATGACTATTTTTATCTGCTCCCACCACTAACTGAAAGTCCACCAGATTGGTTAGATCCATCCTTGGTTTAACATCATAATCTCCCAATTCCTCTGTACTAAGATAAGAACTTCTTTAGTTGTAGTATTTGCAGTTGCGTAAGAAGCAACTCTATAAAATTTATGCATTTGGGAATATCAATCTCTTAAATGGGATTATTAATCAGACCAAACTAGCACGTTTAAGAGGTCCATTTAGACAATTAAAATGTTCCAGCTCAAGACTCAAAACCATAAAGGTTAAAAATAAATTCAAGTATAACAAGACCCTTAACTGGTACTGGTAGCTAAACTTTGAGCTGCTTCTTGATAAAACTGTTAGGGTCGTCTTTCCCCGCGCCCTAAAGAATAAATTATTATAAAATTCAGTAAATCATGTAAATTAATTACCTGCCCTCTATCCAGTTGCCTACTCTGGGGTCCTGTCTTTTTCCGAGTGGTGTCCAGAAGTGTGTAGCAGTGCACCTTCAGGGCCTCACTGCATCGGGCAGAGAAAAGTGAAGAATGATGGTACCAAAGCCACATGGCAATGTCCAGGACTCCTGGAGAGAGGGGGAAAAAAAAAGATTGAGCCATTTCTCTGGTCCAGATACTTTTGAGGGATTTACAGTACAACCTCCAAGAATGAATACACCGCCCTGAGGAGCTGTCCTCGGTGAGGGAGTAGGTGTGGTTGAAGAACTGATAACCTCGCACCAGTTAGTTGAGGTGAAAACTGGCTGTGGTGGTGGAGGAGCCCTCTGCTTTTCCAGGCCACGTCGACGGCCCCAGGTCCTCTCCGGTGCGGGAGTGGAGACAACCACCCTCTGTGTTCACCACGCAGGTACTGCTGGATTTAAGATGGCCAGCGTTGGAGGAGTTACGAGCAGCCTCCAGTCTCGTCTTCTGTTGGTGGAGTTTAGACTGCCTCTACAACAGCAGCAGTAAAGCTCGACCTCTTTGCAGAGCACCTGGAGATCTTGCTCCTCCACGGATCCTACAGAGTAAACACAGACAGAAACGCAAACAATGGTCAGTGAAAGTACTGTAAAGTAACACAGGAAGCAGAGAGCACAAGCATCACAACAGCTGTCTCAGATGAAGATAAAAAGCAAAAAGACAAAAAGCTTTTTCCTTTAGTGAGTACTTGTATCAGACAATATTAAGTCTAGACCTGACAACAAAGAGCTGTTTATGATAGAGGAGATGAAAGGAAGGAGGTTTGGAGCGATTGTTTGGAAAAGAGGGGATGGAACAGGGTCTAGTGGACAGGTGGTAGGATTACTGGAGGTGAGAAGATGTAGGAGGTCATCTGTGGAAAGAGGAGAGAAGCAGGTCAGAGAAGAGGGAGGAGGAGGGCAGTGCCTAGAAAGGGGGGTAGAGGCAGGGGGAAAGATCGGCGGATCTTGTCAACCTTTTCTTCAAAGGAGGAGACAAAATCTTCTGCAGACAGGGTAGTGGGAGGTGGGGGAGTAGGAGGGTTGAGGAGAGAGGAGAAGATGGTGAAGAGTTTGTGTGGGTCAGATGCAGATGATTCCAATTTCCCCCTGTAGTAGGATGCTTTAGCGGCAGCAACTTCTGTTCTAAACCTGGAGAGAAGAGACTGATAGGAGTGGAGGTCGGAGTCGTGTTGTGACTTCCGCCACTTCCTTTCAGCCAGTCTTAGCTCTCTACGGTTGTTGCAGAGAACATCTGACAGCCACGGGGAAGGTGGAGAAGAATTTGCTGACCTAGGGGAGAAAGGGCAGAGAAGGTCGACAGAGGTGGAGATAGATGAGAGGAGTGTGTAGGTAGCAGTTTCAAGTGGGAGAGAGGAGAAAGATTCAAGATGAGGAAGAGTGGTCAGGACAGTTGAGGCAAGAGCTGAAGGGGAAACAGAGCGAAGAGTGCGGTGAAGAGTGGAAGAGCTTGCAGAAGTGGTGGTTGAAGGAGCAGAGAGGGAGAGTGAGAAGGAGAGAAAGTGGTGATCAGAGAAGTACAAAGGAGTCACAGCCACATCCAGAGCAGGGACAGGTCTGCTGAAGATCAGGTCCAGAGTGTTCCCTGCTCTGTGTTGGTGCAGACTGGTTGAACGCGAGATCAAAGGAGGATAGGATTGGGAGAAGGCATGAAGACTGGAGTTTCTCTGATGGAAGGTTGAAGTCGCCGAGTAGAATAAGTGGGGCGTCAACAGGGAGTCCACTCAAGAGAACATCCAGTTCATCAACGAAACTGCCCAAAGGACCAGGAGGATGATAGAGAACAATGATTTGAAGTCTAGTGGGAGAAGAGACAGTAACAGCATGGTATTCAAAAGAGGAAATGTCAAGATTAGAAAAAGAGAGCGGGGTGAAGCGCCACAGAGAGAAGTAAACCGGTGCCGCCGCCCCTGCCAGTCTTTCGTGGAGAGTGGGAAAAGGCAAAGGCAGACGACAAGGCAGCTGGAGTTGTCCGGGGTGATCCACGTCTCAGTCAGTGCCAGGAAGTTTAGAGACCGAGCAGAAGTAAAAGCTGAAATGAAATCTGCCTTCTGCACTGCAGACTGGCAATTCCACAGTCCTCCAGTTACCATCACATTGGTATTAGAACAAGGTGGGTAAATGAGGTTACCAGAATTGCAGCGTCTGCATCGGTATCTGCACCTCCGGCTGCTGATACAAACCACACCTAATTTATCAAGACTGGAGGCACTTGGCTCCTCCTCTGCAATTCACAGAAGAGACTGATAGGAGTGGAGGTCGGAGTCGTGTTGTGACTTCCGCCACTTCCTTTCAGCCAGTCTTAGCTCTCTACGGTTGTTGCGGAGAACATCTGACAGCCACGGGGAAGTTGGAGAAGAATTTGCTGGCCTGAAACTACACCTGAATCAGCACCTCAATCAACTAGTAAGCACCAAGCTTCTATGTTAACCTTAAAACAAGAGTGTTAGCAGAATCTACTTAGAAGTATATTTAAAAACCAGCCTACCTTACAAGCTAAAGATGACCCCAAGTAAAAAAGCAAGCAACACTTCACCACTTCACTGAGATTCGGAGGGATTTGGATAACATCCACTTACCTGTTTTTTCATTAAAAATAGGAAATGTTAATAAAACAAAGAAAATAAAAATATGTACAATTCAATATGAATACCTTTTGTTTGTGTGTGTGTGTGAATGTCTTTGTGGTTCACAGGTTGTAGTTTGAGGTGTGAATGTGCAAAAGGTCCAGTCTGTGGAAAGGTAAGTATTTCCTCCTACCGCGCTACAGATGAAAACATTAAATAAAAAAGAATGCTTCTCAGGTCAGTGATGTCCTCAGGGTGTGTGAACTGCTTTACACACGGTCCCAGTTCAGAGAGGCTCGCCATCCAGCGTAGAAAGGTCCCATTTGAACACTGGCAAAAAAACCTGACCTATAAAAGGTCATAAATCTCAGTTAATTTCAAGTTTTAACTGACTGTGAACATCAACTTAACCACAGAAATATACAATTTAACAGCACTTATACACAGTATTTACAGTTTCTTTAACAATTAAATGAGCTTATTTACAGTATATGAAGCTTCTATGAAGAAGCAGAGTGGACTGCATGGTTTGGCTTTTAAGGGGTTAACCTCTCGGCAGCGCGAGGCTAAAACTACGCGCCTTTTTTCCAGCCTCACGCGGCCCAGCCTGTGGCTACACACGCTGAAGAAATCTCAAATAAGAACAAAAATAAACGTTTTAATGTCCAACGGATATCATTTTTAAGCATACTCAGTTATCACCACCATAAATCATTTAATACAGTTACACAGAGCTGTCTAAGCACGGGCATGCCCAGCACTGAACCCCACAGAAAATACACGGCTAGCTTAGCATAGCCGGCTAAAGCTAACTCACCGATGTGAAAATCCAGTAAATCCCAGCTAATAACGCTCCTCTTTCACCAGCGGAGTGTTTTTCGGGTCCGACGACCCAGCGCTTTAAGTAACTGAAGGCTTAGCTAGATATTACGATGGCTTTTATCACATAAATCCAACCTTTCTAACTTTCTGACACTTTCTCCTCCAGGGAACACCACTGCTCATGGCGGCTGCTTGACCAGCAGGAAGATCTCGGTCAAGGTCAGCCGAATTTCCTGCGCATGTAAATCTAACTAATCACCTTATTGGCTGGTAGGTGTAACATAATGCTTAAATATGTAAAATAATCTAAAAAAAAAAAAAAAAAAATTATTATTTCTGGACTTAATAAAGTTTTTTTTTTTTTTTTTTAAAGTGTCTGTTTATTTACATTATTTTCTCAACTTAGCTTGGATCTAGTTTAGGTATTTATTATAAATAGGTTATCTGCTATTTATTTATTTTTTAATTAAGAATTAATTATTATTAGCTCAAATCTGCTTAATACTATTTACTTTTACTAATAAAATGTACTTTAATCAGGCTTTTATAACCTGGGTTACAAAAGGCATCCGGATTAAAGTAACTCGAAGGTCTAAGAATATGGCAGCTCGTAATTCATAAGGCAAGCTGTCTAATTCATTTACTTACAGTCACCTCGGGTACAGAGTGTCGGAGTCAGTAGAGCGCCTGAATTGACTCAGAATCACTCATTAGGATGACGGCGGCCGCCTCTGTCTGTTTCTGATCCTGTCTCTGAACACTCTGGACCCAGAGGAATATTGGGATCTTGGTGGAACCTCCAGAACTGTGGTAGCGGGATTTGCTTCTCTGCACTTAAAGAATCAACTCGATCAGTCAGTCTTAGGAATGTAGAGAAACACTTTAATCCTGAAGTAAACAACCGGTGATGAGGCTGGTGTGAAGTTGATAGACTCCATTGTTTCACAGTATCAAAAGCCACCATCTGTCTGTTCCTGAAAACAACGTATACATAGAATATTGAAATATCTGAAAAGATCCCCCCACAATATTGCAACGTTGACGTACCAGACAAGAACACCAGATTCACCATTTGACTTTTTTTGTGACATAGATGGAATTTGGCTTCCCCCTGTAACTCACTCTCACACACACACACACACACACACACACACACACACACACACACACACACACACACAATGAGCAGCCAGGGCCTTGCTCAAGAGTGGCAGTTTGCAGAGCCCAGGTATCGAACCCACAACGCTGTCATCAGTAGCCCGGAGCTCTAATCGCTGAGCTGCCACTGCCCCCTACAGCTGCTTATCGTTACCAGATTTTCGCCATTATTACTGGGCTTTAAACATCAGGGCTGTTCCTTTTTGTTCCACATGTTGCTCTTCTCAGAACTACCCATACCAGAATCTTTGTCTGACTGTTCACTAAACCAGACTGTGAAACAGCAGTTTGCAGTTTGGAGAAGCCTTTTCACTAAATTAATTATCTATATACAGCTTGATGATGAAAATAAACATTCAGTCTACAACAGCAATATTCGTGGTGACTCCTCAAGGGCTTTATCTGTTCAAAAGGTGCTGGCTAAGACTGCTTAGATTACTTAAAGAGAAAGAGGAAAACCCCTCCTACCTAAAACTGGGTGCAGTGGTGAATTTAATACTACTTGGCAACCTGTCTTGACTTAAATAGACAATATGGACTCTGAGGATTAATTGGCTCGTTAGCTCCCAGTCTGAAATCTATTTCACCATTTAAAATTCTGCAGTCATTTACATTTACTCTCTTACCCTTTGCATTTCTTTGGTCACTTGTATGTGCTTTTATAACTTCATATTCAGAAATTACCTGTATTTTTAGTTAGAGTTTTAAGTTCATCATAAATGTAAAAAGACTTCGCTTCCAGGGGTCTCTGTGTGAACTGATTTTATGACCCCCACCAATGTAATAAACAGACCTACACCCTTGATTTAGTTTCACAGAGATCTAGTGAACTAAGGTGGTTCATTTCAGATGGGCCTGGACATGTACTGGCTTAAGCAGGGGGACACACAAGATTGGAGTCTGACTGTTTGACCCCGTTAAATGTATAAAAAACACCTGTCCACAGCCCCAAACAGGTGCCATTAATACAGGTAACGAGTGGAGGAAAGTAGAGCTTCTTAAGAAAGGTACAGGTCTGATAGGTTACATGTTAATACTGTTGGAGTCACAGGCAGCCTCAAGCCTCATGTTCCATCGGTGGAGTTTCGACTGCCTCTACAACAGCAGCTGGATCTGCCGGTCAGGAGATATTAATCCTCCGCGGTCACCATGTTCCTCCAGAGTAAACACAGAGACAGAAACGTAAACTTAAAAAGATTATAAAGTAGGGATGGCCGCTTGGCCAAATTGATACCATTCGAGTCACTATCGACGTTCACAGCTATGAGTAACCAGGTTCATACTGCATGTGTGGTCGTGTGGTCATTATAACATGGTGCTAACTTTGCCTTGCTAATTTGTTTGACTCTGATTGAAGCAACATTTTCAAGGCAAGAACGGAGTACAGTCTGCAGATCATCTGTTACATGCTCTAGATCTTTAGGGGGAAATGAGATGGAGATGGAGAAATCTAGAAGTTTATTAATGAAAACACTAGCTGTCCAGCATTTAGCTTCAGAACCTGAGGCTTGGGTTGTGCATAGAACTGAATCATAAATCGTGGTGACTCCGCCACGACAACTTCTGCATGAGTAACTGCAATAGCTAAACCTGGGAGTCGTCGATGCATTCAGAACAAAACAGCGACAGCCTCTGAACTCTCACCAAGGACGTAACAAACACAGCCAAAAATACGGTACCAAGTTCCCCATTAAAGAGTACAATCCTTGTTCACAGTAACTATGATGTTTCACATTATGCAGTAGAGAGCATGAAGATCAAGGGTAAGATTGATAAACTGAACTGTGAAGTCTGCAGACAAGAGAAATCTGCTCAGAGTAGAAACAGAACCTGATGCTCGAGCAAAAGCAGTACTTGAACTAGTACATACTGAACTAGCTGCTCCTATAGATCCAGTGTATGACACATTTACTCTGACCCCTCTCCCAGAAGCTGAGCATGCAGTGAGAGGAAGGTGGGTCTAAGATTTAAAACTGTAGATGGAGCAGAAACGTGATCTAGATGAAAATGGCTTTACACTGAAATCAGGAGGATAATACTGATAATCTGGGTGTATGATCATTTACCAGTTTTCCTACCCTTAGGATGGAGGCAGCAGTAACACAATCCTCGAATATCATTAAGAGTCGCAGTATTGAATAATGATGTTGTAGCAAAAGAATTTATTTCAATTCTACTAAGATTTTTAAAGCAAATTTTCTGAAGCTCCAAATACAAACAAATGTGGAGGACAGACAGTCTCCATACTGCAGGGTTTTTCTGAGATACTATGAGGGACACTGATGGATTACTTTTTAAAACAAGCAGAGAAATGACAGAATAAATATAAAATCCAGTAAATCATGTAAATAACTTACCTGCCCACTATGTGACGCATCTGTCCCGCAGCCAGCAGTGGAGCTCAAAAAGCTGGGTAAACGGCTCGCTCACTCATCAATAGGTGGGCAGGGGGCAGAAGACTATGTCCAGAAGCGTGCAGCAGTGTTCCAGTAGAGAATGATGGTACTGAAGGATTCACGCTGCCAATTCAATTCTAAGTTTATTTATATAGAGCCTTTAACAACAAATGTCACAAAGCGCTTCACAGAGATCCGGGTCCATACCTCTTATGAGCAAGCACCACAATGGTCCAAGGAACCCATCTGCCTTAGGTCGACCCGCACAGCACAAACAAATAACATTACCCAAAGAACTAGACAGAGATAATGAAGAGCTCTAGATAATGTAGAAGCAGGTTATGAGGTTCATGTTAAAGTCCATACTGAGTAAAGGGACAGGCCTGATTCTGGAACATGGATAAATGGACACCTCCAGACAGGATGGCAGGGCATCTCAGTGAGTGCGAGAGTGAGAGAGAGACAGACGGACAGACATAACAAACAATAAAACCCACCAAACGTCACACACAAACAGCCAACTGATCATCTACCACAGCACACACAGCATCACCAACACGCCACACAGTCTGGAACTTCAGCAGTTTATAATATGCAAATTCCACACTGACGCGAGATCTGACCAGTGTCTTCAACAGCAGCACCGGGTCAGTCACACCTTCACCTCGAAGGCTATTCCGCCTTGTAAGCCAGATGGATAATTTTGCCTGTCCAAACAGAAAGTTCAGCAGGCAGGACCTCTGACGCTGAGACAGTAGCGTGGACCCAGTATGAATATGTCTAATCTGAAAGGGTCCCCAACCTTCGCACACACCCCTCAGCAAGTCCAGCAGGGGTTCCAGGCACATGCACCCAGCAAGCACGTGCTCTACCGTCTCAGGCCTCCTACAATATGGACATCAACAAGGAGGTTCAAGTGAGCAGCATGCTTGTTCGTGGCCAAGGCCCCATGGATTATCCTCCACTGCAGGTCCCGAATTCTTTTGGGCACAGGCAGTTTATACAAAATTCGCCACCTGAAATTTGCCATGCTGTGCTTACCCAAGAGACCCTGCCACCAGTGCTCTCTTACCTCCCTCAAGGCACCAAAATTCCTCATCTTCACAGCCACTCCATACAGTGCCTTACTGCTGACAGTCGAGAACTCCCCTTGGCTCAGAGAAGAGAAGGTCAGGAGGTTACCCCTACCCTCCTGCCAGTCACCAACAGCCGCAGACACTTGTAGCCATGGAAAGGGAGGACTCTTCTCTTTTGACAGTTGGTCCAACATCCCTCTGGACGCTGGTGACTTCCAGCAGCCTCAATGACTTCACACCAGTCTGCCGAGAAGAGCTGCAGTGTGTTCCATCCGCCTTCACCTGGAATCAGCAGGTGGCCCAACTTAGTGTCCCCCGCTGACATGAAGCAGTTCCTGAAGCTCGGTGATAGATCCATGTCCATCCTTATTTCAGGATTGTGAAAGATAGGTTACTCCCACCCCCAGGGGCCCACTCCTAGTCCTCCATCCCAAGAAAATTTGAACATCTCCAAGACATCGTCCAGCAAGGTTCAATCCTTCCAGATTCATGAGGAACAACTGGTGGTCCAGCCCCCTTTCCCCCAATCCTCCTCAGCAGAGCACACGCAGACTCACTCCACTCCACATCATGGTACAGCAGCCTCTGTGCAGCCTTCAACCTGAAAGCCAAAACCCCACTTTCAAGGTCCACCAAACCTTGCCCACCCTCATGAGTAGGTAGATTGAGCACTGCAACCTTCATCCAGTGGTATCCAGTCCAAAAAAAAAAAAGTCCATCCTCTTCCTCTGGACCTCAGTCAGCAGACCAGATGGAGCATTTAAAACAATCAATCAGTGCCACAGTGTTGATGTCACTAGGTTCAGCACCCTACCAAGTATGACACTTGAGGGAGCAGCCATTTTAACTCCTCCAGCTTTCTAACCCAACCCCATCCTGAAACAGTGACCAACAGGCCGACTCAATCCCCTTCCCACCTGAACCAGACAATAAACATTAGAATACAGCAGCTCAATGTAACTGACCAATTTCGGATTTGGGGAGCAGTTTGTCACGAAGTCTCGAAAAGGTAGTCATGGTCCACTCGATCAAACGCCTTCACCTGATCCAAGGAAATCAGGCAAAAGTTTACATCAGTAAGGTTGGAAAGATTGATCAGATCCTGTATTAAAAACATAATCCATAATCCATAGTGTCCATAATCGAGCGCCCTGGTATACAGTACGATTGGCCCGTGTGCACAATGGATGACTTAAGATGATTAAGATGATCTTTAAGGCGGTTGGCCAGAAGCTTCGAGAAGATTTTGTAGTCACAGCACAGAAGAGCTACTGGACGCCAGTTTCTAATGTCACACAGATCTCCCTTTTTTGGGAGAACGGACAGAACCGCCCAGAGGCCCAGAGGCAGTTCTCCTGCACAATGCATTCACATAACATTTCATACAGGTCAGAACCAACCAATTTCCAGAACGCTTTATAAAACTCCACAGGCAGACCATCCACCCGCCCTCTGGAATGTCGAGGTGTGAAGTTCATGTACTGAGATTGGTTGATCCAGGCTACACTTCTGATCCAAGGACAACTTATGCAGGTTTAACAGCAAGGATTTCATGCATGCAGTATCACCTGGATCAGCTGTAAATAAAGCAGAATGAAACTCAACCGCCCTCTCCTGCATTTCCCCCACATGGGAAGTTAGTCTCCCATCAGACATGTCCAACCCATGTATCTGTTTGGGTTCATTACAGCCAAAAACAAAAAGACGTAGGGGCATCCATTTCACTGAACAGTTTAAAACAAGCTCTCAAGAGCACCTTTTGCTCTCTCTTGCAGAAAAGTTCCCAGTTCTCTGCGCAGCGCCGCCAAGTCAGCTTCAAGGTCCAAAAGAACCCTCCTCCTTCCCATGGTGGATAGGGCTGTATATTGTTGGCAGAATAGTCAGATTTGAGCTTTCCCAACATCCCACCCCTGTCTGAGAGAATCATAGTCCCCTTTCCTTAACCTCCACATTTCCCAAAACTGCTGAAAAGCAGAGCAAAAGGCAGCATCTTGCAAGAGCTGTAAATTAAGCACAGTTGCTCTGTGCTGCCGTACACAGTGGACAACTGAACCAACACAAAATGATGGTCTGACAAAACCTACAGGAAAAATTGAGGCTCTAAGCAAACTATTAACGTGGTCTTTCAGTAGATATAAGCCATCTAAACGAGCAGCACTGACCCACCCCATCCACCACTTTAACCCAAGTAAATTGTTTTAGAGGGGTTTTTCAGCCTCCAAGAATCAACCAAATTAAAGTGGCGCTCTACATCTGTTAATATCCCAGCAGATGAAGCATGAGGCTCTCGTCCCGCTCTATCCATTACGCTATTAGTTGTGCAGTTCCAGTCACCACCTAAAACAATAAAAGCATCTTGGGAAACTTGACTTCTTTTTGTAAGGACGTGAAAACAGCCACTCTCTCCCCCGCCCCCCCCCCTAATTAGGTGCATAAATATTTATAAACACATACATACTCCACCAATTAATATCCACATCAACCCTTAACAGTCGTCCTTAACACACCTCCTTCACCAGAGACAAAACTAGGTGGGGAAGGATACAAAAAGCTTTCAGATTTCCGTCTCCTCCCGTTTATTTAAATCTAAAAAACATCTAAATTCGTAGGGCAAGCGGCCTAATTAATTTACTTACAGTCATCTCGGGTACAGAGTCTCAGAGTCAGTAGAGCGCCTGAATTGACTGAGAATCACGGTCATCAATAGCCCGGAGCTCTAACTGCCCCTACATCTGCTTATCGTTACCAGATAATCCCATACCAGAATCTTTGTCTAGCTGTTCACTAAACCAGACTGTGAAACAGTCCCTGAAAATCTGGCTGCAGTTTGGAAGAGTCTTTTTTTACTAAATGAATTATCTACATAGAGCCTGATGATGAAAAACAATGTTCACTACCTCTACCATTGATAAGGCCTTTTTATCTTGGAGAGAAAAAGGAGGAAATGTCTTAAAGGATCCGTTTATTGATAAAAAGTTTGTATCCTTTGAACTTAGAACTGAATTTAATCCTCAAGCTCATTTTTTCAGGTATTTGCAGCTACGTAGTTTTGTGTCCACAAACTTCCTCGTCATTATTAGATACGGTTCTGAAAGTCAACCCACAGATAAAAAAATGTAACTGGCACCATATCTGTGACTGAACTCCTTTCATATGAAACCCTTACAAGTATTAAAGCAGCAGTAGGTGGAGGATTCATCTGTCCATCAATATATTTACTGAATGGTGGTAAAATATTGTAGATAACGCTCCTCATCTATGTGTTTAAACACATTATAATTCAGTTTAAAATAGTGCATTCCTTACTCTGGACTAAGACAAGGCTGGCAGAATTTGTTTAAAACATTTAATCTAATGTATGATAGATCTCAAACAGAATCAACACAGGCACACGTTCTGGTTTTGTCTAAAAATGACAGTCTTTTGGAATTATGTCAGGAGTCTTCAAACGGCCAACCCAGCCTTCCCCCACAACAGCAATATTCGGGGTGACTCCTCAGGGGCTTTATCTGGGGAAATCTTTTTCAAAAGGTGCTAGCTAAGACTAAGGAAACGCTTGTGGGAAATCCTTACTCCAGACCCAGTCCTTGGAGGAATCACTGTCTCCGTGTTTAGCTTGTTCTTTCTGCTTTCTATCACTTTCTAGCGCTTTTCCTCGTAACTGCTTTTAGATTGTGTTTACAGTCCACAGGTTTATTAAAAAAGCGGAGTACCCCACAACAACAACCTTATTTCGGTGCCTAAATCAGCTGAAAGCGGTAAGTTTGTATTTTATTATGGCTGTTGCTGGACTTTTTGAGTGTGAGAAGTGTGGCATGTTTAGTCTAGACCCTTTTCCCACCGCTAGTGATAATGATAGTGTTTGCACTAAATGTGAGTTAGTTAGCTCTCTGGTGGAAAAGGTGGACCAGTTAGAGGTGTGCATCATGGGGTTACTGAAGGATAGAGAGCAAGAGTTGCCCCCCGTTGCCTCAGGGAGAGCTAGCACCCCCCCCACTCCGGCGTTAGAGCCCTCACAGCGGGGCGAATGGGTGACGTCTCGGCGGCATAGCCGGAAAGCTAAGGCTAATGCTAGCGCAAAGGCCGAAGCTAGCCCACCGGAACACCACGCTCCCCCCCCCCCGATTCGCGTGTCAAACAGGTTTGCCCCGCTCAGCGAAACACCCGCTGAGGAGCCTGTTCAAAGTACTCTGGTAATAGGAGACTCTATTGTTCGACACATGAAAATAGCTCGTCCTTTAGGGGCTCCAGCAGTGACCGTTAGCTGTTTACCGGGAGCCAGAGCGCCGGACATTAGCGGCAACCTTAAGCGAACAGGAGATATTCGAGGATAGTGATTCATGTAGGGGCCAATGATATCCGTCTGCGGCAGTCAGAAATAACTAAGGATAATATTAAAGAGGTGGTTAAACTGGCCCAGACGATGTCCGATGCCGTGATTTGCTCTGGTCCCATTCCAATGAGGCGCGGCGCTGAGTCCTACAGCCGACTCACAGCGCTGAACTGCTGGATGTCCAAGTGGTGTTCCGAAAATCATGTGGGCTTCATAGATAATTGGTTAAAGTTTGAGGGCAAGCCTGGTTTTTTAGGTAGGGATGGTGTCCACCCCACGCGGGAGGGTGCTGCCTTACTTTCGTGCAGCATAGCCCATAGTCTGCTAGTTAGTCGGCAGAGGAGTGTAAAAGGCTGCTGACAATCCAGAGCCGAGACCAGGCCGCAGACAGACCGGCTAAACCGACTGCCTGCGAGCTGCTTTGAGGCGTCACCCAGGTTTCACTGTATTGAGACTGTGTCTGTGCGCCGAATTAAAGCCAAACAGAGAACATCTAGATCAGCTCGTTTTAATAATTTAATCAGTGTTAAAATCTCTCATTTCAACGATAACAGCAGCACCTCAGACCTAAAGCTCGGTCTACTTAACATTAGATCACTATCCTCGAAAGCAGTGATCGTAAATGAAATGATATGTGATCAGAAACTAGATGTTTTCTGCCTCACCGAAACCTGGATTAGACCTGATCAATATATAGCTCTAAATGAAGCCACCCCCGCAGGCTATAAATATGTACATAGCCCTAGATTATCAGGCAGAGGAGGTGGAGTATGTATAATCTACCAGAATACACTAGATATTATTCAAAAACACTGTAACACTTCACCTCTTTTGAGCTTATCTACATTAATATATCAAATCCGGCCACAAATAAAAATGTTTTCTCACTGATTAATATTTATAGGCCTCCAGGGCCCTACTCTGAATTTTTAAAAGAATTCAGTAATTTTTCTGCAGACTTGGCAGTGTGCAGCAACAAAGTTATAATAGTAGGAGATTTTAATATTCATTTTGAAAAAGCAGACGATCCATTAACAAAGGCGTTTGTATCAATTTTAGATTCTGTTGGCATTATACAAAACGTAACTGGACCCACACATTACTGTAATCATACCCTAGATTTAGTCCTGACCCTGGGTGTTAGCATTGATCAGCTAAATATTCTACCTCAAAGCTCAGTAATATCAGATCATTATCTAATCTCCTTTGAGCTACATCTTAGGCAAAATGTAAATTCTTCTCCCCAACACTGCCTAAAGCGCACAATAACACCAATGACAGCTGTACAGTTTACAAAAAATCTCCCACCCCTATCAACCTTAGCTTACACTCCGTCAGACCAAACGGAGCTCGTCAAATTAACAAACGATCTAGAGAATACCCTTCGATCAACCTTAGACAAAGTAGCACCGTTCAAAAATAAAATGATGAGGCAAAAAAGGCTCGCACCGTGGTACAGTGATCAAACTCGTACCTAAAAACAATCAGTGCGGAAACTAGAGCGTAAATGGCGGACGACCAAACTACAGGTGTTCCACTCTGCGTGGAAGGACAGCCTTAGTCAATATAGAAAGGCACTCATTAAAGCTCGCTCAGTGTATCTGGCCTCGCTGATCGAGAAAAACAAAAACAAAAACAATCCCAGAGTTCTTTTTAATGAGATCTCTAAACTTACTAAAAGCCAGGCAGATACTCAACCCCAGATCCCAACATCTTTAACTAGTCATGTTTTTATGGACTATTTTAATAATAAAATAAAAAATATTAGACAACAAATCCAACCCTGCTTATTAAATCAAACATGGCCGTCACCTGATGAAATTCCTCTTAGAACTAACTTCTCTCTCTTTACCTTCCCCGAGTAAATGGCCACCCAGCCCGATCTGCAGGAAGATTGCCCGCTGAGGTCCCCTCTACCTGCATCTAACCAGCTGCCACCTACCAGTCCGGCCAGCGGGTCCCCCCCAACCCGCCACCACCCATGGCTCACCCGCCAGCTGCTGCTGCCTGTTTGGTGGCCGTGCTGAAACCTAGATGGACTCGTGCCTGTCTGACACTATTAATATCACCACTATTAACTTTCTGTTGTATCTGCTTTGGTAATTTTTATCATTAATGTTTAAAACAGTCTGGCCAGAGGAGGATGGGTCCCCCTTGTGAGTCTTGGTTCCTCCCAAGGTTTCTTCCTCCAGCTCTGAGGGAGTTTTTCCTTGCCACTGTCGCCGTTGGCTTGCTCACGGGGGTCTTTGACGCTTCATGTTATTCCTTCTTTCTTCTCTGTCTCTGTTCTTTATTAAGTACTAATTATGTGAAGCTGCTTTGTGACGACAACAGTTGTAAAAAGCGCTATACAAATAAATTTGACTTGACTTGACTATTTAGATTACTTAAATGGAAAGAGAAAAACCCTCCTACCTAAAACTGGGTGCAGTGGTGAATTTAATACTACTTGGCAACCTGTCTTGACTTAAATAGACAATATGGCCTCTGAGGATTAATTGGCTGGTTAGCTCCCAGTTTGAAATCTATTTCACTATTTAAAATTCTGCAACCATTTACATTTACTCTTTTACCCTTTGCGTTTCTTTGGACACTTGTATGTGCTTTTATAACTTCATATTCAGAAATTACCTGTATTTTTACAATTAGAGTTTTAATAAATGTAAAAAGACTCTGCTTCCAGGGGGTCCTGTGCGAACCGATTTTATGACCCCCACCAATGTAATAAACAGACCTGCGCCCTTGATTTAGTTTCACAGAGATCTAGTGAACTAAGGTCGTTCACTTCAGACGGGTCTGGACTTGTACTGGCTTAAGCAGGTTGGAGGTTTGGAGTCTGACTGTTAGACACTGTGGACAGGTGTCTTTTATACAGATAACGAGGTCAAACAGGTGCCATTAATACAGGTAACGAGTGGAGGACAGAAGAGCTTCTTAAAGAAGTTACAGGTCTGAGAGCCAGAAATCTTGCTTGTTTGTGGGTGACCAAATACTTATTTTCCACCATAACTTCGAAAACAATTCGTAAAAAAAATCCTACAATGTCATTTCCTGAATCTTTCTCATTTTGTCTCTCATAAATTACTGACCATCTGAACTTGCACAATCAGTGGCTGACTAAATATGTTTTTGCCCTACTGTATATTTAACATCCCAAGCTCAATGCAGAAATGCTTGCACTCGGAAAGATGGAAGAAATTATATAAATTCAGATTTTCCAACATTACAATTAAAAAACATGCGGGGGACAGAGTCTCAATACTGCAGAATGTGTCTATGATACTATGAGTAACACTGATATTACTTTTTAATACAAGTGAAAAGAATAAATAAGTCAGTCCTGGCCAGGCGGCTCAGGTGAAGCTCATCTGTGTTAGAGAATCGGACCCAGCCGAAAGCTCAGCACAGACTGACCTGTCCCACAGCCAGCAGTGGAGTGTGAAGAGCTGGGGAAACTGCTCACTCACTCATCGTTAAGTGTTCAGGGGGTAGGAGACGATGATCCTGGTGTCTGGCTTTTTCCAAAAAGTGTCCAGAAGCGTACGGCAGTGCTTCTTCAGGGCCATGCTGCATCAGTCAGAAAATAGTGGAGAACAACGGTGCCAAAGCCACCTGGTGACGCCCAGGATACGGGCACCTAGAAAACAGGAGACCGCGACATTACTCTTTAGGGTCGATACTTTTTAGTGTTTTACAAAAGAATCTCCAACAGTGAGAACACCACCCTGAGGAGTTGTCCTTGGTACCGGAGCAGGTGAAGGCAAAGTTGAAGAGTTGAGGACCTTTGAACCAGTTAGCCTCTGCTTTTCCTAGCCATGCTGACGCTTCCAGGTCATCTCAGGTGCGGGAGTGGAGACGCTAGTGCTGGAATTAAGATGGCCGCATTAGAGGAGTCACAGGCAGCCTCCAGCCTTGTCTTCCGTCGGTGGAGTTTGGCTGCATCTACAACTGCAGCTGGATCTGCCATACAAGCTTGACGACCTCCGGGAGAGTTCGTTTCTCTGTGGTCGCCTCAGAGTAAATACACAGACAGAAACTCAGTAACACAGAGCAGAGAGCACAAGGATCACAACACCTGGATAAGATAAGAAGACAAAGCTAATAAAAAGAAGACATGGCCACAAAAATGGGACCAACTTTGTCATTAAAGAGTACAATAGGCTTTATTACCTGAACGTGGTCAATGATCACAGTGCTGATGGTTGCAGTGTGTTACAATATTCTAACAGCATGAAATCCTTGTTCACTGTAATTATGATGTTTCACATTATGCAGTAGAGGGCATGAAGATCAAGGGTAAGATTGATGAACTGAACTGTGAAGTCTGCAGACAAGAGAAATCTGCTCAGAGTAGAAACAGAACCTGATGCTCGAGCAAAAGCAGTACTTGAACTAGTACATACTGACCTAGCTGCTCCTAGAAATTGTTGTATTGAAGGAGACTGGATTGAAAATGAGGCTGAAGCATGGACCACTGGGCATTAGAAATATGACAGCGTTATGGGTGAATGATGAATAAGTGAGGAAGAATTGAGGACAGGCTGAGGAATAAAGACTCTGAAATAAACAGAATACATGCACAATATTAAATAAAAGTTCAGAAAGGTTCCAGGTCTATATCATAGTGCTACTAAATTACTTCATTCAGAGAGAGATGTGTATACGCTCAACAGGCAGGAGAAACAAAGCTAATAATTACCACTCAAAGCTTCTAGCATAACACCAGCTTTAACATGCCTCTGACCGTTTCCACAGCTTAAACTATGGGGTTCCTCTTCCACAAGGACAAAAAGAGGAACAGCAACAGCCTCTGTGCAGCAGTTCAAAAAACACCAGGACGTTGAGTAAGAACACAAATTTAGCACAAATCCACAGAATTACATCATCCATACTAACCTTAAACATTCAGTAGCATAAAACATGAAGAAATAACAGAAACCATGAAGATTCAGTAATACATATGCAAACACTGAAGCTACATTGCTAAGGAGAAAGCTAGCATAGCAACAGAACTAAGCCATTCCCAAACTAAATGAACAGCAGCTTACTTTGTGTCTCAGACTCTAAATTAAAGGCACCCACAGTCACACAGCTTGAGCAGTTTCTAAAGCTCAGTCTTCCAGAGGAGCTACAGAGCTCGGTCACAAGGGCTCGTTAACCCTGCACACTGCTGCAAGACCACACTGCTGATTGACAGCGGAGGCTCCTGATTGGCTGAGACTCCGCATTATATATTGACCAATGCGGCTGAAGCTTGGTGAATATTAAATGAGGTTACTGATTTAAGGAGCTTTTGGACAGATCCAGGGTTGGAGATCCACTCAGACATTTACTGAGGATTACTCAGATGCAGGCTGTGAACCTCCTGAAAACTAAGGGTGAAACAGTTAAAGCTACTGAGAGATGTTTGGCCGATTCTTCTCCATATGGATCAGTAAAATGTATTTGTTCACATAATGGTTCAGAGTTCACAGCAACAGATTTACAGTCATTGTTCTGTAAGCAGGGGATAAGGCGTGAGACCTCAGCAGCTATATATACAGTTGAGGAAATAAGTATTTGATCATCACTGATTTTGAAAGTTTGTACTCTGACAAATAATTAAACAGTGTATGATTTTTTATAGTAGCTTTATTTTAACAGTGAGAGATGGAACATCAAAAAGAAAATCTAGAAAAGGAATAATATTTAAATAAAAATAATTGAGGGAACTAAGTCTTTGATGAAAAAACATGACTAATGTTGGCTCCCACAGACCACTGACACACCCTAATCTCAGTGAAGTCGTTACCTGCATGAGAGACACCTGTCCCAAATTGTCACCTGTGTAAAAGGCCAACTGCCAAAAGACTCAGAGACACTCCAACATCTCCATCATGGGCAAGACTAAAGAGCTGTCTAAAGATGTCAGGGACAAAACTGTTGACCCACACAAGGCTGGAATGGGCTACAAAGCCATAAGTAAGAAGTTGGATGAGAAGGTGACAACTGTTGGTGCAATTATTTGGAAGTGGAAGAAGTACAACATTACTGTCAGTTGACCTAGGCCTGGAATTCCATGCAAGGTATCACCTCGTGGCGTCTCACTGATCATGAGAAAGATTAAAAATCACCAAGAACTACACGGGAGGAGCTGGTTAATGATCTCAAGGCAGCTGGGACCACAGTCTTCAAAAAAAAACATTGGTAATACCCTGAGATGTAATGGTTTAAAATCCTGCAGTGCACGCAAGGTTCCTCTGCTTATGAAGGCTCATGTCCAGTCCTGCCTAAACTTCACCAATGAACATAATGACTCTGAGAGAGACTGGGAGAAGGTGCTGTGGTCAGATGAGACCAAAATTGAGCTTTTTGGCCTCAACTCAACTCGACATGTTTGGAAGAAGAAAAATACAGAATATGACCCTAAGACCCTAAGAAAGGTATTCAATGAAATTAAAGTTAATTTTTATTTCTCATTTCATGTAATTTTCTCAGTTCTTTTGATATTCTATGTGTCACTGTTAAAATAAAGCTGGCATAAAATTATGAGATGTTTCATTTATTTTTTTTTATTAAAACTTTTAAAGTAAGTGGGGGGTCAAATACTTATTTTCTCCACTGTACACACACACACACACACACACACACACACACACACACACACACACACACACACACACAAATTTCTGAAGCATGAGGAAAACGCATAGCCATCCTAGACTTAATATATTAAAGGTTACATTAAAACGCATGTGATCTATAAATGGATAAAAAGACTAAATGGCTACGCTCTGACTGGACTTTTAGATGCACAAATGACATGTAACCTACACACCTCAAGGACAAGAAATCTGACATTTTGTGGATTATACATGTTGACCGAAAGCGATTTGAGAACCAGCTACATGTGTATTAAAGCTCCCACAGTACCATGAAAAGCCTTAGGTATCTACCTTACCAGCTATCTACACTAAACGATTAAGAAACGGTTAGCAATGTGACTGAAATACTCCCACACTTTAGACGCATGCAGGCAATTTTTTGTAAATGCAGCTTTGGATAAATCCCGGGCTCAGTAGGCGCAGCCATCTTTGCGACTCATCAATGCATGTACTGCAAATCAACGTAATCTCGTAATTTAATGCCCATTACATCAGCGCGTCGCCACAGCCCCACTCCTCAGCATCAGCCAGTGAGGACATCATAAAGGAGGAAGGGTTGTTCATGGGTGCATTCTCAATCACCACATGAGGAGCTGTCAAACCTGTAAGCCAGTTGCTCAATCCGGAGGCCGTTACTAAAAACATACAGACATTGTTCAGCAGTGCAGACACAGAATGAGGACATTTGACTGTGACTCTTTGTTCTAGTGTCTGCGGCTCACATGCCAACAGTGCCAGATAAGTGGCCTGTACTGCTCTTAAACATGTACCCACACAGGCTACAGAATCTAACTTAGCTGAATGATAAGCTACTGGACGCTGCATACCACCATGTTCCTGATTCAGACAGGATGTCATAAAACCAGTGCCTTCATGCCCAAAGACAGGCTTGCTTGGATCACAAAGACCAAGAGCTGGTGCAGATATGAAGGCTGATTTCAAATTTGCAAAAGCAGTGGTTGTGTCTTCTGTGTGCATAAGAGGGGCATGTTGTCCAGGGATACCTTAAAGCAGATTGTATAGTGGTTGTGAAAGAGCAGCATAAGAATTCATTCAAGGTCTACAGTAGTTACAGAGGCCTAAGAAAGCTCACAATTTGTGCACTGCGGTTGGTAATGACACTGCATTAATTGCTGATCGTCTAGCAGGTAAAATTCCTCTGTAACCCTGGGTAACCCCCTGTCCTAAATATTGCACACCAGACCACCACAACTAAGCTTTGTCATGACTGGCATAGTGTCCCTTGCTACCCAAAAATCTCATTCTCACTGCTCAACAAAACATGATGATTCAGATGACTGCAAAATGTATCCAGCCTGTTTTGAAAACCGTGGCACCCGTGTCCATTGATACTGCACATTCCCCACAGTGAATGCAAGCCATGGCTGGCTTTGTGATGCTAATGGAACTAACCAAACAACATTGGCCATATCAATGACAGAAGAAACCCTGTGTGCTATGGGAATGCCATCAAAAATGGTGGATGGGTCAGTAACTAGTTAGCTAGCTAGAGTTAGCTTGTCTATATGCTGATACTCTGTAGTCCACAGTTAGCCGCCAAGTTCCATTAGCTTTACGAACTGGCTACACAGGACTGTTTGAGATACTGTTTTGACCAAGATACCTCTATTCTTAAGCTGCTCTGTGATAGGCTTGATACCCTGCAAAGCTTCCTTGTTAATAGGATATTGTTTAGCACAAAGAGGTTGATGGCCTGTGAAAACAACTGGATCCATATCTAGAAGACCACAATCATCCTTGACAGACCAAATAGGGTGATGAGCCAAATCAGACAGTTTCAAAGAGGCAATGTTCCAAACACAAGAATCAGTATTAATAGACAAAGAAATGTTTTTAAACCTTTCCTACCCAAAATTGGTAAATTAGTTTAAAGCTGGGGCAGACAGAGACATTAAAAACCTCTGTACATTCTTGCACTGCCTTGATAAGCATGGACCATTGTTCAGGTGAAATACCCTGGAAAGATTTCCCCATTGTGTCCTCCTGTAGAAACCTGTCACTGATAATTACTGCTTTAGAGGCTAGAGATTGTATATTTAACAGCCCAAATTCAAAAAAAGAACTGCTTTTACTGAATTGTTTTTAAAAGCAAATTTTCTGGGTGTTACAATTACAAACCATGTGGGAGACAGACACAGAGAAATGACAATAAATTACTATAAAATCGAGTAAATCACGTAAAACACTTACCTGCCCACTATGCATTTCACTAACCTGACTGGGAGGGCCAGTCAGTCCTGGTGTAGCACCTTCTTGTTGTTCCTGGAGAGAACGATTGATCCCAGGCAGCTCGGGAGAAAGCTCATTTCTGCGGTAAAGGACCAGCCACTCCCGAAAGCTCTCCCTACGAATTCAGCGCTGATACACCTGTCCCGCAGTCAGCAGTGGATCATGAAAAGGTGGGTAAACAGCTTGCTCACTCATTGGTAGGTGGGCAAGGAGGGCAAGGAAGACAATGATCATGGTGATCCTGCTCTTTTTTCAAATGATGTCCAGAAACAGAATAGTGGAGAAAGATAGTGCCGAAGCCATACAGGAAACGGGTGCCTGAAAAAAAGGAGATAGTGGTGTTACTCGTTGAGAACTCGTTTTAAAGCAGAATTTGAGACAATGAGAACATCGCTCTAAGGTGTTGTCCTCAGTGACAGAGCAGGTGAAAGAGAAGGCAAAGAGCTAAGGACCTGAAACCAGCAGAGGTGAAAACCAACTGTGGTGGAGATACCCTTGGCTTTTTTCTGGCCACACTGACGCTCCATCATCCATTGGTGCAGTTTGGACGGCCTCTACAACAGCAGCTGGTTCAAGCTTGATGACCTCCCCACAGAGCTCGTCCTTCTTTGGTCGCCATGTTCCTCCAGGGTAAACACAGAAAAAGAAACAACGGTCAGTGAGACAGACCTGTACAGTACTGTAACACAGGGAGCAGAGAGCAATAGGATCACAACAACTGGCTCAGATAGAAGAAAATCTAATATTAAACACTATAAAATAGGGGCAGAGAAATTCAAATTCTGCGTCACCATTGCCGTTCACCGCTACGAGTAACTGGGTTCATAATGCATGTGTGGGCATTATACCACAGTGCTAGCTTTTTCTAGCCAATTTGTTGGATTCTGATTGCAACATTTTCAAGGCTAGAACAGAGCACAGTCTGCAGATTCTGTTACATGCTCTAAAGGTAAAGGTAAAGGTGCATGTATTTGTCACTGTACAGTGTACAGCGAAATGTGTCCTCCGCATTTAACCCATCTGGTAGTGAACACACACTCACACACACACATGTGTTAGGGGCAGTGAGTACACACACACACCCAGAGCGGTGGGCAGCCAACTCCAGCGCCCGGGGAGCAGAGAGGGTAAAGGGCCTTGCTCAAGGGCCCAACAGTGGCAGCTTGCCGAGCCCGGGAATCGAACCCACAACCTTGTTATCGACAGCCCGGAGCTCTAACCGCTGAGCCACCACTGCCCCACCCCCTAGATCTTTAGGGTGAAATGGGAAGATTGAGAAATCTGGAAAGTTATTAACGAAAACAGTAGCTGTCAAGTATTTCGCTTTAGAATGAGTTTTGGGTTGTGCATAGAACTGAACCATAAAAATTGTGGTTATGCCCCCACGATCACTTCCACGTAAATTTTATCCATAAAAACTGTACCAACTTCCCCATTAAAGAGTACAATAGGCTTTATTACCTGAATGTGGTCAATGATCACAGTGGTGATGGTTGCAGGGTGTTACAATATTCAAACAGCATGAAATCCTTGTTCACTGTAACTATGATTCACATTATGCAGTAGAGGGCATGAAAATCAAGGGTAAGATACACTGAAGTTTACTGAGGATTACTCAGGTGCAGTCTGTGTACTTCCTGAAAATGAAGAGTGACACTGTAAAAGCCACTGAGCGAATCTTGGCAGACTCCTCTCCATATGGAACAGTAAAATGTCTTTTCAGATAATGGTACAGAGTTCACAGCAAGGGATTGTCAGTCATTGCTCAGTAAGAAGGACATAAGGTGTGAAACCAACACCTTCAATCACATCAAAATGATACAACAGAGAGAAATTGGATAACCCTATTTGATATGGAAATGTGCATGCTAGTATAGAGCAATTTTCCTTAAGAATTCTGGACATATGCTGCAATGACCAATACAGTCATTTGCATTTGAAAGCCTAACCTTTCAAAAGATTGTCTTTGGATAGTTGACTAGATATGATGGACTCTGTTGTACCCTACAGACACAGGGAAAGTCCTTAAACACAGGCTTGTGAAATTTCTTATGTGTGTTACAGAACACCAAACCGAGACTGACCAGACAATGGCAGTGGAGGATTTCCATGGGAAAAGCCAACAGCTGTGTTCAGACTCCAAAAGAGGTTTTAGAATCTCAAACTGATGCTCAAGATGGTGCGCAAATAGAGGGAGACATCGCACATGTTATCTATAAGGGAGAAAGGAAAGCACCTCAGTACTTAGCTGACAGTTTCAGATATTGAAGATCAGACACTGATCAGTAATACAGGGTATGTAACGTACCACAGAGCTTTAAAGAGGCAAGGTGTTCACCATCACAGATATCTCATTGAAAATGACACATTTACTCTGACCCCCCCCCCCTGCCAGAAGCTGAACATGCAGTGGTGTTACACCACCACAACTGCAGATGTTACACCAATACACACTTTGATGCAGATGACCGCACAGTACTACCTTCACCTCCACCAGATGGACGTCATAACACACTCTGATTGTGAAATGTATGTGAAGCAATCAGAGGGATTTGAATGAAAAGTCAAATACAGGTGAAAAGCTTGTCAGTTTAGATTAAAATGGCTTTACACAGAACCCAGCTGTGCACTGGTCTACAAACACACTGAAATCAGGAGGATAATACTGATGATCTGGGTTGAGGATTATTTACTAGTTTTCCTTCACTTCGAGTGGCACAACACAACACAATCCCGGAACATTGCAGAATTTTCAATGATGAATGTTTGCTTATTTAGATGTTCCATCATGAAGTACAGTAAGCCAGCTGTGATGCTGTGAACCGATTATGCCCCCCACCAACATAATACGCCATTGATTCGGTTTCACAGAGACCTAGTTAAATAAGGTGGCTTAGCAGTCATAACTTAATTGACAGTGACTGCTTTAGGTTTTGATTGGGTTTTACAATATTTACAAAAAACAAAAACCATCCTGAGCCCGGGGAAACAATGTGAGCTGTGCACATATAGACAATAGAGAAAGTTTGTGTCTCTCAGTGTAATACGTATAATAACACTTCCTCATTGTCAAATCCAAATACAAGGAAAACGGAATGTAATACAACAGGATGTCCAGGTGTAAAAATGAATATCTGTAAGGAAGTTGTGGTGTATTTATTGGCCATGCAGATGTTCATAGGCCTGAAGGAATGGTATGGAGTTGAGGAATGATATGGTGAGGCCCATGGGGTAGATGTGGAAAACTGTACATAAACCGAACTAACATAAGATGTTGTTTAGATTGGACATCTCTTTGGGTGTACGTGACATAGATTTAACCATGGTCCAGATGTGTCTGTGGACCACGTATGTAATGGTGGGGGCTAATGAGTGTTCCTTATGGATGAAATGCAAACATTCTGCATATGGGAACAATCCAACAGAATATGACGTGTAGTAGGGTATAAAAACTCAAAGCATTCCTATGTCGGGGAGAGAGAGATCGAGGGGCACTCAGAATTGGCAGACTCTCTCCACACTGTACTTTTAATTGGAATAAAATATTTCATTGTTACAACTAAAAGACGGTGGTTATGAGTCTCCTTTCTTAAAAAAAAAAGACCTCCTTCGGAGAAAGACGAACCGAGACAACAAAGTTCAGTTCAGGCCTTTTCCAAGTACAGGGGACCAAATTCTGCTGAAGCGTTCTGAGTTCTGATGCAACTCACAGGTTAGCTTTTCCATATAGAACCATTTGGCAATCTGCTTCAACCACATCCTTCTGGAAGGAATATCTGATTTTGAGCAGAATAACAGAATACACTTTTTAACTAGATAAAATAGAATATGTAAAAGACTGATGGAGTCATCTTCCAGTGAGGGGTCTACAGCGTTTCAGAGTTACACTGCTGGAGACAAACTGTATGCCAGAAGGAAAATTAATTTCCTTCCAGTAGTTCTGCAACTTCACACACAACCAGAAAACATGTAAAACTGTGACCACTTCAGAAAAGCATTTAAAACACATGTTTGAAGTATTAGGGAATCTACTGTGCAGGCAGACAGGTGTAAAGAAAAGGTCCAATTACAAATATCCGAGACCCCAGACCTCAAATGTCAATCCTAGATCCCTCTCCCAAGTTAGTTTCAACATGGGTCCATGTTGGATAAAGTAATGTAAAGGGGTGAGATTCTACTTTGAGCTGTTTGAGGTGAGCTGTTCCTCCAATTCGTTGAGTTGAAATCTAAACTTGCCACTTTTCTGACAGGACTGGGTAAAGTCTGATTTGAAGAAAATGATAAAGCTCAGTATTAGGGAGTCCAGAAAGTGCTTTGAGTTGTTCAAATAAGTTTAAAACTCCTGCTGTGAATAAACTAGAAAAATCCTCTATGCCCCTTAATGTCCAATTACTAAGCCCAATGTCAAGCCCAAGCTGAAGGGATAGATCTGGATTTAAGGAGAGTGGTGACCATAAAGAGATACAATTAGGGACTTCAATATATTTTCTAGCGTCTCTCCAAGAAAGCAACATATTGTACACCACAACGTTATCAGAGAGAAACCCACACACAACCAATAACCCTAGGATATACATATAATTACAGCTAGCATCATTTATAACGTCCATGTTATCTGTTGTATTGTCATCGTTTGTGATAACCACCCCCTTAGTAGACACCTGGTCCACTCCAGGATGATGAGGGAGGAGCGTACGGCTTAAAAGGGCTGTGTGGGAGGCAATAAGGGGGTTCAGCTTGTACAGAATAGGCTGAAGCAGAAGTAGATGCCTGTGAAGCTTTGCAGCCCTCAGATGAAGGCCGCTGTACAAAGTGTGTAATCTAGCGCTTTGGTGTTTTGTTTTTGTCAGAAGAGGAGGATCTTCCATTTGCGTTTGAAGACAGTGAACGACTCTGCCGTTCGGACGCCCAGGGGAAAGTTCGTTCCACCACTTTGGTGCCAGAACAGAAAAAAGCCTGGACGCTTGTCTTTTGTGGATTTTGAGGGATGGCGGGTCAAGCAGAGTCGTGCTTGAAGCTTGAAGGGCTCTTGGTGCGGATCATCCTTTGACCACTGCCATCAAGTACGGAGGGGCTGGTCCGTTCTTGGCCTTGTAGGCCAGCATCAGGGTTATGAATCTGATGCGGGCAGCAACAGGAAGCCAGTGAAGACAACGCAGCAGAGGAGTGACGTGGCTGAAACATTGAAGGTGACCCGTGCTGTTGCATTCTGGATAAGTTGACAAAAGACTGAACAAGCACCCGGGTGTCCTCTCTAGAAGGGTCGAATTCTCTTGATGTTGTACAGGAGAAATCTGCATGACAGAGTTACAGTTGCAACATGGCTTGAGAAAGATAACTGCTCATCCAGGACTACACCAAGGCGTCAAGCTTCTGTAGATGGAGTGGCCGGTGAGTTCTCAAAGGAGATGGGAAGATCGTTTTGAAGTCCAGCAGTTCCCGGGATGTACAGCAGCTCTGTCTTGCTGGGGTTGAGTTTGAGGTAGCGAGCTGCCATCCAAGAAAAGACATCAGCGAGACATGCTTAGATGCGGGTAGAAACCTGTGTCAGACGGTGGGAAAGAAAGGATGAGTTGAGAGTCATCGGTGTAACAGTGGTAAGAGAATCCATGAGATTTACCAAGAGAGCTAGTGTAGAGTGAGAAAAGAGGACCAAGAACCCAGCCTTGTGGAACGCCAGGAGCGAGGTGTGGAAAAACAAGAAGCGGACGTGTCCTGACTAATGAGCACCAAGCTTCTATGTTACCCAAAGACAAGAGTTTTTGCAGAATCTAGTTAAAAGTATAATTAAAAACCAGCCTACCTTACAAGCTAAAGATGAAATCCAAGTAAAAAAAAAGGGTGTGAGGAGAAATCATTCAAAAGGTAAATAAGCGCTGAGCACAGATCATCATGGTCCAGTTGTGCAGTTAGATTGGTAGAAATCTGATGCCAATAAATAAATAAATAAATAAATAATAAACCCAAATCCAAATCCAATCCAAAATGTATGTAGAAAGGTGCTAAGGTCACCTAAGGAAGACAAATCCAAAGCTGCATATGGCTCATGCCATATTAGAGTTTGTTTCCCTAACAACTGTTAATGCCAAATTAATATATGGTGTGAAATTATGGGTCCAAAATATAGTTTACAGTATCTAGTGGAAACATCACAAAATAAGACCTTGTAATTTATATGGGGCTACAAGAGCAGCATAAATTATGAGCACTTTGACTCAGGCATGTTGATCGAGGTTTTAAGGTAAATGTCTGAGCATACATTTCAAAATCTAGAAATACATGACCACCATCTTACTTACATCTCTGTAAAGTGGATCATTTAATTCTAGGTCATTTACCACTCCAAATATACATGGATAATACCTTAGAGTGTATCCCAATTTTTTTTAGGAAGGGCAAAGGTATCATAACAGAACTAAATAAATAAGATGCCTTGTCAGTGGACAATTGTGGCAAATCTAAGGAAAGGAAAAGGGGGGCAATATCTAAGGTTTCCTTTGGGACATCTGATTTATATAATTCTGAATAGAACCTGTAAAAAGCTTCATTGCTTTGTGCATGTTCTGTAAGTAGTTCTCCATCATGAGACCTTATTGCTGCAATATTTGAAAATTTCTCATTACTGAGTTTTAGCACCATGAGGTGACTGGGCCTGCTTCCATTAAAATAGACATTATAATAAGGTACATTAATTATAATACAACCCTTATAATAAGGAATTCTGAATAGAATAATATTGAGCTTATTTTTAAATAAAACTTTTTTTGTATTGCAATATCACCAGAAAGTGTTGATTGCACTTGAATTTCAACTTGAAGCACAAGAAAGGTCCAGATTTGTGTGTCTTTTCTGTCACCAAGATACAAAAGCAATATAATTATTCCTAAAGAAACCATTCACTGTTTCCAACAAACCTTTGATCGTCCACTGAACCCTGATTAAACAGAAGAAATTTGGTTAATTCACTCGTAAATTCAGAGCCGAAAGATTTGTGCTTGCAGATAAAGTATGTTGCTTAGTGCTCGGATTAAGATGTTGCAAGCAGTCGAGTAAAGACAATGTGGTAATACATAGCTTAAGCTTGGAGCTAGCGGCCAGCTGACTGAGAAATATCACCCCCTGACCTGTTTAATTAATAAATGATTATATATCTGCTCCCACCACTAACCGAAATGATCATATCTGCTCCTACCACTAACCGAAGGTCCAACATATTTGTCAGATCATCTAACAGAAAAGAACTGGTATCTCTTAGAGTTGGAGCGTAAACTGAAATAAAGGCAATACTTCCATTTCTTACTTTTGTTGTAATGTATGTTATTCTCCTTTCTTCACCCCTTCCTTGGTTTCAAATAGTAATCTCCCAATTCTTCTGTACATAGATAAGAACTCCTTTAGTTGTTATTTGCAGTTGCATAAGAAGCAACTCTATAGAATTTATTGCATTTGGAAATATCAAAATCTCTTAGATGGGGCTCTTTAATCAGACCAAGGTGAATTCATTTTATGAACGGTTACACCATTAAAATATTTCAGCTCAAGACATTCAAAACCATAAAGATTAAAAATAAACTCAAGTATAACAAGACTTTTAATTTCCAGAACACAGCTTAAACATCAAATTATAAGTGAACTGAACCTCGCACCAGTTAGTTGAGGTGAAAACCAGCTGTGGTTTCAGCTTGTTTTCAGCTTGTTTTCATTTCCCTAGATTTTCATCATCTTCTTTGTCTTCATTAAACTTTTTCTTCTTTTTCTGCTTTGTCTTTTTGTTTCCTTTATCATTTTCTTCTTTGTATTTTCTATTTGTCATTTTATTTGTCTTATTTTATCTTTTGTCTTTATCCTTTTCTTTGTCTTTTTCTTTGTTTTCTTTGTATTTCACGTATATCAGACAGGCCTGATTCTGGATCCTAACAGAGTACGTTAGATTACCTAATAAAACATCTAGAAGACGAAATGAGAGGAGAGATGAGTGAGGGAGAGTTCAACTCCACAAAAAAAAAAAAAACAGGTTTGGACTCACAGAGCTGATGCCTCTGTTGGGTTTTGCTGCTACGTTCTTCAGTGTTCTCCCACTCTAACATACTGGTTCCAACAGCGACTGGAAGTTCCTCTAAACGGAGAACTATTTAAGGTCCTGCAGGAGGTCAGCAGGAGGACACCTACTGACCCTGACCTGCTGGAGAGAATGGCACACTGCACTGGGCCTCGCTGTGACGTCACGGATGATGTCATAAAGGAGGGTTCTGACCCAGGTCCACCGACGCAGCTGCACTGGGATCAGTGCCAGGAGTTCACTGCTGACTGGACTTTCCCTTACCAGCAGCTCTGCCTCTAAACCAGTACAGACCTCCCAGTAAGACCAGTGCAGGCTGGGGTCAGCTGGTTTAGTGGAGCAGAAGAGCTGAGAGAATTATTTATTTATTTGTCTATTTAGTCTTAAAGGAATCGTAAAAGCTAAAATCTCACATTGAGAGAGAGAGAGAGAGAGAGAGAGAGAGAGTGTGTGTGTGTCATTCTGCACTGTGATGCTTTACTGTGTGGGTTTAATAGTGCCCCCTACAGGAGCCTGAACTCACCTCTCTAAAAAATAAAAGCTTAAAATCTCACAGAAACCTTTGTGGTTCTCTCAGAAACAAACCTGGTTACAGAGTGAAGACCAGAGTGAGGAGTAAGAGAAGATCAAACCCATCAGATCTTTATTATAGAGAATCTGCTTTTCAGGACGTTCAGATTCAGCAGTGATTCAGAGAGCTGGACAGGTCAGACAGGGTCACTGCAGTGAAATTGTGCTTCACTGTAGAGAAACCTACCCACTCTGATTTCTTTGCAGTGATCTTGAATGGAACCAGAAGTTGGTCGCCATGACTACAAATCAGATGTAGCCATTTTATTTCCTATCCAAACCTACCAGAGAAGCTACACGTGTCTTCTGCGTTTTATATGGAGAGAGGATGATGATGGGGAAAAAGTGTCTGATCTGAGAACAGTACAATTTTCTTTCAGGACTATTTTTTGCAGCACAACACCCTGCAGCATGTATCCCTCCACCATTTTAGTGAGATGTAATGTTAAGGATTTTACACACGGAGCTGTGTGTAACAGCGGCCCCGGTGGAAAATCTTCACCTGCCTCACTAATGGAGATTTGAACAGAAGTTGATTTGTGATTTAAGATTATCTGTAAGTAAGTAAGTAAATGTAAGTAATATTATATTTATGTATGTAAGATTATATTTATGTAAGTAAGATTATCTGTATGTAAGTAATATTATATTTATGTATGTAAGATTATATTTATGTAAGTAAGATTATCTGTATGTAATCTTAATGGGTTAAATCTAACTTGTACTTTAATATTGTTTAAAGTTTGCTTAGAAATCACCTTAGTTTTGCTCATATAATTGTTTTTAGCTTTACAGTGAAGTGACTGGCTAAAGTAAGTTAGCTGAGGCAGAAAGCATAAAGGTGGATAACATGTCAGTCTGGACAATTTATAATTTCTTTTTTTCTTCTTTTCTTTTCTTTTTTTACCATAATATATATTTTTCTTTTTTCTCAATTCAATTTAAGTTTATTTATACAGCACTTTTTACAACAAATGTCACAAAGCAGCTTTACAGAGACCTGGAAGAAAACTTGAGATGGGGAGCCCATCCTCCTCTGGTCGACATCAGATAGCACAATAATTGAATTAAGAGAATATGCAAATTTGCGGTTAAGCCATAAAAGATGAAGGTGAGTGAAATGTTAAAGTCCAGGCAAGTATTCATGGTCATGCAGTGAGAAGAGGATGAATCCATGCCAAACCCCAGAGCAGGACAGCGGGCAGCAGGGTAGTGGAGGAAAGAAAAGAAAGGAGGGAAAACACAAGTTAGGAGAAGCGCGGCAACATTGCGATGGGTGGATGAGGATAGTGGATGGGTGGATGAGGGTGAAGAGGGTAGTTGGGGGAAGGGTTACAGTGGGACAAGATCACGGTGAGCAGAAAACACTAAAGGATTCAAGCCAAATTAAAACATCTTAGAGAAAACAAGGACAGAATACTCTAAAATATAAAAGCTTAAAATCTCACAGAAACCTTTGTGGTTCTCTCAGAAACAAACCTGGTTACAGAGTGAAGACCAGAGTGAGGAGTAAGAGAAGATCAAAACCATCAGATTTTTATTATAGAGAATCTGCTGTTCAGGACGTTCAGATTCAGCAGTGATTCAGAGAGCTGGACAGGTCAGACAGGGTCACTGCAGTGAAATTGTGCTTCACTGTAGAGAAACCTACCCACTCTGATTTCTTTGCAGTGATCTTGAATGGAACCAGATGTCGGTCGCCATGACTACAACTCCGATATAGCCATTTTATTTCCTATCCAAACCCACCAGTGAAGCTACACGTGTCTTCTGAGTCACGGTGAGCAGAAAACACTAAAGGTTTCAAGCCAAATTAAAACATCTTAGAGAAAACAAGGACTGACTACACATTTATACTCAAAGGACTGGATACAATAAAATGTCCTTCTCTAAACACAGGCCTCCTTTGGCATGGGACTGTACAAATGACACAGGCAGAAAGAATCAGGGTCAACACAGTAGAAACAGAATTGTGGCCAAAATACACGGGAAAGAAACAGACTTATTTACCACTCAGATAATAAGGCCTTGAATGCACAGGATAATACAGCAGCCACCAAGCACAAGCATTGCAATCCATATGATGAGACTAGAGAGAATGACCAAAAAACTTTCCCAGTTACAAAACATGGAATCCAACCATCCCATAAAGACTGCTGTACTCAACCCTAATTTCAGTCCTGAAGCACTTTGGCTGTAAAAGCTACATAGGACACCCACATGTCATTCCTTAAAGTAGCATTGGTAAGTGTCTTAAACATGAGAACAGCTCAGCCCGTTTGGACGCAACACCCAGAAAATTACAAGAGACATTGGTAGGATTGACAAAACATTTTCCTGGTGTGTGAAAATGTGGCCTGAGAACAATTTGTTTGATTGCTACAATTATTGTGGTTCCTATCAGAGTCCTGGGTTCCTGAAAGGATGCCAAGGGTGCACAATGTTCTGGGCCATATTCCGCAGAAAGTGTTCAAAATAGTCCAGAGTTAATTTCTGTTCTGGACACATCCCCAACCTAAAAGTCCATTTCTGTTCCAACTGAAAAAGCGTCCTGGATCAGATCTGATCGGATGGTGGGAAGCAAGCAACACAATCAGTCCAATGCCGTTGTTCAAATGATGCTGTGTCAAGACTTGTCCTGTCACAGTCTTTGCCCTTCAGAGTCATCGCAGGCAGCAAAGGCGGCACTACGCTCACACCTTATACTGTCGTCAACGTAGGATGGAGTCAGGATGATTGTTTACCAGCCGTTGCCATTGACTCTTCAGATGGTCACATCTTCTGATCACACACATCTTAAAATACAAACAATAACAAGTGCCACTCCGGTCATTTGAAGAGAACTACACATTGATCAAGTACATAAGGAGTACATACAGTCAAGCCGGAGTCTGCACACTCCTTTCACCTTCTCCACATTTCATTTTGTTACACACTTATTCTACAATAGACAGTTCTACACAACTCTACACAATGACAAAGTCAAAGCAGGTTTTTACACATTTGTGGTAATTTATCATAAAATAAAGTAAAATCTCATATGTTCAAAAGTAGAAGAGGAAGAAACCCTGAGAGGAACCAAGACTCAAAAGGGGAACCAGTTCTCCCCTGGTCAACACCGGATAGCACAACAAATGACAGAACAAGAATAAAAATCAACAAAAGAAACAATAGTGAATTTTAAGCTGCTGCAAAGGTGACATCAAGCCAAAAATGAGAGTGAGCAATGTGAAAGTGCATGCAGGTAAATAGTCATATGCACAGCTATGCAGCGAAGAGAGAATGACTCAATATGAGAACCCAGAGCAGGACAGCATATCAGTGGGCAGCGAGAAAGAGGGGGAAGGAAAAACATTAGGATTAGGAGGAGCGCAGCAAAACAGGGGGATTTACTAAGGAAAGGAGGAGCGCCAAAGACTGCGTAGGAAGCAATAGGAGGTCAGGTTGTGCAGATTAAGCTGAAGTCATGGCAGAAATCTGTAAAGCTTCGCAGCCCTCAGATAAAGGTCGCTGAGGCCTCATCATGTAAAGAGTGCGACTTAGTTGGTTTGGGTTTCATTTTGTATAAACTTTCCCTTTACTTTTTTTTTTATTGAATTCTATCAGTTTAGTATCACTGGAACTGAAAGTATTTGGCTGTGTCATATTGACGCCACACTACCACATCACAGAGACAGCCAACCAGCTACAGACCTGTAGGCAGGTAAAACAGAATGAATTGCTGATGGACAGCCAGACAGCCAGATTTGCACACGGCCACTTGGACAGACAAACAGCTAGCCAGAACTGTTGTAGATGGATAGTCACAGTTTACATGTAGACAGACAGCCAGCCAGAGTAGCACACGGATGAACAGAAAACCTGAGTTGCACATGGGCATGCAGACAGTCACACAGCTGCAGACAAATATTCAAACTATTGAGACAAGGTAGCTCATCCCCAGTTTAAACAAGTATCTAGACTGGAAGATGATGTTAAATGAATTATTGGAAACCGGTTACATGTACTTTCTGCTGCAGTGAGTGTGAGAGGGGCAGAAGGAAGGCAAAGGGAGCCAGAATACCTTATCCTTGTTGGGCGGATCCACCTTCTCTTTGTGTGAATTAATAAAAGACTTGATGCACAAGACATGACCCGAAACATTCAGTACAACTTCATACTCGCAGCCCTTGGCAACTGGTCACACTTAAACAAAAATCATCTTTGAGAACTAAAATCAGACTGTTTCACATAGAGAATTGTCAGACAGAGTGCAGGTATATGGTCAAAGTCAGTCAGACAGCCACAAAGTTTTAGATGGAGAAACAGATACAGGGCTACAGTGTATAGGGCTACAGTGTACAGACTAGGGTTAGGTTTCCAGACACCATTGCAGATGGACATGGATAAACAACAAAAAAAAGCCAGCCAGCATTGCAGCCAGAGTCTTAACAGAATGAACTGCAACAGATGGATAGACAGCCAGACAGTAGCAGAGTGACAAACACATAGTTGCACAAGGACAACCAGCCTTCCAGACAGCCACACAGTTGTATACGGACATTCAGCCAGCCAGAGTTGCAGATGGACATGCAGACAGCCATAAACAGTTGTACAGTGACCCAGCCAGCCACGAAGTTGTAGACTGACATCTAGTCAGCCAGAGTTAAAGATAGACAGAAAGTTTGCCAAGTATATAGACAGCCACAGATGGATGGACAGCCAGATTTGTACACTAACAAAAAGACAGCCACCCAGACAAACAACCAGCCAGCGTTGCCCACAGAGAGACAGCCATCCAGTCAGCCACAGAGTTGTAGACAGCCAGTCAGACACAGCTGTACATGTATAGACAGCCAGCCAAAAAGTTGCACATGGACGGTTGGACAGACATCAATCTAGAATTGCACACGG